>NC_140643.1:21177359-21802359 GCF_978046115.1 Saccoglossus kowalevskii | reverse complement strand
CTCAGTGATTTTAACGAAAATACGAACATCCAAAAACTTAACACGATAACCGCAAGCACGGTGTATTCATGGCGTATTGTTATTGACAATTGTAACACAGTGGTGCTAGAAGGTACACCTAGAGGGCATTGAAAATCCCTCTAGGCCTAAAACAACAAACACAAAACAATGCATGTTGGGAAATATCCCTTTGATAATAAAAAATGTGCGCAGCTTTTTGGTTTCTTCCTTTGAAAACTGTTGACTCGCATGTCCTTGCCCCCAAGTTGTCAGGTGAACACGCACTCACAAACAAGACGTTAACATTGCCGAAAGATTACAAGCGGAGTGCAGACACGCAAACTATTTACCTCACCAATTTGTTGGTACCATATGCTTTTGGGACGCTTTCCCACGACTGGATAGCGTTACTAGTAACACTCATACAGTACACTTTATAACCGGTGACTTGCAGTGAGCGCACATAATTACTCACTGGTATGCCGTTTTATGTTCGTCGTGACGGCAAAATTCGTTTTAATAGATTAGTATGAATGGGGGTTTGATTGCAGTGACTTTTCTCTCCGCCTGAATTAATGAGACTGTTACAAAATAATGTGTCATTTGGGGGCGGTCGGGCGAGTTGCGGGTGCCATGCAAAGGGAGGTTGTGAGAATTCGTTCACTCGGTCAGCACCGCGCGTCTCCAAGTTGAATCTAAGTTGGCGAAACGCTACTTAACGTTCGAGCTATTAAAGGTGTTAATGTCGCTGGACTACAGTTCTCAAAAGCCTTAATGTAGCCATCATATAAATCACTTCGCATTAAGATTTAGTAAAGTAAAGCTGTCGATCCAACGGCACGCGCTGGTTGTGCTCGGCGTCGTTTCCATTACCAATAATCGGTGTTTATTCCTCTGTGAGCCGGATCGGAGGGGGAGAGGATGCAGGAAAAAGTAAATAACACAGTCTGGTGGATAGATACAAATACAGTTTATGGAATCAGACTGCACCTGAGAAATCGTTACTGTGCCGATTCACTTACAAAATAAGTAGCGACGTTTGGCGAAAATCTATTAGCGATCTTCTATAAGATTCTTTTTGTACGCGCGTCATAGGCGATGTCAACTTTGAGTACCTTCGAGATGGAGGAACTGATCTAGTGGCCCGGGAAACTGAATCGTCAAGTACATATAAACAAATCATCACATAGTTTGTTCCTAAACTATACTGGTAGTATTTGTGTCATTCTCTTTGTTAGAATACGCCAGTTTCTCAAAATGAAAACTCGAGAGTGTCATATTCATGCGTGATCAACCGTGGCCTGGGAGAACAGTTTAGACGAGTAAGACCATCATGTATGTGGTCAGAATAGTGTTGTTATGTACAGAAACTTGGGGGGGGGACTATGGCAACAAAGTTTGACTAACTTCTTATCATTGATATGGAGTTGTCACTGTTTTTTGAATGTATTCATTAAGAACCTTAGGAAATCATCGCATTGAGATTGCTCATCGGAGTAAGGCAGCTGCAATCATCCCAAACCTAAACATGTATTATTAAAGCCAAAAGTCACATAATGAAGGCTAAGCGTGGAAACACATTATTGGTTCCGTTCATAAAACTATGAAAAGTGCTTTATTACTGCTTCGCCACTACTCCGGATATCCGCCCATGGTCCTCATTGGGCATGCGCAGTGGACCGTTTAAAAAGCCTGGTCCACAAGGATCGATGCAGGTGCTCCGCTTCTTAATCGAGCGCATTACTTGAACGCTCACATTCGAAGCTTGTTCGGCTTGGAAGAACCTCACTTGCTCGCTCGCTGTCACGTCTGAGTCTATACTGCGGAACTACTACTCTTGCGGGTAAGTCGAAAAAAACAACTCTTGCTCTTCCTCTCATCTTCTGCCATCCGTCAACTGGGGATGTTATTGTACTTTCTATGCGAAAAGTTGCTTTTATTATTTGACGAATTCAAAGAAAAAAAAATCGCCAGCATGTATTTTCTTCTTTTGATGACACGCGTTGACTCAAGGATTTCAATACTTGACCAGTTTCGCCGAATCGGTCACGATATGCACCGATGACACTGCGACGACGCGGAGTGCCGGCCGCCAGCGAAAATACGCAATGGTCGAACTCGGCCATACCGTGCAGCGTTATGGTTGCATTCACTTACTTACTAGTCTGATGGTTGCATATGGTGAACTACTCCGAAAAATGGAACTAGTCTTTCGTTATTTTCTACTTTGAAAAAAAAATACTACTGAAAATTAAACGCGAGTAAAACGGCCCTGACAACATCTGTCATCCAATGAAAACAATGTTTGTGAATGTGAATTCATGGTGGTTCATTGGCGTATGAATTCTCGATGCTTATCTGACAGTCTTTCACCGTGGTCAATGTGCTAAGACGAATCGCGTAACCAATTCGATTTGATTGCTGACAACTTTGGCCTAACCGTTTGATGGTGTTATCTATTCTGAAAGGATCCTAATTCTGTTTAGAATATATATAAGTACAGATGGGGAATCGACATGAATGCCTTGTCTAGACCGATCATCTTCAATACCACTTTTTATATTTTGCGAGATAATATAGATTCTGCTGTTTTGTAGATGATGTTGACAATATGTTGTTCCTCATCACATTAATGAACGTCGAACCTTGTTTTTTCATACTGCGATGTGACACATAACTTAATGTTTAAAGACAAAAGTATAGCGTATTTTAAGTTTGGAGTGTTTGTGTTTATTCTTCCATCTGAGTGAACAGATCTATTATTGTCATTTAACTTGGCACCTACTATATACTGATTGTTTTGTTTGTTTAAAGTGCATATATAGTGACTATACCAACATTTACACAGGTTCAGCCACGCCCAGCGTTTACGCTAAGCGTGCTACTGGTCAGTGCCATTCATACTTTATTGGGTACAAAGTAACGAGCGACTCGCGGTGATTGGTCGATTGCGTTAGCGACAAGTATAAGACGCTTATACGTAGAGGTATACCAGTAACTCAGACACTTCCAACGGACACTATCGCATCAGCGACTCCAGCACAGCCGCCATAGAATAAATTCGTACACGTTAAGTTCTCGACTGCATCATTGCGTGGTGGGTTTTCAATATCATGATGAGAAGTTTAATATACCGGCGTGCCGTGTTTATTTTCCTCATGTTGTTTGCGCACCGGTGGACCTGAGACAGAATGACACGGGGGTTAAGTGTATTAAGAGCCTCGTACGTGACCACCATGGAAAGAAAGCTTCGCTTTACTACGCTTACGCTGCGTTAGCAATATTATTTAAGAATTTCACGTGTCTTGTTTTTAATCAACTTGCCATCGTTATTCACCCTGTTAACAAATTCTGTCTACTGTCGTTGTTAAGAGGAAGTCGGCATTTCTCGCTTGCACCTGTTCCACCACAATTCGAATACCATTGCGTTTGTGGATTCAGTCACTTGTTCGTTTTGTTTAAGCGCCTTTTTTAATTTAAAGAATATTCATTGATTTTAACCTGTCAGTTTTTGCTTCGATTTCCTGTCAATTTGTTAGTTGATGTATTATTGTTATGATTCGTAGTTGCATTGTCTGCGACTGGCGCGCGAGAGGAACTGTGATTTAATTCTTACTTATACTCGGCCTGTCAACGCATTGACGGTGAAAAAAAAAAAAAAACGCGACGTCTTCATTGATTATGAATGAAAGCAATGTACGACGTGTAATTGATGTTTATCCCTGTGTTTTCTCAACTGCAGGAAATTTGCTGAAGATACTGTCACTCCAGGAAAACGCTACAATAATGCCGCATACGGGTAAGAAATTTATTGAAAAATAAAAACTGATTACCTCTGTATTAACAGATGGTGAAATCACGGTAATTGACATATTCGCCACCAGAGGGCAGTAGTATAATATATGTCATCCTTGGATTGTCTATAATAATCGCCCACTGTTTTCAATGAATTTGGTTATCGCTGCAATTCACCTTACACATCACGATATTCGATAAAAATATCTGGTTTGAATTTTGAACCTAAAGTGTATTTTAAAAAATTCAAACATTTGTAAATTATGCAAATTATGCTTTAATGAAATCCGTTTTTTTGTTGTTGTTTTTTTTAAATTCGATAATAAACATAATTGTATACCATTTTTTCTACTTCTACGGATTTAAACGCGGTTTAAAAAGAATCAGTACTATAGTCGTAACAGTAGTTGCATAGTTGACTGGATCGGGAGCTGACATGTTGCGGCTTCACGGTGTTAAATTTAACCTGTGTCAGGCTCCATTGATCCATAACGAGGCAAATGAGGCAAGGCGATATCAACACACACGCTAATTTCTGGGGTTTCGGGAGATATGTTTACGGTTGTAGCCGCGACCTTAAAACACAAAGTTATTTTCAATCTTACCCTTTTTTTTTTCTTTTGCTTAGAAAAAATACAAACATATTTTCTATGAATGATTTGATGCGACATTGTCCCGCATGGTTTCCATGGTTTCAATTATGTTTGGTCTGTTCATTTGTTATACCCTGTGCTTATTAGCGTTTTCAATAACAACAAAAAAGGAACGACATCTCCAAATGTTGAGACATGTTTACTCAAATAAATCGGTCATTCACGGAAAAGAGGTGATTTTCGGGATATAACTAAATACACAGATGGTTAAATATGTTGGACAACCATGTCTTGATTTAGTGCCGAAAACTCAGAATTGAGCAATAAATCTAAATTACAAGTACCGGTTGAGACTGTTCTATTATTCATCATTTCGACCGAAAAGCTGACTTATTTTTCTGCTGTTCAAACGGAAGCCTAATACGCAACAGACTTTGTTCGACAGTCAACCATTGTCAGACCACCTTGCCTGGGGCTAAAATCCGTTCAGTGTAGTGATGGGACGGGACCCCTTTAAGAAAAGAAAAATACTGGCGCAATATGAGTACTTGAAATCGTGATAAAAAAAACAAGTAAAATTGTTTGGATTTTGTTAAGTGGCAGTAGCCAAGGGGTGCATAACGTATTCATATCACAAGTCAGTCGATCTTATCGTGGCGTTTATTACAATATCAAAAATCATGGCGGAGTGATAAAATCTGCACCAAACTTCTCTCTTAATGTTCGCGGAACAATATCGGCTGATTCTGGTAAACTTTTAACAAAACAAATACTGTGAGCGTCGCTACAAAGAGACGTTAAACAAAAGATTCCATGATTTGTGTTAATGTATATAGCATTCAGTACATTGATATGTTTTAGACTATATCTGCGTACGGTGTTGATACAACTTGCAGACCCCGACAGACGAGTAATTGCTAAACCACAAGCAAACTTTCTACTGGTCTCTGTACGCTTTGTGTTACAAACATGCAGCTGCCCTATGCGTTCACCGCATAAATCCTCTATCACTCTCTCAACTGTGTCCAAGTCTACATCGTTACAACGCGGGGTCCTGTGCCGTGTTTATTTGATTCACAGTATATAAACTGTTATTTTCCTTTCTTTTTTTCCTTCGACATGCTATTTATAGGACAAGCTGGAGTCAACCAACTCGGGGGCGTTTTTGTCAACGGACGACCGCTACCTGATTTCATACGTGCACGCATAGTGGAACTAGCCCATCTCGGTGTCAGACCTTGCGACATTTCCCGGCAGCTACTCGTCTCCCATGGCTGTGTGAGCAAAATACTGACGCGTTATTATGAAACTGGTTCTATTCGACCAGGAAATATTGGAGGAAGTAAGCCTAAGGTAGGGCACACGATGCATCATAAATTAATCGTTTTAACCCTCATATAACTGCGTAATGTCGTGAGCCCCCCCCCCCCTCCTGCAGGCCCTCAGAAGAATAATACAAGTCGCTTATTTTCTATTATGCTGTGATTGTTTAAGCTCCATGGCTTAGGAAGATAAATTTAAATACCTTTCATCGAAATTCATTGATTTTTCGATTTGTAATGCAAACTGCGCACATTATTCGACTTTTATAATTGACAATACACCGACTGTCCAATCCAGAAAAAAATCACATGTCAAGTCCAGTTTCGACTGACGGAAAGATATCGCGTTTAAATCAAATTGCAATCGTGTCAGTGAGCACGTGATCGAAAACAGTTGCATTGAATATAAGTAATTTATGGTCACGTTTCGTTGTTTGATTCTGAGCACGACCAGACATAAACAAGACACCTTTTTTTTTCTTTCTATAAATTTTCAGGTTGCGACCCCGTTAGTTGTAAAGAAGATATTACAGTACAAACAAGAAAACCCCTCAATCTTTGCTTGGGAAATCCGTGACAAATTGTTGCAAGAAAGAGTTTGCGATGAAAATACAATTCCTAGCGTCAGTTCCATCAACCGTATATTACGTAACAGTACTAATAGCATAGGCGATAAGGTAAGAAGACATGCGAAATCAATCAATCAATAAGTCAACTAATCAATCAATTAAGGCAACTATTTGGCAAACCGTTGCGTGATGTCCTCTCCGGCAGAAAACTGGAACTTGACACCAACTTGAAATATTTGACAATAATTATTAATAAATAGACAGGTTAAATTCAGTACGACATAGTCCCGATAGGATTTACTGAGTGACAGCTATGTAATTTTTCAGTTAGAAGAAATTCAAAATAAAGTCGCTCATTTTGTGGATTTATTTGTGACGTGAACACCACAATAATCAAAATTCTACCAGTAGATTGTTGATACGTCCACTACGAACCCTGCAAACAATCTGTTATATGTACTGTCATCTTTAAAGTTAATTACAATATTTTTAAACAGGTGTTTGTGTATCTGTGCATTATTTTGCAGGACTTGATTCACAGTCAGTTGCCTCCAGTTCTTCAAACACTCCCCGCACCGACTCCACAGAAACCGACCGACCATACACTGGCAATGTCACGTCTTCATGGCATACACGGTGGCGTCAACAGGTCCCACTCTATCGAAGACATTCTGAACCAACAACAGCAGCAGATTGTGACTTCGCCTCTCAGCTCTTCGTCGTTCATCAACACGCCGTTGCCTACCTCAACCACTATGGCAATGTCACCGGCGGCCATGCAGACATCCTGCGCCTCCCTTACCGGCGACGACAAACGACTTAACGGTGGTCTGAAGAGAAAGCGGTCGGTGGACGAGTCTCATGCCTGGACTACTGTCATGAAAGGTGTGTACGGAAAAAAATTCCACTTTTGTTTTCGTATTGATCCCAAACTAAGTTCATTCATTCATTCATTCATTCATTCATTCGTTCGTTCATTCGTTCATTCATTCACTCCACACCCCATGAAATAGTCTATGCTTGTATTTGAATTAGGGTCTTATACATTTTTATTATTGGTCAGAATTTGAGATACATTTTTAAAGACTACATATTCTGTAAAAATGCGAACTTTATCTTCGAATCAGTGGAACACACTTAAAACTCGATCGAGAATATGACGTTCTTAAGTGAAAAAGTTTATTATTTTGCACTATGACTGTACCCTACACCTGTATGCTGGATACGTCCCATACAATAACATTATGTTTTAGACGGCTCGGTTTTCATCTCTAGACTGACAAGTCTGGTTTCACAATGGTGCAGTTTCTCGTGGTGTTTTGCTTGATATTTTTTGGAGTCAACTTATGAATAGGCCTTTCTCGTCGTATTTAAAATTTCAATCAGAATGCCGGCATCTTTATTATCCATTGATGTACTCTCGTTGACGTGCAACACAATACTTATAATTATATTCATATGGTGAAAAAAAGGACAGATGAAATCAATGTCATATTGGATGTCTCGTCCTGACAAAGCCTCGCTTTACCCTTGACCAACCCCGGTCCTCGATGCGTCGCGGACTCGTTAATGGCAGTAGTGATTATTTCCCCCCGGCAAAAGAAAAAAAAAATAGACAAAGGCACGACCTCATGCACCGACAATTTAGGAAGTACTTGCAAACAGATTGGTGAAATGTAGCTATATAAAGAACGGTGGCAGAAGGGGTGCACGGCGTGTTTTCCCCAAACACGGCTCGCCGTCATGTAATTAAATTAAGTTAATATGCCCTTTCTAATCAATGGCAAAACGGCTCTGTGACAAGACGGAGACTTTTATATTGAAATGTCACAATTGGTAATAGCGATGAACAGACATTGTCAACCAGTTTGGGCTCAATGAGGCACCAGTGAGTAAGAAAAGATCGCTAAAATCGTCAATGAATTTCTTTCAATGCAAATGAAGATGCTAAGTATAGAAAACAAAAAGTGAACGCGCCCGGAGGCCGTTTATATACGACACTTTCTGGTGATTCGGGCAGGTGGAGCGATGCGTGTTAAAAACTACGCAGCGATCTACGACCGTTTTTTTCAATGTTCAATATAATATTAAAATATACGAGTTGACCCCGTTTAATCTCATAACTCACCGTTTAAACTGATTTTAAGATTTTCATATCTACAGCGCTATCGGTGAGATTCAGTGATTGTCACTGTTGCAGGTGGCATGCGTATGTGCTGACGATAATTATGTGGTTTCATTGCTGTTTTTTTTATCGCTCCGCTCGTACTAAGATAAACAACACTCGATATCAATTTGTTAATCTGATCAATATTGGTCTTTGATGCATTGTCCGTGTTTATATATTGCCCCGCGTGCTTACAGGACCCCTTCAAACAATTGACTCTCGCTACTTGATGAGGTGACACAGCGCCACGATTTCTTTTTGCGATTACTGCCTTTCGGATAATAAATAAATAAATAAATAAATAAATAAATAAATAAATAAATAAATAAATAAATAAATAAATAAATAAATAAATAAATAAATAAATAAATAAATAAATAAATAAATAAATAAATAAATAAATAAATAAATAAATAAATAAATAAATAAATAAATAAATAAATAAATAAATAAATAAATAAATAAATAAATAAATAAATAAATAAATAAATAAATAAATAAATAAATAAATAAATAAATAAATAAATAAATAAATAAATAAATAAATAAATAAATAAATAAATAAATAAATAAATAAATAAACAGCTTCTAAAATGCGATCTCTAGAATTAATATAAAAAAGACTAATGGTTTGTATACGATGTGTTGTGATTTGCATGTTCGCATCTACTGTTCCCGAAAAAGTTTACGAGTAGTACAATATTTCAAACTCAACTGAAATTATTATTCCTAAATTCAATTACATTTTTTATTATCAATGTTGATAGGCACATTGACATTGGATTTGCCTGCTCATGTACCGTATCGAATTTGACTTTATATTAACCTTAAATGGTCACTTAAAGATCATAGATTAGCTTATAATAACCACAGGCGGCTGCAGTTCTTTAACGGGACGCTAAAATAACGGCATATGGCATGTCGTAAACTAGACCTTGCCTTGGTTTAGCGTGAGAATATAGTCTAATAATGAGAGTTTTTTTTTCCGAGGCTTGTTAGCTACGTAAATCAACGATTTGGACAATCGCGTGAACTGCACGATTGCCAGTGCTGATAACTATGACGAATGCGACGTATTCTTAGTCTTATACGGACTCGGTAAAATAGTACCACCAGGGCTACACGAGGGTACAATTAGACATCCGTGGCCATAACAAGACGATTTACCATTTTTAATTTTTAAAAATGCACTTCAAAAATGCCAAATGTGCACGTTTACAAAATGCCTAACGTGCATAAAAATCCAAACGTGCAAGCCATTTCAGTTCAAAGTCGGGTTTCAAAAATGTTACATGCATGATCAAACACGAGGGCCACATGACTAGACAAATCCAGTTCGTACGTTGTAGTTACAATATATTTGCCGTGAGTTTCCAGTTTTATGAAAAATAATTTGTAAGGGACACAGGAACGTTGCAATGTATTCGATTTGGTAGGGAAATACAATTTAAAACTGGGATTGAAAAAATTTTTTGTGCAAATATTTTATTGACATAGTCCCAACAATAATTTTGTTATTCACCCATTTCTGTTCTTTCACATCATTCAGTCACCATGCACATTTCTGTCCTCCTCACAAAACCCGCCAGCCAACCTCGTTTTCAAATGCGACAATCATCTCCACAATAGTTAGTGTGGTAAGCGGTAACTTATTTTGTTCTTACATACAAATTAACTGTTATCTAACGAATTTATTTTCTGTATTTCAGGCGACAACGATAAACTTGCTCAGTCTGTGAATATGAACGGTGCAACCACGATGATGTCACATCCCTGCACAGTGACGTCACCTATACCTGGAACAATTTCTGGCAACGTAGCCACGTCACCCGCCATGAAACACACGAACGATGTGATAGCGCCACCAGCGAAGAAAATGTGCGAGGTTCCTGCGATGACCAAACTGAGCCCCTCAATGACGACAAATTTGACGACATCTGACAACAGTTACGCTCACCACCGCACTTTCAGCCGACCGGATTTACCGATCACCACCTGTGGGCCGGTCCTGATGCCTCCGACAATGTTACACTTTCACCCACCAGTCACCACTGCCTCTTTCACTCGCCCTCCTCACTACCAGTTTCCAGCATGCAACATGTCCTCTGACTGGGGGTACACGCAACTGACGGCTCAGCACAAGCACTGAATATAATTCCATTTAGAACTTGGGATGGAACTCTTTGATTGGTTAGAAATGATCACGTAAAGTGCTGGTGACTTTCAATATGCAAATGAACTGCATGTAAAGAATGTGGACAAACTATTGCCCCTTCCACATTTTTTTCTTTATGTAACACGAGAGAGTTCTAAAACCCCTCAGTTGTTCATAGACAAAAGTACGACATATCAGAAAAAATGAGAACATCGGAAATATTACAGTTTGATATTTGAATGTTTTTTTTTTAAAGAAAAGTTTTTATTTATATAATATATACTGATATTTATTGAACTTAAGTTGAATTTTATCTTTTTATAACGAATTATCTGTTTAATTTATTGAAACTATTTTTCGTACGTATTTAATGAAACGTGCTCCCGGCCTCCAGTGAAACATGCATGGTATGTGTACTGGAGAGCGCCCTCACATGAATCCGGACCAAGTTCACAACCTTCAACCCGAACAACGACAACGGTGTGCAGAAGGAGTTGTAATTTCAGTCAAGTTCAATGTGACGTATTCATTTCAAAAGTTTGACTATAAAAAGTGTGATTTTGTTATTTTATCCAGAGACAATAAAGCAATGTTTCTTATAGTAGTGGTATCGTTTATTCCAGAACCTATTTAAAACACAATGCAGAATCTTTGTGACGGAAATCGCCATCATTGGATATAGAAATATTATAATTGAAGTCTGGAAATATTTCAATATTCTTCATCTATATAATAATTAGCGCTTTCAGAAACTATATGTATACAATACACCCGTCACTCATTCATAGAAATGTTGATGTAACTCTCCAGTCGACTTTCATGAAAAAAAAGTTAACGTAATTTACACGTTTTGTATAAATTGCTATGGAGCCCCATATCAAACAGAACGCGGAGCGACGACTGTAGCAGTTTAAATAAACAAAAACATGGATATAACACTTTGGGTTTATTTTGTTTATGTTATTTGTTGATAGTTATATTTAATTTGTGCTTTGTCGTAAACCAAAACATTTTGTTTGAATGCATACGCGTAGATACAGGACTCCATGTTATATTTATCGTGTCATCACCAGCATCAATAATCCAAATGTGTGATAAATGAGACCAAACGAGTTCCGAACAGCGTGCACGTACCTCCTCTTCATATTCAGTAATTAAAATTATAATCTGAATTCTGAAATACGAGGTGTAAATTTATGATAAAAACTACGAAAACGGCACGATACAGTCAATCACTACCGACTGATATGCTACATTTTGGCCATCATTTCCCAGTGTGGGATAGCAAAATAAGTATATACAGTATCAAAGATAACAATTTATTTGACATTGAATATTCGATAATAGACCAAAACAGCATACTCGTTATATCAAGTTTGTAAGTTTTTTAAGTTTCGAAGCCGTGTGCTTATGATTTACTATCATGGACACCGGTATGCTAGTTCGGTCTACTTTCGAACAATCAACACCAAATAAATTGTTTCATTCAGTAGAACGTTTTGTATTCTACCGTAGTAAATGACAACAATCGTAATCTTGATACTAATCAAGTAATCAAATAGAGTATATCAGTTGTATATTACATGTTTGTTTTACACTCCGTATTTCAGAATATGCATTGTTAAAAACTAAGTATCCCCGACCGTACTACAGCGCACGATGACGAGCTTCAATAAACGTATTTCGAATACAGACATAGTAGGTTACCACTATTCGAGAAATCTCTGAATGTAAAATATCGTAAATACTTTATTCCCAACACGTTTGGCCATCATTCACTATGATCGTGGAATACCATAAAAACATACACCAACGAAGATATTTTTTTATCTGAAATTAAACATTCAAAAATAAAACTAATCACCCAAACTGCGGTTATTGGGTGGGGCGAATACTATCTGAAATAATCAAATGTCAGAATTTCATGTAATACATTAAAAAAAATAAAATTAAATACTGAATATGAAACATGCTAGCAAGTCACGAATCGCCAACAAGACAACAGGGTAGTGATACTTCTATAATGCCAGCTAGTCGGATAACCACTGAAACTGCAAGCGATACAGACACAGACACAGACAAAATAATACATATATTTTTAATAAGGATGGGTAAATTTCCATTTAGCCCCCCCCCTCTTTCTGAACTTCAAAGTCAACTACACCATTGTATTTGAAATTAAAATAATTACGCAGTATGCAGGAGCTCATAGTAATAAAAAAAAAAGTCTGAGGATAAACGGATGGCTTGCCGTAAATCATTGATGTTTAAAACAGTCCTGTAATTTTGTTTCAAATAGAATCGTGAAGCAACTACCAGCGAATTTCAATTCAGTCGTAAACAATAATAATAGCAGTAGTAGTAGTAATATCTATACATATAATAAGAATACTCGTAGACCACTATAGCTATAATTATATGATATACTGAAGTTGATCGCACTAGCTTTAAATGTAACATATGATAAAGTAGTATGTTAAATCAGAGGTACATTACTTGGGGTTTGCAACTATGGTGACACGATACCAAGATCCCGTTTCAATCTCGCTCTCGCATAAGCGTTCCAACTCAGAAAAATGCGAATGCGCATGCCCGAGGTGACTAGGATACTGGGATGTCCAGGTGGATCAAAATAGCTGTTCACGATATGGCGAATTACGATAACTATATTTTCTGTACATTTTTAGATTTATTCCATTTTTTCACTATGAATGTGGTAATACATGTTTCATTGTTTTATTACAAACCGCCTTTGTCATGTCAGAAGGTAGGAGCATCAGTCTCGCTATCTACGAGATGAGACTTGAATGGGATCTTGGAATGATGTCACCATACTATGTGCGTTGCAAACCCCCAAGTAATGTACCTCTGGTTATATATATATATATATGCTAAAAAAGTAGATCCCATTATATATAAAATATATCATGTACTAAAGTAGACCATATTAGCCATGCAATTTATCACATTAGCTAGAAAATAAATCATGTGCTAAAGTAGACCATATTAGCCATGCAATTTATCACATTAGCTAGAAAATATATCATGTGCTAAAGTAGACCACACTAGCCATGCAATTTATCACATTAGCTAGAAAATATATCATGTGCTAAAGTAGACCATATTAGCCATGCAATTTATCACATTAGCTAGAAAATATATCATGTGCTAAAGTAGACCATATTAGCCATGCAATTTATCACATTAGCTAAAAATATATCATGTGCTAAAGTAGACCATATTAGCCATGCAATTTATCACATTAGCTAGAAAATATATCATGTGCTGAAGTAGACCACACTAGCCATGCAATTTATCACATTAGCTAGAAAATATATCATGTGCTAAAGTAGACCATATTAGCCATGCAATTTATCACATTAGCTAGAAAATATATCATGTGCTAAAGTAGACCACACTAGCCATGCAATTTATCACATTAGCTAGAAAATATATCATGTGCTAAAGTAGACCACATTAGCCATGCAATTTATCACATTAGCTAGAAAATATATCATGTGCTAAAGTAGACCATATTAGCCATGCAATTTATCACATTAGCTAGAAAATATATCATGTGCTAAAGTAGACCATATTAGCCATGCAATTTATCACATTAGCTAGAAAATATATCATGTGATAAAGTAGACCATATTAGCCATGCAATTTATCACATTAGCTAGAAAATATATCATGTGCTAAAGTAGACCACACTAGCCATGCAATTTATCACATTAGCTAGAAAATATATTATGTGCTAAAGTAGACCATATTAGCCATGCAATTTATCACATTAGCTAGAAAATATATCATGTGCTAAAGTAGACCATATTAGCCATGCAACTTATCACATTAGCTAGAAAATATATCATGTGATAAAGTTAAACACATTAGATATAAGTATATTATAAAATAAGATGACTTTATTGACATAATTCTTTCTATAGAAGATGAACGTAGTCAAGTAAAATAGAAAAGTAAAGGGATAATAAACTTTAAAATAATATTATATGTGCTAAAGTAGATCACATAGGCTATCAAATGCAACATGCTGAAATAGATTACATCAGCTATAAATATATTCTATATGCTAAAGTGCTAGACCGCATTATGTTTCAAATATGCGCTGAATTAGACCACTTTATCCACGAAAGAATGTCCATCCGGTTTTTATGAAATTTTCACGTTACTTTGACAAATATATTATAACCAAAGTTACTGTAATCATAGACAGTATACTGCAACTTGGGGGGTACTCATCTGGATTTTGGGACCCGAAAATATCGGGAAAATATCGATGTCTAAGGGTAATTGTTGGCCCCTAAAATGACATTTTCGCCAAAAAACGACTACATTTTGCTAAAATTGACGAAAATCTTAAAATTGGGCGTCAAAAAGATAAGCTCGGCCGTGAAAATGGGAGCCTGCTTCGGGCCATAGATTGAAACTAACTTCCTTTCACATGCAAATCATGCTGGATCCCATAATGCTTAGCGTCACTAAATATGGCGGGTGTTTTGAGCGACGAGGTTGTTCTTTTGGAGATCTTTCGAAATTTACACGTCTACAACTTGTGCCAAGCTGAGTTAGTGTGTAGCCGATGGAAAGACATAGCAAGCTGCAACAGTGTGTGGAAACAAAAAGTTGAAATATTGTGCAAATCCAGGAAAACAAAACCGTATCTGGGCCGAGCTGCTGACTGGAAAACTCGATACAAACAACTGGTAATTATTCAAGTATAATTTCTTGTGAATATATGTTCAAGATATATATAGAAAATAATCTGCCGATTTATGTAAATGTGTGATTATTCCTCACCGTCGTTGGGAGTGAGAGAGCCGCTGGTGATTGTCGTCGTGTTTACCTTAATTTCCAGCACGAGAGGGCGTGCTGCATTCGAAAACAACAAGTATACTCTATCATCACAGTAAAATGCGTTTTTTTCAGTACATTTGTATTTGAAATTAATACTTGAAAAAGTAAAATTTCAAACAGTTTCAGGCGTCAAACCCACGTTATTGTCACAGGCAATCATTGATTACGTCTCATCACCATTACAAATACAAAAAGATTCACGATAGTTCATCAGTTCTTCTTCAATCAAAGTTATATCTGCCAATTTTTCATTAAAATTCGCCAAGATCTCCGGAAACAACAACATTCTAACTCGACGTCATTTTCAATCTTGTGCATGCGCAGTTCGTCTATTGCTACCGAACATGCTCTGAATATTACCGAATGCTCATGATTAGCGTAACCCATTGTAAGAAGATGCCAAGAGCTAACAAGAATCAATGTTTGTGAACAAATATTGACAAACAATCATAGGGTAAAGCTAAAACAATAGCGTTGTGGCTCCTTCCGTTAGTACCTTCCATGGTCTTACCTACCACCTTATAACAAAATGCCTGGAATTATGTTTTTTTTCGCTAATTTTGTTGTATTTTCCTGGCCTTGCTTGTTTGCCATGTAAAGATTAATGTGTGAAAAAGTGACACCACAATCTTGCACATATTTTCTCTTGAATCACCATGCACAAATCAAAAACAGGTTTGTGGACGGCTTTATCCAAGATTGGTTCCAAAACAAGCAAGGAAGCCTACCTTTGAAGAGAATCTGTCATCTCTTCAAACTGCTCCATCAAGTGATTTTATTGAATTTATGGTGAAAAGTAGACGACCTATTAAAGAGTTTATTCAGTTTGCAACTGGAAAGAAATATATAGTTGGTAATGCCTACTATCTCCATACTAAGGTAGGTTCAATAATATTCACTCAAATGATGTGAATGTGGTCTACATGTTCAATAGATGAGTTCCAGGATTGCTGGTTGCTTAGCAATCACATGCAAGGAAGTAGCAAGGAGAATCTAGAAGAATATGTAGTTTCATGAAGATATTTAATTTTACAATACTAACTTCAGCTTTGTTTCATACATGCTGATGTAATGTAATCTGGCTCAAATGTTGCTATGCCATACTGAATTTTTGATCTGATCTAGCAAGTATCTGTTTATTTTTGGTCAATTTTTGCTGACACTGTGTGTAAAAAATTCAGATCAGAAAGGTGATGCATGGATTAGCAGTTAAAGAACTCAATAAATATTTGTGTATTTATTTTGAAAATATCTTGCATACAAATGACCATAATGTAAATGTCTGGACACAGGTTTCTTCCTCTTCATTTTATAGTATCTCTGAATAGTTTGTACTATACCGCTCATAATTTATTAAAACTCATTCGCTTTTTCAAGTATATTAGAATTAGTATTAGTATAAATAAGAATACTGTTTTACAAGATGTGTAATAAAAATGTCAATTAAATTGACACAGGAATATCTATCAGTGATAAGATTCTAGCCAGATTAAGAGTGAGAATCTAATTGGAATCTAATCGTATTCTATTGTGAGATTTGCATGGGTGGTCTGAAAATAAGAACTGACTTGTCAATTCTGTATGCTCATTCTCTCTTCAGAGTGTGATGGTGTACAGTTACAATCAATTTTTTAGCAAAATCTAAAATTCAACGGAAATATACTGGATATCTACTTCAAAAGTTGGCTACTATAAATTTAATATTATTTATTAAATTTATATTCTCTCATGCTATCACCTAATGTACAATTCGTTCAAGGAGCAATAAGTCACTGATTCAAGTTATTGTTGACCGGACTAGCCTCCCTGGTTATCAAATCCTTGCACAGTCTTGGTGTTTACAAGTGATTGATTGAAATGAATCTTTCTCTGCAGGCTGAGACTATCTGTGCAACAAAAAAGATACTGCTACGAGATAAGAAAACCCAACATATATGTAAGCCATAATTTATCTTATTTTGTGGGTCATTTTTTTTTTCAAATTTCTATTCCTTTATAAAAGATTTTTCACTGTCATTAATACTGATAATTTTGCAATTGTTAAATATAGGTTTGCGACAGCTGCAATAACATTACTTAATTTTGTTAGTATTCATTAAATGTATACTAGAATATTATAAGGTTATTACGAAGATACCTCAAAATATGCACGAAGACAGTACAGCAGCAGTATTGACCAACGCGCAGAGGTCGATGCGACAGCGTACTGTCAGAGTGCATACTTTGAGGTATCTTCGTAATAACCTTATTATTATACATCTTTTCCTTCCAAGGATACATCATGGGAATGCTGAAATCCAAAAAGTTTAGAACAGAATCAGCGAACTTCTTTGTATGGAGTCTGGTCAAATCCTGGTAGCAGCCATGTTTGTTTTTATTATTAGAGGACGCTTACGCGCGTAATTATTCCATATTTGGAATTCGCATTTCCTAATATGGTAGTATGAAAATACCCCGTAAAATACCGCAAAATTACGGCACGCTGTAACTTATGGCGTTACAGTGACATGTGTATAATAATAGAATGTAATATATATTTACTTGGACAAAGTTTCTGTAAGTTCTATTTGTACTGATGTGATTTGTTTCAGACTATGGGTCCGCTGTGAGAGAACTCATTGGTCTTGTGAAAGGCACTGGTAAGTTGGAAAATGACAAAGAAAGTTGAAAATATGGCTCAAAAATGGGAAATCAACATGCCAGTAATCAACCATAGGAAAAAAACTAACATGTTGGCCAGCTCAAACTCTTGCAAATCTCAGGTAAACAAGACACACCTACTGTATTTGGATTGCACCAAGAGAAATCACTGGAAAAACACCAAGATTAGAACATCCATTAACACACAGAATAAACCCACAGGTACACAGCCGCTAAGTAGTAAACAAAAGACCACATGTTGGTCTCACCTCTGACCCAGGTAATTACGCCCTCAAACAGGGAGCACCTGAGAAAAATAATATTTAAAAAATTTCATTGGTTCTTGCTAGGCATTTAAATTGAGGGCTACGAGCAGCCATTGGTTAATTAGTGGCATGAGACCTTTACGACATGAACACATCTGACTGAATGATGTGTGAGGTCAAAGTGGAAGACATTACTTACTTGAAGGGATTAACTCATACCATGTGATGATCTCTCATCTTGTAGGGGTGTTCGAAACACCAGATAGGATATAACAACAGGATTTGTCTCAGCCCATGTGACAACTGCTTGTCCAAAGTGTGTGATGACAAATAAAATTACCGTATTGTTGTTATAAGATAATACACATCAAAAGTGCCAGGATGTGTTACCTTTAGAGGTCATATATGATAAAACCAGTATTGCATGTACATAAAATATTGAAAAGAGTCGCTAGGACCCAAGTGAAAATTACTTTAATTAATATTCATTGACTCAGTATTTATTGCAAAGTATTTGCTAGGACAACCCTGCAGTCACAGCCACTATTGCTGTATATATCTATATCAGTCCTTTTTGACTTTGGTAATAATTTTAGTGCTTTTTTTCGGTATTTGCAGCTGATTGGAATCTTCATCCATCCAAATTTGACCCCCGGATCACTGACAATTATCATATTTTTGTCCAGAGTAAGTCTGTGGGTAGAATGCTGGTGCCAAGAACTCAACTTTTGTACAAAACCAAATCAGAAGAAACAAACGAAAGATGATATGTATTTGACCATAGAGGGTGCTATTCACATATTCCTGTCCATTAGAAGTGCATCACCAATATATGTATGTAAGCTGAATTTTAAAGGCAAATTTGTATGGCCTTACATGCTTCTAATACAGAAAGGCTGGCCTGTGCTCATTTCATTGAGGCTGTTAGAAGAAATGATGCATGAAAATTTATATATTGGGAGCAACATATTATTTGAATCTGTGAAATTATCCTTCCCATTTCTGTGTTTCTCGTAATGTTGCCAACAACTAATAATAAATCCAGACAAATACTAAAACTCAATTTTATTCGGTCATACAAATATTATAACAGAGTCAACAGTTTCCAATTCTTTCATAAAATCATTCTATCTATCATGTGCATCTTTCCAACCAAGAAATATTTTAAAAACTTTTTTTTTTGTACATACATACATATATATTTAAATATCGTGTTTTCTATGTAGACATTCTTATTTCAATAAAGTGATAAAAATAGATATGAATAAAAGTTATATAAAAAAGTAGACTAGTTATAGTATTAACTATTGCACAGTTAAGTTGAAAAAGGTAAATGATACACAGTTTGGGAGCATTAAAAATATTCAAAGTTAGCATGCAAAAACAGTGATGTTTGCTATCCCTCAGTTAATTTTGGATGCTTTGGGATTAAGATTGATCATGAAAAAAAATTAACTACTGGCACACATTCTTGAACAATAACTTTCTTGTACTTTACTTGTAGTAGAAAATACGTGGTTGTCAACTCTAAGAACCCTAGGGTCTTTCTTAAAACTGTATTTTCAGCATGTATCGGATTCTATTTTGACTTTCTTTGTAGATCAAATACTCGCTCTGTGAGAAGTAACTGTCTTTCCATTTGGGTTGTGGAATGGGTTTACCCTGTGGTACAGTTACCTCCTTGCCATCAAGCTTTATAGTGGTGTCAAATTTAGGATCTGGAGATAAAGAACAAACAGTTGTTAAGATGTTAACCGTGCTATAATTGTAATTCTACACTAATACAAAGAACTTGTATGCGTCATACATTTGGGAAAGGCACGTCATTGTAGCATCCAGCTTTTTAGCTCCGCTGTTGACTTTGTCGAGCGGAGCTTATCATATGAGTGATTGTCCGTCTCCGTCGTCGTCGTCCGTGTCAATGTTTTACTTTTTCGACTTCTTCTTGAAAACTACAAGCCTGAATGCTTTGATACTTGGTGTATATGTACCTTGGGTAGACCTCTCTCAGATTTGTTCATTTCATGATCATATCTTCAATTCTCTAATTTTGGTGAATATTTTTGTCATTTTTGGTAAAAAGTGATATTTTAAACTTCTTGTTAAAAACCGCAAGTCCATTTGCTTTGATACTACATATATAGGTACTACATGTGGACCACTTACAGATTTGTTCATTTCATGATGATATCTTCAATTCTCTAATTTTGGTGAATATTTGTGATAGTTTTGACTTCTTGTTGAAAACCACAAGTCCGATTATTTTTATATTACATATATAGGTACTACATGTGGACCTCTTTCAGATTGTTAATTCCGTGGTGATATCTTCAATTTTCTAATTGTGATGATTATTTTTGTCATTTTGTGTGAAATCAAACGTAAACACAGGACAAAACAGGCGTCAAAACATTGCGCAAGATTCGACTAACACGAACATATATTTGGGGGTGTTTTCACGCTTATATACGCATTGATAATGTTCAATTTTGATGAAGTAAGGGTATCTCAACGCGACATTCACTTTGAAAATTCAGCATTTCGACAACTATATACAAAAAAATTCAAGCTTTATGAGCTTTATTGATCTTTGTGGCAGATATTTGGTTTGCACCTTTCAGTTATTATGTGAGGTTTTGCAATGAATGGAAAAACAGTCTATACACCATAATAACATAACCCACATTGGTGATTGGTAATTGGTGATGCTTACACTGATGTGACATCAGCGATTTGGGTTGACTGTCATTCCAGCATGTGTTCTACTGTATGCTTAGTATCCTTTATTAGCTCCGCTGTCGACTTTGTCGAGTGGAGCTTATTATATGAGTGATTGTCCGTCGTCGTCCGTGTCAATGTTTTACTTTTTCGACTTCTTCTTGAAAACTATGAGCCTGAATGCTTTGATACTTGGTGTATATGTACCTTGGGTAGACCTCTCTCAGATTTGTTCATTTCATGATGATATCTTCAATTCTCTAATTTTGGTGAATATTTTTGTCATTTTTAGTAAAAAGTGATATTTTCGACTTCTTGTTGAAAACCGCAAGTGCAATTGCTTTGATATTACATATATAGGTACTACATGTGGACCTCTCTCAGATTTGTTCATTTTGTAATGATATCTTCAATTCTCTAATTTTGGTGAATATTTTTGTAATTTTTGGTAAAAAGTGATATTTTCGACCGCTTGTTGAAAACCGCAAGTCTAATTGCTTTGATATTACATATATAGGTACTACATGTGGACCTCTCTCAGATTTGTTCATTTTGTAATGATATCTTTAATTCTCTAATTTTGGTGAATATTTTTGTAATTTTTGGTAAAAAGTGATATTTTCGACTTCTTGTTGATACCCGCAAGTCCAATTGCTTTGATATTACATATATAGGTACTACATGTGGACCTCTCTCAGATTTGTTCATTTCATGATGATATCTTTAATTCTCTAATTTTGATGAATATTTTTGTAATTTTTGGTAAAAAGTGATATTTTCGACTTCTTGTTGAAAACCGCAAGTCCAATTGCTTTGATATATTATACATATAGGTACTACATGTGGACCTCTCTCCGATTTGTTCATTTTCTAATGATATCTTCTGTTCTTTAATTGCCATGTGCATTGCTAACAGCGGAGCTATCTCAGCCGACAGGCTGCTTGTTTTTATGCTAATATGCCACCAAAAGTTATTCTCATGCTGCTAGATGCCAAAGTGGATGCTACCACTCTTTATTCTATACATATATATCAAGCCATCACTCACAGAAAACTATTTCTGTTCTATTTCACTTTGCTCAATACAAACATGAATTTTATTAAAGCGTGGTGGTCGTCACGCAGCGCGTGCTCGAATTTAATGTGAATAAACGTTGTATACGTCATTATGAGTCCGATATCGAACAGGGCGCGGCACAACGACTGCTGCCCTTTAACATGCATGTACCCAGTCATGTTAGAAAGGTAAGAATCTTCATTTGCAGTGTTAAGCTTTTAGACTTGTTGTATAATGTTAGGTGAACTTGAACAGATGGGAAACATTGAATCAGGTTTCTTTAGATGCTGTCCTGCTACTAAAATTAATTTATATGTGAATACTTAATTTTTTTACACACGCTGAGAAATCACATGAGGGAGAATGTATTTTCACATGTCACAAATGCACAAGAAAAATTATGTATTTGCTCTAGTAGTAGTGTATGCACTTAGGTAAATATCAGAGGTATTTTAATAATCCAATATACAATGAATACAACTGTTTGCTTACATGTATTTCTAATAGAAGCACACACGAAAACTGGAAATTGTATTTATTGTATACAGTTCAATACAACAGATTTTTTTTTTGGACACAACTCTGATATACAGAAATGTATGGGTTTCTAAAATAGCAAGCTTGGTGTAGTTACTTTGCATGTCAAAATACCAGGTTGACTTGTATCAATACCATAATTGTGGACAGTATGCATAATCTGAATCATTCGTATCTTGCTTTTTTGTGTGTGTGTGAATATTTTTACTGACCATGTGGTATTGCGCTAATTGTCTTACCTGGCTCAGTATGTCCTTTAGCAATGACACAATCATAACCACTTGGTGCAGATTTTAATGATGAATTGTCTCTTTTAATATGATGTTCCTTGCCTAATACTACCTCATTTAGAAACATTATCCCAATGTTCTTGTGGGTTCTTCTCACTGAGGAAGAAAAAGATAAAAAGCATTTGAATATATGACCATATATGGTAAATGGTTATTTTGTAACTTAGCTCCAGCATACATAACTCTTGCATAGTTAATTATGTTTCATGCTGGTCATGAAGAGATTAACATTTTATACTTTATACTAAGAAATAGTTTGTTTCAGTTGTACATATATTAACCATACTGAACGATTAAAAAACAACACCCACTAAAAATGTAAAGCCTAATGCCTGTTGAGTTACCTACCATATCCAGCAGATTTACTGCATTCAGATGCAAAATATATCCCCCGGCCAACCCGACCTCCAGAATGAGGCATAATACGAAGTCCACCTTTAAGAATTGCAGCTACTACTGCAATGTTAGTACCATGCCACAGTAGACGTCGATTTCCAGTACTGTCATGTTCGGAAAAACGCACATCCTATAATAGAATTAAACATCATAGTCACCACCAATAAATATGTTGCCAAAGGTAGATAAGGATAAGGGCATGCAACTTCAATGATGTGATGAGGATCTAGCAGATTTTTACATTTTGAAATTGCATATATGATAGGTTGATGCATTCAAGGTATACAAGTTAGAAATAATATGAAATGGCCAATGTACTTGCCTCGGCATCTCTGTCTACTTTCCACAGATCTAAAATCTTGGCAGCGCCAAACCATCCCTGTGTTGAATCCATGTATTTCTGGAGAATCTGAAATAAAAAAAATGTTAGTTTAAACCAGATGAAACACCAATATATGTGCATTGTAGGCCTTTTTGTCGCACGTTTAATTTGTGGTCACAGTATACTGAATCTTACCTTGAATTCTTTATTGGCTGGGGACACATGGTTCAACTGGCATTTCAGTAATTCATAATTAGTGTCTAATGGATGGTCCACTTCTTCAGTTGTTAACTCTTTCTTCTACAGAGTCAAATCAAAAAGAATAATTATTCACCTACATTCTTGTAGTTGTTGATATTGAGAGGGGAGCTTGAGTAAGTTCCTGTCACACAATTTTTGGAGCTTAGTACCCCAGGTGCTAAGTAACATAGAATAAGTACAATATATATTAATTTGCGAGACTCTCACTCACTATGCATGGGAAGATATTGTTTTTTAATACAAGAGTAAAAATTTCAAGGTAATTTTATGTGTGTACTCAGACTGTTAACTGTAAATGGTGTCCCATACAGTAATGCTTACCGTGCTCTTGTCCTTTTGCAAACTCAGCGCCACCTCGATATCACCCAATACTAATAACATATCCATCTTCTTCCGGACCATTTCTGCGTTGTTTATAACTGGTGGGACTTTTCTCCCGAACGAGTGTGGTATCAAGGTGTAAAATCGTGATGTTAATGATGCCAGGTCCTTAGTTCTCTTTTCATCCAATGCCTTCTCTATGTCTTCCAGTGCTTCAAAACCTTTGGCTATTTGCGACTTGCTGAGCTTGCCAAGTGGCATTTTCTTTACATCTGTGTGAAGGAAATCACAGCAGTTTGTTTAAATTGTACTCCAAGGATCTATTTATTGCTTTGGCTGGATTTACTGAGCTCAACATTTTTTGGAAGAATGCCGGGCTACTACGGACTAATACCGTAAAATCTGTATTAGAAGCCGCATCTCTAATTCTTTTTGAATAATTGAGAATCAAAAATTCATCATTTCTCATAAGTGTAGATGCCCTAATAGAAGCCGCATCCCCTCTGTTGCATTGTACTATTTTATAGCTTCTAATACACATTTGAATGAATACATATAAATAAATGATTAACATATGGGGGGGGGATCATTCTCATTATAGCCAACTGTAATATCATTGGAGTGAACTGCAAAGAATACAAAACGCGTACTTGATCTGGTCCATTATACTATAGAAGTTCATTGATGTATATTTCTGTGAAAATCTTAACATAACTTAACACCACCACCAATTTAGACAATAACCTTGCATTTACAAACCTAATTCGAAATTTGCCATCTGTTCTTTAAACATGTCATTATCAAAGATCAGCTTCACTAAGTCTTGCGTTGGTTTATCCAGCCTACATGCAGCTATTTTCTTTTTGACACCATCAATTTCATCAAGTTGTGCCATCTATGAAAGCAAAAAAAAAAAGAAATCTGAAACGTATGATTGTGCATATGCAGAATTTGTAGCAGCAGATTTTTCTATATGATCTTTAAGACACCAAGTCACAGTCACTATTGCCAAATTTTGTCCCCCAAAATGCTGTCAAATTTTTGATGACAGTATTATCTCGCAATGATTCATGCTACCGTGACTCGTAACAAAAACATATTGATGAATTTTGCAATGAAAGACTCAACAGGAATGCAACATTTACCTTTTTGACCGTCTCTTCTTTAGCCTCCTCCGTCTCATCTTCGTCATCCATTTCTATAAGTGTATACTTTCCTGCTACCGGTGAGAACGATGACCTCTTGTTCCAGTCATTCTTTGTTTTATCTTTAAATTTTTTCTCGTACATCTTGATAGCTTCTGCGCTTGTTTTTGGTCCAGCCAAAGCGTTGGCTCCTGGCTCACCCTATGAATGTTAAAACTTTGTCATCACTATACATGTATGATTGATTTGGTAATTTCTTTTGACAAGTGAAATGTACCTGTAAGTACAGAGAACGAGGATTTAAATACGAGTCTCGTGTGAAGTCATTCTCAAGCATTGAGCGAGTTTGCCATAGGTGGCGGGCTCGCAACGTTATGAATCAGTTGGGCACAATAGGTGATTTTCTGTTCATTGTGAGACCTTTTGTATTGCGCAGACCGAACTGAATTATTGTCAAAATGCCGAAAATGGCATTGAGAATACCCTTATTTCATCAACATTAACCATCATCAATTGTTAATACACATTATTAAGCTCGGAAATGCCCTAAAATACAAATTTCTCATAATATTATGATGCAACTACAATGCTAAACCTTTGATCTGTTTTCACATTCAATTTCATGCATAACATGAGATCTCCCAGTCAACCGAAAATAGTCGATTGAAGAATGCAGTTTTCACAACACGTGCTGTTCTAACATACCGAAGGTGAAAGTGTTTCTTGTATTTCATTGCTGCAAGCTAGGCTCAAGAAATATAAGATTATCTCTCATTGGCTACCTAATATGAAAGTTATTTTGCCTAGCCAATCAGTGGGGGGAAGTGACTTCATACAAGATTGCCTTCCATTGGCTACCCAATAAGAAAGTCTTTTTGCCTAGCCAATCAGTTAGAAAAAGTGACTTCATACAAGATTGCCTTTCATTGGCTACCCAATAAGAAAGTCTTTTTGTCTAGCCAATCAGTTGGAAGAAGTGACTTCATACAAGATTGCCTCTCATTGGCTACCCAATAAAAAATCTTTTTGCCTAGCCAATCAGTTGGAAGAAGTGACTTTATACAAGAATACCTCTCATTGGCTACTGGCACTTCACCTAGCACCTAATCATCAGCCTGTTTCTTCTTTACAACCTATGTGAGTTTTGTAAATAAACAAAAATAATGAATAAATAAACAAATACTCACCACTCTTCCCCACCGTGTCCATAAATAATAATTTGAATATTGCTCCAAAAGTTGAATTACATAATATTTATTATTATTAAAACCAATATTTGTCTGGTTTAGCATACAGTCATAGTCTTCGTATACCTGTCAACAAAGCCAGAATGTGACTGAGTGAGATGCCATGAAGTTGAGGTGATTGTTTTGGTTTTTATATGCCTGAAAAACAATCTGCAGATGAAATTAAAAAAAATCATAGAAAACATAGCAGAAAAAAACCCTACACGTATGGCGAGAAAAGCAAATAACAAGTCATTGTCAATGACATGTCCCCGTTCCGTTCATATTTGAGTGACATATACATTCAAAGCAGATCATGACCGAAATGCACATGCATATGTACAACACATTGTGCTAAATCTGAACAAAATCCATCCATGCATGACTGAGATCCGGTTCTGGAATTGTGAAAATACGTGATTTTGATGCATTTTCGGCCTTAAAATGGCCATCATTCCGCTATTGTTAAGCAGATCATGAAACCAATGCACATATCTATTTGTGACATGATGTACCATGTGTGTGTGAAGTTTGAACTTGATCAATCCAGACATGTCTTGGATACGGATCCAGAACTGAATTCTTTACCAAAATGGCCGCCAGTCGGCCATTTCGAACTTGATCCGAAAAAAAAAAGACGTGCATCAAGGTCCTATTATGTTTAATGTATATACCAAATTTGAACAAAATCCATCCATGCATAACTGAGATACGGGTCCGGAATAGTGAAAATGTGCGATTTCAATGCATTTTCGGCCTTAAAGCGGCCCCCATTTGGCTATCGTTAATGAGATCATGAAACAAATGCACATACATATTTGTGACATGATGTACCTTGTGTGTGTGAAGTTTGAACTTGATCAATCCAGACATGTCTCGGATACGAATCCAGAACTGAATTCTTTAAAACAAAATGGCCGCCAGTCGGCTATTTCGAACTTGATCCGAAAAAAAAAAATGACGTGCATCAAGGTCCTATTATGTTTAATGTATGTACCAAATTTGAATGAAATCTGTCCATGCATAACTGAGATCCGGGTCCGGAATGGTGAAAATGTGCGATTTCAATGCATTTTCGGCCTTAAAGCGGCCGCCATTTGGCTATCGTTAATGAGATCATGAAACAAATGCACATACATATTTGTGACATGATGTACCTTGTGTGTGTGAAGTTTGAACTCGATCAATATAAGCATGTCTCAGATACGGATCCAGAACTGAATTCTTTAAAACAAAATGGCCGCCAGTCGGCCATTTCGAACCCGATCCAAAAAAAAAAATGACGTGCATCAAGGTCCTATTATGTTTAATGTATGTACCAAATTTGAACAAAATCCGTCCATGCATAACTGAGATCCAGGTCCGGAATGGTGAAAATGTGCGATTTTGATGCATTTTTGGCCTTAAAATGGCCGCTATTCGGCTATCGTTAATCGGATCATGAAAAAAATGCATGTGCATATGTCCCATATAATGTGTGATGTACGAGTGAAGTTTGAACTTAATCGGTCCATGCATGTTCGAGATACAGGTGATCACGGATGGACGGACGGACGCACGCACGGACGGACAGACGCACACAGGGCAAAACATAAGTCCCCGTTTTCGGACTGCGTCCGAACGGGGACTAAAAATACAACAGTATAATAAAAACAAACAGCCTGTCGACTGAGATAGCCCCGCTGTTAGCAATACACATTTCAATTAAAGAACTGAAGATATCATTAGAAAATAAACAATATGTATAGTATCAAAGCAATCGGACTTGCTGTTTTTGACAAGAATTCGAAAAATATCACTTTTTACCAATAATTACAAAACGAATTCATTAAAATTAGACAATTAAAGATATCATCTTGAAATGGACAAATCTAAGAGAAGCCTACCCAAGGTACATATACACCAAGTATCAAAGCATTCAGGCTTGTAGTTTTCAAGAAGAAGTCGAAAAACATTGACACGGACGACGACGACGGACAATCACTCGTATGATAAGTCGACAGCGGAGCTAAAAAATTAAGCTCAAGTCAGTGAAATGTTGAGAAGAAATTTGCACTACAGTTATATTAATTTCCACCCCAAAGATTTCTAAAGGTGAACCCCTAAGTCATTTTCAAAGAAATGCTGACTTGAAATTTGCCTTGATTTCCATTCTATGTCTCGCTTGTATAGTTTCTGTTCGTGCATGTTATTCTGCCCTCAACAGACTGGAGAAACTCAGAAGCGGTGGGTTTAACAGCCCACATTTTAGTCTAGTAATTAATAGAAATTTGTATTTGTCATGTACCACTGGCCAATTACAGTAATTTTATTCCTTGTTAAGTAGTTTTATGTCACAGATCACTAAACCAAACAACCATGTTGACAAAGGCTGTACTAACATTTGGTGCGTTATCTTTTCAGAGCCGCCTTGTGTTTATCGCAAATACACAAATCTTGTATTGATAGCTCATTAGTATAGTAATAATAGTATTACACCAAATATTTAATTAAATTATTTTAATATTAAAGTGCAAATTGAACAAAACACTGATTACCAGTTGTTGACCAATTCCATAATATTATTTTTATTCAATCTTGGAATGATTGATAAAAACAGAACTATGCCCCCCAAGTCTTCTGCCACAAGCAGTTCGCCTAGGCTCTTTGGGAACTCGAGGCCGAGTCAAAGTAGTGCAGTGACAAGTAACTGGAACTGGGCCAAAATTGACTGCAAAAAATTTTTGAAAAATTGTAAAAATAATAGGCATTCTGCTCCACCCCTAAAAGCCTGACTAAATTTGATTCATGATCTTAATTTTCATCCCTTTGGCCCTAATCTGATAGTTTCCTCCTCATTCAAATTAAGTCACTATCCCACATTTCACCTTTGCAGTGTTTTTCAATGGACAGGCTTGATCAACTTTAGCTTGCTTCTTTTTCTTTCCTGTATCAGTCTTCTTCAATGCCTCTATCGCTGTCTTCAAATCTGATGGTGCCTCTTCACCTTTCTTTGTCTTTTTCCCACCAGCCTTTGCAGCAGGAGCTTTGCGTTTAGGTGGCATTGTCAGAGCACTCAATTCCTGTTAACATGAAAATATAAAAACAAATCAACAAAAAATATAATCAAAATTAATTTACCAGTATGTAGCATCGTGGCTACTTTTTTAGTAACCGTGGTAGCATGCATTCAAGAATGTGGTGTAAAAATGTACAGCTCACCAGTACTGTGAGCTGAGCTAACTAAAGAATCTGACTGCATGATTTAAGATCTGGTACCATCTAAAACGTATGCTATTGGCTGTGAATGGTCAGATGACCTACAGAAGCTACTTGATTGGTTAAGTCAGGCTGACAAATGCACAAATCACAGCTTGATAGGATTATAACAGCTAGGTATGTTATCTTAATAATGATGTACCCATGTATATATTCCTCCAGTCTGTAGTACAATATGAAAACTAACAATAAGCTCACTAAAGCTACACATAGGGACAGATATCAGGTTGTGACTGTACCCAGTACTTATATAACTGGGGGTGTGAAAATTAATTTGAAAAAAATGTTTCAAATTGATGTACCAATTTTTTTTTTTTATAAACACCAGGGTACATTCTGTGTTTAGATAAAAACAAATTAACTGGCACTTCCACCCCCTCAACTACCCCAAAGGATGTAAAGTGCTCTAAGTCTTAGATTTGTCTTGACTGCAATATGGGTCCCATACTACAAGCAGTAACATATTCACATTATGGGGAAAATGGGTTGTATACACAAAATTTTATTGCACGCAATTAACATCTTTACCAGATCTTGCAGTATGATAAGGTTAAAAAGTGTGGTCAGTTTACATTAAAAAGGTCACATCCTATCTACAAGGTCTTGGTAGAGGTTAATGACCTAAATTGTCTATAAAACCATGGAGGTAAATCTTCATGTAGATTAAACCAAGACCAGAAACACTGAAAACGTCACACGCCAACTGAGTGTGGCCGTATATATACATTTCCATAAATCAATAACTAAAACAAATTGAACATTTATTGAACAAATAATTAAATCCATTTCACGTCAACCCCAAATTTGATCTCTACTTTGTAGAAATGAACATTTAATATCGCAACAGTCGACTCGTGCCCGACTGAAATTCTGTAAAATGAAAGATCGCGTGTATACGGCGTCCCACTGTCATAGCAACCACTAACAATCGCAATGAAAAATGACCTGGGGAAAACCTTAACAGTATATTAAATAGCAATGGTTGCGTAGGTAGTTTGCATATAAATAAGCCCTTTAAACTCAAACACTGTTCCAGAGAACTACGATACAGACTTGGATCATCGACACGCCAACTGAACAAATTGTTATAAAATCCGCTCGTTGTTCGCAAATAAATATATACAGTTATTGAATAATGGCTCAAAACAACGCTAATGCTCCACACTTTCGTTCTCAAATGCAATCACACCGTCTGTCACACGGTCTGTTTACAATGTATCGGTACCGCCCACTTTCACTTAGAGGAGGCCGAACTGATCCACGGGGTAATTTCGATAATACGTCAAATATTAAGTACGCACGCAATACTTTTACTAATATCTGCCAAATGCAAGAATAATCGCGACTGCAGTCATAGCTTTCGCGTATATAAAGAAACGCTACACAGTGCAAGTTGCGCACTCGCCCTGTTCGCTTATATTCAGGACTATACCTGTATATCTGTTGCTGAAGTATCACCTCGGCTTCGATGTGTAGTGAAGCTCGGTGAGCAGTCAGCGAATTTATATCGTCCAATGTCTATAAATAGCCAAACACGGGACAAGCCTATACAAGCAGGTCAATATCTCAAGAAAGGACCAATCATATCCGAGAGACAGGATAACGTCACCAAATCATACGCCCTCTAGTGTCGACGAAGAGTATACATGTTCAGACAAGTCAGTGTTTTTTTCTTCTGACGATTACTGTGTAGATGGCGTCAGGTCAGGTCCGCGACAGGTGTGGGATTATTGGTAAATTATATATTTATCTACATTCGCGTCACATTGACGAATACACCCTACAATTTATCGTTAAATTAGAGAATTATTCAGAATATGTTGTCGGATTTTCATCCCTGACACTGTTATCGCTTGAAGAGACGTCGTTGCGAAGCGTCGTGTTTGATATGGGTCCCAAGCGACGTCTAAAACGCATGCGCGAACGATGTTTTCTTCTACAAGAGTGTTTGGACATTGCGAGTAAGACTGAGACATGGTTACTAAAAAAAAGAAAAAGTAACCGTCGCGGTGAACGAGATCATGGCTCGTGGCTATTTTTTAGGCTCATTTGTTGTTGGCAGATAATTGTATCAAACGTGATCTGGAATTTCATTTAGAAATGTAAAAAAATATTTAAAAAAACCAAAATAAGGTCAACAATAATGTTGTTTTTGTTTAAATTTAACGTCTACAATCACGATCATGTAGAAATTTATTGGATGGGCATTTATATGAATGAACGCTAATCACAGCGTGCAGTGATTGGTCCGTCACCACCAGTTAACGCAGAATCTCCATAGTAGAGGTATATGGGTAGGCGCCACTGTTTTGACTTCCATTTTCAAGATCGAGCCACTCCCCCTCCCCCATTTTAAGCTTTTCGGCCAATTTAGCAAAAATTATGCCAATTATTTTAGCTAAAAGCGCCCTTGGCGTCGATCCTTTGAGTAGCATCAAAATTCAGCGTAAGATTCGTGAGAAAATTGTCGTCAAACAACCGTACGAAATGTTAATCACCGTGCTTGAACGGAAACTTTACGACGCTCTTATATATATCACAGAGCTAAGAACAGGGAATGAAGTATCTTCGAACCTGGGTCTCGTACAATGTCAAAGCGCCGTGGGCAGAATAATGGAGGAGGGGGGGGGGGCTATTCAAATTTGGGGTGCGAACTGGCTGTCTGTTGAAGCAGTGCATATTAAGTATATGCAGAAATCCTGCTTATAAACGGATAACAAAAGGTGGTTAATTTACCTTCTCTGTTACTTAACAGTTATTGACAAGTGTTCACTCACACTCGGATTTCAAGGAGATCTTTACCAATGTCCAAGTAATAATACATTTGGGATACAATCAGTACTATGATATTCATAATTATTGTAAATTGCCGAAAAATGGACAGGTATTCGAACTCGTAACAGTGAAATATGCAGGTTTACCCTCGGGTACGTATTGCATATACGCAGAATAGAGACATTATGATTGCCCTTGTTTTTATATAGCCCAGAACGAGGGTTTAATCACAGTCCCTCTATGGACTAGAGGAACTGTGCTCAGTCACGGAGCTACTAGTATCTCATTATAGTTCCATGATACAGACGACAACTGACAGGTAAGCGCGAAATAGTCGTCCTGCTAGAGTACACTTTCTCTGTGGTCATATAAAGATACACATTTCAAGAATAAAACGTACTTTCTCTCAGTTAAATTTCTCTAGCGGCCAGAGTTCCCGTGGACGGTCGCAACGTCACTTCACATGCCAAACATTGAAAACAACAGCAACAATATTTAATTTATTGAAGTGCTGGAACAAATAGGTTTAGTGCGCTTTAACAACACAGATAAGCCGCGTTCTAGTAAGTAGATCTGCTTATCAGCATATCGGCATATGTCGTTATGATTTCAATATCCAATGACCGATATTAATATCGCAGTTTACTCTCTCTAGTTTATACCTTCAATGCTCTTATTGTTCCGAATTGACGCGATATTGAGCTTTCAATAGTTTACTAAAGATGGAATTTCTCGTATAATTATTAACAAAAAATTTTCGAGATATGTTCTCATGTGGTATAAATTAAATTTCTTTTGTGTTTATCTATGCTTATAAATGACTGTTTGTTTAAAAAATTACTCTCGATGAAAGCGGGATAAAGAATCCTTCTCGTAAATGGTGATCAAAATTACGCCTAGAAACAGACCCACACTTTGAACTAAATAGGGGTGGGCAGAAGTGTCAGTTAGTATTTAATATTGATATTAAAAAGTCATTGTTCTTTAAAACGTGGTATTGAGTTACGTGTAACGCTATATAAAAAAGTGTAAACATAACATTTCGTTTACAAGTGTACGTGAGAAGATTTATCCTCGATTTCAAATGGTTAACCGTAAATCTGTTTCAACTTAGGACACATTTTAGCTCACAGTTTACGATAAGGATTTCTGATCTGATTTAGTGAGCAACATTTTCGAATCGAATTTTGCCCACCTCATATCCAATCTTTGTAATTTTCTGATTTAATAATAACACAGTGAAAGCTGTTAATTCAAGTTTGACACTCAGTCATGTGATACATTACGTTACATGTTGTTATATCTTCATTTCTTGACTACAAGTATTGTTGGTTTCTATTTCCATGCCAGTATTTGAAAGTTCACACTTCCCGGGTACTGGTGAGAATAATGATACCTCGTCTAGTTAATCTTTGTTTTATTGTGAAATTTCTTTTTTCATACAACTTCTTCATCTTGTCAGGTGGCCAGTCCAGTCAACCTGAAAATAGCATTCTGTTTTGGTTCTCTCTTCGAACAAAATTTATCATACAAATTAGTCTATTCATTCATTCCACGTGAGCTATTCGTCAACATGAAGGAAGACATCATAAATTCGAAAAAAAGTGTTTTTATATCCGAAAACCTCTACACAAAGTACACGAATGCATAACTGTAAAATTACATTCGGTAAAAAAAGTCGCAATTAACCCTATTATAGTAATCTATGACTGAAAAAAACGGCGCAACCAAAATAGTGACGAACGTGTGGAGGCCGCAGAGGGCGCACTTCTCTGTCTTGTGACGATGACGATAATCCAGGGTAAATGGAACTAAAACACATTTTGATTTAATTGAGCCCGCAAATAACAACTGGATTTATTTTATCGCCCAGAATACACCAGTCTTCCAGATTATGCACATTAATTGTTGACTATGGGTATCAGAAGCACTGCCTATTAATATAATAAGCACGTCTCCGAAATAATCTCGTATTGCATTCCTTGCCTGTACTGTACCTTTCAACGAAAAAAATCGGGTCAGCTATGCTGACGGCCTTTTTCGTAGTTTTCTGTTTCCACGCTGTCCTAAATCCTAAATGCCAACAGTAGTTTACCGTAGTCGCGGTATCTCTTATCTTAGAGTCCCTCGTTACGTTGAATACAAATAGCCAAACAAATGACATCGTAAAATTGCCCGGTCATTCGCACTGATGTGACCTCAGAGTAACCCCTCCGTGTTTATAACTTTAGCTGATATGTCCTCATATGAAGTGAACACGACGTCATTGAATAGGTTTACAGCGTCCCGTTGTCGTGGTAACCAGTTAGTCAAACAATGGCGTGGCCTCGCCCTGGTAATGTTTTGAGTGACTCGAATATGCAGGCCCCCGTCGGTAACTCTTATTTGCAGCACGAGATCTGTGATAATAAAATACTTAGTTGTATATAATCAGCAGTATACCTGTGTTGAAAAAAACAAAAGAAAAACAGGCATTGACGATAGGGAGTGTGTATCGCTGTCACGTTAAAATGTCCGCTATTTCCGTGGGCTCGTACATACGCATTTTAGGGGGTGGCATAGATGGACTAGATTTTGGTACTGTATATACAATGTATATAAATCCTTAACAGTTGACTTGTCACCTTCCTTTCCTTCATCCGTCCATGTCCCAAACAAACTTGAAGAGGCAGGCCGGGTGAACGACGGACGCAATGCTCCCAGATTAAAGAGCTCCACAAATGTAGGAGAAGGCAATTTACCTGTTTTAATATAATTTTTTATTCTCTAGATATTCAACTTTTCATCAGTATATGTTGTCCACCATCTTGATTCTCAAGCAAAGGATTATGGGTATATATAAAAGTATAATTGTATTCTCCTACATCTGGACACTCAGGCTGTGGTCCGAGCATTATGTTGTTTGCCCGGACCCCCCTTTAAAGTGTAACCAGATAAGGTATGTTCACCAAAAGTCTGTTTCAATCAATCCGTATTTTATCGAGATGTGACTGTCAGTTGTATAAGAACGATACCATGGCAGTTGTAATTCGTCAAAATCATGAAATATAATGATTACCGTAGTAATAAATTGACCCAGAGCATTTTCAGTGGCATTTAGCTATACATGTACATAGCTACCCACTTGAGCAGTGAAATACAACTATAATACGTATGACATGACATGTTCTAATACAAAATGGTAATTGGAAACCATTTAGACAATAGACCGTACTTTCTTTTTCAGATGCACTCGGTTAGAAATACGCTTTTTGTAGTACTCTGTGTAGCGCCCTCATCGACATGTGTTATACCAAGGTGCATACACGATTTATTGGAGGATACACTTAAATGCTCAGAATAGACTCCAATCATAAAATTCGCTCAAAAAGAAAATAAAGAAACAAATATAATTTTAAAATACTTGACTTGATAACAGTGAATCCGAGTCAACTCAGGCTGGTTGCGTGAATTCATTCTAGTAAACATTTAAAGTGCGGTGGTCGTCGCGCAGCGCGTGTTCGAATTTCATGTAAATAAACAATGTATTTTACACGCGTTGTATACGTCGCTATGAGTCCCATATCGAACAGGACGCGGCACGACGACTGCCGCCCTTTAATATATTTGATTGTTTGAGGGATTTCGCGCCGAATCAAAATTTTCACCAAGTTACTGCACATATTTGCATTTAATTATGAGAGGATATTTTTAGTAGCATGTACTGAAACAAATGTTACCACACTGAAAACTCACTAAATAAAACAAATTGTTTTAACATAAGACTCATATCAGTAACAACATATAACTTTTTCAGCAAATAAATTTGAAGAAATACTCGGGCTTTCAACAGATAACCGAACAAATCCCCAATTCCACAATATTGCGAAGTCTGGTATGAAGAAAATAATCTTCAATTCTGTCCGAACGTAGACTTCCTCTTTTGTATAGTGGTTACTTGTATTTCTAAGCAACATATATCCAGTATGTGAAACTTGTGGGATCGCATATTGAGATTGGCATACGGGGACAGAGGTATGGAACAGTGGCTTCCCGGCGTTTAAATCCGCCGACTACTGAAGGAATTGTTCGAGGAAAGTTTCGATGCGCCACTACGATATATAGCGTCACGCATCGTCTCGTATACACCAGAACTAATCTTTACATACCTACACAGCAAACGTCAACTAAAACATGTAAACATGTTTTTACAAACCCGTTGATCGTGAAATGTAAGATTAGAAACAAAAACACACAGAATAAGAATACGAATTCCCATTAAGTTAAACGAAGCATAAAGTCAAGCCAAACTACGGCACAGTTGACCGCAGCACCATGGTGGCAGCACGATTGTCATTATTGATGCGACGTGCCACCTGACTAGATCCGAAAAGAACTTAATGATATCACTCATCGGCGCATGCAATCTGGTACGCATGCATGGGTCAACTCAAATCATCTTCGATAAGTCGCTATTATATGAACTGCACCCCCGCGGACACGGTGGGAGGAACCATTTGAACGTAGCAGTGGTAGAGATTCCTGTAAGATTCTATTCTAGACTCTTTCATCATGCAATAAGTGAAATTAAACCCCAAATCAAATCAAAGTTAGTTCAAATATCGTGACATGAAAAGTTTCTAGAGAGTCTTATAGATTCTTTCGTGCAATGTGTTGTAAAAGTAGATGTGAATACGGGCCAGATAATAAGCATTTTGGTCATGCACTTTGAACATTAAGGTCCGTGTGGTTAATCTCTACTATACTCGTAGGCATTAACGTTAGGTATAGGCATCCTGGTTGGAAATGTCATATCTAGATGAGCATAGCGACAGACAAGTGCAATGTTTATAACCAGCGGTCATTACATGATACAAAAAAATATAGTACGGCGTGTCAAAGCTCAGTTGACTATCTCAATCTCAACAGCCTCCAACGAAAACTAACCACACTGCCGCATGTAATAATATGTTGAGCCATGTTCAGTGAACACATCACAGCAAGATAAAAACTGGGTTTATCTTCTAAAATGCAAAATCTCGTTTGTGTGGAATATTTATTCACTGCAATAATCAATGTAAATTATTATGTAATTTAATTACACTTATGGAATAGTAGAATATTTAAAATATTATCAATGTGTATGTATGCCACCAATCTTATCAAAATCCGATATAGGTATAAGCTCTATTTTTTCATATTTTTGGAATTGTTAAAAATAATAAGATTGGTATGGCACCAAAATGTGTGAGTGTGTGGTAAACTTGAATAAATATCTGTTGAATTATATTGTATTATTATTATTATTATTATTATTATAAACGGTATTAAAAATAACAACTGTCAGTCTCCCTTTAAAACGCCGTGTACAGTGCAACAAGTTTCGTCTCGATCGACTCGGAACCAATCAAGACGTGCGCTATTTATTTTACTGTAGTCAGGGTATAAATTTCGAGTATAACTTGAACTATTAGTTTAAAAACGTCTCAACCTATATAATATATATGACAGCCTGGTCAGAGGAAGGCAATTTTTATTTCTGCTGAAGCTGCCTTCCCCAACGTTCCCCGTCCCGACAATGTTGCGCCTCATTCACAGGGAGTCGTCGCACTTTTTTGAAAACAAAGAAGACAGAGCGAAACATGTGTGGTGAACATGTGACCACAGGACGCAATTACTTTTCATTTACAGAAAGTCTATTTGCTGAGCTTGTGAACTTGATCACAAAGTATATTGCAACCGGTTTGCATGGATACCGCAGAATATACGTGACAACGATTTGCAAGACTTGCGCTACCTAGGTTCCATTGACTCTGCCGCTTGGTGGCGCGAGTTAATAATACGAGACTACCCGCACAGTCAATGGGTATGGCGTGATAAATGAAGACTGATACGTCACACCACTAAGAGATCAACCTTTCAAAGGGTGCGGATACAGTCAAATAAAACATGACGACAAAAATGCGATGATATGAAGATATCGATTTAAAAAAATATATAAATTACAACCAATTACAAAATATTGATCATGATCGGTTATAATCACCGTGTATTGAACAGAAGCATAATTATGCCACTGTATTGGCAGACAATAGTCGAGGTGTCGAGATGATAAATCAGCCTGATATAATTATGATTGACCTGGGTCATAGAATAACTCCCTACCCTCCCCGTTAAAAAGTCGATCAAATTAATAATGAAGCTTTAATTGATTTTATACAATCATAGCTCCCCACGAGACAACAATCACAACCGAGTATTCTTCATTTAATCCGACTTTTAAATTCCCCGGGGTTTTTCGGTTGTTGTTGTGATACTTAACTTCCGTAATACAAAGTGTCTCCTATTCACGACTCTTCGTTTGCCAACAATACTATTTTTATTTTGAACTTCGACTTTTATTGTGTTCGGGTGCATGCTTGTGCAACAAGTGCGTCTCCAACGTTTCAAGTATTCCACCGGACAACAAAGGGCAGAGCGACGGGGAATCTCGTTAGCTTATTAATATTCAACAGGTTCGCATCTCTTAGAGACCGTATCTACATATCCACTGTACGCATACGCAGTGGACAAAACACGATAACTCCAAAGTTGTAGGATATACACACACAGGTCTTCGGAAGCCATACCATACACACTGAATGGGAGTCTACATATATACATGTATATACTTGGAATATCTGTAATGCTTAAATTCGGTGGGCGCAAATACAGTACGGAATATTCGATCGATGTATCTCGATCGCTGTGAGAGATGATTAGCTTAATAGGATATAGACTGTCGAAGTTTTAATGAGAGATACTACAGAATGACGAGTAAAGAGGTAAGGCAGTCGTTCATTCTGGACACTATTAATCAAGTTTCCCCGTAAAAAGGAAGCACATGGGGGGACATTTCAACCCAGTATACGTCGATGACAACACTACAGACTGCACACCTAGGGGTAACTCGATTAACAGCCAGCGGTTTATAGAGCACCGACCATTAGTTCACGTTAAGTGGCAGCACTCGTATCGATAAGATCACGGTATATAATCCTATACGCTGACTGTAGGCGACGTATAGTGGTCCACATTTCTTTTACTTCGGATATCGCTCTGATCAACACTGCCGAAGGAGGGTAACCCAATCGCACTCTACTGTATATTCATTCTCGTACTCAGTAAAATCATCGCCTCTAGACAAGGCAAGCTTTACAACCAGAAACATGTACGCTTTACAATATCAATGTTTTTCTTTCGACCACAACAATCGACACAGTCCTCACAGAGAGTGCTGTCTCGGTGTTTAGCCCTAAATATTGACGTGGAGTAGGCACAGCACACTGCCGTGCGTCATGTTGCACGGTATCATTAGATGTCAGGGTAGGTGTTTGTTGAAATTGAGCGATATGCCGACGATATATAGTAATAGTGGGTAAGGAAGTGCCCGACCATTTAGTTCGATCGACGTTGACATTCAATACTTAAACCCGTAAATGTATGTATACGCCTACCTCGTATATTAAAATACAAGTAACTCGTCGTTATTTCAATCGAAAATTAAGTTAGCAGCAATACTATATATTTGTTCCGGGAGACAACATTTGTCTAAACCGCACATATTTGTAGTCCGTGCACACACACCCAAGTCAACACACCCAAACCTATAAGGTGTATTCATTCTACGGTAGCACCAGTGTTATTACTTTGAATTCACCGCAACTCATCGGCTCAACTCGAACAGACAACATGTTGAATACTGACACGTTTCGAGGTCGAATTCGGGTTATTTCCTTCAGAAGTCTTTAAAAAGGACCACAAAGCAGGCAGCGCGGTAAAATGGTTAAACGTGCCTTGCAATTACCGTAATGTGGTACGCGTTTGAATGAAATAAATTTATCATAGTCTCTACAATCAGCGTATATTGATTGTAATTTAGTATGACTTGTCTGGTTATTTTCACACCGCATTGGTCAATCGATCGTGTACTTGTTCATTTATTTTGGATATTATTATTCTGGCTGTAGAGTATTTCACGCCGGTGCGTTTACAAGGACCGTAATCCGATTCAAACCACTGTTAGGCTCCTAAATCGAATAAAGACTATTCATTCCCACATACGTGCTATTATAACTACCGAATACCGACCATATCATCGTGTTACTATCTAATTTGCGTTGCGTTGGTGCTTCTGGCTGCAACAAACATTCTCGTATTATTTTGAAATTCTATCTATAAACAATGACTTGCCGCCTCAGGGCTATTACAATGGCGAGTGAGATTCAAGGAGCTGTAACTGAGTTTTATACTGCTGGGCATCTCTACATTGTGATATTCAATTCCTATGGAACATAATATATTGGAATTGTGAAAGTTATAACAATTAACATGCGAACATCAGTGTACAGATTTTTAGAAATGTTAAATACTCAGAAACCATGTATTGTGAAAAGGCATTTTATTTTAGGCCAGGAACCGCGTCAGTTTGTTACGTATATTGCTAGAAGGTCCGTGCAAAGTAATATGAACAAGAATTACTCCCCACTGTGTGCTATTGCTCAATATTAACATGTAATATGCAAAACGACCCGAGACTTTAAGGACGCCGTGGACACATGCTGATTGTAATTAGAAATCATCAATAATAACAGCGCGTTGTTTTAATAAAACCATCGACAGATTGAGTTGTACTTCTGCTTCTCCGATTCAACACTCGACGAGAACAGATATAACAAGATTCATCGGTAATTTCAAACAGATTAAATTGATATCGAAGTGTTGCCACTCTATCACGGAGGATTCAGCTCGAATAAATGCGGTTGCCATGGAGACCGGACGCTATAAATCATCACGTGGCATCCATAGTTCAGGACATAGAATGTAGGTTTTCTTGGATAATCGCGGAGGAGATAGTTCCACTAACCACCTCATCTTATACCGTCTAAATTGCTTCTATATCTTCAGATATTAACATAAACAGAATGCGACGTATATAGGCACGTCATTTCACCATTGACACTTTTCTGTTAGCTTTTATTCAATTCTCACCTCATTAAAACTACCTTGTTTTGATCCACATAAGCCTTTCTGTTACGTGTAGACAAAGTGTGCTTTTGTTTATCGCACACCAGAAGAAAAAAAAACAGCCTTGCTCATACCTCCCAAATCCCCCGCAGGCGATTGGTAATCCTACATACCAGCGTCGACGTGGTCTCATGTTTTATGTTTCAACCGGTGCTACACTTTACTAGTAATATACATGATACCATACATGTTGATGGGTGGAGGCATACTACTGCGCCTATTCCTCGATACGGCAATGTAAGTTCATTATTATGATGTGGATTGCAAATTAAAATACATTTTAATAAATATTATATATACAAAATGATAAAAGGATACATTCCTATCTCATCGCGACGATGCGACATTTGCAACTATACGAGATGGCGAGACGGCTAGCAGAACTAACATTGGGCAGTCTATAATTATACTAGCACGCCGAATTCAATATAATCTAAATTGAAATTCTCCGAGACGCAATTACACTTAACACGCAGGACTCAATCAGTTAGTATATACACTAGACGAATACGATGAAATGTGCGGACTTAACCCGCCCTAGAATATCCCGCATTAGTGTGTACAATGAAACGACAACAAAGAAAATCACTCTATTGAAGACTGAAACGAACCAAATATCAAAACAGTTTGATGGAACCCTGGAACACAATATTTAATAGGACACACCTATCGCATTTCACTGGAAGAGCACTAAACACTAGAATGCAATTTCTGTCGTTGATGGATACACTATACAATATGGTTAATAGGCAATGTCAGTGATCCATGTACATTAAGAAACAGTAAACGACTGGTGAAAACAGGAACCACCTGCTCCTGTCATTTCCTTAGCGAAGCTGACGTGAACGGAAAATATATACATTACTGACCAATATATATAATATACGATATACCGAATTAAAAATATATATATTCAGAACTTTTTGTCTACTACAGAGATGCATTAATTATGCAGGTGACTGCAGGACACAATTTTAGAATCTAAACTATGGTAGCAGAAGAGAATGGTCGTCGTATATTCAGGAACATCTGTGGAGGTATTAAAGTTTAAGTGTTGTGTCCTTTTCTCGTAGTAAAGAACAAGCGAGGGCCAATAACTCAACAACGACGCTATAAAATAAAATGTGAGCCATTATTAGCGGGGAGAACATGACAAGTGTTTTATTTTCCCTAAAGTTCAAGAGCACGGTTTACAATTATTAACTGGTGTTAACTTCGCAACTGGATAACAGTTTACTAGCTTTATCACTGGCACCGCCGTTGATTGCCCTTTGTAGTGAGCACTCCTCTGTCTACGCCTTGGAATAACACAGAGATGACACATATTAGACCAAGGACACAGTGGGACATTGTACGACATACACTGCTTTATATAATCGTGTATTTCATTCTATTCACACAAAACATTTAGACAATACACACCACAGAACAATACTTGTCCGTGCGGTGGACAGCTTTCACCTATTTCTCAGTGGCTCTGTTAGCTTATATGTGTGAATATATTTACATCATCCAAAACAGATAACGGCATCTTCAGCTAGCCTCAACATATATATATGAAGTGTTCTTCGACGTTGATAAATTATCGTGCATGTTTTGTATAGTATTAAATTGTCTAACCACTTGCACAGAAAATGAATTCACCGCAGGCTTTTCACTGTCACTGGTTCATTAATAACAGCAACGAATACTATGTTGAATTCACTTGTGGATGAGTTTGGAGTAATGTGACATTCTGTGCGTACATATATCGATAAAATAACACACTGAGGCTGGAAAGCTATTAAAATATTAGACTTTCACATTTGACTTGTGTGATTGCAAAAACGAATTTTTTTTTTATTGAAGGTGGGGTATTTTTAATTTGTTTCAAAGCAAAAGATGAATATTTAGTAGAATATGTTAGTTCATGCCAAAATGATATTTTTAAAATGGAGATAAATGTCAATTACATCACCCAGCACAAACAAATTGGGTATGCAAACTCTGAGCTGCTGTAAGGTCAAAAGTTGAAGTTTACTGCAATAATTCACTTCAGAAAGGAGAGAACTGACATTCATAAATAGCCATTCAATATGTTGCTCCATATGATATTATTGATTCTTGTGTTGTGTTGCCTAGCAACATGTATATATCAATCATCTTGAATAGAAAACAGTTTCTAGAGATATACATCAAGAGGGTGGGGAGGGGGGCTAGAAACAGACAATATACAAGATGATGATGGACTGTAGTCGTAAATTACCAGGACAGTTGCAATGGATGGATTTTATATTTTGATATATTATAGAACGTGAGCCTGAGGGGTTTACCCATGTTGTTATACTTTAGGTAATGCACAGACACAGCATTGTGATGTGACACTTCAATTTAATGCTGAAATTTGATTCAATGCCTGGATAATCTTATGGATTAGCAATGGTAAATGGGATTACCTATTGACAATATATTATTCTTACTTAAACTGTCTAAATCTATGCTGTGATCGGATCATTAGTATTAGACACAAAGGAGAATATTTCTAGAAGAAACAAACAAATCTGACATTTTTAATGCAATATATATTATTCTTTATTTCAGACAAATGAGTCCATATAAAAAACAAACAAAAAATAAATAAATAAATACTAGAATGAATTAGAAATATAAACAGGAAACATTAGTTTGCGTGCTATTACATAATTGCACATACTCAGTATAACATTTCATTCCAAGGCTGACCTCCATCTGGCGTCACTGCAGTAATTATATACTTGGTATAACAGGTACATATCATTTTGTGAATTCAGCTTTGGGAATGTAACTTGAATGTATTGCATAAATTACAAGCTAGTAAATATGACTTGATTTACATAATTTGAAGGCACCACTTTAAGTTCATTGTTGTTGTGGGTTAATTATGTGATGTATTTATTGGGGGCATGTCAGAAATATATAAAGATTTGCAATCATTCTGAATTATTGCAGTAAATTTAAAAATGTGAATCTATTCATGTATTTTTATTGTAAGAAATATTATAATGAAAGATTTACACTCAAAAATATTATTAAAAGCATCAGTAATATTTATATTTACTTTATTTTAGGTTACTTTAATTAAACTATGCTTAAAAGATATATTAAGATTGGTGAAAAACATTATGTAAATAAATATTTTGTGTCAATAAACAATGAATAATGAAATAATACTTATTACCTTATTTCATTGGAAAACAAAAAGTCAAACCTAAAATAAAAAAAACAATTCAGGCAATACTACCTGTCCACAATTAGTATTATGTTTTGAAAAATATAAATATTATGATTTTAATAACAAAAATACTGAAAAAATATTATGTTGAATTTCAATGACTATATGTGTGAACTTGTTTAGTAACTACCTTTTCTATTTCGCCATTGATTTCTGTTTTTTTTTTTCAATTGCAGAATGTTCCAGTGCACCACTTAGCAGCACAACCCAATGATTTTGAACTACAACATCGTCCTACGATTATAGCTCACTTGCCGCCACTTAGCGCCCCACAGGTTAGTATATTGCTTTAGATTCAATAGCAAAAATGTCCATTCTCTGCCGTGTTTCATTACTCTACTTCCAATTAAGATTGAATTTTTCAATCAACTCTCGCATGCTGGTATTGAATGTTATATTAAACATCAATGAACACCCCCTGCTGATATCCATTGGACTGCAAAGAATTGGCTATTAAACCACCTGTTGGCTGAGCTGAAATATATAAAGAAAAGCATCAGAAATTAAATTGTCTGGGCGAAACAGTTTTCTTTATTGCTGCGCCCATGGAGATAAAATAATTGAATTTCAAATTGACCACGATCAGCACGGAGACATGAAATTGTTCATATAAATAGCATGTTGGAATTAAAGATGTTAATTATGATTTGCATAATTAATATTTGTCCCAAGACACAGATATGAGAGCTGCAATGCCAGTCACAGTTTAATAGCAATCCCACTATCGTTCTATACTGTATACACTATTAGACTTTAGAATGCCTGCAAAGTATACTTACCCCGGTACAATGTTTTGAGGATAACCAAGTCATTCAGATGGATTATTTTCAACCGCTATATATAAGTTTCAATGGCCTTGATTATTCTTCACATCTTAAATCTGACAGGTGGGTATAATTTTAGTACCACAGAAAAAAGCCCTTTCAAATGTATTCCTCCATTTAATTTGTCACCTAGTTTTTAAAATTATCAATGACAGGACATTTAAAATGATATAGATTAACAATGACAGTAAAAGGGATGTGTTCAGTCTGCTATACAATAGGACAATACATTGCATAGCAATTTTTACAAAGGTAAAGATAAATTTAAATTACACAGCGCACAAGACAGATCATAAAACTAATTAAAATACACATATATGTATGTAAGAAGCTGAGTAAATTGATAACTGCAGCTGAGAAGCAACAGTAATCTGAAATGCAACTAGTTGAGTCTGCTCCCTAGTAACATGAATTTTAAAATGAGTAAATAAAATGCATATTGCCAATGACGGAAAGCTTGACATAATTTTTTTTCTGAATCAAATAGTGAATATCGGTAGTATTTTGATTTTTAAGTCTCCCACATTCTTTCTGATCAAAACATTATCCTTGTACTGTTGGCTATGTAAATACAGTATACCTAATTCATCAATTAATTACAGTTAAACCATAAAAGCTTTTAATCCCACAGGAGACAAAATTTTGTGAATAAGAAAAATTCAGAAAAACTGCAACTCACCAAATATTGAATTTTCAATACTTTATAGCAATTATTAATTTACTATATATAATCATGTTATGATTCAACTTGCCCTTTTTTTAAAACCGACATTTTTGAGATAAAAATGGGCTTTAAATCATACCTTTTTAATTCAAGCATATCTGAAACATCCATATTCTCCAATATCATACACACATTTGTATTGTTCTCAAAATACATATAAAGATATTTAAAAAAAAATATTGATTTACTTTGCGATTTTTGAATATGACAGGTGAAATTAGAATATGTTTACGGTATATAAATAATGCTAAAATAGACAACTAATAGGTAAAATAATCCTAATACTAAAGAATACTTTGTTTTCAATGTTATCATTGAGAATAAAATCAATTTAGATACCCTGTTTACCGAATAATTGGACTTTGTGACAAATCAGTGAAAGTAAATTACATGCGTCAACTGAAATATTACCTCAGGTGCAAATGGACGCTGAGACATCGTTTAGTGTGAGACAACCGTAGGACATGTTTTTGTCCTACAAATAATATTCCATTTATTTTCTCATAATCTCATCCACTGTTCTCCTAACCTATGTAACCAGGGTATGGAACACTGTTTGAGGGTAAAAAAACGAGTCTTGTGGTTTTGTCGCTCTAAACGTCTAAAGACTATTGCAGTTGTCAACAAAATTCCAACAATAAGGCAGTCCACAGTAACAGTGACAGCAACAAACTGATGTATACCTCGCAATGTATATTCTCCACTTATAAGGCCAGAAATAGTCATGCCTGATTGGCATACCAATATAGACATTGAGCGGTTGTTGAATTACTTTTTTATTAAAAATCATGTAGTAGTGTGTGTCGGAACCTAACTATGTTATTATGCCCTAGGGAGAATACTGATTGTGGATTTAAAAAAAGAAAGTCTAAATCAGACAAAAAAAAAACTCATTAAAAATACATTAAATTGGCAATAACTTGCATATGGGGTAAGAGTGGTTGTTATAATCATTAAATAAACACAACTAGAGAAATATTTGATTAGCAGCAAACTTTGGAGATAATGTGAATTCATTTATGGTTTAATTAGTAATTAAATAACAGCAAATAATGTTTAATGTAAGATTCAATTAATTAAGGATAGATAGCATAGCTAGAAAATTAAGCTGTATTAACTATCTGGTAAAACTATCCTGATGTGCAGATGATTATTAAACATAAAATTTTGGTAATTATTATTCACAGTATCTTTAATCATGTAATAATAGATGCTTACCTCGGTACATGGCCTGTAATTGTGTTTTACACATGTATCATATAGTGGATAGATGTAGGATATGGAGTATATTGGCATTTTAGTTTATGACCAGTTCATTGAAAAACCACTGTTCTAAAGGAGGGTAGGTAAATGGTAAACAAATTCAGTCAGCAAAATTGTGCTCACCAGATCAGATTAGACATCCTCGTTGTGAACAATGAGCAAAATGTTCCTGTGTAATACTTTGAAATAAATAGGGGTGGGTAGAAGAGTCAGCTGCTATTTAATATTTATATTTAAAAGTCAGTGAGTTCTTTAAAACATTTTATGGAAATACATATTATCGCTATATACTGAAAAAAGAAAGTGTAAAAGTTCTGGATATGAAAAGATCTATCCTTGATTTTAAACTCGCTGCTTTTGACAAAAATTACTTATCTGACTTGTTGAGCAAAATATTGCTCACCACTTATCCAACCTCATTCTAAAGTTACCCCCAGGTACGTTGATGACAGTAAATGACCCAGAAATGTTATATATTGCCCATTGTTTTATTATCACTAAAAGCCACATTTTTTTATGTTGACCCCTAAAATCTCATATTTTTCTAGTAAATGTGGCCCAGTATGACAGCTTTGAAGTAAATGAGACAGACTTGATTACAAGAATACTGTTAAGCTGAGTTGTAGTCATGGACAAGAGACTAAGTGCTCAGTATGTAGACAGTTGAAAATTGATCTGATTCTAGCAACCCAGTCACTTTATACAAACTAAAAAGAGAGACAATACAATCATGTCTAGAATGGCTATAGAACATTTATTTTCATGAAAAGGCATTTATTTGGCAACAATCGATTGTACATGCTAATGACTTGAATGCCTCCAGGCGGGAGCAAAATACAGGCGCATTGAAATGCAATGAATGCAGAAAAACCTTTCGGAAAATTTTATCTGGCAAGTATAGTATTTCACTCTTGGAAACAAATTTATAACATAGTATCTTTTATTATAATTAATAATTTTATATTATCATATTGATGAAACTACCATCCTTGGATATCGATGAGAATAACACTGTCCAGAGTTTTGGATGAAAATGTATAAATAACGATATTATTGATTGTGTTACAATTCTATTGTCCAAAATATCCAAATTAATTTGAAAAGAGCTGGTCAACACAATGTCTTGTTCTCAATATAAGTGCTATCCCAAATTCAAATGCACGACAGTCACATGTATAAATAGAGATATTATTGATTGTGTTACAATTCTATTGTCCAAAATATCCAAATTAATTTGAAAAGAGGTGGTCAACACAATGTCTTGTTCTCAATATAAGTGCTATCCAAAATTCAAATGCAAACTGCATGACAGTCACAGCCTATTAAGTAAGCAAGTAAGACAATTTGAAATAGCCACACACCAGTGAATTTAGTTCATTAAGTGTAATATCAGCAGATTTAGCTGGAGTATCAACAATTCTTTAATAACTATGGACTTTTTACGGAATTCGCTACATCTTGAAAGACCTGTACATATATAACACTATTTTCTTGACATCGACAAACAAAGATTGCGAATCAATACTGAGGAACTAGAGGTAGGCGCTACATGAATCCACCCATTGATGGATCATCGCAAAATACATAAAATGTTTTCTTAACCAATATGTCATCACCATGCTACTTTTCAAATGGGTGTGCGCTATTCAGTAGCATTTTGCCACTACACTGGTTCCCTGGGTGAAGATATTTTGATGCATTGAAGAATTTTGTTCAGTGACATGGAGCTAACTATAATCCTACGCTGAAAATGAAAGTCTATGTACACCAAATTTGGTTGGATTTGGTTCCAGAATTACAGTTACTGTATTTACAGTCATGTGGTGAATACTTATACAAAATATTTGAAATCAGAAATAACTGACATTTTACTTTTACTTTAGTTTTATATGTATTGTACTTTATTACTAACATTTTATTGCTGTCAACCAATGGAAATTATTTCTAATGATGCAATAAATTCATTATTATTATTATTGTGTGGTTGCGCTTCTGATAGAGCAAATACGGTAGGAGTTACGGGTAATTAGAAGGTGGTAGTCATAGAGCAGTACATGTTCGGAACTTTGTTTAAACAAACAATGTATTTTAATAAACATGTTGCATACATTCCTATGGGACCCATATTGAACACAGTGGTGTGGTGGTGTGGCGTGACGACCTCCACTCTTTAAAGGTACATGCACTTTGAATATAAGCATAATCACCATCTATGTAAAATGATAGACTTAATTCAAATAGAGAAAATATGGTATATACAGAAAGCAACAATATACTTTCGTTTTAAATAAAGTGCTGAGCAATCAAACTGCATGTACAATATCACATTTCTAATTACTAAAATATAAACAAATATATTTGAGTAAGAAAACCCCAAATCAATACTTCATTCTGTTTACATAGAATAAACACAAGCTGAATTTTTTTTAGCAATCATTGAATTTATTTTGGGATCTGATCTAAAACCTATGGTGTTACATGAATAAAGGGCATCAAACTTTGTCCCCTGGGATGATTAAAGTAAACATCGAATTGCGCAGAATCCAGTTACCTGTGAAGCACTCCTTGCAATTTCGTTATTAATTGAACGAATCAAACCAAGCCTGATATGTAATTTCACTCTCCGGCTAATCAATTTTCAAACCTTGTGGGAACCAATATAGAAGACGACAATCAAACCGAGCTGACTGTCAGCTAGCGATGAGCATGGATGCAATGACATTGAGCACAGGAGTGGCAAATTTGTTTACCCAGGCTCCTGCGTAAATGTGATGCCAAGCTAGAGGAAAGGTCTATGGTGACATCAATGCAGTTTGTGCAGTGGGGCATCACAAATTAATGTGCACACAATACAATGATGTTCAATGGTCGCTCTACCGTACATCTATTTTAATGCAGAGTGTGCTTCTATAATGACGTTCTATTGAAAATAGAAATAAATTAACAATATTGATTATTGTTCACCCTATCATTGTATAACTGTTCAGTGTGTTGGGCCTACAACCAGATCTCCAACATACCTTAAAGCAATATGAAAGAAATCCCCCCCATCCACCTTATCAAGTATTTTCTTTCATCCCTCTCATGTTTGCACAGTTTGTTTTTCTAGGATACGCGACATGAGAATGTCAATTGGTAAAAAAACAACTATAAATTAAATGCACAGTTCAGTTGGTAGAAAAGTAATTATAGTCGTTGAAGACAGTGACAGCAAGCACATATATGCCACCTTGAGCAGTGTTCGCACTTGTTTATACGTGGTACTAAATGTGTTTGTTTGGCTACAGGGTTTTTTTTTTTGACACTCAACAATTTTCAGAAAACGATTACCATGACACTAGTTCAAGCCTTGTTTGTATGTACTACCGGTACTATATCTCTGAAAGTAATTTGCAATATCCACATTATCAATTTCTCAGCATTCATCGTAACACGTACTGGAATTGCCTGAGGGGGAAATCACTTAGTAGAGTAGAATCTGCTCTCACAGAAGCAAGTATGCAGATCAGCTGCCCTGTCTTTAAATCCCTTACACTTTCCATACACAACAATGGATATGGGGTTCTCAGTGCATCATGTAATGTCACATTACTGTTTACAAGTCTCAAAATTTAGTACAGTTTAATGGTAGCATAGTGCTTTTAATGAAACATGCTAGGAACTACGCTTTCCAAAAAAAATATCACACACCTATTTTCAAATGTATGGTAGTTGCAATAGTTTGCTCCATGCTAATACATGAACAACAGAACATGTTCTCATGAGAACTCCTGCATGTCCATGCACTTTGAACACATCCTTGTTAATCAAACTGTATTGGTTAGCCTTAAGAAATAAACTGCACCATGAACAACCACTTGTAGTTAGTAATTATCTAATATACCTTGTTTTTATACCTTATTTCAATAGAACAATGAATTAACAGGTAATATTTAGTACTTCCAAATTTTTATAATATACATGTTTTCTCATAGCCAAACAGATAAAATTCACCAATTGCCTGAACTTGATATTAACTTGAAGTCTCAAGTCCAGTCCATGATACAAATCTACAAAATGCCTTTTTAATGTCAAAGTCAACTTTTGTTACACCTATTTAAAAGTTTTTTTTTGTAATCAAGCACTGTAAGCAATAAAAAATTATATTTATCCTAATTAAAAAAAAAGCCCTTGGTAAAAAATGTGCAAAATGTAAAACGAGACAGAAAAATAATTAAAATTATGTTTACTAACCTTATGCTTACATTGAAAATTGTGAAAATAATTTGCTACTGTAGCAGCATGACAACTCCATGTTTATCTACACAGTTAGTGATGCCTGTAATTTGCCTATCCAGGCAACACAACATACAGAATACTATGTTAATACTCTGACCCGAGATGTTCACATGTATTCCTGGATCACATGTCATAATTTCTCATAGCGACACTTGGAATCAATCTCAGCAACCTGTGTTTGCAAGTGACCTCTGTTGACACAGGCTTATTCAAACCATCAGGTTAAAGTATACCTAAAGAGGCAGAAAAGAATAACGATGGACTTAGTAATAAAACTATGGCACTGTTAAGTAAAGCACTTTTTATATGCAATTTAGTTTTGATTGATAATTGATTTCAACATCAAAAGTAAGTAAACAAGCTGCTTGACTATAACAGCAATGCCATGTACATGTCACACAGATTGGGACTCGATGACGTGAGCAGTACACTCAAAACGGTTAACCATTAAATTTCTACTATAATTTGCCATTATTTGATAATACTGTAAAATACTTTATTTCAGCTGGAATCAATTTTTAGGTGTTTTATATGGAATTTATTTTCTCTGATTCTTGATGAGTTTAATGTAAAATACAAGAAAAAAGGTATATTTTTTGCAGGATTTTATTTTCATAGAATCAAGCCTCCAGTGAAAATAAATTCCATGTAAAATTAAATTAAAAGTATTTGACAGTACACCTTATTCATTAATGGGGATCATGTTGAGAGCGAGACGGCCACATGACTTGTTTTTGTCCCCCAAATACAGTTGCATTCTCTACCTCCTTTGCCACCACTGTTCTAAAAACCATGGTCAGAGGGAACAGTAGATGCAATGAATATTAGAGAATGAAAGACTGTTCAGAAGAAAAAACAAGTCTCATTGCTCTCTCATTCTCAATGAGATCTTGGCAGCCTTTTAAAAGATCAAATTTCACGAAAGATGATGGGACATACCGGTCTATAAGGACTGCGGGACTCACCAGTACGCTTCTACAAAATTCTCCCAGAAATTTGCCAAATATTTTTTTCTCGTAAAATTTATTGAAAATTGGGAGTATACAGTTTTGATCTCAACCAATCCATAAAATGAATATTTTGTAGGAAAACATATTAGAAAACCAAATAAATTAAATCTTTCACATTTTTTAGCTCTGCTGACGACAAAGTCGAGCGGAGCTTATACATAGTATTACTGATTGTCCGTCGGCGTCCATCGTCGCCAACTTTCAACTACATTTTCGACTTCTTCTTAAAAATCACAAAGGAAGTTGGGTGGTTCTCTCTCAGATTTGTTCATTTCATGTGGATATGTTCAATTGTCTTGTTTATAGCGAATATTTTTGTAATTTTTAGTCAAAAATGCTATTTTGGACTTCTTCTTTAAAACCGCTAGCCCAAATGCGTTGATACTTGGTATGTAGGTACCTTGGGTGGACCTCTCTCAGATTTGTTCTCAAGTTCTGATGAATATTTTTGTCATTTTTTGTAAAAAGTGATATTTTCGACTTGTTAAAAACCACAAGTCCGATTGCTTAGATATTACAAATATAAATACTACATGTGGACCTCTCTCAGATTTGTTCATTTCGTGATGATATGTTTGATTCTCTATTTTTGATGAATATTTTTGTCATTTTTAGTAAAAAGTAATATTTTCGACTTCTTGTTAAAAACCGCAGGTCCAATTGCTTTGATATTATATATACTACATAGGTACTACAGGTAGACCTCTTTCAGATTTTTTCATTTCGTGATGATTTTGTTCTTCAATTATCTAATTTTAATTAATATTTTTGATAAAAAGTTATAAAAAGTCTGATTGCTTTAATACTACACATATTGTTCATTTTCTGATGATATCTTCAGTTCTTTAATTGAAATGTGCATTGCTAACAGCGGAGCTATCTCAGCCGATAGGCTGCTTGTCTAAAATCAAAGTGTTTGTTTGTGTCTACCTTACTGCGAACAGATGTACTATTATTAAACATCTGTCACCATAACGCCATAAATTACAGCATGTCATAATTTTGCAGTCTTTTATGGGGTATTTTCATCCTACCTTATCAGTATAAAGCGTCCTCTAATAATAAAAACAAATATGGCTGCCACCAGGGTTTGACCGGACTACACACGCAGATTCTATTTTAAATTTTTGGGATTTCTGCATTGCCATTATGTATTGTTGGGAGGTATAGATGCATAATAATATTTTTTTTTTTTTTTTTTTTATTAGACGCATAAAATCCTTAGGAAAGGATAAAAAGGGTCTTACAGAAAGAAATTAAAACAAACTACAATCTAAAAAAGAAAACAGAAAATAAAAACTTTTCTAAAAAAAATAAAACAAATCAAAAACAATAAAGACAATTTGCAGCCAATGGTGAATACAGAATATAGAATGAACACAAAATGTAGCCTAATACACCGATAGTTGTTGCTGTTTTGTTCCATAGCTGTTTTTTAGAAAGACTGCTAAGGCTGGTGCTAGAGTATGGTTTGCCATAATCAAAATGAATTTATTCTGACTATTTTCTTTATCAAAATTTGGAACTTTATTTTGTGCAGTCAGGAATAATTTGTTTCTATGGTGACTGTAAACTGGACATTTCATTACAAAATGTTGCTCATCCTCAATTATATTTTGGCTGCACATATCACATGTTCTTTTATCCAGCGGCACATTATTATGTCTGCCTTTCTCCATTTTAAGGTCATGGTTGCTTGTCCTGAATTTTGCAATTAACCTTCTAAGACCATGGTTCTGCATATTAATTAGGTAATTTTCAAATCTTGTCTGTATGTTCTTAGTTTGTTTTTAGCCAAGGTTTGTTTTCTATTATCATTATGCATGTCTAAGATCCATTGGTTCTCAAATGATTTGTTTATTTTTTATGAATAAAGTCTAAATTTTTCTTAATTATTTTTTCACTTGAGTTTACAATGGTGACATCATTATGAGGCTATTATGAGGATACTGCAAAGTATGCTCTCAGACAGTACGCCGTCGCATCAACCTCCGCATGCGTCGGTCAATACTCCCACTGTACTGCCTTTGTGCATACAGTATCCTTGTAATAATCTCATATTATCACCACTACTACTCCTTCTACGATAATCAACACAATTTCAGATTAATCACAATTTAGTGATACTAGGTAGTTTAATTAGAATTACTTTTCTACTAAAACTACCTAATGCCATCTATGTACAATAGCTGAGTATATGAGTATATCCAATTTCGATGTGCACTGATAAACTTGCATCAGTTTTCTTTCATCATTACAATGAAAGTGGTGTGGTGGAATTGCATGTGAACCTCCCCTCACACGCCTTCTAGTATACAATTGTACATTATAAATGGTTGCCAAGCAACCTGTGTTTGTTTGGCCATGAATACATATCAACAATGTGACTTTGACCCCCCTCCACTTGAAGTTGAACACACTCAAGTGTACACACAGTTTCTCAATTCAACAATCCACTTTAAAGCAACTGCTATTTTTAGAAGAATTATACTGCACAGTTAAGAAAACAAATACATACTTATCCATGGTGAATATTTTCAAGCAAAAAGCAAAAATATATGGAATATAGCTTGATAATTTTATCAGAGATACTTGCATATGTAGTATTGAGTTCGTAGTACTGGTAGGCTTGGATCTCATATCACAGTTATATACTGATGACAGCTGGACCACACCTACATCATTATATTTTTCAATTATCTCTCATGTAGCCAATTACTTAAAAGTCAGTTAAGGTCTTGAAGATTGATAAGGTTAATGTTTTATTAAATATATAACCCAATCTGAAGACCTTCATGGTCACTGGAATGGGAGATCATCAATGAGATATGGATTTGTCGCTCACTGTGAACATATTGAATAAACTTAGTTATTTTTCTTCTACCAATCACCTGATATTATAAATTAGAGATATGAGATGAACCTTTAAAGTAAAGTGTATTTATATATATACTCTTTTGTCTTTATATTAAATATGATGTTCGGCAGCCTGTGAATACAGCATTGGATTCAAAATAAGTTACACAGTCATGAGTCAGTGTAAAAAAATGGTGTCATGGCTACATGGTAGAAATGAGTTTGTTTTTTTGTCTCTCGTTCCATTTAAGATAAAAATCGCTGGCACGGTTTTGAAGATGGGAACACTTTGTTGATAATGTTTAAACATTTCAACATGGTTACTAGATAAATTCTTCTAGTAACTGTGATTTGAAATACCACAAGAGGAGTGCATATGATGTTCTTTATTTCATTCCCAATCACTGAAAAAAATACAAAAAAAACAAACAGTGATAATAGTACTTTGCATAAATATCACTTGTATGTCAATTAAAGTTGCCAGCAACAGGGTATTTATAGAAACTACAATGTGCCATGCATTTTTGTGTCCATGAAATTTCTCCGTAGTTATTCTAAAGAAAAATATTTGAAATTTGTCAAGGTGTTGCATTTTCAATTACATGTAATTAATTAATATATTGATTTGAATACAGTTTAGCAGACTGTTACCAAAGTGTTTTTTTCTCACAGGTGTGTTTTGTTTACATGTATATAATGGCAACTGTTCACTGCTTACAAAAGTGGACAATAATAGCCCACAATTCCCAACAAGGCTTAGGGTCACCAGGATTCAAAGTACTAAAAGTTCATCTATGTTGAAAACATGTTGCATAATACAGTAGTTGGGTAAATCGAGGATCGCTGAGCTGTGCACCAATTTATATACACATTAACCATACATTTAATGGTTTGTAAACTTTCTGATGAACAAAATGCCTTGTTGTGATGGTTATTATGTTCTCCTTTTTGGTCAATTGTTTTGAAATTTAAATCCACAGCATACAGATCATTTCTGAACGTAAATTTAAATGTGATCTTTACATACCGATTAGACTGGCACAGACTGGGTGATTTATTTTTTTTTAAATTTAAAATTAAATAAAAAAAATAGCAAAATGGAGGTGTTAACGCGAAGTCCCCTGTAACCGCGAAATCACCCAGACTCTGGTAGTTTCGTGTTCACCCCACCTTTCACAAAACTATTTTTTCCAATTTTTTTTATCATTTAACTGAAAAAAAATTACCTCAGCTGGGCCAGTCTACATACCGATATATGTAGTATAACACTTATCCATTTTCACCATATTTGGGTAAGTTTCATTTCCATTGGCACCCAGTCATAGTGCAATTTACACAAAGAACAGTACCGGGGTAAATTGGGGGTGATCCATGTTCACTTGTGGTAGGAGATGTTGCACGTATGCTATTGCTTGCATTGCCAGTCAATATTAGTGTAGGAAATCTTACAGATGAGATAGGACATATATAAGTATACACTTGAAAACTGAACTCCCCACCTGTATATATTTGAGTATTTCTGCATGATTGAAGTCAGATTTCTAGTGCATGTACTCGGTTCTACTTGTTATAAACTTCTGGTGTATAAAAAGCTGACAAGTCACACAAGAAACGTTCATGACAAATAACAAAATAAACACTCTTACTAGTTTTTTCTCACCATATAGCAGAGGTTCATCTATTTGCACCCCATTATTGACTTAAATCTGACACATGTATTTAAAATCTGATGTGCATTGTTCTCCCCTCAGCCTGCATTCAGTGAAAAACCAAAGATATTACAGAGAGGCTCTTGGACTCAAGCTGCACCATTCAAAGAATTGAAGTTTTGCCGCCATGTCAGTGATTCCATTGCAAATAACTACAGTCCCACAGCGAGAAACTTAACCACATCATATATTTATGAGATCACTAGAAAATTAGGCAAGTTACAATTATGATTATGATTCATATATATTTTACATCATGTATAGAAATGCACTGAATTTCAGAAATCCATGTTTTTATACATATTACCTTTCACAGATTTCAAACCGATTATAATGCATTTAGTGGATGAATACAGCTCTGTCTGTATAGAATTCACAATGGTCAGTGTGTGGCTTATGACCCATTGTGACAATGTTTTTACAACATGAAAATATAGATGCTTTTGCAATTTAAACATTTGGAACCAAACTGTAGTAACAATATAGTAAGTAATATTACTTATAAGTAATATTGAATACTACTTGTATAAATTGTAATATTCTAATATATATCCACAAACAATTACAATTTGAAGCATTTTGAATACATTTCCATGACGATGTAAATTCATCCATGGAGCTATCTTTTTTTATCTCCATGATTCATCACAATTGTGGGTACTGTACTCAATGGTTTCCTTTTGCCAATGAAAACTTATTGAATGTAATTTGCAAAAGTCTCTGGGATAAATGTTTAATTCAAAATGAAAAATGTTGAAATTCAGTGTACCGGTATATCAGTTACTATTTTTTATTTTCTCTGAAACAACTTTGATTGTAACAACACAATCCAACATTCAACATTTCAGTGGTCTAAAGTTATACACCTTGAAAAACAGGGGAAACAAATCTAGAAATTAAGAACAATGCGTGTACTAAATGTATAACATTATTACACAGACAATTTTATCAGAAAAAGTGTAATTCAAGTTTGACAGTCACAATCTTCCAAAATAATGGGTCATGGTAATCCATTTGACGTCTTTCATTTTCTGCACTGACGTAATTCCAGTTTAAAGCACATACCTTCAATATGTTATATTTGCGGTTTGAAAGAGGTCTATAGAAATACTAACGGTATATAGTATTTTCTGGAAATAAAGTATGCATTCGACAAAACAGACTCCCTAACTGTCAGGAAGTTGCACAGCTGCTGCAGACGACAACATACATGTATATTCTTTCAATTTACAGAACCAAATTCGTTCGTGAATAAACATATTTTAAAGACTCCAGTAAATGTCCTAACTGTTTAACGGATGAATAGTTATCATATCAATCATATCACAATTTACTGTATTATAACGCACGAATTAAACACGCAACTCCAGAATGTACGAATCACGGACTGTATAAAATACAAATATTTATAATGTTAAAGGTCAAACTCATGTTTTGAATCTTGAACTCTGTTGCGTGTTTACTTGCAAGAATTGAATAATCAATTACAATTGAATAGATGCTGGTAGTTGCATGCATAATCTGGCTTGATAGATTACAGGCAAGTAATATGACTGTAGTGTAGTAAATGTTACTGTTCTGACTGCTTTCTACAGAACCAGTCTGTCTGTTCTCAGACATAAAATGATATTAAAAATAATCTTGGCCAAAATATTCTTGACCTTGACCAGCCTTCAGACGACAGGGGTTATGAACTATACTTGCATGTTTTTGTGGAATGGAGACCCGCTAACATGTATTTACTTTAAATATATATGATCACATTTGTGGTATATCTCTATAAAGTTTCCTAAATAACATAACTTTTAACAACTCACATTTGTACCCCGGCCATGAAAATAAAAAAGTCAATCAGTACTACCGGTACTGTACACAGTCCCTCTATCCATCCCTTTACCTCCATGCTCTATCCCTCTATCAGGTGATAGAGGAACTGTGAGTGTACTGTAGAATACTTTATTTTCTCTGAAAGAAATGATTAATTCCAGCTAAAATAAAGTATTTTACAGTATGCTGCGTGGGACCCACATCAAACACTGTATGATGACTGTAACATTTTAATTTAGTTTACCCGTAAAGTTTTTTGCTAAGAGACCTCCATTCTAGACTTCTCAACCATACATCGGGTGGCAATTTCTGGAAAATAACGAGTGTATAGTACATCAATTTATATATTCAGTGTGAAATCATGCAAGTACACTCATATGTTACGAGCAATTACTCTATCCAAATATAGAAAACTACTTGTACACTGATGGGTCAAAATAGCTAAAACTACTAGTACTATTACACTGTAAATTATTTATAAATTTTATTCCCAAATCTGTTAAACTATTCTACAAGTATCATATTAAAGGAGAAAAGAACAGTATGTATAATAGAACAATCAAGACCTATTTGTGTGTTGATCCACGCTCAATTAGCGAACCATTATCACCAAATTGTTTGAGCCTTGTTTGATGACAGTATGTTACTATAGCAACACTATAATAACTTCTAATCAATAATTCATTTTACTATACATGTAGTTGTCGATCATTAATCACTTTGTGTTCAACACTATTAGTTGAATACAGTTGGTGTACCATTATAAGCTGAACATTTCAAAAATTCACTAATAAAAAATAAAGAATTAAGAAAAAAATGTGAATTTTTTAAGGATGACTGATGTATATCATTATAAAATTTGTTCTTAGCTTTTCAAAGAATGCCATGGATGAATGAGAAAATGTTACTATTATGCTGATAGTTAATCGCATGTATGCCAATACTGGTAAAACCCAGTAAATACTAAAAAATACTTTATTTTAGCTGAATTTATTTTCACAGAAAAGATATTTTGCTTGTTTTGTTTTGTTGATTATTGATGATTGGAATGTCAAAAAATGTATTTTCAATGAAAAGTACACATATACTTTACAGTATTCAAATGTAACCATAGAATATCTTGTTTCCACATTTCATAACAAAACATTAATTTAAAAACCTAGTAAATATCCCTACAACGTCAAATTCATTAAAATTAAATCCAGAGAATATTTCTTCCTTAATACCGCAGTACAGACAAATGTTTAAAGTATACACTTGTTGTTGTTTTTCTTACAGAGCATCAAGGGCATCACAATGGGACATCACTTTCACTATCCTCCCCCACTGGGACCTATGACAGAGGGTCCACCTCACCCCAAGCTCAATTGGAACAGTCCAAAAATGGCAACAGAAGTCCACCAAGAAGAAGGTGAGTTTGTGATTAGCAGTTCACTAGATAAAAATACTTAAATAGCACTGTAAATATTTATATACCGTGCCAATACTTTGACTACCAGTAGTTATACAAGAAATGGTCTGTGATTAAGCTTTAATTGCATATCTGTCTGGTATTTTATGGGGGTGAACCATTTGTAATCATGGGGGGGGGGAGTGAAAGAGTGTGATCAGTGCAATTTTTTTTTTCACACTATCTTATCTGTAAATTTTTATTTTTCTAGGCTGTTTTTTCTCTCTCTGAGTATCTAGCTTAAAACATTTTTCTTCCAGCCACCCCTTTGATTTTAAATTGTCGACGCCTAAAGTTTTTGTTGTGCCAATTGTCCATTAAGTATTATAAGTGCTTTTTGTGTATTTCTAATCATATCCAACTAGACTTTAGAATTTGTGAAGTTCTTCTCTGCTGGGATTACTTAAAGTATTAATGTTATTTCACTACTGTGTTTATTCAATTGCTTATGTCAATATTGAAACCATTCCTTCTCAAGTTGAATACTGTCCATTTTGTTTGATTATACATTGTGATTGGTGTGTTGTATACGCCAATGCTTCTGGTCTGTCAATGTTTGTCCAATATCTCTTACCTTCATTGTGGTCTCTGCAAAGCACTACACTAGCTTATCTGGTTAACTGTGAAGGGATCATTATGGTAAATAATGCTCAATTTCCCAACTTGAATTGAAAGGATAACAAAAATCATAAAGTAAAGTTTGTATTGAATTATTAGATTATTCTCGGTACTTTTTAACAGCGTGAATCAGTCATATTATTATATTCTACTATGACTGGATGCCATGCTGTTTTTAACCATCAATAAATACATCTATTAATTGACGTGATAAATGTCCTTTAGGGTACACCTGTTTCCATTGTCCCTGGCTACTATTTGTTGTCACCATACTGACTGTGTATCCGAGTATCTAGGCAACATGAATAAATCATTCTGTATTACTGTTTGCACACTGTAATGTTATGATACATACATATCTAGTGTTTCCTTAAGAAAAGGCACTCTTTAATTCTGCATATAATCTAATACTATATTACCTCTAAGACTTGTGACAATCTAATTAAAATAAGATGGGGTTATTAGTTTATTACTCCTCGTAACCTTTTTTTTTTCGTGTGTGTGTGTGTGTGTGTGTGTGTGTGTGTGTGTGTGTGTGTGTGTGTGTGAAGGGGGGATACTAATAATGTTACATATACAAACTTGTATACACGTAGTACATGTCATTTCAGCTAATTTTATCTACCATGTAATTTCAAGATGTAGCTAACTCAGAATGAGAATTAAAACAACTAAATTATAATTCTGATTGAGCCAAATTCTCTAAAATGTGTTTCTTAATATAATATACTTAGGTAATTAATTAATTAATTTTGCTATTTTCATCGATAAGTGGAATTCTCTTTAATAAAAAACACATGATAACATAGAATAACAATATAACTCATTGCTTCCCTGTCAAGTTTATGAAATTAAAACACAGTGAATATGCTCAAAGCATTAAAATAGTGAAATTAAATGTCAGTGAAAATAAATGGTTTTTCAGTACTCATTCCATTTCTTAGTTAGGGCGATTATATTGCAAAATATTTTTTTATTATATTCTCACACTTTTAATTCCATAGCAAAATATTGCTTTGAATTTTCTACAATACATGTATATAATATTCACCTAAATATTAAGTAGTAACATGTGGTATGGAAGACTACAGATGACATAAACTGCAAAGCTCTCATACTTAGTGGTTGTCAGGCACTTCTTAATGATATAAGGGTTACATGGTGAGCTCATATATCATGTTCCATGTGAACACAGCTGAATTTCATATTATCTTTCTGTATACATTTTTTTCATTCACCGCTTGACGACATATTTACCAATCTGGTTTTATTCCTTCAATTAGACTTCTGTTATTACGAACCAAAACCAACACAAGGTAACCTGTCATCAAGGTGTATGCTGTCTGTGTAATTTTACCCCCCTGTACTCCCATTGCCACATTAATTGGTGTGCTCTCTAAGAGGAGGCCTGAAATGTTCAAGAGTCAGATTTCTGATTATGCGTGTGGTTGATAAGAAAAAAAGTCTCCTTGAATGCTTTGAATTTATTCAGCGAGTCTACAGTGAAATCCCAAACTATTTTATGGAGTGTACAGATCTCCTTTTTGATTGAACACTGCCCCTTAACTTGGGTTGAATCCTGTATCAAATCCGTAACTTTTTTGTTGCCCAGTATTTTTTGCTGTGTGACTAATATTCTGCACATCGTTTGCCACCTGTTGTGTGTACTTGATGTGTTTGAAGCATATATTGGTATACCTACACAATACATTGTGTACTTTAAAAAAAAATTATTCTCCCCCTTCCTCAATAATTAAGTTAGTGCATGTACAGTAAAACACGTTAAAATGCATGTAAATGCTGATGTTATGGTATATTCTAACTACATTATTGATTCCTGTTCCTTCCCAGTTCACATGGAACCACTTTGCACAGACCCAAAGACGGCGCTGCCTTCAATCCCAGCGTCCAAGCCACTCATGGCTCAGTCACCAGCCATGCCTCCACAACTCAGACTGGCTCAAGTGCAGTACCCGACTCTCTACCTCCCATCAATGGTGCCACTCCTCTATCTAGTCCTCGACAACATCATGCAAACGGACTCAATGGCGACAATGCCGGAATGAATGGATATCCCCAGCCATCTCCGAGGAATGGGTACTCCCATACAGCAAGTAGGACAAGTTCCAGGCCTTTTATTGGCAGTACTATGAGATCTGGCAATGTAAGTTTTGCTGAAGAGACAGATAGTGGAGTAGCATCATCTACTGCTCAATATCAATTCCCACCATCAGTACAAGCATATCCACCACCTGGCAGCACCGTACAAACAGGTAATTTTTGACATACAATGCAAATGTCATGATGTCTACCATGCCATATCAACAATGATATTTAATATAATAAATGTGAATAATTATGTTCCATACCATATTTGTTCTATCAGAACCACATCTCCAATGGAAGCGCACATGAATTAAATATTGCATTTTTTGTTTTAATGGGTTATTAAAATATAACTTAATTTGACCATAGACACATGCACCTCTGTCAATGCTTGAATTTCAAGATCTAGAAGGCACAATTTTCTAAGCCAAAATTGATGTAATTTTTTCATATTTTAGGAATAATATAGGTATTGCAAACTCATTAGACATCAAGGCAATTGTCCTCAATGCTCAAGCTCTGTTCTGGTCTATACATAAACACATGCACTATCTACATCTGATCAGAGTGCTCTCTAACAGGACAGATTTTGTAGGGAACTTCAGTCGAAATGATGATGGGAGGCAAGGTCTTCAAAAAAAAAATTGGCGAATGAGCATCGTTAAAAATCTATGTGAGAAAGCGATGTGTTATATCGGCTTAGAAGGTACATTGATAACTGTCTAGACTGAGCCACCTCATGGTAAATGACAGTGTTGGTTTGTGTGCAAACAGGCTGCAGCTTCTTAAAGAGTTTTCTTACAAGTTCTATAGCTATATATGTTTTTTCAAAATATATTTGCCAATTCAGAATTTTTCTGAACAGGTAATCATTATCTAGTTGTGTCATAAAAAATCTCACAAATATGGCATATCTGCTTAGAGGGCACTCTCATCTGATTATAATCAGCTTTTGCTGGGCTTATAGGAAAGTCTTCTTTGCTTTTTTCAGGAATACTAGAATTTGGTACATAGTGTGTTGAATTTATAAAATATGTTTCTTTGAATATTTTGTTGTTTTTAACTTTTCAGATCCCGTACCTGATTCCAGTCCCAGTGGAGGAAAAGCGAATTTTGACAGGCTTCGAGAACATGATGAAGAAACACTTGCTGTATTAAGCATGGAATTCCCACCATCAACATTTCCAACTATTGGACTCTCCAGACCAACTACCCCAGATGAACAAGATCTGGATAGGTAGGGAGCGATTTGGAGATAAAAATCTTCTCTGCAATAGTCCATAGTTTTACGTTAGAACATATAGCATATAGGCTGAAATAATTATTCTTGTTCCATCACTATGGAACTTATTTGTTTAATACTACAGGGGGTATGAACACATTTTACTTTTATTGTAGAATGATACTCGGTAACTGGTTTGGTGATTACCGGGTAACTCCATTTTTTTGAATAGTTAATACTTTCTGGTAGATACAAATGACTTTGTATATTTAAGAATTAATTGTTTATATAATTATTAACATTAATTGTGATCTGTGATTTTTCCTCACATTGTCATGTGTGTACTTTATTCCAGGTATTATTCTCTAATTGAAAGATCCATAGAACCTCACATGGTAGCCCCATTAAGTAAAGAATGGATACAAGGAACGTATAACTTTGTTCCTAAAGCATTAAAAGCAGACCACCTGAAAGAAGCACTCAAGGATGTTACAGAAGTATGAATTTAACCCTTTGAATCCCAGATATGTTTTCCCTCCCAAAATTTAGTGCATATATTTACACATTTTGAAAAAATTTCACTAAATTTTATCATTATTTTGGATGATGCAGACAAGTTCAGATATTGATTTTAGTTTTTGATCAAAAGTTCCAACAATTTTTGTCAATATTTCATGTGGAGAGAAGTAGACAGTATAAAATAATTTTGAACTCAAAGGTTTAATCACTTTGGTTTGAATAGCATTAGTTGATGATTTCTTTGAATGCCATACCATTTGTCATGCCAAAGTTTTGATACAACATTTTCCACATTTTCCTGCATTATTTCTATAATTTCTGTTAATTTTGAATAAATCAACATAATTTCCAATTAGCTACAGGTCTCTGTCATAACTTTCGAAAAAAAATGGAAAAAATTTAAGTTTTAATTTCAATTTTGAAGGTGACAAATATTGAGGTATTGTAAGAGTTAAGGAAATGAATACCAGGTATTTCTGTATCATAGCAACGCAATGGTGATTAGCATCTTATAATTCGTCAGCTTATCTGTCTGCGTTTCTTGAATAAAAATGCAATTTTCTCATATCACCAGGAAATGAGGTTTTACTACATACAAAGTGTGAAGAAAGCCATGCTGGATTATATATTGAAAGACCCAAGGGAACAAGAAAGATTAGGTATACCTTTACCTGAGAAGCTTTGCCACCCAGCTGGTAGAGATAGGTTCCCCTGGGCGTACGCTGTAATCTCTGCAAGAAGGTTTATGGACTCTGAGCTGTATATCACGCATCCTGTCATGTCAGCTGTGCTATATCTTTGGGAAACAAAGTAAGTGCTCATTTATCTTCTCTGAATGGGCTGTATTTGCTGCAGCACATGTGTTCTCTGATTCTGTAAGACTTTTATGTGTGTCAAGGCAAATACATTAAAGGTTCAAAGTTTTGTAATAAATTTGATTTTCTTGCTCTACTGAAAGTGTATGTCTCTACTGTGAATTATTTTATCTTCACTTAGAATTTATTTCCGCTATTTTTGCTGAAGAGATGAATTAGTTAAGGTAAAAAATAGGACAAAAACTTTTTTTTTTTCCCTATATTTTACATTCAACTCATCAAAAATCAGTGAAAATTAACTTCATACAAAACACCCAAAATGTCTTTTCAGCTAAAATAAAATATTTTACAGTATGCCCTCTACATCTCTTTGTTTGTTTGGATTATGAATAAAAATAGAATCTCTAAAATAAAGTGTGTTTGTAGATTAGATTGTTGTGACACCTTTATTTTTTCACTTAATTTTTTAATTTCACCAAATTACAAATTTATAGTTAGATGTTTTTCAAGATTACTTACTTATGTATGTTTTTTTTTTAATTTGGTGTGTTTGGGAATGAGCATAACTTCCAATAGTTTTTTCACCAAAATTCTCTGTGCATCAGAGACATCATATCAGGGCACTTTTATAGCTACTCAGGGTTAGTAGCTAACATGGCAAATGACAGTGTTCATTTAATTGTGTGTGAAAACATGCTTTATCTTGAATTCTTTAAAAATGGCAACCTTTTGATTTTACTCTTGCTAACACCTGTTTCAAACTTCCTTTATAAGACATTTTGTTTGTATTGTCACAGATATGAAAGTTTTAGGTTAATAGATATCCCGGGATTGAAATCTATTATGCCTTTAACAATGGAGGAATTTCATGAACATGTTAAGAAGTCTAGTGCTAAGGGAGCCAAACGTCTCAAAGACGAGTGGTTGAAAGAGTGTGCAACGATTCTCAATGAACACAGAGATGCTATAGAAGAATGGATGCCAAAGGATGAGGTAAGACAACACTACTTTCTTTATGTAAGATGGTACTGTACAACTGTATACAGTACCTTTAGAGTGAATACCTAAAAGAGCCATTGGTTGGCCATTGATGGTGATGTATTAAGATTGTAAACTGCACATTTGGTTTTATGATCGATAGTTATTTATTCGTTGTTAGAAATACTAAGGTAAAAAAAAAAGAGACACAATCTTCAAAAGTACAACATTGCTAATATCATGTACAATTCATGGGTTATTCGCAAGACTGAAAATGTTAATAAATTTTGTTTTCATTAGTTGGAATAGTCAAAAAAGCACATTTATAGTGAAAATGGCCATCAGGTAATCCCTTAGACAAACATTAGTACGGCATATACATTACTGTATTCACCTATATCTAGGTTGTTATAGTAGCATGCATGGTAACTTTTAGAGAATGTCTCAATCACAGATAAATTTTTATCTCGTTTTTCTTTTAGTGTAAACATTATTTAAATCATTGTATATAATCTTTTAAAGTTCTACTCTTGACGTCTGAATTAGTGCAAATTGTGGAAAATAAGTAGAAATCGTTTTCAAGTATTTTCAGCATAAACATAAATACTGTTGACGATTGTGTGTTAAAATGTAATTTCCTTAATTTTATTTATTCGTATTCTGGCGGGCATAGAATCACAAATACCCGCAGTAATTTAAAACAAAGCTGAATTTTGATTAATCATCAAACAATTTGTGCATATTACATTTAATATTTCAAATAATAATTTCAAGATCCAAATTAAACTTTAGGAATAATCTCATATTTAACAGCTATTGACAAAATTTGATGACTTTTTACATAATAGTTCCATAAATTACCTACTTCTGAAAGCTATTGATTACAACCTATGAACCATGTCTGTTTCATCCAAAATTAATATTAAACGTATTTATAAAAAAAAATAAAGAACATTACCCCCCCCCCCAGTCATCCATTAAATTTAATTTGCAATTATCCCATCGCATCCACTGTTCCAGTTACCATGGTTACATAGGTCAGGGTAACAACATATACGGTGACAGAAGAGAATGAAACACTATTTGATGGACCAAAACCAGCAAAACAATGGCCATTTTCGGCTAGCCAGTTGTATCAAGAATTCCACATACTTCTCATCATTGATTTACTAAATAAAACATGTGACAAATATTATTTTCATCTTTAGATTTTCAGAATGAACCAAATGGATCATTTCTTTGGTTCAGTGGCGATGTTGATGTCAAACTGTCTACGTAACGGTGTGAGGAGATCCATTTATGATTTAGTAGAATTACTGGAACAGTACTCGGAAGGCAATGATTACAGTACTGATTATTATCATAGTAAACACAGACTTCCTGTTGTGGAGCATATCATTACATTTTTCATGGTAAAGTATACTCTATACATTTTTATTGACTTACACACGTCATTATTGAAAACGTGCAATTACTGTGCTTTTTTTCATTCATTCATAGTGTACAAAAGTACTGAATTGGAAATAAGTTTGCTTGATATTGAATTAAAATGAAAGCACTGCTTCACATTATTTCACTGTTTCCTGCAGTGAATGGCTATTTGAAAATTTGCGCTTTGTAAAGCATTGTAAAGCGTTGTAAAATTGATAAATTATGACAGCCAAGGTATTCAAGATTTCTCACTTCATTCACATTTTCAGAATAATCACTTTTATCACATTTTTATTTTTTCTGGAATATAGCTTGAATGGTTATAGGTTTATGAGGGAAAATATCTGTCTTCATTCTTGTGAATCATTTTTGTATTTTTTCTTCCTCTTCCTTTTACCCTTCTAGTGCCATAATTTTTCGAGACTAAATAGACATAATTTCCTATTGGCTATGGGCCTTAATCAAAATTTTAGATAAATTATGTTTGTTTATTAAATGTGTGATTTACTTTAGCATTCAAAGAATTAAGGTAGCAACCAGGGAAATATGGAGTTTGAACATAAAGAATTCCCGGAGAGCCATGCATAAAGCTACCCCAATAAAGTATATATATTCTGAAAGCTTGAATATTGGGGAATACAACTGACCATATTGCGTGCCCAATGTTGCCGAATTGATCATGTGACACTGTTTTTAGCTAGTACTGATTCAAACATACGATAGTGGATACACAGAGACTAACATTTTAGGATCAAGTAGCTACAGACACTTATATTGAATCAATTATTTTTTATTTAACTTGTTTCTAGCCATTCACTGTTACCATATGTGTAGTCCATGTGACAGGAAATATTTTCATACTTTCTTTTTTGTGTATCAAAGTCCAGTGACAAGGAATAATGAATGAATATATATATATATATATATATGGCAAAAACGTTCATCAGTGTTCAAAAATGTCTATGAATGAACACATACTATTTTACTCATATTAAAAAATTTCCAACGAAACTACTGTAAAACATGTCTTTTTTGCGAGCACGTCTTTTTCGCAAATTTAGCGAAAGAACTGATTCGCTAATTCAAGATGTTGCTAATGACTTTATTATAAATTCAAAATGGCCAAGGCTTGGGAATTTGTATACAGTAATCCGGAACATAAAAATCTTGGTGCTCCCTAATTACACTTGACAGTTTTTCTTTGTTTTTATGGAGGTGATAACTGCGCATATGTTTTGGCAAGCGACAGACAAGTATTGTGAAAACAGGAAATCAACAATGACAGGAGAGATTCGCTAAATCAACATTTCGTTATTACGCCATTTTACCACAATTCGCTAAAATTGCATTTTGCTTTTTCAACATGTTTTACAGTACTTATTAAAGTATGCCAAACGTTACACAAAATATTGATGTCATTTGAAATTTTCTACATTGTAGTCATGGGTCTTGACATGACCATGGCTCACTTCCACAGGCCTAATATTGAATACTACAAACAACAAGTGTATTTGAGTTTACAAACTCCACTGCAATATTTTCAATCCTGAAATGGTGATATAGTGGCACTGAACACTTGGTTTGCATGGTCTCTCGATTATTCAAACCTAATCAACCAATGCACAGCCATTTTTCAACTTGAGCTAACAAAGTCAATAGTTTCTTGGGTACAGGTCTCTTTGTTTAAATGACAATGATATTACATTTGAATCCCCAGTCACATGCATGCCTCATTTAACAATTAGACGAATAGTTTAATTGGGTCAAAGCTTCTATTATCATTCTTTAAACTGGTATTAAAATCGTTTTCTGCTTCATTTTATCAATTATCCTATCACGGTTAAGAACATTATCATGTAGTGGTGTTGGCAAAAAGAATAGTTCCTGTTTCCATGGTAACTTGTCAATTGTTCTTTGATCATCTGAGTTTTTTTTAGAACAACTGTGTATGTTGTAGCTTTCAGTTTATTGGGTATAAAGCAAGAGAACAACCTGGCACCTAGCTATATTGTCAACTTTAATTTGGGTTTGAACTTAACACTTTGGAATTTGAAAAAATAAGAAAATAAGGTTTCAAGGGGTAATATCGTTATTTGTAAAGTACGTTGTTGTACTGTTATTTTATAGGTCAGCATTTCACCACTTTATCTGGTATCATTGCAAACTTGCACCAAGAAATAGTTGAGAGTCTAGTATCGTAGTTTCAATTGCATGTCCTGCATGAGACACTGCATCTGTACAATGATTTATGAGTCCCACTTAAAAACTAATGTCACCTCCAGGTTTAGAACATTCATATTCCCGTTGGTGATGTCCCCTTGCAGTCAGAAAAATACTTAATATTTTATTAAATGTTATTAGGAGTACTTTGGTACAGTAAAATCGTGACCCAATTCAACATCAAGTGTGTGCACAAAGTGAATTCCATGTTCTGATTCACCTGCTCTTAAATGTGTTCCCTCAAGCAGTAATTATGTTTTATGGCTTCTTCAATCTTTTTTTCAGTAGTTGAGTGCACTTTAATACAAGTCATGTATTTTTTAGTTTGATATTAGATCCTGTATAACTAATATGGCTAATACATTAATACGGTAGTTACTGAAATGTTCACTGCTACAAAATGAAATTGGTTTACAGTGTATCTCAGTTAAATTTATTAACTAATTAAATTTAAATGGATTTAATGATTCAAATGATTACTACATTCATAGTTATCATTCCAGATCATTTTTGATGTTGTCAGTTCTGATTATTGAATAATTTGTATACTTTATTAACTCATGAGGTCCTGAATTTATTACAGTCATTATCACACCTGACCATTTTTTTGTCAGTTCTAATTATTGGATAATTTGCTTACTTTATTAACTCATGGGGTACTTAGATATTTGGTGTTATTTATTGCTAAAAAGTAACATGCTTGTGTTATGAAGCACTGAAATGATGGCCCAGGTTATTCACTGCTGTGGGCAATAACCTTACAAAGCTTTAATGAATGTGCCAGCGGGGTATCGATTCAAAACGTTAACAAGTTGTAATTTTTCCAGACATGTACATGCCAGAAGTAGGATGTGTTGTTACATGTATTCAATTTCATCCAAATTTGATACACGGTCTAGTGACTTGGCCACCTGTACCAATAATACCAGTACAGGTACTATACATTGAACAGTTGTGCATGGCAATCGATAAATGCTTAGCTTGATAATGTTGACTGTGGTGTACAATATAATAATAATATTACAGCCCAAATATCGACAAATAGTCTTATCTATAATATTTAGGTGCAAGTGCTCATTTTCTGAGATGTAATATATAATAAATACCACCCCCCCTAAGGAAAACGTTTATTTGGTGTGACGTCTTTAGTTTCTAATCAGATGCGTTTTTTTACTGACTTTGAATTAGTTGAGATTATTTGACTGAATCCTTATTTTTGCTATTCTTACTGAAGATACTTTTCAGCGAAAATAGCAATATATCCTGCTAAGTGCTAATAAATACCCGGTACATATACATGAAGTAAACCATTTTTGAATTTATGAGAATTTCACAATATTTCGTAGCAGCAAAAAATAAACGCATATTAAATAGGATAATGTACCGGTAATCATGTTGTCTGTTTGCGACTTGCAGGGTCCTCATATGGATGAGATGTCTACCAGTTTCACACCGTCATTTGACAGTATTGTGGAGCGATTGTATGAAATTATTTACACTATGGTGCACAGCGTCGAGAATCTACCACGGGTAGAAAACCAGCTGTTCCATGAAGTTGAAAATCTGCCTAGGAAATGCATCAGCACGGTTGAGCAAGATGAAGAAATTGTGGAAACCGCTAAACAGCGACTCAAAGAAGTCATTATTAAAAATAGCTGGGGACCAAAGAGGTGAGTTTCTATGATGGCGTACAGATGGTGCCATGTAAATTTGTGATTTTATGACTATTTAATGTTTATTTATGAGTTTTTAATTTCAGAATTTTGCAGGGATTGATTTATGTATTTAGGCTAATAGCCTGGTTTCACCAGAAAAATGAGAATAATATTTGTTTTTTTGCAGCAAGAATTCATAGTAATAAATGAAAAATTTGTTTCCCCTACTGAATAAATTTGGATAAAAATAAGTTTTTCTTCTCATTCAAGGACATTTTTTAAAAATTATGTTTTTTTATTTATTTTTTTTTGTATAAAAATTATTCAATACTTTAAACAATGTGGAGTTCTACTCGTTTAGTTTAAAATTAAATTGCATCCAGTAAAAATAAATAAAAATATTTGCATGGAAATTTAGCGCAGATAAAAAAATAGACTGATCTTTGTGTATGCTGGTTTGTGTAACTTTATAGTAATAGTCACAATTATTTTACTCACTTTATATTGTAACTATAAATGTACACAGGGTGACATGAATCAACAATACATAAACAACACTGTCATGTGATTGTATATGATGTGTATATACCGGTTAAAAAGTCAGCAGTTAGGCAAGACCCCCAAAAAATCTAAGAGTACTCGGTAGTGAGCAATGTTTTTTTTGTAAAAATTTATAAAGTGATGATTTTTTTTTTTACAATATCCTTATGAAAATACAGTTTCATTGCTTCCGGATCTCTCATGCTTAATTGAATCAATGATAAATAAAAAAATACCAGATGGAAAAATACAACTCCGGGAAAGTTTTATCAATGTATAAACTCAGATCTTGAATTTGCATATCTTGAACAGCGCCCCCACTAGATTTTAGCAGAATACCCCCCCCCCCCCCCTACATTTCAAAGCTTCACAAGTCACGAATCAGCAGACCAAGTTCATTTTTATGCCTGGTTTAACTGGATACTTTAAAAAATTCACTGTCAGCTATTTTTCTCTTTTGATCACCTCATGGCATTCCCTTAGAATTAATTTCAAAAACTTGTTGCAATTCCTTACATATCAAACTAATATGTTGATTTCACTGCTTTTTCATGACTTGTAATGTTATGTTTGTAAATTCATATTTAATGTAATACACATTTTATTTCTCTCACTTCGCAGATACCAGTCAGTATATGAGCCGTATAAATACCTGCTATCTAAGGAGTCTGATCTCAAAGTTGAGAAATTCATAAGCAAAGAACAGCATCTCAGGGACTATGTCAGAGAAATTGAAAAGCTTAAAACGATGGCGTCAGAAGTTGGATCCTTTCCTGTCAATGTACCTATGCATCTATTCTTATTGGATTGTAATGACATCAATAGTGTAAGTATTGACCAATCAGATTAGAATATGATGTATGTATAGGTTACAATTTTTTTATTAATTCATCATATTTTATTAAAGGAAACTTATTAAAAAACTGAATGACGACAGGTAAAACTAACAAAATTGACATATATAAAAAAAATAAGATGAAAAAAAAAAAAAAATTGGAACCAATACCTAGATATCAATCAGATTGAGTATCAACTGTCTTCCCCAGTTCACATACATTTTTTTTATTAGTATTACATTTATTTGAATGTATGTCAGTGTGAAATTGGACATTTTATTATTTTATTGTGTGTACATTTGTCATAATTTCTGAGAGGACCATTGACTGATTTTGTTCAAAGTTGGTGAGAAGATAAGATTCCATACTAGTTTGTATGCACTTCAATTTGTTTTGTGATTCTATCAGATTTGTTTGACACATGGTGGCCATGTGTGAATAAAACTTTAGATATAATTCAAATTTGGTATGAAGGTAAATGATCTTTTGGTTGTATGTTTAGATATTTCATTTAATTTGATGCAATTTTATTATATTTTCTGTGTACATGCAAATAAATGAAAATTGACAACACAGGACATACAGTACCGGTAATTGCATTTATCAAGTATATCAATTTAATATGGCTGACTGGCGGTCATTTGAGTATAATGACTCCTACCAGTTTGTTGAATATCTAAATAAATGGCCGATCAGTGGCCATTTATTTGTACTTTCATGTTACAAACTTGTCATACCCAAGGACATATTGCTGGTTCAAAATTATTATAAATTCATACAAATCATAATTCTATTCTCATAATTTCTTGTTCTTTTCAGTGGTTGATAGAGAGGGCTAGAGATTTAGCCGGTTTAATGATCAATAAGATAGTTGTGACTAGTCGGAAATTCAACCGAAGTATTTGTACACAGTATGATTTAATAATCAAGAAAGTAACATCCTATCCTGAAACCACGCAAGCCTTAGTTGAGTTACAAGAGTACACTGACAACCTCCGAGTTACTGAACTACTTCAATTGAAAGTAAGTCAAAGAGATTCAGAATCAATTTAAAATGTAGTAAAAGTGTTTTGATGTTTCTTTTAAAGCATCAATATTTTTTGTTGTACCTCTTATATTATATATTATATTATATTATATTATATTATATTATATTATATTATATTATATTATATTATATTATATTATATTATATTATATTATATTATATTATATTATATTATATTATATTATATTATATTATATTATATTATATTATATTATATTATATTATATTATATTATATTATATTATATTATATTATATTATATTATATTATATTATATTATATTATATTATATTATATTATATTATATTATTATATTGTGCCATCTTGAGTGCCATCTCTGTGCAGTCTTGGCAGATGAGTGCATGCTTCTTTTTATCAATGTGAACTTTTTGATAAGATCTGCATGCTTTTTTCTTTTTCTCTGTCCTTTAAAAATGAACTACATTGGAACAATTTTATTTATTTTAGGTTATGGATATTAAATCGTATGAATTCTATGCAGCCTAGTGTCTGACTTTTAAATCTAGAAATTAGTTAATATAATCAACATTGTGTATTTTTCTTATTCCAATTAAAATATCTCATACTATTACATGCCTTCATTGCCCTGCAAATGCAAATATCTCCTAATGTCAGGAAAATAATCTCATTTTCTCAGTTACACATGCATGCTTATATTAAACCTTAAAATTATACTACTGCATTCATATACCGATAATCTCACACTTGTTGTATGATACTCAAATAAGGTTCTTTGATACCCATATATGGATTATCTCATGTATGCTACCCCAAATAAGGTACTAACATAACCATATATGGACAATGGTTTCTTCAGTTCTGATGTTGTGATTGGTGTATTTCAGGAGAAACTTGAGATAGCTGCTGAGAACTTGCTGTTTTTAATGGACTATGCATACCTGCCTAAAGATGATATACTCCTTAACGATAACACATTTACATGGCCTGAACGTGTGTTACCCATAATCAGAAACAGGTAATTCAGATTGCTGGGCTCAAAAATACTTAGCATAAGATGTATGATATATTCAGATTCCCGGGTTCAAATGTACATGTATTTGATCATAAGATGATGTATGATCAATTCAGATTTGAAGACTACCAAGTACATGGTTATTATGTTTTTTTTTAAATGTATGCATTTTATTCTAATTTTAATATACAACTATCTACTAACTAGACTACTCAAATTTATCCCTCTATTTCTATGACACTGTTTGAGGCTGTACATTGAGTTTAAGATGTAGATTTTTTGATATAACACTGACTGCCTACTATACACACACACACACACACACAAAATAATGGGATCAATGCCATGATCTTAATTTACTAACATTTTCTTTCTCTTAAGTGAGATGAAACTACAAAAGGAGCATGACATCGCAGTTCAGAAGTTATTAGATTGGCAAGTCAAATTCTCAGGACAAATAGACGAAGTGGCTCAGCAAGTCAAACAATTCCGTCTCAAAGACAGAATGTCAGAAGCGAATAACTACCTAGAGCAGCTGCATGGTATAGCACGAAAATTAGAAGAATTCTACAAAGAGGTGAGATGGCAGGTGTTATGAATGATAGTGAACACTTAGGTGCAACATTTTGTAAATTTTTTACGTTTTTTTTTCATAAATATTTTAGACCAAATATTTATAATTCTTCATTAGCTACAGCGTGCATAGTTGTGATCCACATTTTTTTTTTTAAATGTGAGTTATCTATTATATGAAAAATTACAAATATGGAATTAGGCATTCAAAAGGTTTAATGTTATTCTTTTTCGTCAATCATATTTTTGAGGTGCAATTTTATATGGTTTCTGAATTACTGACTTTTAACATCCACAAATAATTCTTCCTTGGGAATAAATATAATTTTGGTTTTATTTGTGCTCTATTGGGCATGCACTTCTTTCTGATAAAGAAAATATGATATTTTTTCCTGCACTTTTTTCAAAAAATGTTGATCCAATCTGGTAGGTAAAATGAAATTATGTTGCTCCAAAGTTTCATTGAGAAATACATGTAATACAAAACATTCTTTTGTGTAAGTAGGCAGCTCGGAATGTTTTATGATTGGAGTACTATTACCTTACAATAGGTTTTACTTATTAAAATTAGCAATTGGAAGTATCTAAAGTAAAATTGTGTTTTATTTTTCTCTACAGAAAGCTGCTGTGAACCGAGAAGAGACGTTACTTGAGACTGGTGCTCAAAGCGCATATGCACAGTTGGAAGAGATAAAGGATGCTAAAGAACCATATGATAAACTCTGGAATGCCGCTGTCAAATTCCATGAAATGTACGACAAATGGATGAATGGTCCACTGCTGCATGTGAACGCTGAAGAAGTTGAAGAAGAGGTGTGTATTCAATTTTTTGTTTATGTTCTGCAAGCTCCAGTGTTTCAATGTTTTAATCAGAATTTCTGGCATGTGTCTTCATGGTATTTTATTTTAAATATACACTGCCTGTATAGGTTTCAGACCATTAAATTAATTTCTTTAGATGAAGAAGTTAATGCTTGGGGATATTTCTAGACAAAAAAAAAACATGTTTCAAATATGTAAATGTTGTTTTGATTTTCTGAAGCCACCTGTTTAAGTTATCACCGCAGAAGCTCCTCCAAAATAGATCGAAACAGACTTTAATATAAATTTCAGTCTTTCTACTTTAAAGTATTTCAGATAAACAACTAGCTTAGAAGCGCAAATTGATAGTCCAGCCAAGACCTGCAGGTCATTATTCAATAAACATTATAGACAACACACACATGTCTCATACATACAGTGTTTGTTATTTAAGAGTGTCCTCGTTGGTTAATAGGTACAATGGTAGTTGATGACTGCAGCTGATGATATGGTGGTCTGAGACCTATATTTCATTCTTGATCACACAAAATGGCAAAATCATATTCTGGCTTCATTTTAGTCTTAAAATGTCTTTGTGTCTGTATCTCTCAGTACTTATATTTGTACCCTACTATGGATAGAAATAATTTGTTAAGCTGTAAAGCATTTTTTTTTCCAGTGGCACCAGGTAACCTGGTTACAATTCACTTTTATCATGCTATGGCCATTCCGGATTATTTGCATTCCAAACCTTGCTTTTGCATTAATGGAATGTAACAGTGAATTGTATGTATTCAGAGGTACACAATTTTGCATAAGGAGGTGAGATCTGAAATATAGACCTTCTGAAACGCTGTTTCCTGCATTTTAAAGCGAAATTTTGATGACCCAAAAGGTTTCAGCTTGATTTGGCTTAACCAACCCCTGTGCAAATTAACCCGCAATGGTCATTACATGTGAAAAATTGAATTGGTACATTGTTACACGATAGGTATGAATTCTTACATCTATCATTTCACAATTCAAGTAATCCTTGTAAATTGTTTTTATTTTCTAGGTTCAAAACTTATGGCGTACCAGCTATAAACTGACTAAGATATTTGCTCATCCCGAGATGATGGGTCCTATGAGGGCAGCCGCTACCATAAAAGCTAAGTTAGAGAAATTCAAGATAAATATGCCGTTAATTAATGCGCTGTGTAATCCGGGCATCAAGGAGAGACACTGGGATGCTATGTCAGAAAAGGTCAGTCTAATAATTAAGTGTATGAGGTAATGTGACTAATGGCAGACATAATATATTATATAATATGATTGATTTTCCCTACCAAAAAAGAAATGAACATTTTCTTTACAACTTCAACAAAGCTTTATTCTATTCTATTCTATTCTATTCTATTCTATTCTATTCTATTCTATTCTATTCTATTCTATTCTATTCTATTCTATTCTATTCTATTCTATTCTATTCTATTCTATTCTATTCTATTCTATTCTATTCTATTCTATTCTATTCTATTCTATTCTATTCTATTCTATTCTATTCTATTCTATTCTATTCTATTCTATTCTATTCTATTCTATTCTATTCACACTACAATTAAACTTGCCGAATATTTTCTTTATATTCCAGCCCACTAAACCCCTAACTCTGCTAAAATTACTGACTGGACATCACTTTTGCCAGTGTCACTGACTGGACACCACATTTGCCAATATCACTGATTTGAACACCATATAAATCTTTACTCTGACTGCTTTACTCTTTCTAGGTTGGATTTAACTTGAAACCAAAAGAGGATACACCACTCATTGATATGCTGCAAATGGAACTTGAGAAATACCTTGAAGACTTGACTGAGATAAGTTCTCAGGCTAGCAAGGAATACGCTCTGGAAAAGGTAATCAAACTATTTAGATCTGTACATATGTTTTGTTTACTGATGTGAAACTCTGAAACAATTTTTGGAAGAGTTAAAATTTGACAAACAATTGAGAAAACAAAGATGAATATGTAACTGAACTAAATTTATTCGCATAGTTACAAACTCAAAAAATTACTACTAGTGATAAACAACAAGTTATTAAACTATCAGTATATGGTAACTTTGTTCATTTGTTTGTTTGTAGGCACTGGTGAAGATGACCGGTGACTGGGAATCTGTTCACTTTAACTTTGTACCATACAAAGACACCGGCCTTAGTATACTGTCTGCTATTGATGATGTACAAGTGTTACTGGAGGACCATATTGTAAAAACCACAACTATGAGAGGATCTACATTCATTGCACCATTTGAAGAGGAGGTCAAAGTCTGGGAAGAAAGATTGGTGAGTTGGTTGTAATTGATAATGCGTGAATCATTCAATTTTCGCTATAGAATAGAAATTCACGATTTGATGACCTACATAAAAGGCAATTACTTGTACAATAAATATTTCATTCTGGTCAATGCGAGTTCCTATCTTCAGGATTCCAGTGAAATATTAACTTCTGCAGTATTTTGTGTTTTTTTTCAAACTCACCTAATTTTAGAAAATTCACCGCTTGCAGAAATGAATCACTTTGTAGTACCATCACATATCCAATACAGACTTGTCAGCTTACTTTCCTATTTTGGTTTTCATTATGTTAGATTCAGATATGCAAAATTATTTGTTAGTATTTTCTGCGTGGCATCATACAAATACTCCCTACCTTAGAGATACACTGTACAAATTCTGTACACATCTGACAATGATACAAGTATCCTACAGTATATTGTTTTTCCTATTATATTATTTTGGGTTATTATATTTTTCAGCATCGTATCAAAGCAATCTTAGACTCCTGGCTTAAAGTACAAGCTGCCTGGTTGTATTTGGAACCAATATTCGGCTCTGAAGATATACGAAGGCAGATTCCTGTAGAGGGTGCAATGTTTACAGATGTAGATTGTAATTGGTAAGCATGATGATATCAGAATAATACCTACCATATTTACTCTATTAGAAGCACTTCTAATAGAGTAAATAATAGGAGTGAAAGTGAACCAACATTTGCAGTTATTGTATGCTGGATCATTAAAATATGACTTATTTTACAATGGTCACAACTAATAAATTATATGGAAATCATGTGTGATGCAGTCAAGGAAACTTTTAGTCCCCAGGATATGGTACCAATATTCACTGCCACTATTACAACCAGTTTTGACTTTGGCTTGCTTTTCCTTCTTAGTGCATGTTCTTGTTCATGTAAAATGCCACCTTTCATCAATGTATTAAAATACATATGCGTGATTATATTTGGTCTACGCAAAACATTAATCTTTCTAAACATTTTCTGAGACCATGCATGATGTATATTCTCAAAATAATGTGATCATATTTTGATCATATATTGATCATATCTTCTACGTCTTTCTGGATCGCTTAATTTTTCATTGGAACTTTGTAATCCTTTTAATTTCCCAGTTCTTTGCGTTCATTAATGGTATTGACAATATAGTGTGAATTGCTGTGCGGGCCTATCGCAGTAGACCACGATCAGCCAGCGTCATGGCATCTATGCATAAATTTGCATAAAATTTGAGAGCGCCGACCTCCATCGCGGTAATGACCACAGTGCACCGCCCGTTTGATTTCCGACGCTCTCCCCTAGCCATCATGAATTCACCGATCTCTTTACTAATTAGTAGTTCATCTTTATATCTATAGGTCATTATTATGATTATGTGGTATAATGGTTAGCGTGTCTGCTTAGAATAAGGAGTTTACAGATTTAACTTGGATCCATGCTTGGCTTAGGCTTGCTTCTAGTTTTGAGAATTTTCACCTCATGTGCTGTTCACAGTGCACATAAAAACAATCACAGTATTCTTGATGTGTCAAGTTAGTGAGATGCTGTATAGGGTTTAACTATTGGCTGGGTTTTATTTTTTTTTTTAGCTTTTTTCGCTTACAATGAAACAATAGAATGTATTGTTTCCTCACAAACCAGTGAAATTAAACTCAGAGAATATCTCTGTAACCTCAAATCTGCTAAATTTAAACTTAAACTTTTCCTTCTCTACAGTACCCCAACTAAAACTATCTTTTCTTTTGTACCTGACTACTCGTAAGTGTTTGCAATCTGTTTGTGTACATCAATATCTATATACGTAGGCTACAAATGCACTGTATTGCTGAAGCTGAATGAATGAATGAATGAATAAATAAATAAATTATAATTTGACCATTTCAATATTTTAATCGTGAAAAGCTAATACAATAATTTTGTTGTCAGTGTCATTTTGAGGGGCTTTGGTTTGACCCAATCCAAAATGGTCTGAAGGCACACCATTCATGTGCCCAAAAATGACCACATGTTTTGGTATGAATGTCTTTATAGGAGAGAGATAATGGTGAATGCTGTTAAGGATACTAAGGCCCTTGTGGTGACTTCCCAGCCACTTATGCTGGAGAAATTACAGCATGCTGAGAGTCTATTGGAAGACATTCAGAAAGGTTTGAATGACTACTTAGAACAAAAGAGACTATTCTTCCCCAGGTAAGAATGTTACAAAATCATATGCTAATTTTTTTAATTATGCATGAATTTATACAATTGAAAAAAAAAAAGAATACTGGCAATCAGGTGGGGATTTTGACTTTGGCGGTACATTTGTATTTTTTCCCACATTTCAAAAATTATGTAAATAATTTTTATCCTATTAATAAACTGATGACAAACTAAATCATGTTAAACCAGAACTACTTGAGGATGCTAGTAAAAAAAATATGCAAAGTATCATTTGTGTGACAAAATAATTCTATAATCCTAAGACGTGTGTACTGTTTGAATAAATTGAGAAAACGTATTGAAATTATGTTGTAATTACTTGATTGCAAGGCGAGTATGCGTGATATAGTGACAGTAAAAGACCAAGCCTTGATTATGTCTGACATAATCAAAATGCCTAGATAATTGCACATACCTGAATCTCTAATATCATCTACAACAGTTGACATAAAAGAATGTCTGTTTCAGGAGTTTTCTGGAGTCATGTGTAAAACCTGATTTATCAATACTGTGCTTTGTGCTTAGTTATTTACCACCATGTTCCATATTTGTGGCAGTGTTCTCTTATTTCCTGTACCTTATACGAATCACTGTGCAAAACATCCACCACAGTTGATGGTAAAACAAATAGGTACAGCACACCTTAATGCAAACACTCGCTTTGCCAGAAAGACGTGCTAATTAAGCCTGTTGTAATTATTGTGATGACTTCATTTGCATATAATTTACTAGTGGCTGTTTTGAACAATAATTAAGCCTGTGGTATACATGCTGAATCTGCATAATTTTTCAAAATCAATAATTAAAATATAATCTTTTTCAAATGAAAAAACAAAAAACAGATATGCTGTTCTCACACTTTCTACTTTATCACCAGATTCTTCTTCTTGTCCAATGATGAGTTACTTGAGATACTATCAGAAACCAAAGATCCACTGCGCGTACAACCGCACTTGAAAAAGTGCTTCGAAGGCATCGCAAAACTCACATTTACAGATGCTAAAGAAATCACTGCCATGGAATCAGCAGAGAAAGAAAAAGTTGACTTCGTACATAAGATTATTCCAGCAGATGCCCATGGCTTGGTGGAAAAATGGCTGATACAGGTATGTATTACTTGTCACAAACTCAGTGCTTTATAATGTACGTGATTATAATATGCAGTTTCTCAACTAGGATTTTGCGCAAGCTGATTATATATTCTTATTTTAAATTTTATATTTATATTATTATTTTATTGTTTTTGGTTTAGTTCTGAATATATTTTTGGTTTTACCTGCTGTTATTGAGTTTTTTTATCTATTTTTTCTTGATTGGCATAGTTCAGGTGACCGGGATATGGTATTATGATAAGTTAATAACATCAAGTGAAAAAATATAAATAAACAAAAATAACAATGGCAAAAATGTAAAAATTAGAAAAAAAATTGGAGCCTATACAGTGATGTAGATCATAGGCGGTACCCGGGCACAATGCCCGCCTAGTGCGTCCTTGTAACCAGCTAGAAAAAAATGTTTTTGCTATTTTTTTGTAATAGAGTGTGTAAAAATCAGCCCTTCTTTTACTAGCTGTGCCCGCCTATTTTTCAATGTAACCACCTATTGGAAAAATGATCTACATCACTGGCCTATATCTACAATCAATTTTAATCAGATTGTTTTTGTTTATTTCTATAGACAAATGACACAATACATGATTGTTGGGTAATTTGGGTAACAAATTTCAAGACTTTCGTGGAAACTGACTGATAACAAAAAGCGCTGAATTAAAACCAAGTTGATAACGAAATATACTGAATTCAAACCAAGTGGATATTGAAATTTAGTAAATTTATTTGCCAAATCAAATTCGCAAAAAATTGAGTTGAATCTGAGTTACGAATATTTGTAGTTAGTCGCAGTAAATGTATAAATGTTATCTACATCACTTAATATAGTCTATCATAGTGTTGATTGGGTTAACGCAGTATTTCCTGCAGTAAGTAAACACTGACATTTTTCTTTGCAGGTGGAGGCTTTAATGAAACAAAGTATACGTGAAGTGATGGCCAAGGCTGTTAAATCTTATTGTAATACACCACGTACACAGTGGGTGTTAAACTGGCCTGGTCAGGTGATATTAGCATCTAGTAATATACACTGGACTATAGATGCATCCAAGGTATTACAGGCACAATATTTTCCTTTATTCTGTTGATTTATAAGGATGGACGGTGGATTCCTACTCGCAGTAGAAAAGATATATGGATTCCATTCAGGGGTTTTCATGACATGTTATCACATATTAATATTAAAGTTGCTACATACTTTTATTAATCAACTTCAGAAATTATATAAGCAAATATTGAAGGAAAGAATTCTTCAGGTACACTGTTAATAATTCAGACTTCGACAAACTTTTGGATTTTGTAAAATTATATTAGCTACCTGTGTCTCTTAAACTTTATTTCCCTAATGTGCACGGTAGTATCTTGTTCAACTTCTTACAGGATAAGTATGCAATTAGGAAAACAATGCTGACACAGTGTGATTTTTTTATTGTTTCTACAGGCTATATGCAAGAAGAATGGATTGGCTGTTTATTTAAAACAGTGTAATAAGCAGATTGATGAGACTGTGAAGTTAGTGAGAGGAAAGTTAACTTCTATGAATAGAATCACCTTGGAAGCTCTCATTGTCATTGATGTACACGGTGAGTTGTGATAAAGCAAAATCAGATAAATTTGTTTTGTTATGCCAAATTAGTCCCAGTTTTATTCCAAAAATGTGATTATGATTCGATTGGTCTATCAATCTGTCAGTCCTTTTCACCACCAGTTCCCCCTTTTCATCACAAATTCACAAAATGGTCTTGTTTATAGTCGGCACTTTCCATTTGAAGATTGGGATAAAAATAACAAAATTTGTTGAGTAAAAACAGAAAATTTACACAAAATTTGTCTGTTGGCTCCAAAATTAGAATTCATTTCCAGAAATAGCAAAGAATATAAGAAAAAAGTTTGGTTGAGAAAGTCTGGTCGTGAAAAGGTTATCTTCACCATACATTGGCTGATCTGATTCAGAGTTGGTATTTTGCAGATAATACATTATAGAAATATATTACTCAGTTTTATTATTGTACATTTCTATCACTATAGCACGCGATGTGGTGTTCTGCCTCAATGAACTTAAAGTATCAGATCCTGCAAGCTTTCAGTGGATCAGTCAGCTGAGATACTATTGGGAAGACAGCTCTGTGATGGTTAGAATGATCACCACAACTGTCCCATATGGTTATGAATATTTAGGAAATACCAGTCGACTGGTCATAACACCTCTCACTGATAGATGTTATCGGTAAGTTTGTATGACATTCACTTTACTATGGTCATATAATAAACTGTGTTTTAGAATTTTAATGGCATTTAGTACGTAACTAAATTCTCGCACAAGTATTTTACAGTTTGTATTTGCTTCACAGTAGTGTATACGGTCAAAATACTGTAAAATACTTTATTTTCGCTTGGAATTAATTTTCGCTATTTTCACTGAAGGAATGATTTGTGAAAAATCAGTGAAAATAAATTTCACACAAAACACCCCAAAAGTCTTTTCAGCAAAAATTGCTCAAGCTAAAATAAAGTATTTTACAGTATGTCTAATATTAGTAATCCAGTATTCAATAATTGTAATTTTTAGCTTATATGTTCTATTGGTGATGTATTTCTAAAAGAGCAAATACTGCAATGTGATGGTGTTTATCCACTTTCTCAACTGTCAAGACCTCTACAGGTTTTGATACAAAGTGAATTTTCTTGAAACTTCCTATTTTATTTACATGCAACAGATTACACAGAATCTAGTTGCACCAGCTGTCAGAAAAACAGTCCCCTGATTTCATATGGGATATAGGAACATATATATAGTTGGCTGTTTTACTTCTGTATTATTCATATTGCTATGTTTTGTGTCTGTTTACAGTACCCTGATGGGAGCCTTATTATTAAATCTGGGTGGTGCACCGGAAGGCCCAGCTGGTACCGGGAAAACTGAAACCTGCAAGGATTTGGCCAAAGCCATGGCTAAACAAGTAAGTAAATTGTAAAAATCACACATTATAATTAATAATCGTGCATAAATTGGGAATTCTGAGCAGATTGAGACAAACCATATTTTGCTCTACTGAGCATGTTACTGCACATGTATGCAAAGCATTATGGGAGATAACTATTATCTTCTTTGAACTTATATGTTAATTTGTTGTGATGTTTTCACAATAGTCAGATTCATAACAATAATAATATACATTTTTAATCTCATGTCCACTTTGAAGTATGAAAAGATAATCCCACTTTAAAAACCGGTGTAAAAATGCCAATTTTGATCATTTTCCATGATATTTGGAACTCTTGCATCATGAAATTGTCTGGTGATCCCAATTTTGTTTTCATTCTTATATCCTGTTAATAAAAGCGAAAATACGACAAACATGACATGTAATCTTGAATTAAGCTTGAATCTTCTTAATGTTCTTTGATATGTTATATTTTTCAGTGTGTTGTGTTTAACTGTTCAGATGGTTTAGATTATAAAGCCATGGGCAAATTCTTTAAAGGTTTAGCACAGTCTGGAGCATGGGCTTGCTTTGATGAGTTCAACAGAATTGAACTTGAGGTAAGAGATACATATAATGAATATTTCTGAGTCTAAGCAACCAATACTGATTGCCTACCACTCGGTGGGTTGTTGCCTTCATGTATATTACTGGAACTTTATAATCACTCACTTGTTCTACATTTATTGGCAAACAGACACAACTGTAATCATTCAAGCCATTTCTGCCTTCATATGCAAAGCTGAAAGAAGACGTGTTCAATCTTGATACAATGTCATGTATAAAAACTTTTGACCAATGAGTGCTTCGCGCGAGTTATTTTGTCAACTTGTATTATGTTGCTTGCTACTTCTTTACCATTCCAGTATGTGTTTACCTTACATTACAGTACTGTTTGTCATCATTCCAATATCCCGAACCCCTCTACTTATTTTCCACATTATTACACACATGATTTTCAAACCATTGTCTCTTTCATTACCAGGTGTTATCAGTGGTAGCCCAACAGATCCAGAGTATACAGAGAGCTATAGCAGAACAGATGCAGACCTTTGTATTTGAAGGAACAGATATATCGTTAGATCCGTCCTGTACTATTTTTATCACGATGAATCCTGGCTATGCAGGCAGAGCTGAACTGCCTGACAATCTCAAAGTATGTACAGTAATTCATGAAACGAGAAAATATTTACTTTATCAGTAGTACATTCTCTCAATTTACAGATCAAGGTGTGTCTATACTCAAAATAATAATTTTAATGACAAGTGTGATTTTTCATTCATATGTGCTTCTGTTGTAGACTCACTTTTAATAGAGCAAATACTATGGCTCTCTCTGCCAACCACCACAATATGACCTTTTCACCTATCAGTTTATACACATTTGACAACTATGCCACAAAGATGGTAAACACATGGACAGATTTTGTGTTGTTTACTCAAAATATCATTTGAATGTAGACCATAAACACCTATGTATCTTAGGAATTATTGTTGACCAAATAGTCTATAGTTTACAGTAAAGCCTGAGCTGAAACATGTTTAAACCAAGAAACACTCTAAACAAAATCTATTTCAGTTTCTCCTGCCATAGACTGGCCCAATTATAAAAGCCAGCCATTAACTGAGTGCTTCCACACTTGCTGTTATTATTTCCGTTTGTATGAACGGCAAATGTATTATTTTACTACATACTTTTTATTATTGTGTTTAATTGTAGGTGTTATTCCGTACTGTCGCTATGATGGTTCCCGACTATGCCTTGATTGCCGAAATCAGTTTATACTCTATGGGGTTCGTAGATGCAAGGTCGCTGGCTGCTAAAATTGTTGCTACGTACCGACTTTGCTCAGAACAAGTAAGTACCCATTTTCAACACGGGTCCAAACATAATTTATAGAAATTACAAAAATGGTTACACAAGATAATAAACAAACAAATAATAAACAAACTTTTAATTATTTCACTATCATGTACAAAAATGTACGTGTCTGTCCAGTTCTGATAGATTTAATCATCTGGGCTTGTTCACTATGCTTGTCTTAACATTTAAATTTTTGCCAGCACACTCTTTCTAAACTCGAGATGTAATTTTGCGGCAACATTTTGCTAATTTGTATAAATATTTTTATAATTTCTTTGTTGTAACTACCTATTGGCTAGATATCAAAATATTTTTAAAAATATGAAAAAAATTATTTTATGAAAGGAGACAAAAGCCGACTTTGGCACTCAAAGTGTTAATGATGATTGGTAATTCTAAAAATAATAATGCTAATTTTGTGATTTCACAAAAACATGTGGTGCAGTACTAGGAATTGACAGCTTGACCTTTGTGTGCTCATTTGTAAATAAATAATAAATGCTGATAAATGTGTTTGTGTTTTATAGTTATCCTCTCAGCATCACTATGACTACGGTATGCGAGCCGTCAAGTCTGTATTGACCGCTGCTGGTAATCTCAAACTAAAATATCCAGATATTGCTGAAGATAAATTGGTTCTTAGATCTATTAATGATGTCAACTTACCCAAGGTAATTTATTTCTTATTTGTCAAACTTTTCCATAACTTTTTTTAAAGAAATTTGCGAATGTGGAAAATTCGCTAAAGGCCCCGTCACATCATAATGTTTTGGTCAGCGTTCTCTAAACGTTCCAATCGCCCAATTTCCGAGCGTTCTGGAATGAGGTAGACACATCCAGCGTTCGATTAATGACTGCCTAAACGTATGACTAGCGTGTTCCTAATGCACGAGGAACGTGTAATGAGCGACCAAGTAAGATACCCCTGGAAATCATTTACGTGTGCTAACGTATCGACTTTTAAATGTTAAGTGGGCGTGTTGAGCGTGTATCTAACGTTAGATCGTTAATTTGACGTTAGTCGCAGGCTTTATGTGCGCTAGGGGTACGTACAGCGGTCGTTGACAGGTCGCTAGTGAGTTGATCACTGCAAAGCAAGCGATTGGTAACAACTAAGTAACGCTAGGGCAGCGATTGACTAACGATTGTCGAATGCGTCGAACGTTAGCAAAACGATCAAAGAACGTTATTTAACGTTTAACAGCGTTTAAAAATAAACGTAGAAGAACGCTGGTCTCAAATGAGAAATTTTGTGCATGTTCAAAACTTTTTTTGGGATCAGCGTTCTCCGCTGATTCCCGAAGATCAGCAACGATTACCGACGTTCACTAGCGTTCTCACGGCGCTCTTCTGGTGCTGTCCCAGCGACTTTGGGCGACTACCAACGTTTCCTCAAACGCCAGAGAACGCTAGCCAGAACGTCATGGTGTGACGGGCCCATAAATTCTGAAGCAATGAAAATATTAAAAATATTGTCCTCGCGCTTAATATTCTGTAATTTGTAAATGCACATCACAACCAAGATAAGGGATAACAACCAAGCAATTTATTGAGATAAAAAAAATGAAAAAGCAAATAATAAATACAAATACATGTAAAATAAACCACTCTGTAAAATCAATCTATTAAACAACTACAAAATTGAAAACAAGTCAAAATAAGGCTTGTAAATATAAACAATAAGTACCTTAAATAAATTGGGCAAGGGGCCCCTTCGATCAGGTCATTGTCATAGTTGGGGTCAAGGACACACTGCCACGGTCAAAATGTAGGGAGGTGGCCATGCAGATGGCCGTCGAACCCTATAATGGGGAATAGGATGGAGTCCTTTTCCCAAGCGGAGGGCATGAGAAGACTGAACATGACCGAAGTGACCCCCAAGGAAGGAGAGTTAGTAGATGGGAGAGGAACTCGCGACCCAGGAGACACGCAGGTGTGTACAGGCTGGGGAGAGTAGGGTCCTGGGGGAGGGGCAGGATGGACTGCCCGGCTTAGGTGGAAAAGGTAGCATGCAGGATAGAAGGATTCCGGCCCAGAGGAACATGAAGTGATGTTGAACATGCAGAAGGTAGGAATTCCACCAGAGGAACATGAAGTGATGTTGAACATGCAGAAGGTAGGAATTCCACCAGAGGAACATGAAGTGATGTTGAACATGCAGAAGGTAGGAATTCCACCAGAGGAACATGAAGTGATATTGAACATGCAGAAGGTAGGAATTCCACCAGAGGAACATGAAGTGATGTTGAACATGCAGAAGGTAGGAATTCCACCAGAGGAACATGAAGTGATATTGAACATGCAGAAGGTAGGAATTCCACCAGAGGAACATGAAGTGATGTTGAACATGCAGAAGGTAGGAATTCCACCAGAGGAACATGAAGTGATGTTGAACATGCAGAAGGTAGGAATTCCACCAGAGGAACATGAAGTGATATTGAACATGCAGAAGGTAGGAATTCCACCAGAGGAACATGAAGTGATGTTGAACATGCAGAAGGTAGGAATTCCACCAGAGGAACATGAAGTGATGTTGAACATGCAGAAGGTAGGAATTCCACCAGAGGAACATGAAGTGATGTTGAACATGCAGAAGGTAGGAATTCCACCAGAGGAACATGAAGTGATGTTGAACATGCAGAAGGTAGGAATTCCACCAGAGGAACATGAAGTGATATTGAACATGCAGAAGGTAGGAATTCCACCAGAGGAACATGAAGTGATGTTGAACATGCAGAAGGTAGGAATTCCACCAGAGGAACATGAAGTGATATTGAACATGCAGAAGGTAGGAATTCCACCAGAGGAACATGAAGTGATGTTGAACATGCAGAAGGTAGGAATTCCACCAGAGGAACATGAAGTGATGTTGAACATGCAGAAGGTAGGAATTCCACCAGAGGAACATGAAGTGATGTTGAAATATTGTATAAATGTTTGTTTTTTTATTAATTTTCATTTTTATATTACAGTTCTTATCTCAAGATATCCCACTTTTTGAAGGCATCATTTCGGATCTTTTCCCCGAAGTTGAGTTACCTAAACCAGACAGAGGAGTCTTAGAGGCTGCTTTAGTGGAAAACATACAGAAAATGAAATTACAAGCAGTACCATGGTTTATTGAAAAGATCATCCAGGTAAAAAATTAATATTTATTATGTCTGGGAATTATTCATTGTATCTATTAATTGAATTTAGATATTATACTCAGAATTCAATTATTTATATTTTTAGGATTTTGATAAAATTACACAATGAATGAGTCAAGAGTGTGCTAAGATATTAATTTATAAATTTATTCATTGTTGATTTGCAGTATGTTTTATTCATTAAATTTATATCCACTGCTGATGTAAACCATATTTATTAAACACTTCTGATGTATATCACAGAATTCAACCACAGATTATTTGATCTGAATTCATACTTCAAGGGAGGATCATTTAAAGTTGCAGCAATTTTGGTGAAAAATTCAATGTATTGTACTTCTAAATCCAATGTCAGAATTTAGTGGTTATGTGATAATGATAATAAGAGGTGATAAAGAGAATATCACAATGGCATTATGTTGATCAATGTAACTTTATTTGAAAAACCTGCATCACATTTACTGTAAACTGCATCACATTTACTGTAAACTGCATCACATTTACTGTAAACTGCATCACACTTACTGTAAACTGCTTCACATTTACTGTAAACTACATCACATTTACTGTATTAAAACTGCATCACATTTACTGTAAACTGCATCACATTTACTGTATTAAAACTGCATCACATTTACTGTAAACTGCATCTCATTTACTGTATTAAAACTGCATCACATTTACTGTAAACTGCATCTCATTTACTGTAAACTGCTTCACATTTACTGCAAACTGAATCACATTTACTGTAAACTGAATCACATTTACTGTAAACTGCATCACATTTACTGTAAACTGCATCACATTTACTGTGAACTGCATCACATTTACTGCAAACTGCATCACATTTACTGTAAACTGCATCACATTTACTGCAAACTACATTACATTTACTGCAAACTGCATCACATTTACTGTAAACTGCATCACATTTACTGTAAACTGCATCACATTTACTGCAAACTGCATCACATTTACTGCAAACTGCATCACATTTACTGTAAACTGCATCACATTTACTGCAAACTGCATCACATTTACTGTAAACTGCATCACATTTACTGTAAACTGCATCACATTTACTGCAAACTGCATCACATTTACTGTAAACTGCATCACATTTACTGTAAACTGCATCACATTTACTGCAAACTGCATCACATTTACTGCAAACTGCATCACATTTACTGTAAACTGCATCACATTTACTGCAAACTGCATCACATTTACTGCAAACTGCATCTCATTTACTGTATTAAAACTGCATCACATTTACTGTAAACTGCATCACATTTACTGTAAACTGCATCACATTTACTGTAAACTGCATCACATTTACTGCAAACTGCATCACATTTACTGCAAACTGCATCACATTTACTGTAAACTGTGACTGAAATAAATTCAAATCACTGAAGATGTGTTTTCACTGTCTTGTATTAGATCTATGAGATGATCTTAGTGCGCCATGGTCTCATGATAGTTGGGGATACATTAGGTGGTAAAACATCAGCATTTAAAGCACTGGCTGCTGCTATTGGTGATATGGATAAGAAAAAATTAATGGATGAATATAGGGTTAGTAGATATGTATTTATACACACTGGATAATACTGAACATTGTAGCTCACTTTCATATTGGTGTGACATGTTGCTGACTATGATGATGCCACTCAAAACTTTAACCACATTTTTATCTTATAATAAAAATAATAATAAAAATTAAGTTCCAGAATATTTTGAGATATGAAAAATATTGTGAGATTGTCATTGAAAAGCATTATAAATAATAAAAATGACTATAATGAAGTCTGTGATATGTTGATTTTAGAACTTTTCCAAAATGCTGAAAAGACTGAAAACAATTTTTAATTATTTATGATTGTGTTTCAGGTTGAATACCGAATCATAAACCCTAAAGCTGTTACGATGGGTCAGCTGTACGGTCGATTTGACCCGGTCTCTCACGAGTGGTCAGATGGCGTACTAGCAAATACTTTTCGTGAACATGCCTCCAGTACGTCAGAGGATAGAAAATGGATAATCTTTGATGGCCCTGTGGATGCGGTCTGGATCGAAAACATGAATACCGTCCTAGACGACAATAAAAAGGTTTGCTTCTTACTTTCTTATTTTTTAAAAATGTTAATTCATTCCTGCATGGATTATAGACATTTTGGGAGTTGAGGCAGTTTAATTAATTTAATATTAATTTAAAATTATAATTAATAATTTAATTACAAATTTGTAATCATGAGCATTTGTGCATTGTATTATGGGATAGAAATTCAAGTTTTGAACTACTGAGCATATGTGCATTGTATTATGGGATAGAAATCCAAGTTTTGAACTACTGAGCATTTTACTGAGCGTATGTGCATTGTATTATGGGATAGAAATTCAAGTTTTGAACTACTGAGCATTTTACTGACCATATGTGCATTGTATTATGGGATAGAAATCCAAGTTTTGAACTATTGAGCATTTTACTGAGCATATGTGCATTGTATTATGGGATAGAAATCCAAGTTTTGCACTACTGAGCATTTTAATGAGCATTTGTGCAGTGTATTATGGGATAAAAATTTAAGTTTTGCACTACTGAGCATTTTACTGAGCATATGAGCATTGTATTATGGGATAGAATAACATGTATGTTTTTCATTTCCATGTAACTGAGTAAAATTTTGAAATATCAAAATATAATTTTACCATAGAAACCAGTGCAAAAATGCAAATTTTCATATCTTTATGGCATTAACCCATAATAGCGAAAAGATTGAGAAGATGACATATAATCATCAATTGGATCCAAACCTTCTTAATATGGCTGTTACAACAATTGAGAAATTTTGATTGTCCTTTGTAGTGTATATAATATTTATTGAAAAATGAGGAATTCACCATACATCATTCTTTTTTTCATTGATATATTTTTATTTTTACTAATATGACAAAATATCTGTTGATATTATTACTAAAACAACTGTGTAATTGTTATTGCAGCTTTGCTTGATGAGTGGTGAAATTATTCAGATGAGTCCCAAACAAAATATGATATTTGAGCCTGCCGATTTAGAGCAGGCTTCACCCGCCACAGTAAGCAGGTGAGTACAGCCAACATAATTGTGCCTGTTACAAGCACATATAGACTGATGTAACTGTTTGCTACAATACGTTGACACCATACATTGTCAGTTTCAATTATTTTCAACACTTTTTTGCATTCATGTGTAACACATTAACCCAAGGAAGTTGTACTAACAGTAATTACGATGCACTAGTTTTTCACATGATTTAAAGTGTACTTGTGATGAGATGAATACGATCGTTTTTTAGATTCACACTGCTGAAATACTAGTACATATAATTATACCCTGCATCGGCAATTTGAGTGGAAAGAAAAAGAAACGCACTTACGAAATAGCTATCTGCTTGTCTCAGTATGCCTCTGAGGCTTCTGATGTTTTATGTTTCTTTTTTAAATATGCGTAGACACACAATTTAAATGTAAAGTAAAAGCATGTAATAGGCAATCAAATTCAGACTTAGTATAAAGCTCTTTTATTTAAGTCACCGCCATGGACTATAAAAAGGCTTTGTTATGTCATCTGTAATCCTGTCCTCGTTCAGTAATTTGATTTCATTGTTATTATATAAGATAGCTATCTAGTATTGTCATCACGTACCATACTATTCTCGAAACGAATAAATTTAAATCAGTGTATATATTAGATACTGATAAATAATGCATGAATTGAAATAAAATTCCAGTTTTTTTGATGCTCATATTTAATACATGATGACTTCACTGGAAAATTTGTTTAGAATCACAGTGTGAAAATTATGTTGGCCAGTATTGTGAACGTAATTGGAATAGATATTTTTTTTTTCTTCAAATTTACATATTTCATATTAATCACAGCATGCTGAGAAAACCTCAGTATTTTCAGGGTTCTCTCAAAGCATTGTGCTGCATTGTAATTGATATATTCTGTTATGCAAATTAACCACAACACTGGTATGCGAGATATCTAACTGCATTTGTCTGCTGACAACAAGAACGTATGACAGACTTATACACAGCAATGCAGTACTTTATCTCTGTGTGTGTGTGTGAGATATCTTACTGCATTTAATGACAGACAACAAGGTTCTCTTGCATAAGTGTTAATTTTTTCACCACCAGCTCCTTCTTTCGATCACAAATTCACAAATTAATCCTGTGTATAGTCTGCACTTTCCTTTAGAAGACTTGCATAAAAATAACAAAATTTGTTGAGTAAAAACTGAAAATCACTGATCGTGGTAATAACGTCATATATAATGTATGATAGAAATATGAATAATCTAAACTAAACATCAAAGCTATTGCTGCATAGAAATAATACAGCTAATGGAATAATAATTATAGAAAACATTTTGATGTCTAACTAGACAATTCCAATTAATTAACAAACACTTATCGTTTATCCACTGACGACAAGGATGGATGACATACTATTTCACATTATTACACACGTCATGACAATTGTATAATTTTGATTACAGATGTGGAATGATTTATATGGAACCAATACAACTAGGTACCGAACCATTAGTTTCCACATGGATACAACATGAGTTACCTGATTTTATAACGGAACAACAAAAGCACTATATACGAGTAAGTCAATTCAGTAGATTTCAGGTACCCGATAACAATTCAGAAAACTTGTCACTGTGACAGTGGATTGACAAAGATTAATGTACAATGTATTTGTTTCTTATTATGATTTCTGAGCAATTGTTGCTATATCATGATAGCGCCACCTAGTGACACAACTCATGCAATCTGCTGTTTTTATTTGCCACTTGTTTGTAGTTGCTATTTGAGTGGTTACTTGAGCCCTGTCTTGAGTTTGTGACAAGGAACTGTAAACAGTATATCAAGGTATCTAAGATGCACATGGCCAAGTCCATGTTGACGCTCTACGGCACGATGATGGATGATATACGGTAAAATTCGCTATTTGCTCCATTTTTGCTAATTGCTACTATCTGATAATTTCATTAAACATAGCCATTCAAAAGTAACTTTTACCCACATGTATGCTGTCCTAGTGTGTGTATTTCGACTAGCATACATATGACAGTGCATATTATTGTTATTTTGCACTGTATATATTACAGCACATAGAATATTTCATCTGGTCCTGTGATACAGTTCTATAATCACAGCAATAAACCCATTAACACTGTGTTATCAATATTCACCATATGCACTGCATTCATATCAGACTCAGCATGTGTATAAAGTTATTTTTGAATGGAGGATATTCATGTAATATTTAAATCTAAACACTCATTCCTATCTCATTTTACCCACCTGCATCTTCTCTGTAATGGTGTATCATAATGTGGTGTAAATACATGTATAGTACTATATTATAACTATGATTAATTAATATTGATAATTCAATAATAAATGTAGGAGTAGAAATTCTTAAAAACTAATTTATCATCATAATATCTCATTCATTGTTAATATCCATATAGAGTAAAATCAGTAGCATGAATATCGCCCCAGTGTCAGGAACAGGAAATCCATAAGAATATTTTGCTACCGGGGGTAGTCTAGATGAATAATTTCTCTTATTAAAAAAAAAAATGTACAGTGTAATATAGGAAAACATTCCCATTCTACAAATATAATGGAAAGATTTTATTTCATTGGCAAACTCAATAATTTTTTTACTTTGAAGCTGTTGCAATAGTGTTGTTCATAATGGTATGCAGTCCACTGTGCAAAATTCGTAGATGGGATAGAAGTTATTTAAAACAAGCGCAAAAATAAACCCTGGGGTTTCACTTTGACTCTTCTTTCTCCATAAATATCCAGAGACCCCAATTTTTATTTTCATTTTCTGCATCTTAATGGCATGGACTAGCATTATTGAAAAGATTAAGAAAATGACACTTAAATTCTCAATATTGTGTTGAACCTACTTAGGAGTCCGTGTAAATTCATATCTATACATGTAGCTGTCATATTACTAACAATTATCATAATAGTTTAATAATAATATCAGATAATCTAACTGTTATAGATATAGTTAAGCTTGTGTATTAGATTAAGTTAAAAGTATGAAGAAGAAAAAAAAAATACCGGGTAATAATTGTATGTGTTAATAATTGCTTATCATTACGATTGTGGTGTTTTTCTCTGCGACGCTATTACAACAAAATGGTGGATCTGCGTGTTTTGTGTGTGCATTTGACCTTTGACCTGCATGGCTTGGATATCTACCTGTTTTCACTGCGTGTGATTCAATTATTTCCTCACTGTCATGATGGTGTTCCAAAAACAATATATATATATTTTACATATACACAGAAAAGTAAGACTCGGGTAGGTGAAAATGTTTATTTATTTCAATGTTCCGAGCAGCTTTTTATCTTAGAATACCTGACACACATCTTGTTGTAGAACAAATTGAGAGCTTTATATTCTTATTTGGTTTCCTGATTTGAATTTTGTTTATGTATATAAAAAGAAAGCACAGTCATATTGTTGATTATTTCATGTGGTTTTCTCTCTGAACAAAAAAAAAAAAAAAAATCAGCTGTAAAAATATACCTATTATTGTGAGTATGAATGTATTAATTTACATTCCTCATAATAGGAATACAAATAAGAAAATCAATTCATATGACAATTATTGCTGTGTCAGCTATTTATTCAGGTACTTGGAACATTGACTACATGTATTATAATAAGATCTAACAAAGCTAATCATTTAATTCAACAGGCACAAGTGATACAGTCATTTTTTCCTAACGTTAATAATTGTCTTTATCATTTATAAATAACAGTGTACTAGTAGTTCAATGCTACAGACTAGCACAATTGACAAACAAATGATGTGTTTCCCAGATATAGCCTGGATAGGAGCTGGAGTTTCACACAATTACTTAATAGTGCTTTACAGAGCACATGCTATTATGTAATTAATCATATCACATGCTTTATCACTCCCCTAGTCCTTTTTGTTTCACTATTAGTCTGATATAGCCCTTGCTAATGGATTCACTCTGACTACTATCGGGTTATTTCACCATGTGACAACTGGCAGCAACTTTATAACTCTCAAACACACATATGATAAAAAAAACATTAAATGATTTCTGTTAGCTTATGTTGTCAACTGTGTTTCATATTATTTTTTTTGCAATTTTTTTTTTTTATATTCCACTGTGTCCTCGTGTTTGGTAAGTTCCCATAACACTTTTAAAAGTGCTGTATTTTACTGGTGTCTGGAGTGCTGGGAATAAACATGGTTGTTGCTGTGGTTCTGTATTAACCCATCACACCCCTACAATATGGTATAACCCAATTCTACACAATGCATGAACTATTCTATTGATAGTAAATAGGTGTTGCAGGTTAATAAACAGGTGCTGTGCTGGTATATGTTGAGAGTACTTGCTTGCAACCCGACCTAAGTCACTTTGTGGTTTGGTTTGGATTGATTTGTATTCTCACTGGTGTTTATACATGTATTTCCTTTTGAAGTTTCAAAACATTCCTGTTTTCGTTTGTAGATGTTCTCTTTTTCCCTGTGTTCCTTCATTCTATTATCAACTATTTTGGTGAACCAAACAATTAAAAGATGGCGCTTTTTAAATACAACCCTCTTAAATGATGGTTTGGGTGTTATGTTTGTTGTCAAATTGAGCATAAAATGGACAATATGGTAACTAACAATGTTGGGGAAAATTTTATAATTATATTCTTTTATTGTAACTCCAATTTTGTTTTCTAGTAGTATATATGGTTATAAGGTGTACTTTGGTATTTTTCAATTAATCTTTTCAAAATGAACATTTATCAATAAAGTTCTTCATATCATATTTATTATGGGTTGTCAATAATATAAATCTGGCAAATCAAATTATTGAAAAAAAAAACATATTTGAAAAACATAGTACCGGTACATACATATTACATATATCGGTACGTACTTGGAAGTTTTGGTAGAGAATTCGAAAAACAAACCACCAGTACTGTAGTTTGTTGATCTTTCTATTATATTTTTAGTTATTTATTTATTATTTTAACGAACTGACCATTCTGGTAATTTAAGTTTCTTAAAATGTATGGCAACTGACTTTTCACCTACATGTACCGATGTCTCCCTACCCAAATCAATTCTCTTAAAAACGTTAAACCAACTAGTTTTTGATGGAATATGAATCTTTGAAGGTTTTCAAATTACAATATGCTATAGATTTATAATGTGCTTTGTGTTGCTTAGTGATTGTGTTTAATGCTGTATTCTTCAGTTCTGGTGACGATGACTCCGACAGTGAACTGGAAGAAGATGGTAATGCTAACAAATCAATATCAGATCAGAAACTTGATGAAGAGAGAACAGCGATGTTAGTTTGTCAGTTTTTATTTTCATTGGTCTGGTCAGTGGCAGGCAACATAGATGTACAATCAAAAGAAAAGTAAGTTAAAAGTGAAGTTTTTAATTTTACGCCAAAAGTCATCTTTAGTCAACTTTCACAAAATTAATCCTGCATAATTTGTCCAAGATTCAAAGACTTTTGGCCATTGCATCCAAAATTCATGTAAAAATTATAGAAAAATACACAAAAATATGCATTATGTTATGTCAAAATTTTGGTAGGAAACATGGAATTCAAAAATTCAATACTGTTTATGCATCACCGTATTACATATTGTTAGATACTAATTATACATCTCTCTCTTGCCCTCTCTTCAGATTCACCGAATTCTTCCGTACCCTGTGTGATTCTGAAACTGGTCCCACTGCCAAATATCCCAGACCAAAGGAATTAAAATTCCCCAGGAATTTACTCATCCCAAAGAAGGGGAACGTGTTTGAGTATGTGTATATCCGTAAAATGTATGGTTCCTGGCAACGCTGGGAAGGACTCATTGAACCAGTCAGTATAGGCGAAAAAGCAAAGGTAAGAAATGATTATCAGATTTATCAAGCCGTTATGAAATACACATCACTGCAGATACATGCTGCATTGTCCTATCTACATGAGCTTTCAAAGGACATTATAAAACTGTTACATGTTAGGTACACATTGAGTTATACTCTATTTTGTGCATACTTTCTGGTTTTCTTATTTTAACCTTAATGTATTTGTGACTTGTTTTGACAATTAATGTAATTGTTATGCAATTCATATTGGTCCTTATTTGGAATTCACATTTCCTAATAAGGTCATAAAATTATGGCACACTGTAACTGACAAATACTTTGTAACACAGTACATCATATAAGACCCTGGGATTGGGTAGTGGTGATATCCTGTCCAGACTCTGCTTTAGCACCGTTGGAAATGAGAATGATTAACGTTACTTTAAGTATGCATGTACCTTTTTTAATGCATCCTGCTTTCTTGAGAGTGTTTAGGTGATGTGTTAATTTGTCAACATTAATGTTTTGTTTCTGTTTGTGGTATGCAATTATTAATAATATCCATGTTTAACCGTGATAATTATGCAAAACTAATCTCCTAAGGAAGAACATGAAGAAATATAACACTCTTTTGTATTCGTTTAATTTATTGTTTTCTGTTTTCTTCCTTTGCATTATTGTTATGTATTGTGATGTCTTTCTCCACTGTTTGACTCTGTGTTGCCTGTCTGTTTGCTGTGCACCGTTTTATACATTGTATATGTTACTAATAGCTTCATAAGGTAATGTGCTTATACAATGCACTATGTATTAACTATATCTGTCTCATTCATGATATTTTTGAAACTCTTTCTATATCTCTCTAGTGATGGATGTATCTAATAATTGATCTGTGGAAAGTCATGCCAAATTTTTTTCGAGTCAAACCATGCTCTGCTATAATACTAGTAATCAACTGTGTTTCTGTGTATTTCAATTGTCTTGCTAACATTTTCTGATTTCTAACTTAATATTGGAGGAAGGAGAATGAATTGTTTACACTAAAAATAATCTCAAAATATTTGTTTATATTTGCACTATGAACTGAATTGTTTATTTTGTTTTCAAAGCTCGAAAGCATAAATACTAAAATTGCTTTACGTTCACAGGGCACATTTCCGTCAATTTTGAAATTTATAGTAATTATCTATTTTTAAAGCAGTGAAATTTACAATGTGGCGGAGAGCCGCCGCAATTCCTGTGAAATTTCCTCATATTATAAAATTCTGATAATCGATATGAATAACGTGATGGACATTTTACAATGTACAGAAAATGCTTTCAACTAAATAATTAATAAAATACATATCTATAAGATAAATGATTTCTTATTCAGATCATATTAATAACCACATCATAACACTTAGGATATTATTATTAAAGTATTCTACTGCCCTCTGTGTCTATTTATCTATTCCTACTGCTGGCATTGCTTGCTTACTTGCTGATATGAAGCTCATCGCCCAAATGTTGAAAGAACGCTCCGCAAGGCCACAAGATTATGACGATGATACTAAGGTGATGGCAGGCTCTATTTTTTATCATTTTTTTTTTTTTGTAGTGAAGTGAAATAATGAATTTTAATTTTTTTTTTTTTTTTTTAATAGAACAAAGTATATTTGGTGGATATCATTTTGATTTTTTGCTCTTCAAATATTTTTTTTTTAGAGTTAGATTTGTTTTTGTTAGTTAGTTAGTTAGCTCAGATTACCTAATCCTGAAATTATCAATTGACTGTTTTTAGGAGGGGTCAGAATACGAAGACCAACCAATGGTAACAACTGAAATATTCTCTGAATATGTGTGAAATTATTATATATTATATATTTTCGATTTTTTTTCCAATAGTCCTAATACTTATCCAACCAGATACCTCTGATATGAAAAATTTTGCCGTGCCCTCATTCCCGTTCTACATTGCTGTGCTAATCATTCCTCTATCTTGCACCATTTTTATCTATTGCATGTGTTGGCTTTCTTTCTGTCTCTGAATTTTGAATGACCCACACGTGTGTGCTGCATGCAATGATTGTCACTGCTGCTACTGCTTTGCTGGGTGGCTTCACTTAACTAACACAGAAATATCAAGACTACCAGATTGTGGTAAGCTGAATGCTCACTTTCTCATGTGCATGTGTGTGTGCGTGCATGTGTGTGCAGGTGTGCGTGTGCAGTAACTTTCTCAACCATTTGCTTGGAATTGTCCTTCTACATTGCTAACAAATATCAATGCATCATGCAGCTAAGTATGTAAAAAAACAAATTTCCTTTCTGTTTCACACAATTAATTCAATACAAAAGCACACTGTATACCCCCCCCCCCTCTTCTTTTTAATCCCCTGCAATCAGACACAGTTTTTAGGGCTGACATTTTGGTTGGTTTTTTCACCATATTATATTTATGCTTACAGCACCTTTTTTTTTCATTTCACACATAAACCATCTCTCTGAAAGAGACCTGCTTGGGTTTTATCGTCACATTAACACAATATTCCTGGTCTCCACAAGTCTCCTTCCAACATCTAGATTTTACATCACATTACATTACCAGTTAATATCATTTGTTTTCATTTCCAAAAACATATCAGTGGAATCCATACACATCATACTATTCAACCATATGGGTCAACATTCTAGGAGCCAAATACTGTATTTATCACTGAGCCACTAAATGAAAAATAAAGTTTATGACCACAGTGTGGACTACGTACATGGATACCAGTATCAAATGCTTGGATGATGAAAACCACAACTAATGTGACATGAGCATGATGTGCGACTAATTCTACATGAAGTTGAGAATTTGGACGATGACATAACCATTCATTCATTCATTCCATTATAGCCATATCTCCAGGATGCCCGATCATTTCTCATACCATCATTATATTTACAAGCTGATTATTGTCTCCCAAACTTAAAACCTTTCATAACTTTCCCACTTTGTAGGTGAATGAACTGATTATTAAGACAGTGGATACAGAGAGACAGTTGTACTTCTTGAAGAAACTGGTCCTACAGCATAAACCACTGTTATTTGTTGGTCCAACTGGAACCGGCAAATCTGCAATCACTAACAATTTCCTTCTAGATTTGGCTAAAGGCAATTACATACCCAATAACGTTAACTTCTCAGCTCAGACCTCTGCCAACCAGACACAGGATATTATCTTTGCCAAGCTGGACAGGTAAGGGGTGTTGATTTCTATTGGTGCACACTTGGCACATGTTTCAACTTTATATTTGGTATAAAACTTCTGTAAAATCCTTGTACAATGTAAGGAGTTAATTTGCATGAATTTAACATACAACATTTTATGCTTGGTCATGTGGTTACTGCCAGCCAATCATCTTGTTCTTCAATTACAGTGAACTCCTTATAAGGAGTTTATTTGCATGGATTTTGCATAGTAACATTGAATGCTTAAGGTAGAGATGCAGGTTTGTGGGCACTTGGGATTGAATTTTTTTTTTTGCTTTTTATTACCTAAAGAGTCTTGGCTATAGACTGTTAAAATTTTGTAGAATTGTGAATAGTGGAACATATTCAAAAAACGATTTTAAAATATAGATAACAGATGCAAAAATTCTCTCTTTTGAATGCTTAGCAAGATTTAGCAAGGCTGTAGATAAATAATAAAAAAAGAAACATGGTGAAAAAAAGAAATGACTGGATCTCCATATTATGCACTATATTTAACTTTTAACAAAACTAAAATACATTTAAATTTGGAACTGTTACAGCCATTTTAATTATGAGCATTAGCAAACTTCTTACTGAGTGAATTGTTATGCAAATTAGCAATTATCACAGCTTCTTTTTAGTGCACATCCCAGAACTTTAAAAAAAAATAGCTCCTAGACACTTTGACCTTTTGTTTTGAAATTTTCACAAATGATTGACAATGTGTTTATCTTCAAAACGCCGTTGGAGCATTGCTTTTGGTTGAACAGTGTTACAGCAATCGTACAGGCAACTAGCCTGGGTGTTAATTTATGCATAAACTTGATGTAGTGAAATTTGGACTGCTGCCCTGCAAAATTGACAACTGGTAGACAGTTTTCAAGACGGCACTTTCTTCATAGTAAACAGCCGTACCCACAAACCAATTTTGACAGGAAACAGAAGCATGGTTTAGGAGGTAATTTTGTTTAAATCACTTTTGACCAAAAAAGCACATTTTTGTGCATATCTCAAACTACAGTGTCCATAACAAAAAAATACTCACACAATTTTAAAATTTATACAATAAGCTTTCCGAAAACATATAGTTTTGTGGACAAGGGAGGTCATCTTGGTTTCCTAATTAACTAATTAAAATACCTGTCAGGTAAACTGCATCTCTACCTTAAGTTACATGGTTGCTGTCAGCTAGTCATGTTTTATTTGATTTTCATGCATTTGTAACATTATTCTAAATGTTGGTATTCATTTTTTAGGCTATGTCCCTAAACAGTTATATGTTTATCAAAATATTTCTTTCTTATTTTTATATTTAATCCCTTTTTTATACTCACAGGCGGAGAAAGGGCAAGTATGGCCCTCCTGTTGGCAAGAAGCTGATTGTATTTGTAGATGATTTGAATATGCCTTTGAGAGAGAAATATGGAGCCCAACCACCTATTGAATTATTGAGACAGTGGATTGACCATGGTTATTGGTTTGATAGGTAGGCTCATCTGAAATTTATAGTCTTGTACCTATTGGTACTGTGTTGGACAATTTTGAGAATTGCAGAGTACTATAAAATACAATATTTTAGCTGGAATTAATTTTCGCTGAGAAGACTTTATGGGTGTTTTGTATGGAATTTGTTTTCACTGATTTTTGACGAATTGAATGTAAAATATAGGAAAACAAGTATAATCGCTGGATTTTATTTTCACGGAATCATTCCTTCAACGAAAATAGCGAAAATTAATTCCAAGCGAAAATAACCAAAATGTTGTACAATGATTTACCCTTTAATAGTTGGTTTCTTGTCATTTTACCACAGTATATCATTTCATGTAGCATTTTACATCACAGTGCATGACAGTATTAACCCGTTCCTGTTATTTTACTATAACATTTCATACCATTCATCACATCATCTTTTATAAATTTTGCAGGTTTATTTTGTGAAGGATGACATTGACATTCCAACAGAAGACAAACTGTAAATCTATATATATTCCATCCCAAGTTTTCTCACCACTAACATAATAAACAATTTATTTCCATCACTGTATTTTCAGGAAAGATACAAGTATACTCGAATTGGTTGACATCAGTATTGTGTCTGCAATGGGACCCCCCGGTGGTGGCCGTAGCACTGTGACGCCCAGATTCATAAGACATTTCAATGTGATTGCAATTGATTCATTTGATGAAGAGACGATGAAGACAATCTTCGCGCCTATCATGGAATGGCATTTCAATAAAGGTTTTGAAACAAGTCTTAAACGATTTTCAAGGGTAAGAAATGTATTTATGTGCGTTAATCTATATAAAACCATGTAAAACTTCACCATGATTGTGGCTTACGGATTCTTGTTTCTTAAAAGATCAATCTTGTCATATACCGGTATTTAAAAATTCATTTAATACAAAGCCGATATTATTGGTATCAAATGAACAGACATGGTCTGACCATTTGTGTTAAGCATTGTATTCTGCATTACATATCACCATGCATTTAATCTTTTTGATGAAAGTCATAAACATTTCAAAGAAATTTTTGGCTCAGTTTTGCTAAGATTAAAAAATTCTGAAAGAGATGGTGAAAACATAAATAATATTAACTATTTGATTTATCTTGACAGATTATTATCTATGCTACAACCGAGGTCTATACCCAGGCCATCACCAACTTCCTACCGACCCCCGCAAAGTCCCATTATTTGTTCAACCTCAGAGATTTTGCTAGAGTGATCCAGGGCATGATACTGGTGCAGCCAAAATGTATACCGCCCGGTGCTGAAGGGTCCCATAAATTGATTCGTTTGTGGGTTCATGAAGTCTATCGAGTCTTCTACGACAGATTAGTAGATGAAGATGATAGACATCGGTTCTTTAAAATCATTAAGGTCAGTCTATCTGTGGTGTCTTTTTACTATTTTTCTCTCATTTGATAATATGTGTTTCACAAAAATGAAACCCATGTTGTTTTAAAGCGAGGGTGCTGTCACCTCGGCATGCGTCAGATGGCCATAGCGTGTCATTGTTTACAAATAAGCGTCTACCCATGAGCCTTTGTGTTTTTAGCATGTGTTGTTATCGTCGCCAGGGACTCATTTCCCGCGTGTGCGCAGGTGATGACCCTCCCGTTTTAACAAAATTTGATTAAAAGAATAGGAGTGAGATATTTTTTTTTTGTATTTAAAAAAAATTTTTTTAATTGGATCTTTGTAAAAAAAAATTTTTTCAATACAATTTTTTTCAGAATATTTCTACATTTCCTAATACCGAGTGATCAACTCAATTTCTTGGAAATTTTGTACATATTTTTTGTACGCAATAAAATTTGGCTTTAGACCATTATACCAAAATACAAAAATTTGCTAAACACGTATAATATTTATCACCAAGTAGTATCCAGAGATGTGTGAAGACCTAATTTTCCACCCCAAGGCAGAACTATGTTACTAATAATAGTTTTTTGATTTTTTCATTATCTGTAGAGTGTTGTTCAAAGCCAATTTAAGGAGAAAATGAACGGTGTATTTGCGCATTTATTGACGCTAAGTAAAGATTTAAATGATGACAATATCAGAAGGTGAGGCTTTAGTTTCATACAATTTATCATTTTTAAGACATGCTAATCTTTTCACTAAGAAACATAACCACTTTAATATGTATGATATGTTAGAATATTATTTGTAAGCTTATTTTGATTTCATTAAAGGGTTATTAAGTAATAGAAAAATATTCGTTAAGTTTAGAACAGAAGAAACAAATTTGTGGCCTTTTTTGGAAAAATAATTAGTTATAGCAACAAGTGTATTTTGCAGATCAGAGGCACTGCTCATTTTCAGCTATTTCACCAATCACTACATCACCAATAGTTTCCTGCATTCCACATTTTAATAACATCCGCCATTTTCATCCATTTTGTTTTAATCTTCATCCCAAATATCTTCCTTTCTCACAGTGATGATGATAATGATGGGCATAATGCCAATGCTGATGATGATCCAGGGTACTTGCATAATTTTCAAGAATATATTTTACCCATTCAGTAACAATTTTCTTTACAATATTCTTCAGTTACTTTTTTTTTTTTAATTTTTTTTTTTCAAATTCATTTTGCATTTATTCTCATTTTTTTTCATCTTGATTATCACTAGAATTTTCCTCTTCTCAACAGTTTTTCAAATTAAGCCTTTATTTTCAAAGTTTGAATTTTACATAAAACCTAATATAAAATAAATAATTAATAAATTTTGCATGATATTTGACTATCACTTGTAACAAGTTTTCCCCTTTCAGTACAATATATAAAACTAATAAGAGTGATATGCCGTTTTTTCTGTTTATTCTCACTGTTCATTTTATCTTCTGTCACATCTATCTCTAATGTTGATCCTACACCCCAACCCATCTCTTTTGCATGCATTTTTTTAGCGCCATGAAAATGTTCAAAATAGATACAATTAAAGACATCAAAGATGAAGACTTGAGAAGGTATCACCATGGCAACAGTACTAATAGAGTGATGTGGTTAATTTAATTGTTATCATTTATATTAATTTACTCTTTATTGCAGTTTCTTGTGTTAATTCAATAATAACCCTTTGTTCTTTTGTTTTGTGGTTGCATACCGGTAAATGTCTTTGAGTTCCAGCAATCCAATCTTGAAGATGAATTCTCCCAACTGAAGTCAAACTGTCTTCTTTCTTTGACTTTAAATGAAAGATTTAGTGTGCATGTCTTCAATTGTGCATGTTCGCACATGACTATTCTGCATGCTTGTTTCATTTCATTTTTTGCTTGCTGTAGTACTGTGGAATACTTTATTTTCGCTGGAATTAATTTTCGCTGAAAAGGCTTTTTGGGCGTTTTGTATGGAATTTATTTTCACTGATTTTTGATGAGTTTAATGTGAAATATGGGGGAAAAAAAGTATATTCGCTGGATTTTATTTTCACGGAATCATCCCTTCAGCGAAAATAGCGAAAATAAATTACAAGCGAAAATAAAGTATTCTACAGTATAGCGTTTTAACTGGCAATGGTTTACTGTATAATATAATAATGCATTTGACTTGTTTTATGTAATTGTAAGTTTTGTAGAAAAATTAGAATGAATACTGCAAACTCTATCTAGACTAAAAGAATAACGTAAAATTTGTAATAATTAAATTAAAAAAAAAAGTGAAAGTTTCTCACAGTGGAGAATATTAAAGGAGCTTCAGATTAATATTTTGTTGATTGTTTTTTTATATTTTTTATTCTGTGTATGAAACATTGAGCCGAATTGAATTGTCAAATGAATACACATGTTAACCTATTATCTGCTGATGCAATTATATAGCATTCATATTGGTGAAGGCTTTTAGCAGGTGAAATGTTGAAATGGTAAAAAGCATCTACACATCTGGAAGATGAATTTTTATTTTGGTTATTTTGCAAGTTTTTTCTCAAAATACATATTTATTACCATGCATTACTCATTTGGTAACATTTAGGCCATATTTTGCTTATTACTTGGATTATAAAAATATGAAAAAAGAAGTTACTGGTAAGCTCATGCTAATTGAATGAAGCTGAAAAACAAATGCTTTAATTTGAAAAAAATGACTTGAATGTTTCATTGAAGAAAAAAACACACTCATGTGTCTGTATTACACTGGATACATTCACTGTTCGGTCAATTAAACAACACTTCTTACGTAACTGAATTCACCTTTCACATATTCCTTTCGCAGCACTATAACTGCCAAGCACTGATACGATATAGAATCTAAAGCATGCATGCACATCGTTGTAATGAAACCCAAATGAGTGCATGTAACAGAAGCATTCAGACAATCTCTCCTACACATATGCATGGTTTTACATCATGTGGCCTATCTCGTACAACCAAGTATCACTCACAGCGATTGCCTTCTTAGCATATCTGTCTCCTCATACAGCCTCAATCCAGGTATCAACACCAAGGTGAATCTCCCGTTATATGTACACTGTTACAAATTGTATTCTCTATTTGCAGCTTATTCTTTGGTGATTACATGAAAGGAAAAGATGAAGAGAAAATTTATGATGAAATTACTCATCTTGATAATCTGAGAGAGGTTAGTTCCTGATCATGAACCAAGTCATGTAATTCAGCACAAGTGTACATATTTACCTTCAAACACCAAAGTCATTAGTTTTTGTACAAACAATGTTTTTACTATGAACAAGAGCAACCCTACCAGCAGTATTGCAATATAGCTCACTGTTTAGCAAAAGTAGCAATATTATTATTAGCTTTATAATAACTGTTTGAACAACCAATATTGCTATTTTGCTTTTTGGTTTGCAGTAATATGTGTTGTATATTTCATATTGGACTTGTATCAAACACAACGTGATGACTGTTGTGCTTTATTATTTATTAGTAAGCATAATTTCTTCCCTGAAACACTTGGCCCAACTGAAATGTAATCCAATGCATGGTTTTCAGCTATTATGTCACTGTTTTGTTGTGATGGATTTTATGCATATCTAATTCACTTATTTGCATATTTGTTGTGATAGATTTTATGCATATCTAATTCACTTATTTGCATATTTGTTGTGATGGATTTTATGCATATCTAATTCACTTATTTGCATATTTGTTGTGATGGATTTTATGCATATCTAATTCACTTATTTGCATATTTGTTGTGATGGATTTTATGCATATCTAATTCACTTATTTGCATATTTGTTGTGATGGATTTTATGTATATCTAATTCACTTATTTGCATATTTGTTGTGATAGATTTTATGCATATCTAATTCACTTATTTGCATATTTGTTGTGATGGATTTTATGCATATCTAATTCACTTATTTGCATATTTGTTGTGATGGATTTTATGCATATCTAATTCACTTATTTGCATATTTGTTGTGATGGATTTTATGCATATCTAATTCACTTATTTGCATATTTGTTTGTGCTTCATCTTTTGTAGACTATTGAGAAATACTTAGAAGAGTATAACATAATGACTAAGGCCCCAATGGACCTTGTTATGTTCAGATTTGCAATTGAGCATATTTCCCGAATCAGTCGTGTCCTTAAACAACCCAATGGACATTTACTGCTCGTCGGTAAGTATGAATCTTTCTGAATGACAGAACACCTATCAATCAACCAAATAAAAAAACAACTGTTTATTTAAAACTTTGGACAATGTAATCTGCCAAGATTATTTTAAAACACTATGAGATTTGGTGTAGTGCACGAATTAGCAGTTTTATTTAACATCTAAAGTACATACAATCTCTACCTGAATGCAAGCTAATGTCATACAGTAATTTATCCTAAGACATCTGGTTATGGAAGTTTATTCAAAGATGCGAAAAGTTATCGATATTCTGATGTTTTTTTATGAATTATTATGCGTTTGATTTATCAGGTATTGGTGGAAGTGGAAGATCTAGCGCCACCAGGTTAGCCGCATTCATGGCAGACTACGAACAGTTCACTATTGAGATCAGCAAGAACTATACATACACAGATTGGAAAGATGATCTCAAAAATTTACTACGCAAAGCTGGAGATGATGGTATCTCAACAGTATTTCTATTTGGTGATCATCAGATAAAAGTAAGTTGTTCAAACTCTAGTCTGTGATTGGTTGAAACTAACCACGTGATTTGAAATGCAATGCATTATGGGATGAACTGGTCTCCATCGTTTTTTTTTTAGGACATATCATTTCTTGAGGATATAAACATGTTGTTGAACACTGGTGATATTCCTAACTTGTATGAAAATGAGGAAAAGTTAGAGCTTATTGAAAAAGTAAGTGAGAAATTACTTTTGATTTTTACCAAGAAATTGTTTCCTCTTTAGTATGATCAATTGGAAACATTAAGTTGGATTTTAGTTTCCAGCATGAGGTTTTTTTGAGAAAGTTTTCCACGTGTGAATAATTAACATTAGTTTCAATCCAGTTACCTGCTTTCTGAAGCTTTATGATAAACACAAATTTGTCCCTAAATTTCCCTACTGGTTCAATTATTGTCAACATTATTGATTCATTAAAAACAAACTTAGTCAATTAGAGGATTTTTGAGGCTGATGCATTTTTTCCCACTTAGATGCAACAATTATCTCAAGCAGAAAATGCCAAGATAGAAGCTACTCCATTGAATATGTATAATAAATTCATTGAGAGAGTACGACGTCATCTACATATAGTACTAACGTTCAGTCCCATCGGTGACGCCTTCAGAAATAGACTGAGGATGTTCCCTTCTCTGATCAATTGCTGTACTATTGATTGGTTTAAGGTAAGAAAGTCAGTCAGAAATTTACATTCAAATTTGAAACTATCAATGATTTTACATGCAATACATTGCATGGAATCCATGATATCCAGTTTAGTCTGGTTGGATCAGGTCATTTCTGGCTTGATCTGGTCATATCCAGTCTCTAGTCTGGTTTCATCCAGTCATATTCAGTTTAGTCTGGTTTGATCTGGTCCTATCCAGTTTCCACAATGAAGTGTGATAACTGGCATTTTAAAACTGGCAGTCACAGTGGATTTGATATTATTTTTAACAGGAACTTATTGGCCGAAATCTTGTTGTTCTCATGAAAACATTTAAAAAAAAATCTAGTTTCTATTGAATGTCATTAAACTGTCAATTTGGATTGTGACAGATTCGTCAATTTATGGTTTTTCAAAAGAGCTTAATGGCTGATTTCAGATTTCTTGTATGTTGAATGCACTGTTGAATAACACTTGAATAACATGGCCTGACCATGATGTGAAGTTGCACTGAACTTTGTCAATAAATAAATAAATACTTTTAATTTCACCACATAGGCCTGGCCAGAAGATGCCTTAGAGAGAGTGGCGCACAAGTTTTTGGATGACATAGAAATGACTGACGATGTGAGATTAGAAGTAGTTGTTATGTGTAAACATTTCCATGAAAGTGTTCGCTCGTTATCAGACACGTAAGTATAAATACTTCAAAAAGACACAGTGTATGTGCATTGTGACAAAAATGATTAATAGAGAACCAGTATTAGTATCCTCGGGGGCGGAGCTACGTCACAAGACGTTCCACGTTGCTACGACGCGCACCACTGTACATGCATTTCTATAGGCTCTGTGCGCGCTGCTGTGGAACGCCGGTCGAGCCGGTGAAAATTCGAGAAAACAACACAATCTCAACTTTGAAGTAATCCTGAACAACCAAATTTATATATGTTACACACGTAGGGCTAATCTTGTTACACTGTTCAGAGGAGTCTCAACAATCATCCCAAAGTACCGTTTTCTGCGAGTTTTGGGCCTTTGTTTTCACCGCCGCGGGTTGCCAGGCAGTGAAAATGCCCGGATGTCCGCCCCCGAGGATAGTTCTTCCTCACACCGTCTGTTTGTTGTTTCATGTAGGTTTTATGGTGTGTTAAGGAGACGCAACTATGTCACACCAACATCTTATTTAGAACTAATCAAGACATTCAAGAACCTAATGAATAAGAAAAGACTTGAGATTCTCACTCTCAAAGACAGATATGTTGTTGGTCTTGAAAAACTAGACTTTGCTGCATCACAGGTAAGTTTAGTTAGTAGGGATTGATCCAGTGGCTTGAGCCTTTGTGTTCGTTAGCCCTATCTCCCAAAACAATTAAATTTAAAGTTATGTGTAACTTCAGGTTTTTTTTTAATCAAGGAAAAAATGTTAAGTTAAATGCTAATCTGTACTCAACCCAGGTGAGATATCAGGTTGTGCTAATGTGAGTAAAAGCAGCCAACTTCTGATGTATGAAGTATTACCAGAGGTACATTACTTAGGGGTTTGCAACGTGCATAGTACTGTATGGTGACATCATGTCAAGATCCCATTCAAGTCTCATCTCGTAGATAACGAGACTGATGCTACGATCTTCTGACATGACATATATCAATGTTCAAGGTTTGTAATAAAAAAATAAAACATGTCTCGCCACTATCATAGTGAAAAAATGTAATACATGTACATTGAAAATGTACAGAAAATATAGTTCTCGTAATCCGTCATATCGTGGGCAGCTATTTAGATCCACCTGGACATCCCAGTATCCTAGTTACCTCGGACATGCGCATTCGCATTGATCTGAGCAGGGAACGCTTATGCGAGAGCGAGATTGATCGGAATCTTGGTATTATGTCACCATAGTTGCAAACCCCAAGTAATGTACCTCTGGTAGTTATGAACTGTTTCATCATTTTCACATCATTATCTTACATCCCACTCTAGTTATATAAAAGATGAGATGGATTGATTTAAAACTTTTCAATTTCATCTTAGATTGCAGTTATGCAAGTGGAACTGACAGAATTGCAGCCGCAGCTGATACAGACAAACATAGAGACTGAAAAGTTGATTAAAATCATTGCTGCCGAGACGGTGGAGGTGGAAGCCACAAAGAAAGGTGTCCAAGCGGAGGAAAAGATTGCAAACGACGCAGCTCAAGAAGCACAGGCTATCAAGGTATTGTAATCACAAGCACAAGAATTAAAACTTTGCTACATTCATGTAAGAAATCAGAGCGCATACTTATCATACACATTAATATGGCTTCTTCTGTGTTATACTTGCTGTTCTCCCAGGAATGTGAACCAGTATTAGGCGCCCTCTAGTGAGAGTAGGTGTTGCATTGTGAGAGAGCGCCATCTAGTGTCAGAACATCCACCATTAGTATGAGCGCCCTCTAATGCCAACTCTATCACAAGTGTATATGCAGTGTACATGCATAGCCTTTCTCAATTGTCATGCATTTCACATTCAAATTTCTAATACATGTAGTTTGTTTATTTGTTTGTTTTTTAATTGTATCTCACACTATGTGAATCTAAAGTACTGTAAAATACTTTATTTTTGCTTGGGATTAATTTTCACTATTTTCGCTGAGGGGATGATTCAGTGATAATAAAATCTAGCGAAAATACCTTTTTTCTATATTTTCTATATATTGAACTTGTCAAAAATCAGTGAATATATATTCCATACAAACACCCAAAAAGTCTTTTTAACGAAAATTAATTCCAGCTAAAAATAATGTATTCTACAGTATGTACTCAATACAATGTACTTAATGGCAACACCACACTTTAATCTGCATTCATATTCATTGTTAAGTCCAGAACTGAAGTTGAAGTTTACTAATACTAGTAATATGCTTAAAGAAAATAAAAAGTATTTGTTGTAATTCTAAATTTCCAATAATCTGTATATACTTTAAATAGGATGACTGCGAACAAAATCTTTCGGTAGCCATGCCGGCCTTGAATGCTGCAATTTCAGCTTTGAACACCTTGAAACAACAAGATATAACATTAGTGAAAACCATGACCAATCCTCCGAATGGAGTCAAACTGGTTATGGAGACTATATGTATACTAAGGGTAAGTCTTGTATGTCTAGTGACATGCATTTTTGCTTGTTTGTTTTTTTACAAAACTCAATATATCGAAGAGAGAGTGTATATGATTGATACAATGATTATTTACATGCTGTTTTTGTCTTGTATTTCAAGTACTATTGCCTTATGTAAGCCATATTATTTATGAACAGTAACATAGGTAGCCCAGTCACCATTTGTTAGCTATCTTGGGGTGCCATGCACATCAGGAAAAACTTTGTTTGAATAGACTACATGAATGAAATAATTAACAAATTATTGACTATTATTTGATCAACTATTGCATGTATTTGTTCCAGGGTGTCAAGCCTGATAGAAAAGTTAATGATCAAGGCAAACCATATGAGGACTACTGGCCAGCAGCCAAAAAGGTAAGAATGCTTCACATTCACTAAAATGCTCAGCCTCAGTAATTACCCTAGCTTTTGCACTCTAGCTGAGCATGATTTGATCTGATTCAATCCAACACATAATTGTATCAAACAGTGTGGTATATGACTGACCAATTTACCATTTTTTCTGTTTCTGTTTATGTGTTAAAGTGGAAGGGTCATCACCTGCCCGGGAATTGAGTTCCAAGCGACGATAACAACACACGCTAAAAACGCAAAGGCTCATGGGTAGACGCTTGTTTGTAAACAATGACATGCTATGACCATCTGACGCATGTGCAGGTGACGACTCCCTCGCCTTAAATCAAACATAAAAAAAGAACAAACAAGTATCATAATGATGTCAAAACGTTGCGTTGGATTTGATAAACATGAAAGTATTTTCGGGGGATTTTCAAGCTTATTAATGTGCTATACACATTAGTTGATGGTCAATTTTGTACAAAGTAAGAGTATCTTATCTCAATATTCCCCTCTTAATCTGTATTTTTACATCGCGCTATAAATAAAATTCAAAATCAAACCATTAAATTTTTGCAGCAGGTGGTCAGCACCTTTCAAGCAATACACAAGATCTTGTAGTGAATGGAAAATCACCTATTGTAATTTACTTCCTACTTGTCATTTCTAATCCAGTCTCTCATCTGGTTTTATCCAATCTTATCTAGTTTAGTCTGGTTTGATCTGGTCTTATCCAGTTTAGTCTGGTTTGATTTGGTCTTATCCAATTTAATCTGGTTTGATCTGGTCATATCCAGTTTCCAGCTTACCGATATTCATATGTTGACATTTCCTTTTTTCCTAGATGCTAGGAGATATGAAATTCTTAGAACATTTGAAAAATTTTGATAAAAGCAATATACCTGAGAGTGTCATCAAAAAGATCAGAGATAGGTACATTAATAATCCCGAATTTGATCCAGTAATCATTAAGCATGTATCATCAGCTTGTGAAGGCATGTGTAAATGGGTACTAGCCATAGAGGTTTATGACAGGGTTGCAAAGGTGAGTTTCTTTTTATCTTCATTCATTGATTGATTGCAATAATATGTCAAATGGCATCTATGGGCTGTCACATTTGTTTACACATATTACACCTGTTCACAGTGACTGGTTTTCAAGAACAGGTCGCTAGCTCTTGAAGATAAAATAACAATGTTGTGCGCTGCTTAAATATACTGGTACATACATGTGTCCATGTTTATAGAACAACTTACAGGCAACGTTGTCGCAAGTTAATGCTGATCAGATTCACATGCTTGTCGGTAAAAATAGGACGTCAAAGCCGATACATGGTGATTTGAATACTGTAAAACTAATTTTGTTATACATTTTAATTTATTGTGAGTCAGGAGTGTGAAATAGTAGCACTAAATAGTTTACTGGGTTATTCAAAACAGAAAGAATAACATTTGTAAATTTAATCTTATCATGAAGGCCCCTAAAATTACGAAATTTTTAAAAAGGATACATCATCTGTCAAACTTGGTTTATTTATTTATAAATTTCATTTATTTGTTTTACTTTTCAGGTTGTAGCCCCTAAGAAAGCTAAACTAACTCAAGCAGAACAGTCACTGGGAGGACTGATGGAAAACCTCAAAGAAAAAAGAGCAATTTTAAAGGAAGTTACAGATAAATTAGATGGACTGAACGACCATTTATTGGAAAAGACACATGAAAAGAAGGCAAGTTGTATATGTGTTTCATTACAGAGTTTGAATTACTTCAGGGTGTTACCGTACTTGGTGTTAATTGTCCAGGAATGTCTTAGGGGAACTCTATGTTGTTAGAAATACCAATATTTGAACGAAAGTAGAGAATTTAATCTAGCTGTATTCCTTATTAGTATTTTGTTAAAATACAACTGCATTGAGAGTACATGTATACTATAGTTTTGGTATTGTAATCTTATATAAATATTTTTTTTTAATTTCATTTTTCAGAGTTTGGAAGACCAAATTGAAATGACTCGCTTGAAATTAATCCGTGCTGAGAAATTAATTGCTGGGCTCGGAGGTGAAAGAGAACGATGGACGATAGTAAGTGACAGTGATGTGTTACATTTTATCTGTTCGATGACCTGTATTCTACATTATTAGGAAATGAAAATTTCAAATAAGAAATGATGATGCAACATTTTCAAGATGGAAGACAAATCTATCCTACCTTATCAGTAAATACAAATTTCCCAGTTAAGTGAAAATTCCAAATAAGGAATGATGATGCAATATTTCAAAATGTCAGATGTATCCTACCTTATTTGAAAGTGAAAATTCCAAATAAGGAATGATGATGCAATATTTCAAAATGTCAGATGTATCCTACCTTATTTGAAAGTGAAAATTCCAAATAAGGAATGATGATGCAATATTTCAAAATGTCAGATGTATCCTACCTTATTTGAAAGTGAAAATTCCAAATAAGGAATGATGATGCAATATTTCAAAATGTCAGATGTATCCTACCTTATTTGAAAGTGAAAATTCCAAATAAGGAATGATGATGCAATATTTCAAAATATCAGACAGATGTATCCTACATTTGGAATACAAATTCCAAATAAGGAATGGTGATGCTGCTTTTTCTTATCTAGTCATGAGCTTTATACACTCTGCACTATTGGGCCAAGAAAATCACAAGGTTACGTACTAATCATTTTTGTGTTCACTGCATCCGATGTTTGCTTTGACAATCTCTAAAATATAATCTAATATTTTCAGTTAACAGAAGAATTAACCGATACTTACAGTAACATAGTTGGTGACGTCTTACTGTCGGCAGCCATCGTTGCATACCTGGGTGCATTTACATTATCATTTAGACAAGTAAGTATTGCCCTCTTGACTGTTCCGGTCTGTATGTCTAGTTATATGTTTTAAAAAACATTTTCTATAGATGGCTCTATTTCAATTTGTTGTCAAAATTGATAAGACAAAAGTATATGGAAAGTGTGTGTGTAGAATTGAGATGACACTGTATTGATATTCTTGCTTTCAGGAGTGTCTAAAACAGTGGTATGACATGTGCCAGACAAAAGGCATCCCTGTATCAGGAAATTTCTCCCTTGTCAATACATTAGGTGATCCTGTCCGGACTAGAGACTGGATATTAGCTGGGCTTCCCGTAGACAAGTAAGTCAATTTCGGTTGTTTCAAATTGATCCCCAAATAAAACATTCAGAATTTTACAAGCCAAGATGTCGGAATTTGTTATGCCGGGCCTAAGTATTGAAGTAACATATCATTGTACCTTCAATTGGTGTATCTGTTCAGTTTCTCTACAGACAATGCCATAATTGTTACCAACGCTAACAGATGGCCGCTGATGATTGATCCACAAGGACAGGCAAATAAATGGATCAAGAATATGGAAAAACCTAACAAACTGCAGTGTATTAAATTAAGTGATCCTAATTATACTAGAACATTGGAAAACTGTCTGCAGGTAACAACACTCATCTATCTTTCTATTTATCTACAACAGACTTATTGAATGTCAACATCATTTCACTTAAGTCAGCAGGAATATGCAGTTTTCGGCAGATATTATATCAGGTTCAGTTTAGTTTTGATCATGTTGATTCAATTTTGTATGGATCTACATTATCTTAATTATTTTTTGAAAACATGTGCATTTCAGTCATACACACACCATGAAGTTGAACAAAATATCTTGGTATCCTTACAAACATTTGTAAGATATCTCTGGGAGGGGTGGGGGGGGGGTTATATTTATCTGACCTCCATCGCCTCTGTTATGAGCATAGTCAGTAATGTAGAAAAAAGGAGACTGACTCAAAAACTCAAAACTTGTTTATTGCTTGTTAGTTATATCAAAGGATTTACCATTTTGATTACAGTTTAAATATACATTATGAATAATTCATTTGTTTTATAGTTTGGTCAGCCATGTCTGTTAGAGAACATTGGAGAAGAACTAGATCCTGTGTTAGAGCCCCTGTTATTAAAACAAACCTTCAAACAGGTGAGAATTATGGCAATAGTTTAATTTGTATCTTTTTTTATATATATAAAAATAAATAATAATACTTTTATATTAACATTTTTGGTAGAATTTTTTTTCAAGACATTATTGTTGTTGGATGTCCTCTTGGATAATTATATATAACCTTTCACCATGGTTACATGACACATTAAGCCAATTGTTGACCAATGTATTGCTGTATCTGTTAAGTCATTTACTCTACTGACTATCGTTTTCTTTGCAGTCAAAATACTGTTCCAGTCAAATGACAAGGCACATATGATTACTAAATACTTTACCTCCGACTCATCTTCACTATCTATTTTTTAACTCTTCTGTATAAAGCTATAATATATTTCACACAAAGATGGCCATATGTTGTGTTGTGTGTACCTGCTGAACATTAATACGCTGTACTTCAAAACTCAGTAAGGGTTTATTGGGTTTGTACGATCCGCATGAAATCTGAAGATTATTATGAATATATCTTTTTACAATCAAATGCATGAATTTAAATAGGATTCTGGATCTGCGCCTTCAACTGGATAATGGTTTTAATTGAAACCTGTAAAAAATTGTAATAAAATCAGTAACTTTACGTCATATTTATTAAAAGCAAAAAAAAATATGAAAATGTTTTTTCATTGTATTTTATATTTTTATTGACTTTACCATTTTGAAAAGAAAGTGATGGAAGTACTTATAATGTAATTATAATGAATAGATTACAGGATTTTAATTTTTTTTAATTACCGATATAATTCATACATGTATTTATGGCTAACGCAATCAGACTCTTCCTGTAGCCACAATCTGCTGATCCTGTAAGTGAACAGGTACAAACATGTGTTTATTGGTGTAGCAATTACAGCTGTATCACCAATCACTGCTATGCTGAATTAATCGTTTCTGCTACACTTCTCATTTTACACTGTTCTCACATGTGTCAGTTTTACACATACATTACTTTGTACGTTTACCATAGGCTTAATAGCAACTTTTTGTTTCAGCAAAATTATATTTTTTCAAACTGCATGTCTTGGCTATTTTTTATTTTATTTTATAATAATTGATTTGAATTTGTCATTAACTGTCTATTTAAATGTCAAATATCAAGTGTTTTGTTGGTGTGAGGCATCTATGATAATTATTTTTATGTCGCTGATTTTGGAGCTGACCAGTCTGTTAACAAATAAAGCCTCTTTTTCTAGGAATCCCAGAAATGTCCAGATACGTCTGTGAGTAATAATAATTCATGGTTTTGTGTCTCAACTGTGCCCTGTATTTGTGATTCTCATTTTGGCCTGTTGCAAAATCACCATGCTCACATCACGGTGTCACCTCACTATAGTTCATTGTTCTACTACATCTTTAGAAAGAAATTGAGTATCTCTGGATAACAACAAAAACTGTACCATTACAGCAAATCATCTCCCTGTACTTCACTTGTGTGTCCACACTTTGCCCATATTTGTGGTTTTGTGGTTCTCACTTTTGGTCCATAGCAAAATGATCATCATCACAGTATCATGCATCTCTCTATATTTCAGTTTCAGAAAGAAATTAACAGCACAAATACAGCACTTCACGAGTGTTTTAACCAGGTTTATTTCACAGATTTACAGCACTTTTTTTTCTGTGAGATAAAAGAAAAAATATTTTTATGATTGAGTTATTAATCATTAAGCCATGTTGCATGTTTAAGTACTTACACAAATAGATTGTCCTCCTTTAAAGCTGATAGGAAACTACACATAATTCATGTACAGCCACAATCTATCATGACCACTGTGGACCTGCTTTGGGTGCATACATACATGCCACTGAGACTCTCTGTAGGACTTTGTTGAAAGTTAATAAAAAAAAAAAAAACTAAATTATGAATTTGATCACATATCATATACACAATATAAAAACTCCACTTCATCTTTTGTATTTGTCACACTTCTGATAAAATTCACTAAATTCAATTACCCACCATAAAATGACTATTTTGAGCTGTAGGCATGAATCCGCGATTCAGCCAATGACGGAGAAAGAAGTCCTCATGACCTTATAGATTTTCTTCCACTTCATATTTTTTATTTTGTCACACTTGTGATAAAATCTGTGATCATCAGGGTTAAAATAGATGTCTATATCTCCCAATAGATTGATACCCAATACACTTGCTGTAAAATGTTTTATTATTATTTGTTAAGAATGTTTTAATTTGAGGAACAGGTTCATTATGTATTTACCACTGTTTTATATCTTAAACAACTGGAATTAACACAATTTTTATTTTTCGTGCTGGACCTATTGCCATGCAACCAGTCACTGCACATATGCGTGTAAACAAGAGTGGCGATTATACGGTCAAACTGACCATGACAAAATATAAGGATTTTGACTTTATTGGATTGAATATTTATGACATCACGTAACCTTATATTTTCATTTCTTGGAACCTGACTGAGCCTGTCACCTTCAATTTACATACTTCTAAAATGAATTGCTGCTACATGTATCTTTCTTCTAAGAGCTATAAACATACACATGCTTTAACTTGTGAGGTCTTCTTGCAGGGTGGTTCATTTATTGATAGCTCTCATGGAAAAAGCAACCCTGCTGAATTTTCAATGTCTGTGAGTACACGCTGCACATAATCAGCTACTCATCGCCATGGAAATCACCACCATTACCATCAAGAATCATTCAACATTATATGTTGTCATCGATCATATACTTGCACTTAAGCTGCTAAAGCATTTCATATTTTTCACTTGTATCTAAATGTGCAGAGTTGACTTCCGTATCGCATGTAGAATCATTAAACTTTTTTTTACGCCAACTTTTGTCATCTTTCACAAAATTCAATCCTCCACATTTTTCTTCATTTGAAAAGAAAGATTTTAATCAGGATCTCTACCCAATGGGAAGCAAGTCCATTTGGTCCAAAATTAAAAAAAATTACAGAAAGATATGCAAACATTTTTTCATCTAAATTTTGATGGAAAAATGCTATTGTTCAATGGGTCAATGATTATACATGTATTCGATTGTTGTTAATCATTACAGTTATTGATACCTCTGTGTTCATGAATCATTGTATTCAATTCATCTTTGCATTTCTCATATACTACCGGTAGTAGTTAAAACTCATTGTGTTACATCTTTGTATGTTTCATGTAGTGCAGTTTCTATCACTGGTATTTTGTGGAGATGTGACTGTTATTTGTAGAATTCCCTCATCCCTTGATATACCTACACAGTGCCGCTAAATAATCCTCTAGTTGATGTTAATATTGTTATCCATTTTGTATTTCAGATGTCATCATATCATGACCCTGCAGTGTAGTAGTTTATTTGTGACATTTCATGCATAAACATAATATATATTTGCACCAATCATTGGTCCGCTTACAGTTTGAGATGTCTTCATATCATGACCCTGCAGTATAGTAGTTTATTTGTGACATTTCATGCATAAACATAATGTATATTTGCATCAATCATTGGTCTTCTTACAGTTTGAGATGTCTTCATATCGTGACCCTGCAGTATAGTAGTTTATTTGTGACATTTCATGCATCAACATAATATATATTTGCACCAATCATTGGTCCTCTTACAGTTTGGGATGTCTTCATATCATGACCCTGCAGTATAGTAGTTTATTTGTGACATTTCATGCATAAACATAATGTATATTTGCATCAATCATTGGTCTTCTTACAGTTTCAGATGTCTTCATATCATGACCCTGCAGTATAGTAGTTTATTTGTGACATTTCATGCATAAACATAATATATATTTGCATCAATCATTGGTCTTCTTACAGTTTGAGATGTCTTCATATCATGACCCTGCAGTATAGTAGTTTATTTGTGACATTTCATGCATAAACATAATATATATTTGCACCAATCATTGGTCTTCTTACAGTTTGAGATGTCTTCATATCATGACCCTGCAGTATAGTAGTTTATTTGTGACATTTCATGCATAAACATAATATATATTTGCACCAATCATTGGTCTTCTTACAGTTTGAGATGTCTTCATATCATGACCCTGCAGTATAGTAGTTTATTTGTGACATTTCATGCATAAACATAATGTATATTTGCATCAATCATTGGTCCTCTTACAGTTTGAGATGTCTTCATATAATGACCCTGCAGTATAGTAGTTTATTTGTGACATTTCATGCATAGACATAATATATATTTGCACCAATCATTGGTCTTCTTACAGTTTGAGATGTCTTCATATCATGACCTTGCAGTATAGTAGTGTATTTGTGACATTTCATGCATAAACATAATATATATTTGCACCAATCATTGGTCTTCTTACAGTTTCAGATGTCTTCATATCATGACCTTGCAGTATAGTAGTTTATTTGTGACATTTCATGCATAAACATAATATATATTTGCATCAATCATTGGTCCTCTTACAGTTTGAGATGTCTTCATATCATGACCCTGCAGTATAGTAGTTTATTTGTGACATTTCATGCATAAACATAATGTATATTAATTTGCATCAATCATTGGTCCTCGTACAGTTTCAGATGTCTTCATATCATGACCATGCAGTACAGTAGTTTATTTGTGACATTTCATGCATAAACATAATGTATATTTGCATCAATCATTGGTCCTCTTACAGTTTGAGATGTCTTCATATCATGACCCTGCAGTATAGTAGTTTATTTGTGACATTTCATGCATAAACATAATGTATATTTGCATCAATCATTGGTCTTCGTACAGTTTCAGATGTCTTCATATCATGACCCTGCAGTACAGTAGTTTATTTGTGACATTTCATGCATAAAAATAATGTATATTTGCATCAATCATTGGTCCTCTTACAGTTTGAGATGTCTTCATATCATGACCCTGCAGTATAGTAGTTTAATTGTGACATTTCATGCATAAACATAATATATATTTGCACCAATCATTCGTCTTCTTACAGTTTCAGATGTCTTCATATCATGACCCTGCAGTATAGTAGTTTATTTGTGACATTTCATGCATAAACATAATATATATTTGCACCAATCATTCGTCTTTTTACAGTTTCAGATGTCTTCATATCATGACCCTGCAGTATAGTAGTTTATTTGTGACATTTCATGCATAAACATAATATATATTTGCACCAATCATTCGTCTTCTTACAGTTTCAGATGTCTTCATATCATGACCCTGCAGTATAGTAGTTTATTTGTGACATTTCATGCATAAACATAATATATATTTGCACCAATCATTGGTCCTCTTACAGTTTCAGATGTCTGCATATCATGACCCTGCAGTACAGTAGTTTATTTGTGACATTTCATGCATAAACATAATATATATTTGCACCAATCATTGGTCTTCTTACAGTTTCAGATGTCTTCATATCATGACCCTGCAGTATAGTAGTTTATTTTTGACATTTCATGCATAAACATAATATATATTTGCACCAATCATTGGTCTTCTTACAGTTTCAGATGTCTTCATATCATGACCCTGCAGTACAGTAGTTTATTTGTGACATTTCATGCATAAACATAATGTATATTTGCACCAATCATTGGTCTTCTTACAGTTTCAGATGTCTTCATATCATGACCCTGCAGTATAGTAGTTTATTTTTGACATTTCATGCATAAACATAATATATATTTGCACCAATCATTGGTCTTCTTACAGTTTCAGATGTCTTCATATCATGACCCTGCAGTACAGTAGTTTATTTGTGACATTTCATGCATAAACATAATGTATATTTGCACCATTCATTGGTCTTCTTACAGTTTCAGTCTCTGCGATAGATTATGCATTCTTGTTAGAACACCATGGTCCACGCATATTAGCACTTTTCATGTACCTTGCACCAATGCACTCTTCCCACACATGTATATAATAAATTGTGGATCATTACCATCCCAATGTTATACCATAATTCATGATTATAAACATTCAATAAACGTGTATATTAATTGTTCTATACATGTTAGACTTGTGCACCCTGTAGAATAGTTTATTTGTGCGCACAATATTAAACGTCTTCACTGGATTGCATTTTGTATCTCTGTTACATTGCAATCCAGTGGTAGATTTGTTATTGTTTAATGTAGAATCTGATTAAAATCTGATGTAGTGTACAGGCTTTAATTATTTTGGCTATAAACTTATTTTATTTTATTTTTTATTACTTTTGTTATTTATGCCTTTTTATTTTATTATTTTACTTTGATTTTGATTTTGTGATTTTTTTTCAATTCCACCCTACTACATGTTGGCTTTCGCAATTACCAAAACTAATACTAACTAAAAATAAATACTACCCGGTAGATCAAAATGAAATAAAATAAAATAAATATACAAAAAAAAGCCAAAACTAGGATCTTATTTTAATCAGATTGGTTAAATATAGTGCATTTGTACTTGATGTTAAGCCAGAGTTGTTATGGGATTGTGGTTAAAGCAATAATTAAAAAAAAATATTTTTTTTTTTTATTTGATGAATTGTTTTTGTGTACCCAAATAATGCTAACCTGTCTAAACCGAACACCATACGAATTGCGGTTGTTTGATTTATAGAGAGATGTACATAATGTATAGAAGCAAGTCTCTGAGAGTTGGGGGGGGGGGGGGGTATAGGCTGCTTTTCAGAAGGGTTTGGTTTGGACAGGTTGTACTCTGTGTTATTCTGTTCAATCAGATTTTTTGTTTATTTGTTGTGTATATGCAAATGTGTGTGCATATTGCAAGCCAGTTTATCTTAAAATATAAAACCTGCATCTATAGCAGAAAACATGATGACATGAACTTTGTCAATATTGATCAGTTCTGAGTGCTTCATTCATTATTCACTGATTGTTAACCTGTATATTCATTTCTATGAGGCAAAAAAAAATAGATCTTTTTTCCAAGGTTTCTTGAAAAAAATGTCTTATTTTTTTGTTTTTTTTAAACACAGAATTCTTATATATCTTTTCTAATTTTTTCTTCAAATATGCCAGAAAAACGAGAAACTGATCTTTCTTTTTTTGGTTAAATAGGCAAATTGATGTTTAGACATGTATAATGTTTGAGTATGTCAAAAAGTGCCCCTCTCAATTTTGTGTGCAACTTCCATATTTGTATCTGTCTTTTATTTTACTGTGTGTCATAAATATATATGACTTTATGATATGATTTCACCAAGTTTGTTTAAATATAATTTTTTTGGTTCAAATTGTTATTATTTATTTAATTACTACTGTGTACACAAATATCAGTTTCATTTTCACTTTGCATTGTTTTTATGATATTAATATTTGTAAATTGTACCATAGTTAATAGTGGTGGTATGTGTATCTTGCATATAAGTTTAATTTTTCATTTTTTTTGTTTATATGATGTGGTTGTTCCTAACTCAATTCTATCACCATTTTACCTGTTGAATATGGTGTCTAGTGTTGACTGTTGCGTACGTACTCTGTATGTGAAAAACATTCAATTTAGAGCTCAGAAATGTGATGCTTTGCACTCAGCGAGTTTATTATATTGACTGTGTTATTCTTTTTGTTTTGCAGAATGGCTTGGATTATATCCGACTTGGAGATAATGTAATTGAGTATAGCCGAGATTTCAAATTTTATATTACAACTCGATTAAGAAATCCACATTATCTACCAGAAGTGTCAGTCAAGGTATGAATTAAGTCTAGATAATTCAGTTTCACCTGAAATGTACCGGTAGTGTTCAATATTAAAACTGACCTGACCTGAGGGGAAATCAATACTATTTGGGTGTTCATTTCAATGGTCATTTATATCGATGATTGTATCATGAATTTATAATTTTTTTGGCAGAAAAATTGAAAAGTGTTAGATATCACCAGCTCTAATTGCTGCTTCAATAAATGAAGCCCTATTTGCATTGTGGTACTCCCATGATGCATCTTGCTTATATGAACAATAGAGGGATTAGCACACCTGTCAGTAATTATAAAGACAAAGAAATAATATGCTTTAATTTTTTAGTCATAATTCGGTCTCCATTCGTCTGTGCGTCTGTGCATCCGTCCGGAGTCATATCTCAGAATCCCTTGGACCGATTCCGTTCATTCTTTGCATGTGCCTAGTACTTTATGTGGGACATATGCTCATGCAGTAGTTTAGCGATTCGATTCAAAATGGCTGACTGGCAGCCTTCTTGTTTTTTGAAAATGTTGTATTTTGGACATGCTTTGTCAGTTTTCATTCAAACTTGGTACATAGATTATACATGTTAGGATACATGTCCATGACGATTTATTTCACAATTGGATCAAAGATGGCCGACTGGCAGCCATCTATTTTTTTGAAAATGTCGTATTTTGGACATGCTTTGTCAGTTTTCATTAAAATTTAGTACATGGATCATACATGTTAGGATACATGTTCCCAACCGTCCATGAGTTCCTGAGTCTGTCCATGTGTCCGTCCGTCCATGCGTCAGTCTGTCAGTCTGTCCATAGTTATATTTCAGAATTCTGTGGACCGATTCTGTTCATTCTTTGCATGTGCCTAGTACCTTATGTGGGACATGCAGTTTAGTGATTCGATTCAAAATGGCCAACTGGCAGCCGTCTTGTTTTTTGAAAATGTTGTATTTTGTACATGCTTGTTCAGTTGTCATTCAAACTTGGTACATAGATCATACATGTTAGGATACATGTTCCTGGCCGTCCATGAGTTCCTGAGTCTGTCCATCCGTCCGTCCGTGTGTCCGTCCGTCCGTGCATCAGTCTGTCAGTCTGTCCATAGTCATATTTCAGAATTCTGTGGATCGATTCCGTTCATTCTTTGCATGTGCCTAGTACCTTATGTGGGACATGCAGTTTAGTGATTCGATTCAAAATGGCCAACTGGCAGCCGTCTTGTTTTTTGAAAATGTTGTATTTTGGACATGCTTTGTCAGTTGTCATTCAAACTTGGTACATAGATTATACATGTTAGGATACATGTCCATGACGATTTATTTCGCAATTGGATGAAAGATGGTTGACTGGCAGGCATCTTGTGGTTTTTTTTATGCGGTATCTTGGACGTGCTCTGTCAGTTTTCATTAAAATTTGGCACATACATGTACTTTATACATGTTAGGATGCATGTCCATGACAATTTGTTTCAAAATCTGGTCAAGAATGGCCGATTGACAGCCATTTGACTTTTTGGCCTTACTACTATATTTCCACAATTTATGTACTATTTTCATTCGTATTTGGCACATACATCATACATATCAGTGTGTTTCATAATCGGATCAAAGATGGCCGAATAACGGCTGTTTTTATTTTTGGCCATATTACTACTACACGGAACACGTGTTTTGATGTAAATAAACAATCTGTATACGCCACTTGGAACTCAAGTTTCAAGGACACGCTTGCGACAATCCCTCCGCTTTAATATGACGAGCACAAAGACAACTTTCAAAAATTTAACGCTGACTGTGTCATTCTCAATGACTTGTTCCTTCAATGTTGTTAATTTCAGGATACTCAAAATATTAAATTGAATGAGGAAACCTTGCTGATAACTGTTACCATACATGTAATTTCTGTTTTAATTTTTTTATTTTGATGATTAGGTCACCTTATTAAATTTCATGATTACACCACTCGGGCTTGAAGATCAACTTCTTGGACTGGTAGCAGCAAAGGAGAAGCCCGAGCTGGAGGAGAAGAAAAATCAACTCATCATAGAAAGTGCACGTAATAAAAAACTACTGAAAGAAATTGAAGACAAGATATTGGAAGTGTTATCATCTTCTCAAGGCAACATCTTGGAGGACGAGAGCGCTATACAGATTCTATCCTCAAGTAAACAGCTCGCTAAAGAGATTTCAGAGAAGCAGGAGATCGCCCAGGCAACAGAGATAATGATTGATGAGACCAGAAATGGTTACAAACCTGTAAGTCATATGTAAACCAATCTGAGTGTAAACGATGTTAATTTCGTGAGTAAAAAAAAAATCAGTCGGGAAGAGCCATTAAATTTTGTAGTATGTAATAAAAATCTTCCTGCTTGTTTTCACAAATGCTATAAAATAGTGAATATTCCTCTCAGCGAAAATTAAACAGTTTAAAGATTATTAAATAGGTGGTGTATATAATAACTTTAGGGCATTGTTTTATTACATTGATCCTGAGAACTTGCTAACTTATTTGAGAAAAATATATGCAAAAGAAGTTTTTGAATAGTAAAGCGAAATACTTACTAAGTACATAAAGCTGCATGTTTAATATTCATATATCGATAGATTTGAAAATATGTGTTATTTTTATCTCACCATGAAAGTAAGAATGTCAAGTTTGTTTTAAATTTAAGTAGCTGGAATTTGTTGTTGTTGAAAAAATTTGTTCGCATATGTTATGTTTTGTATTTTGTTTCTAAAGTACATTTAAAACAGAGAAAACTGAATAATGACATAACTATTTTAATCAATTTACCTGTGCCGGGTTGCATATGGGAATATTACCATACTAGTACATATACTTTATAGTCAATAAAAGAAATACGTTTCATCCTGTATTTGAAATCCCTTCCCCCTAAAAAAAGGATTCGTATCTTAAAATAATTTTCTGTTAACATGTTGTTTTTTCTTGTCTTTGCAGGTTGCCAAGCACTCGTCTTTACTATTTTTCACCATATCCGACCTGGCTAATATTGATCCTATGTATCAATACTCCCTTACTTGGTTTATCAACCTATATTTACAGGTATTTCTAGTAATATTAAATAGAGACAAATATAATATACAAATCTCTGCCTGTAAATTTAGTTGACAAATTCATATAATCAGAGTAAACCATGTGTAGTTAAGTTTTCCTTTTTTTTTTACCACCAATCAGTTGCAGTGTTGCATGTTTCTATAATCTCTAAATATTGTAGAGTTTCTAAAAAAATGATAAGGTTTCTGTATTTTTTAATTGCATGAAATTTTATTTTTGTTGTTGACAAAATTACTCACACCTGACTCATCCTAGTAAGCCATTTTTGGAAATATGTAAATTAGTTGTGTGACTCTCTCTCTCTCTCTCTCTCTCTCTCTGATTGGCTATTTTAGATATTACATCACCGACTTAATATTCACCTATAATATTTGGACATATTCTAATTTTATATTCATACATTTGAAATCATGCTAGTCTCAGCTTGTTTCTGATTGACGTGGAAACTTTTTTCTTTCAATATATCATAATCCTTTGGTTACTGATGACTTTTTTTCATTTTTCAATGGCACATTTTGAATTGCGGCCATTTTTGCCGCTGGTTTGAGTCACATTTGAGTAATTTTGAAAAATGTTGTTGACATAATTTATAATATTCTATGCAATTTACAAGGTGGATGATTCCATAACAATTGTGTGTGATTTAATTCATGGATGGAATACACAGAAAAAGCCAATCTTGATCCCCTATTTGTATCCTAATCCATGATACATACCCTCTATTAAATCCAAATCCCTCTTTCTACAGCATTTCAGCACTCGTTCACCATCGTAATGATTGTCTTCATATTATATAATCTCCATTGCTCAATGCATGTTTTTTAAAAGATAAACAGGACATATGTAAAAAAATCATGTTAAATAACTATGTGTTAACCTCTCCATATCAGTCGATAAAAACAGCATCCTTTTATATTAAATGTATTTGTCTGTTCATGAATTTTTCTGTTTCCAGTCCATTCTTGACACCAGACCACCACCACAAAATGATAAATCGCAATCTGCACATACAAAGCATGATGGCGATAATGATTCTGATTCTGCTGTAAGTTTAAAGTGTTAAAAGTAGATGTAGTGCATGCGGGTGATATGTTTAAAATTGAATTGTATTCACTAACACTTAAAAGGTTTTTGTAATTAACACTGGGGTTGTAAATATAGAAATGCATGGTGTATTATAATTTCACTGCCGCACTTATGTACGTTACTGTTTCTCATTTTCCTTCATTTCCAGTTTGTATGCGTACATCATATGTTTGTCATATGTCCGTCCTCATGTTATACTCTCCTCATTGCGTGCATGGCTTTTCTTCTTGTGTGATTTATTTGCTGTGATAAACCAAAAAAACATTTCTCGTATTGAGATGTATGTGTGTTTCACGGGAGACGGTCTTTTCTCGTTGAAGTGTCTGATTTCATTTTATATATCAATAATCAATAGTGGGTGAAGATGCTGCGTTTCTTGTGGTATAAATTCATCTCCGCGGTTCAATCATTTTGGGTTTATAGGATGAGATCTGTATCATCTTCACCGTCACCATCATTATCATTTTCATTACATCATCATCGTTGTCATTTCAGAATAATCATGTCATATTAAAATTATCTTCTCTCGTCTCAGTCTTTTGATGGACGATCGTACCCACGCTTAACACCATATATTTACACCATATTCTTAGACACCATTGGAACTTCGGTATTTAATAGCACTATATTCATTCATATTTGCTGTGCACCTATCATTGTACCATGTATATATTTCATACCACTGCATGATTGCATGGTTAGTTGTGTATTTCATTTTCATTTCATGTCTTTGTTGCACACGCATGCCAAATTTAAAACATTCATAATGTATTGTGATCATTACTGTCTTCTTTAAGCCAATAATGATGCACCACTGATCCACAGAGAATTTGCTGTGACGCCACTCAAAATTATGCTAATTCATTGACGCAACAGAAAATCCAACATATAGAGACCTGAAAAATATGTTACTATGGTTACAGAATTTGTAATTTGGTAAAATGAAATTCACACATAAATTAAATAATTGGAAAATGAGAAAAATCAAGAGCCACAAAATGTTCATTTGTACCTCACATTTTCATTTCATGAAGATCTCTTGCTTCATTAGTCAAGAAACTTATTTCCATTTTGATTCACGATCCCTATAAAATCAGTCTTGTTTAGAGGACACATTGGTAATCTTGTCTAGTGTATGACGCTAATACCATTGAAAATGGATGCATAAATTAAATATTCATCATGCCTTGATCTTCTGATATTATATCTAAAGGTGAATTTTTCAGCAGTTGACTGCTACAGATTCGAGTACATTTAATCTGTGATACACCACGGCATGCACACAACAAATGGGCTTCCATCTCACTTGCACTCATATAATAATAATCATTACATTTTCAATTCATCCCCATCTTTAGGACGATTCTTCATCTCATGTTGGCATCAGTGTCATGAGTGAATGCGTAATGTTGTTGTTGTTTTCTGTCATTTTCCTCGTCTGATTTGTGTTTCAGAATGTCTTCTCATCATCATCAACATCAGCTGAATGTGGTATTGTCACTCAATTACTAACATTGTACCTCATTACGTATTAAACACCGTCCACAGTTCTTCACCAGTTTCAACTGTTCTAAAACCCAGTCTCTTCCACAATACTTTTCCTCCAAAACCCAGCCTTCCACCCACTGTTACCTGGGGAATGATCTGTTACTAACATTGTACCTCATTACGTATTAAACACCGTCCACAGTTCTTCACCAGTTTCAACTGTTCTAAAACCCAGTCTCTTCCACAATACTTTTCCTCCAAAACCCAGCCTTCCACCCACTGTTACCTGGGGAATGATCTGTTACTAACATTGTACCTCATTACGTATTAAACACCATCCACAGTTCTTCACCAGTTTCAACTGTTCTAAAACCCAGTCTCTTCCACAATACTTTCCCTCCAAAACCCAGCCTTCCACCCACTGTTACCTGGGGAATGATCTGTTACTAACATTGTACCTCATTACGTATCAAACACCGTCCACAGTTCTTCACCAGTTTCAACTGTACTAAAACCCAGTCTCTTCCACAATACTTTTCCTCCAAAACCCAGCCTTCCACCCACTGTTACCTGGAGAATGATCTGTGCCATTCATTGTTATATATAGCGATTAACTTATATTTTAAATCCAAACCAGAGCAGTAAAGCAGGTGTTGGTTTTTTTTTATTTCCCTATATAGTCAATTACACATAGCAAACCTTCTAGCGATCTGGAAGAGAGGATATGTAATCTGAATGATCACTTCACATACAGTATATATCAGAATGTATGTAGATCATTATTTGAGAAGGATAAACTACTATTCTCATTCCTTCTCTGTATTGGAATTGAAAAATCAAAGTAAGTATGAAATGTTTTTAATGATTTAACAGTTGGAACCGAGGCATCTATACAAAGGAAATGCATGCATGCATGTCACTACATGAATATTCATATTTGATTTAGCACCCATGTTCATTAATATTCATGAGGATTATTAGTATTCAGCATATTCATTAATATTCATGAGGATTATTAGTATTCAGCATATTCATTAATATTCATGAGGAGTATTAGTATTCAGCATATTCATTAATATTCATGAGGAGTATTAGTATTCAGCATATTCATTAATATTCATGAGGATTATTAGTATTCAGCATATTCATTAATATTCATGAGGAGTATTAGTATTCAGCATATCCATTAATATTCATGAGGAGTATTAGTATTCAGCATATTCATTAATATTCATGAGGAGTATTAGTATTCAGCATATTCATTAATATTCATGAGGAGTATTAGTATTCAGCATATTCATTAATATTCATGAGGAGTATTAGTATTCAGCATATCCATTAATATTCATGAGGAGTATTAGTATTCAGCATATTCATTAATATTCATGAGGAGTATTAGTATTCAGCATATTCATTAATATTCATGAGGAGTATTAGTATTCAGCATATTCATTAATATTCATGAGGAGTATTAGTATTCAGCATATTCATTAATATTCATGAGGAGTATTAGTATTCAGCATATCCATTAATATTCATGGGGCTTTAGTATTCAGCATATTCATTAATATTCATTGGGCTTATTAGTATTCAGCATATTCATTAATATTCATGAGGAGTATTAGTATTCAGCATATTCATTAATATTCATGAGGAGTATTAGTATTCAGCATATTCATTAATATTCATGAGGATTATTAGTATTCAGCATATTCATTAATATTCATGAGGATTATTAGTATTCAGCATATTCATTAATATTCATGAGGAGTATTAGTATTCAGCATATTCATTAATATTCATGAGGAGTATTAGTATTCAGCATATTCATTAATATTCATGAGGATTATTAGTATTCAGCATATTCATTAATATTCATGAGGAGTATTAGTATTCAGCATATTCATTAATATTCATGAGGATTATTAGTATTCAGCATATTCATTAGTATTCATGAGGAGTATTAGTATTCAGCATATTCATTAATATTCATTGGGCTTATTAGTATTCAGCATATTCATTAATATTCATGAGGATTATTAGTATTCAGCATATTCATTAATATTCATGAGGAGTATTAGTATTCAGCATATTCATTAATATTCATGAGGAGTATTAGTATTCAGCATATTCATTAATATTCATGAGGAGTATTAGTATTCAGCATATTCATTAATATTCATGAGGAGTATTAGTATTCAGCATATTCATTAATATTCATGAGGAGTATTAGTATTCAGCATATTCATTAATATTCGTGAGGAGTATTAGTATTCAGCATATTCATTAATATTCATGAGGATTATTAGTATTCAGCATATTCATTAATATTCATGAGGAGTATTAGTATTCAGCATATCCATTAATATTCATGGGGCTTTAGTATTCAGCATATTCATTAATATTCATTGGGCTTATTAGTATTCAGCATATTCATTAATATTCATGAGGATTATTACTATTCAGCATATTCATTAATATTCATGAGGATTATTAGTATTCAGCATATTCATTAATATTCATGAGGAGTATTAGTATTCAGCATATTCATTAATATTCATGAGGATTATTAGTATTCAGCATATTCATTAATATTCATTGGGCTTATTAGTATTCAGCATATTCATTAATATTCATGAGGATTATTAGTATTCAGCATATTCATTAATATTCATGAGGAGTATTAGTATTCAGCATATTCATTAATATTCATGAGGAGTATTAGTATTCAGCATATTCATTAATATTCATGAGGAGTATTAGTATTCAGCATATTCATTAATATTCATGAGGCTTATTAGTATTCAGCATATTCATTAATATTCATTGGGCTTATTACTATTCAGCATATTCATTAATATTCATGAGGATTATTAGTATTCAGCATATTCATTAATATTCATGAGGATTATTAGTATTCAGCATATTCATTAGTATTCATTGGGCTTATTAGTATTCAGCATATTCATTAATATTCATGTGGCTTATTAGTATTCAGCATATTCATTAATATTCATGAGGGTAAATTACTATTCAGCATATTCATTAATATTCATTGGGCTTATTAGTATTCAGCATATTCATTAATATTCATGAGGAGTATTAGTATTCAGCATATCATTGATATTCATGAGGCTTATTAGTATTCAGCATATTCATTAATTTTCATGAGGATTATTAGTATTCAGCATATTCATTAATATTCATTGGGCTTATTAGTATTCAGCATATTCATTAGTATTCATGAGGAGTATTAGTATTCAGCATATTCATTAATATTCATGAGGAGTATTAGTATTCAGCATATCATTGATATTCATGAGGCTTATTAGTATTCAGCATATTCATTAATTTTCATGAGGATTATTAGTATTCAGCATATTCATTAATATTCATGAGGAGTATTAGTATTCAGCATATTCATTAATATTCATGAGGCTTATTAGTATTCAGCATATTCATTAGTATTCATTGGGCTTATTAGTATTCAGCAAATTCATTAATATTCATGAGGCTTATTAGCATTCCTAATCACAAAATGATTGAGGCTAATACTATATAATAATAATAATGATATATTAATTAGTATTCAGTATAAAAATATTCATGAGGCTACGACGTAAGCAATATATTTATTAATATTCATAAAACAAAATATTTATGGGCCTAGTTATTACTTGTTTTCTTTAACATTCCTTCTACGAGAGTTTTATAGTTGCCGGTCTGTTCTCAGTTAAAAAAGAATGTGAATTGTAGAAGTGTTTGACGTATGACATAATGCAATGTCTGATTGTTTGAATTTATGTGAGAACATAATAAAAAAAAATAAAAAAAACATATTGGAAACTATATATTTCAATCAAGAAATGAAAATGCCATTTGATATGTAACACTTGCTTTATCCCATTAACAACTTTCTTTCCTTTTGTAGTAGTAGTTATCTTTATTGCTACTAACTGATAGAAACTTTGTATTTCTAAGGATGCAATAAAGTTATTATTATTATTATTATTTGTTTTTCATCCACCACTACAGGAACTTAATTGATGATAGAGAATGGAGATTCCTCCTTACAGGGGGTGTCGCCCTTGAGAATCCATATCCAAATCCTGCAAATGAATGGTTATCTGAGAAGTCATGGGCTGAAGTTGTAAGAGTTGAAAACCTGGACAGATTTGATGGGTTTGTCAAAGATTTCCAAAATAATGTAAGTATCATTTGTAAGTAATTCTTTAACTTTAGATTCCCTGATGTTATACATGGTTTCATAATTAAATTGCTTGAAAGACTATTTGAAATGAATTAATAATAACTTTATTACTCAACAAGTACCATCGTTGTGGTAAAACAAAAACATAAAATACATTTCACAGACAGAAATAAACAATACATAATGAGATGCAATTAACAAATAAAATATCTATTACAGAAAAAAAAAAAATTGTTTTTATTTTAGTTCGATATATTGTATTTTTTATATATATTCCGTCAATGCAATACTACAATTGCATATTCTTTTAAAGTTATTTAGTCTTTCCCATTTTTGGTTTTGATTTGATATCACATTCTTCAATGAAAGTTTCCTTTCCTTCTTATATAATTCACAATCTTGGATGAAATGAATTAATGATCATGACATGAAACTGATATACTGATGTTTTTATGCAACATTAATTATTGTTATCAGTCTTAATAAAATTACATTTTTCTATTAGCTGTACATTACAATGTGAATTAATGTTGGTGAATAAAATTACAGCCACTTATACCAAATGAGTAAACACATGATATAATAAAAACATGGTATATATTTATGAAAATAGCTGAAAAGATCCACCAACAATTAATTTTCTAGCTGATTAGATGCATGCTATTTTCATAAGCAGAAAATGAACAACATTTCACCCCATATGTGTTCGTATAGTATCACAAAGACCAATATTTGTATGGAATAAAAAATATGAAAATTAATGCAGTTGATGTCCTTTGCTATTTAAACTGACTAAAAGGGTACATTCAAATGGCATATAATGTTACAGAGTGTATACAACTTGAATATTCTTACACCCCTTTCACCCCTTAATTACACGAAGAACTGCAGTCAGATGTTGACAAGTCGTTACAATTGGTCAGGCAGTTTGTTTTGAAATTTACTTCATCTGTTCAAAATGTTGGCAACAACCCGGTAATTATCAAAGGCGTGATTGACAGGTCAACAACAACAAAATTAAAATGTAGCAAGGCTTGTTCATTTCGATAGACACCACGGCGACGCTACTAAAATTTAAAAGTTCCGTCAGTTGAGTTTCATGTCAGTATCCAGGCAACTATTATAGGTCGTTGCAATGGATAAGCAAGGTGTGGAAAAACCCGCTGTAATAAGAGAGAGGGTAGTTCAGCTTTATTTGGGAGCAATGTCTTATTCAATATTTAAAAAACTGTTTTAATACAAGACAGCAGCCCCTACATAAACTAAGCCAGTAACACATTCCTTGTATACAAATTTTTATCTTTTTTTAATGCTTTTTTGTTCCCTTACTTTTTGTGTAGTTGTTTTTCTTTTACTAATATCTGATTTGTAACCCTTTTCATCCCCTCCGGGGGATGTTGTGTGTTAATAAATAAATAAAATTCCGAGATCGGTGTTTCAAAAAAAAACAGATCACACTATTGTGAAGCGATACATCGCAACTGGTAGCATTCTTCTTGGGAAACGTGGTGCTTGTCAAGTCGTCCACAATACATGTAGCCTGGACAAGCTTCATATACACACACTGCTTTTTTCGATTTCCTGCTTCCTTGTGTCCTCTATGGTGGCAATTAGCTGCGGTTCCGTAGCTCTTTGGTGCGACCTACAATCGAATTTCGCTCTAACAATTTCATTTGGACGTCTTTTTTTTAATTTTGTAGTTGTACGTCGAACATAGCCCTATGGGCCGGCCAGAGTCAGTCACGTAAATAATGCGGTCGGCAACATAGGGCTATGATTCCACAGCTATGGTGGCAATGTGCACACGTTGCTTCGACAACGTTTAATCCCGGTAAAGCTAACGGGGGTAGCGGCGGGGGTGGCGACTTTAAGTCAGTCAATTCGCGTTCAACCAAGATCTTTACTTGTGAAAGTGTGTCCAACTTGTCAGTTAATTCATTCTCCCGATCCTGTAACGATGGGGCTTTGTACGTCGGAATTTTTGCGGGTGTTACCCTGTTGGAATTATCGGTGACAAAGTCAAGTCTACGCTTTCGCAACATCGAAGTGTCGTTGTCGGTGTCTACGTATTCTTTGGTCTCAGAGGACTTTATCGCTGGGGATTTCCCGTCCACCGCGTGTATTTGTAATTTCAGTGTCCCATTTTTTGAGCGCACTATGTTGTCAGTGAGTAGAAGTTTAAATCGGTCATTCCGTGGTAAATCCAGCTTTTGGGTTTCATCATCGAGTACTTAAATGCTGGTGATTAGTCCAACAAAATCTTCTAAAGACATCTGGTGTAACCGAGTTTCAGTGATGTAAATTGGGGTGATTCGTACACTTCCATAGTACATATAATGTACTTTGATTAACATCTCCGGCTCGCGAATTTTGAATTTGTCTGGCACAACTGGCAATCTACCTTCCGCATGTGTGGGAACGAACTGGGAATATTTGTTCTGTTATGCAAATTAGCAATAATGCTAAAGATATTGGCCAATCAGTTTATTTGTACCGAGCCGCCGTGGTGTCTATCGAAATGAACAACTTTTGCTACATTGTACACTCTGTAACATTATATGCCATTTGAATGTACCCTTTTAGTCAGTTTAAATAGCAAAGGACATCAACTGCATTAATTTTCATATTTTTTATTCCATACAAATATTGGTCTTTGTGATACTATATGAACACATATGGGGTGAAATGTTGTTCATGTTCTGCTTATGAAAATAGCATGCATCTAATCAGCTAGAAAATTAATTGTTGGTGGATCTTTTCAGCTATTTTCATAAATATATACCATTTTAAACAGATGAAGTAAATTTCAAAACAAACTGCCTGACCAATTGTAACGACTTATCAACATCTGACTGCAGTTCTTCGTGTAATCAAGGGGTGAAAGGGGTGTAATTTAGCTTGTGAAGTTGTGTTCACTTGAAATTTGATTCAGTGTGTACACTGATCTCTGTTATGATACATGATAATGTAGTACAGAACATTGTATTGATGTGTATTCTGTTTTGCATATCAGTTAGACGATTGGAAAGAGCTTTACGACTCACCTACCCCTCACTTAGGCAAGATTCCAGAACCATGGGAATTGATGTTGAATAGTTTAGAGAGACTGATTGTGCTAAGAATCATTCGTCCTGATAAGGTAAGACTGCATGGTTTTAGATGTCTTAGTTGTCAGTTAGTGTACTATGTTGCCTGGGTTTAATTACTGTAAAATGACTAATTTTCACTGGGTTTAAATTTCACTGATTTACCATTTCAGGCATATTCAGTGGGTTTTAAATTCACGGTTTCATCATTTAGATAATGTGTCCTATGCTAAATTTTACATATTCACTGTGTTTTAATTTAGCGCATTTTTCCAGTCAGCGAAATAAGCTAAATTAAAACCCAGTGAATAATTACCCCCTTTACAGTATAATGTTTATAGTCAAAGTACTGGGAGGCGCAGATGTCCAGGTGTTGGCATTCACGTTGTTACTGTCAATAACATTGTGGTGATAACTTGTACGTATATAATTTCAGCTAAGTTTGTTTTGGACGCATCTTTTATGCACTATGGGGAAGAGACATGGCAAGGCTACTAGTGTTTAACTATGTTTGAAATTTGTCATATGTAAGTTTTAGAGAGTTTTTCTAGCTCTATAAATAATAAACATCATGTATGACCTAATTCAGATAACTCCAGCAGTGCAAAACTACATCGTTAAGAAGATGGGGTCAGCGTACGTTGAACCACCAACGTTTGATTTGACGAGAAGTTTCAGAGATTCCAACTTCTCATCTCCTCTCATCTTTGTCTTGTCCCCCGGAGCTGATCCAATGAACGTTCTACTGAAATTTGCAGAAGAAAAAGGTAAGAAGAGAAGCATGAGTAGAATTTTGATTGAGAAGAAAAGGAAAGGGGTAGAGAGGTAGAATGCCAGAGAGGGTGGGATGGTGATAGTAAATGAAAACTATGAGAATTATCAATGTTTTTCAAATTACTGTAATGTGCCTGTTTAACCCTTTGAATGACATATTTGTTTTTTCTTCCAAATTTTGGTACAACATTTTGCAAATTTTAATGCATTTATGCAGCTTGATTTTGTAAAAAATGACATAAGTCAACTTTGTCATTCAAGGGGTTAAGTTCAAAGGGATAAAGGTCAGACCTCAAAGGGTAAATGAAACCCTCTCAACTTTTGAGATGTTTTCATGGATACAAATATTGAAATGAATATTTCACTTAACAGGCAATTTAAATAGAGAAAATACATTATATATGTTGCTTTGTATCATAATGTCTTGGATTGGCCAATGAGGATTACCGTAACAAACTCCCAAATTCAAGGCAACCTTGATACAAATTAGATAAATCTTGGTCACCTGATTATTACACACAACAACCACTGATCATGAAGTGATCTTCATAATCATGGTTTACATGGTGTCATGTGACTATCATTTTAAACATGTTATACGTTTTGATCTTTTGTGCACATGTGTTTAGTTTGTGTCAATGTTACATTCACTGCACTGTTTATCCTACAGGTTTAAGATTACCTTCAATGGGTGGGTGAGCTACATACACCATTGCACTGTTCATATATCTATACCCAGAAACATGCATGGTTCTTTTGTAATGAATGATGATCCATATTTAATAAATTTAATAATATTATAATTGTGTGTGTTGTGTGAGTGTGTTTTATCTTAGATGCAATTACTGTCAACCGTTTAATTTTTCATGCTGGACATATTTATCTTTTCATAGTTTGAAGGTATTCATGTGGGTGACATTTCACCTGTCACTGTGACCTTAATATCCCCAAAGTCAATGTGATTTTAATATTGTCAAAGTCATTGTAATGCCAATTTCGTCAAAGTTCACTGTGACTCGAATACTGCAAAATTCACTATGACTCACTGATACACAGTGGCTCCTCGCTAAGTCATGAGTGTTGGGATACAAGCAAATATTGTGACTTATCAAGGGTTACAACTTACCGAGACTTATGCATCAAAAATGAATAAAAAGGAAATATACACACATAGGAGCCATCCAACTATCTGTGACTTAAATGATTGAATGAGATGCAACTTAGCGAGGGGTCACTGTACATTTTCTTCTATGCTATCGATAAAGAGCCATTGCTCGAAACGTCTAGCTATTTTTAATAGTTATTTAGGACTACAATTACCAAATATTATCTTCTATATATCATATCTGTGACTTAGCCGAAACCGTGAATTTTCTTGTCTCAAAAGTGTCCAGTGGATTGTTTATTGCTATATTTTGTGACTCGTGTTTTATTGAACAAATTTTCTCAAGGGAAATCAAAGCGATTGACAGTATATGGGGTGTGTCAAAATTTAACACCCATTTGGTGTTTGATTGTATATTTATATCGTAATCAACTAGATGGAGTTTGTGCGTGTGTGTTTATTTTGTAGCCTGGGATATGGTGTGTGAGTTAGGACGATTTTAAAATCATGTGTTTTATAGAGATCTGATCAAAAACAAAAAAATCCTGCTTCGCATAGCCCTGGATGTATACGATCAAACATTTCAAATACCTGGAATTATTTAGAAACTTTCAGCTAAAATAATTACATTTTTTCATGTGTTAGAGCTTCACCAATCAATGGTTGCCAAGAAAATTGATTTAAAATAACCATTGTGTTGATTCTTCATTCTCATCTTGCATAAAATACTTAGTATAGTTTTGTTTTTTGGAAAATTAGTTTTTTGAAACAAGTAATTTGTGTTATGCTCATGTGTAAATAAACTGTTTTACTCTTTTAGGATTTTTCATTTTTTTTTTATTTCATCTGAAATTTGATTTCGCGGGCAATAAAATAGAAGTGGAAATTTGTTTAGTTTTTGTACACATAGCTAAAATAAATGATAGTTTACACATAAACATAACACAAAGTACTTACTGTATTTCTGATTCTCAACTACCGTAATATTCCAAAACAAAAATTAAATTAGAAAAAAAGTCAGTTAGGGGCACAACTAACTGTGATTCAGTCTTTGATTCTCTGATTATCCCCGAGTCAGACCTCCAGATATACCGGTATCATGTGAACAGACAAACTGCGCTTAATGGAATACGTTTCTCTGTCATTCATATCTGATCATATCGCTAATCTGTCCAGCACTTTGTGTAATGCGAAAATAATCTTTGCATGTTTCTTTTCTAGATGTTACTTTGCATGTTTTCCAGTTGTTTATTCCCAAGCATGCGAATTCTCAACATTTTACTATCTTTTTAAGGATAGAAAAGAAAAAAGAGGTTTTTCTGTCAACCTATATTGCAGCTTTTGTGTGTGTGTATGAGGCTAGCTAGCAGTAATGTCTCCATTCTCTTATACCTAGCTGCATTTTTTGCTTTAAACCTTCACAGGTGTTGTAGAACCTGTTTCAAGAAAGAACACTCTAGATAGCGTAGGCTTTGATAAACTGCGTAAAAAAACTCCATCGGTAGCACTCGACGATTCCAGCACATTTGATGATGACGTTTTCGATTCGGCTAGTCAGAGCAGGTCTGACTCAGCTAGTCAGAGCAGGTCTGACTCAGCTAGTCAGAGCAGGTCTGACTCAGCTAGTCAGAGTAGTAGGAAAGGGAGCGTTGATAGTAAAATTCGCAAGAGTTCTCGAGTCACATTTGATATGTCAGACCAGGAGGAGAGTGATGACGTGGTAGTGGAAGAGATTGTGACCAATCTTGCAACCAGTGGCAACACCACAGCAGATGAGCCTGTATCCCAGCACGCACCACCCAGCACTGAACAGGAAGACACGGCCAAAATTGTATCAGCACAAACCACTTCCAATCGACCTGCCAGTCATGGTCAACGCACTACTAGTAGTATGTCTCTCTGCTTCTCCAATTTCACACAGAGTGTTTTTTTTCAAATTCTGCTCCAGTTCCTTGCCTGTTGTAAATGGTTCTTATTTTAACATCCAATCCATCTGACTTTGAGTGCCTGCCTATCACAGCCTGTTACATCACCTGTTATGTTAACACTTTCACACACAAGCTATTAATGCATTCTGATCAACACTCAGTGGAAAATAATATAAAGAACACTTGGCACATGGTTGACTAGGGCTTAACGTTTAATTTACTGGTTCTTTTTGTTGGGTTCTATCTATATATAAGCAATAGGTGTCGTTTAAGGGTTTACACCATAAAATGGGGGTTATATGGACTCTTAAGTTGGTGCTTGTGTTATCATACTTTTTTTTTTAATTAATTAATTAATTAATTTATTTATTTATTTGTATAATTTATGCCTGTGAAAAAGATCCATACAGTTTTGTAAAACGATATGGGTTGTTCTCGTATTCAAAATGAAAACTATTTTTTTGACGAAATTAATACCTTTATCTGTAATCATTTGCTGGAGAAAGGTGTAATGTTTTAATTGGAGACAAAAATGACAAAACTATATGGATCTTTTTATTTACATTTTGATTTTTTGTAATATTTTGCACCTAATTATTATTATTATTATTATTATTATTATGGTAAATATTTAATGTAAAATATACACACCCTGAGTATTTATTTTATTAATTTATATTATGTTATATTATTAAAATTAGCATTTGAACTTGATAAGTGTCAAATGATTAAAATAGTACTTTAACATTAGTTGCTTTTCCACTATTAATTTTTTTATACAATATGAAGTAAACACACTTGTGCACTGAAATGTTGTCACTGTGCTTGAATAACTTTGGCTTTTGTTTCTAATAATTGGTTTGGACTGAGCAACTTTTACTGGTGTCTCTGATTAATTAATCCCATCAATACCTGCTGTCTGTTCCATTTCAGTCTCATCCAATGATGAAGCAGTTTACTTAAATGTGTATGCTCATAAACATGTAACCCCTCTTCTGATTGGTTGGATTGGTTCTGTGTATAGTTGCACAAAAATCAGTATCAGTAATACTGTTCTGTGGTTTGTTTTTTTCAATTGAGAGATGAATAATTGCTTATATTCCTGGTAATTTTTTTGGCAATTTGGCTGAATGAGACTGTAGTCTGTCTATTGATGGGTTTAATATAAAGAGACAATAATTAGACCAAACATTAATTTGAAACATTATTCTACTACATGCATGTCTGATGTTTGTACTAAATAATAAATAAAATAATTTCTAAAAAAAAAAAAAATTGAAAGTCCTCCAGAAAGATTTAATACTGCACAACTAACCTTGCAACTTTGTTTTGCAATTAAAATTTTCATAATATGAAGCCGAAATAAATATAAAAAAAGTGTTTGCAGTGTTTTGTTTTTCAAGCTAATGTATTGATGTGTATTGATATGTGAAATAAATTTAAATCAATGCATGTTTTATAATGCACAGGTGTGTTCAAGAATTTAATACATTCACTAAAACCCATTGCATGATCTGTGTACAGTTTTCATCTTAAATAAACTCATATTTATTTTTTTTGGTTTACAGTTGTATGTCTTGAAATTTTGCATGTTACATAAGGGCTTCAGCATCTTGGTATAAACTGTCTGTAGTGTGTAATGCATGATACGGGGGATGTTCTGTTAATATAGTCTTTGTAATGCATTGTGGGATATATTTAATTGATTCTCTTTACTTTTGATTTTCAACTTTTGTTTTATAAATTGGGATGTAACAGTGCAACTCTATTGATGCAGAGTTGGACTCTGTTTCATAAATCAAAATCTATCACTAGCTGTGTCTCTGGTGGTATGCAGGAACTTTGAAAGGTCAAAGTTTGCTTCAGTACAGTCTGAAATATAACTCTGTGGATTAAGAGTTGCACTGTGGGAATCATGTTGGTAACGGGGTATTTAAGGTGAATACTTGGAATAAGGTAACTTGAGGTGTTGCTAATATACTGCATGACTGTTATTGATTTCTTGATGTGATGTTGTTTATAGGTATGGGAGCTCAGTCTGGATTGCAGACCATATCTCTAGGTCAAGGACAAGGACCGATTGCCGCTGCCATGATTGATAAGGTGAAAATTTACAGTGGAAGAAGTGTGTCATATATCACATACCGAATTTGCTCTATTTAAATAAAATCCCTAATTGACGCGGACTTAAAACAAAAATTGCATTTATTGTATGCTAGATCATTGAAATTTTTTCTATATAGACCATAAACTTATTTACATCAAGTGCATATACTTTTAACATCTCATATTTCATTGGTGTTACGTCACTGATGTGTTGCAGGAAAATCAATGTACCAGGTAACTTGTCATTAGGCCAGACTTTTATTATCCTTTGTTTCGCGAACCCGCCCGAATGAACAGGAGTCGAAAATGAAATGAAAATAAAATTTTATTTCAGCGTAATTTCTCGCGCCCGCCGACATGTAAGTGCAAAAAATTGCTAAAAAAACTTATTTTTATCTTCATTTTTTTCCCGCCCGCCGCATAACAAACCAAGTTCATTTTCGTGGGAGTATCATGATCAAAGTACCGAAGTCTTGCTCAGATGAGAAACAAGGTTATACATGGAATAATTCTTTTCTCCGATCAATGATCTCACTTACAATTCTTTGAGAATCACACAAATCTAATGGGAAAAAAGAATTAATTTTATATTTTTTCCCACCCTCCTCAAAAAAATTGCCTTATAAAAACTCGAGAAACAAGAAATAAAAAAAGTCTGGCCTTACTTTGATGATATAATTGACATTAATGTCAGTAATTTGATAATGTAAATATTTTCACCCAGGCGATAGAACAAGGCACATGGGTAGTGCTACAGAATTGCCATCTAGCATCGTCATGGTTACCAAAATTAGAGAAAATATGCGAAGAAGTGATCACTGACCCAGAAAGGACAAAGTCAACATTTCGTTTATGGTTAACAAGTTATCCATCACCAGAATTCCCAGTATCAGTCTTACAGAATGGTGTTAAAATGACCAACGAACCACCCAAAGGCTTACGAGCTAATCTACTTAGATCTTACCTCAATGACCCTATCTCAGATGCCAGTTTCTTCAATGGTTGTAATAAACCACAGGTATGGATATCTCATCATTGTGAAAACAACCAATGTTCAGTCCTATAATTTGTCTGGAGTATATAACCACCTGTTGCATGTGACTACATATCAGTTATTAACGTCTTCTCAGAGGTTTTTCTAGAAAAAAACTGCAAGAGGGAGCACTGCAATTAAGCGACGCCACCAAGTGGGGGAGATAGGGTGCCTCCTTATCAGGGTGTGGCGTTTTTGATAATTCGAAGTTAAAAATGAGCATTCTATGGCTTCCTTGGGGCCAAAATTACTATCAGACAGGTCACAGACTGTGTCCACATGTGATCCCTGGTCAATCAGAATTTTATGGTTGCCAGAGGATCTGCTTCCCAGGGTAAAGGGGCGCATGGCCATGGTATGAGGGCGCTTCGCCCCTGTTCCCTTGTTTAAAAAAATCCCTGCTTCTGCCATACATGGTTACATGAAATAAATGTCATCTAAAACTGTTCTCAAAGCTCACCTGTCATGCATGTCACTTATAAAAAATGTCATCATATTTGTCATTTTTCACTCTCATGTTCACCATCTATTTCAAACTGCAATATAAAATTACAGTTTGGAGTACAGTTTCTTCTTATGATGAGATAGATATATTTGTTTTCCTTTCCAGACCTGGAGAAGACTACTGTTTGGTTTATGTTTCTTCCATGCCTTGGTCCAAGAGAGGAGAAAGTTTGGACCATTGGGTTGGAACATCCCATATGAATTTAATGAATCTGACTTGAGAATCAGCGTCAGACAACAACAGGTACAATGGATACATTATAATAAGAAATATTTAAAGCGAGGCAGACAACCATAGCATGTCGTTGTTTACACACAAGCGTCTATCAATTTATCTTTGCGTTTTTAGCATGGATTGTTATTGTCGCTTAGGACTCAATTCCCATGCGTGTAACGACCCCTTCGCTTTAATGATCATATACGAGTTATAGAAATGTGTCGTCTGTTTGTTGTTGTTAAAGGGGAGCAGAGGTCTGGCTTTTGTCACTTTGTGCATGATATTTGATATCTATGAATGAATTCTGTTGATAAAAACAACTAGTATGTGCTGCGAAATGCCCTAAATAATGAAAAACGGGCTGTGAAGTAGACGACAAACATCTGCTTTACCTGGCTTAGCAAACCCTTACAGAATGATTCTTTGTTTTAGATGTTTCTTAATGACTATGATGAGGTTCCTTTGGAAGCCTTAACATACCTGATAGGGGAATGCAATTACGGCGGCAGAGTTACCGACGACCATGACAGACGCCTGCTCAATAGCCTTCTGGAGAATTTCTACAACACTAAAAGTATAACTGATGATAATTACCAATATTCAGAAAGCGGGAGCTACTACTGTCCAGATTCACCTGATTGTGAGGGATATTTAGAGTATATTCGGAGTTTCCCATTCATTGTGAATCCAGAAGTAAGTGTGTCAATCTTTGCGTAAATGGTGATTTGATATTAACGTTTATTCAACACAAACATACATACATACATACATACACACATATACATAAGTTGAGCGTTTGTTATTTAAAGCTTCTCTGTTCTCAATTTGCATTGTTTTTGATGTGGGTCCCATGCCACATGTGTAAAATACATTGTTTGTTTGCACTACATAAAATTGAAATTGTGGCACTTTTTTAATTTTCACTTTAATTCACATTTTAATGCTTCATTTGACCTTGTTGTCCTCATGAGATTATTTTCAGTAGCCTCAACTTGCTTTAAAGAAGACTGTCTTTTACCTCCATGCTTTAAAATAATGGGGCTTCACACATGTAATGTTATGATATGATTTTTACAACTGAATGGAAAATGTATGACAACTACCGTATTCACTCTATTAGAAGAACACATATACCCAAAATTGCATGTATTGTACGCTAGATCATAAAAAATATTAAAATATTACTTATTGTGACCTTTGACACACTTTTGTCATTTACATAAGTGCATGTGCAACCAGGACCAAAAAAAACAAACTTGCTTTGGCCTAATGGGGCAAATATGGTATATGTATACAAGTTTAAGTTTAAAATTTATACGCCTTAGACTGGTCTGAACAACTTGTCTTTTATTTTCCATTAATACTATAACCACCTCAGGTATTTTATTCAATGAATATTTTTGGTTTTCATTTCACTAGGTATTTGGCTTGCATGAAAACGCTGATATCACAAAAGATCAGCAAGAGACGGCACAACTGTTTGAAGGCATCTTAACAACATTGCCTAGACAGGTAATATAATTTATACTCTGTGTTACATTACCTGCACAATATATCATGGTGTACTCTAATTATATTTAATATTTATTAATAATTGTGAAGGAATAATTTTATAAATTATATTTGTAGCACTATAAATGTATTTCATGTAACATACAGTTTTCACATATTAATGTATAATGCTATAATAATAATGCTTTCTGTTATTTTGCACATCAATGTAACGTACACATATATATGGCTGTAATTGGGATTCACGCACTGTATCATATCCTATATGTAAATAGACCAAAGATTCACAGGTATTTGGTTAATAAAATAATGGCTGGCTGCTGATAGCGTGCTTCCTTGTGTTTGGCTGTTGTTGTTTGGTTTTTTTTGCAGCTTTTTATACACTATTGAACTATCAATCTGTATGTTTGCGTTGATGCAGTGATTTGCATGTTGGTGTTGTTGGTCTGCTGTGTTTAAATTTTAACTTCACTCAAGATGCATGTGCACACTCTGAGTAGTGACTTAGTTTTGCGGTTGTTATCACTCTGCCACGTAATTGACCATTTTCCATTCACTGCGAGATCCAGCGTTATGCGTGTAATCGAATGTAAACAAAATCACAGCGTCACAGTGATGACAAAACATTGCGTGTGATTCTACAAATGCAAAAATATTTTGAGGAGATTTTGAAGCTGAATAATGCACTATACACATTTGATTTGATCATCAGTTTTGATGGAGTAAGGGTACTTTAACGCAATTACCCCTTCTCAAAGATCAGCTCGCGACATTGAGCTTTGAAATTAAAATCATTTTTGTAGCAGATATACAATATGCAATATACAAGATTTCGCAGCGAATGGAAAATCATCTATCGGCTTGATTGTAACAAAGCATGGCATTTATTACTGAACTGGCAAAGGATTATATTTCATTTGAATCTTTGAAAACTCTATCGTCTTTGATATCACAACACGAAATAGGACTTTCATAACCATTAGTTTACTTGGTTACTGTTGATTTATTCGCGTAGTGGCATATGATAAATAATATGATATAACCTGCATGCCATCTTTATTCCTCCTCCCCTGAATAGTCATGTTTATACCTATGTTGTTGAACATATCCTTATCACATGACTCTCTTCAACCAATAAAGAGCCTTATAAACATTTGGTGGCCATGTTGGAATATTTACATCACATGATGAAACATGAAACACAGCATGTTAAAATTTCTTTTTTCTTGAAAAAAAAAGCCCCACTTTATAAACCCCTCCCGTTCCCCATTTACCCTTTCCCTGCATGGTGTTCATTATTTTAACCAGTGCACTAACCTGTTTCATGCTTTTATCTCTTCATTTTATTTATTTTGATTTAACCCATAATATGCATGCATGTATTGATTCCACATATAATACCACATGTGTGTAGTCGGTGAGTTGTTAAACTTTTTCATCCACTTCCTGAAGCGTGAATAGACCCAGCTTGACCCTCCCCCAACCATAACTTATTTGACTCATACCCTAACTTGATCCATCAAAAAACAAAAATATGCATATTACCTATACATGTACATATGTGTTGAAAAAATGGATAAAAATTATAAACTTATATATCCTCCAGTGGTAAGTTTTGTTATCCTCAAGTTCATTCGGTTTATATGGCAATACCATTAGGCCGTATCCCTAAAATGTTACTGAAAACAATAATCAGAACTTATGTCAATATGTATATCGACATATACAAAGCACATATAAAACTTTGTGTGTTTTTCTTCTTCACTATCAAATATAAAATACCAGTACTTGAGTTGTTTTTTTATTCTTCAGAGTCTTGATTGATTGTCATGTCATGATTGCAGAATTTGTGCATGTTTTTTGCTTGTTTTCTTTTTCTGTGTCATATATGCTACGTATCATACTTTACAGATTTGCTCCACTAAAATATCATAAAATTTAGACTCATGGTGGAAATTTGTAATTTAGTTAAATAGCAGATACAATTGTACATGTACCTGTTTCAGACAGTGAGCTTTTGCCGTACATGTTCTTTTAGTTATAGTGCAAGCGCTTAATCGAATAACGCATGTTTCTATGCTGATCACAATAAGTCATATTTTAACCTTTTCACCACCATTTTCTCTTTTTTCGTCACAAAATAGTTCTGTTTACAGTCTGCACTTTCCTTCAGAAAATTTGGACAAAAAAAAACAATTTTTTTTATTAAAAACAGAAAAATGACTCAGTTGTGTCTGTTGGCTCCAAAAATTAAGGTTCATTTCCTGAAATATTGAGAAACATAAGAAAAAAGTATGGAAACATTTGAGTGGAAATTTGGTGATGAAAAGGTTAATGATCCAGTATACAATACATGCAGCTGTTTTGCGCTTCTAACAGAGAAAATACGGTATTGCGTTATACTGTTGTCTGTCAGCTGCTGTTGTATGAATTACGTTGTCAGAGGAACCATAGAGTCCTCAAGGTTTCTCACTTCACAGATCAACTAATCTATAAGGCTTCTTATTCTATTTTCTTCTCATCGCTTTTTTCTCTGAAACCACTTATCTAGGTTTTCTATAGTCATCTCTTTATTGACCCCCTGCTACGCAAGTATGGTCAGGTAGACTAAATAAATCTGATTCTACCAACCTTGCATGGTGTTGAAACTTCAATCCAAGTAGTAATAATCTAATTTATTAGATTTTTGTATCATCTGTGTTTCAGTTCACCAGACGTGTCTCCTCTTTACTTTGACTGGCTACTTACCAGCATTTCATTGATGAAGCTTAGTGTTCTTTAAACACATATTTCATTAAGTTGTGTTTTGAGTGATTATATTTCTGTTCATTTATCAATATAAACTTTTTACTTGCCCTGTGTGATTCACAATACTTAATTTCCTCATCTATGTAATTATACTAATACTGTTATTTTTACAATGATTCCAGGCTCAAGGTGGTGCAAGATCAACTCAACAAATCATTGAGGACTTGGCATCGGATATATTGTCTAAATTACCACCGGAATTCAACTTAGAAGAGATACAGGTACTGAAAAAGAAGCGTTATTTTTGTGTTCCTATGTGGCAATCACTATGATTATGGAAAGTCATTTATTTGTCTTCTATATACTGCCTCATAAAAAATAAGAAAGAAAAAAAAATGATTTATGAATATAAAAAAATACTCTTTATTAATGCTTTTTATTAACCACTATAAAACTAAAGATTTAATACTGTAATACCATTTATTTTCACTGACATTCAATTTCACTATTTCGATGTTTTGATCAATTTCACTGTGTTTTAATTCCACAAGTTTGTCAAGGAAACAATGAGTTTTATTGTTATTTTATATATTCATGTAGATTTAATTTAGCGGATTTTACTTGTCAGCGAAAATAGTGAAATTAAAACCCAGTGAATAATTAATGTATTTACAGTGTTTATATTCTTAGGTGATATAACTTGTGATTGATTCGTAGGTGAAGTATCCAGTGTTGTATGAAGAATCAATGAATACAGTACTTGTACAAGAATTGATCCGATTTAACCGACTAACGACAGTTATACATAGCAGTCTGTATGACGTGTTGAAAGCCATCAAAGGATTAGTAGTCATGTCGGCAGAACTAGAAGATGTCTTTGACAGTATGATGGTTGGAAAGGTACACCAGTATTCAGTTTATGAATCATTGCTATTGAATATTGTCTTGTTTGTTATTTTTATCAAATATGATATTGCCATTAACTCTGATCAAATATTGTTCGATTACCGATTACACTGTTCCAGATGTGGAGTTACTACCAAATATGGTCATCTGTTGCCATTATCAAACATAGGCATATTGATACTACATGTATTATTATTACCAAATATGGTCATCTGTTTATGAATAATAGCATTGCTATTACCAAATATGGGCATGATTATACCATTATTATTACCAAATATGGCCTTGCTACTCATAAAATATGAAGTTGCAATAACCAAATATGGACATAAAATGTTATTAAATACATTGTATAAATAAATGTATGAACAATTAACTGCGATAAATGGACCATGCTTCATCATATTACCAATACAATTACCGGTACTATGCTTCTTTTTTTTTAACAGGTACCAGCGCTGTGGGCAGCTAAATCTTACCCTTCACTGAAACCATTGGGTAGTTATGTACATGATTTAATACTACGACTACAGTTCCTCAGGGTAAGAACTATCAGAATTGCTGTAAATCAAGAAATTGACCAGATACAATATGTGAACAACATAGTCTCTAAGACTGTTGATATGTTTATTTGCGTTATTAACACCTCGTCTAGCATTCATTTTGGATATCTGTGGTGGATTTCAGCAGGCCATGAAATGTTAAGGGTATTGTAATCAGTAAAAGTAAAATCCACTAGAAATTTGTAAATAGTTTTGCATGAATGTAAGCTGTCTAAACATGTTTGCCATTTGGTCATTTTAAGAGCTCACAATGACTAAAATTTGAGAAAGTCATGTGTCTTTTTGAAAAATAATCCTTGGTACAATATTTTTCTGATTTTTGCTGAATAACAAGGTTCACAAAAAATCGACAAAATCAAACTAGTTTGCAGCAATTCTAATAACTATCAGTAAAATTAATTTACATGTGCCCCAATTTGTGATTTTCAGTGACAATAAATTCAACATAAAGTGAACAGCAGTGATATGGTATGGTTATTAATTAATATGCCATGTGTTTTCTATGACTAGTTTTTATAACATGTATGCTTTTCATTGATTCCTATAGGATTGGATAACGCATGGCATGCCCAACGTGTTTTGGCTATCAGGATTTTACTTTACTCAGTCTTTCTTAACCGGCTCTTTACAAAACTATGCTAGAAGATACAAGATACCCATTGACCATCTAGGATTTGAATTTGAAGTATTGGATCAGGAAACCAAAATGAGTCAAAAACCGGTAAGTTTCATGTTTACTATAGGTTTGACTCTGACTGGTAATCTTGGTCCTTGTCATGTGACATTGAGTGATCTATGTCTAATATTCAAGTATAGAATGTACCTGCATCTGTTTGCCCATTTTGTATTTTGGCCTCTATTTTCTTTAAATTTATTGCAATTAAGGCCAGACTTTTTTTATTCTTTGTTACTCGAGTTTTTATAAGGCAATTTTTTTGAGGAGGGCGAAAAAAAAAAAAATTAATTTTTTCCCATTAGATTTGTGTGATTCTCAAAGAATTGTAAGTGAGATCATTGATCGAAGAGAAGAAATGAAATAAAATTTTATTCCATGTATAACCTTGTTTCTCATCTGCGCGTGACTTCGATCATGATACTCCCACGAAAATGCAATTTGGATATGGTATGTGGCGGGCGGTAAAAAATTGAAGATAAGAATAATATTTTTTTAGCAATTTTTTTTACGCTTACAAGTCAGCGGGCGCGAGAAATTACGCTGAAATAAAATTTTATTTTTATTTCATTTTTGGCTTCTGTTCATTCGGCGGTTCGTGAAACTAGGGATAATAAAAGTCTGGCCTAATTGCCAAAAATGGAGCACTAAATAGCTGCTGTAATAATTCTATTCACAAATGAATATCATCAAAGTCAAAGAAAAAAATTATTTGACCGAATCTTTCAAAAAAACTACTATTTACATATATGTAGTCTGTGTTGTTTAGGCCACATTTGCCTTGAATGACAATTGTTACTACTTGGGTGTATACATACCTTGTTAATATAATATTAAACTGTATTTATTTGTTTATTACAGAAAGATGGTGTGTATGTAAGAGGTTTATTTATAGAGGGAGCGAGGTGGTCCCGAGACAGAAAAGTGATTGGTGAATCACGTCCTAAGATACTCTTTGACACCGTTCCGATTGTATCCTTTGAATATTAGTAATATTAATTCTAGTCTTTAGTCAGAACATTTATAATGAGCTCTGTCCCTCAGATTAACTGACATAGTTTACAACAAATTATATCATTACAAGCTCTGAAGACTTAGTCCTGTAATTATAATGAAGTTATTTCTGGTTCTGTGTGTTGTGAATGAATTTATCCACCAACTGACGAGGAAACAAAACGAAACTGTTCCCATGACAACAAAAACATGTAAATTATAATCTAATACTACTAGAGACATTCATGTTATAAAATCTGTTATCCTGTAAACTTAAATTTTTACAGAAAGAGAAGTTTGTCACCGACAATAGTCGTAGAACCCCAGAAAGATTTATAAGCTCTATAAATAATTGTGATTTTGACTGATTTGTAAAAATAATTGTGATTTTGACTGATTTGTAAAAATAATTGTGATTTTGACTGATTTGTAAAAATTAGTCCCTCATGAAATTAAACCAGTTCATGGGTAACTTCCTTCACTGAGTAAAATAGATCTGGTTCAAACCTGGAGATAAAGCTAACTTTGTACCACAACCAACATATGCATGTCCAGGTGAGTTAAACAGTTGTACATTTAACTTTCTTTTTGTTTAAGGTTTATCTAGCCTAGTAGTTCAGACCTTAGTACCGATAGTTAGACAATAGAACCAATGGCAGTTTAAATAGTTTTCATGGCGATCAAGATCTCACTAACAATGGAACGCTGTACAGAACATTAAAGGGTGGCAGTCGTCGCGCCATGTCCTCTTCGATATGGGACTCATAGCGACATATACAATGCGTGTGAAATACATTGTTTATTTACATGAAATTCAAACACACGCTGCGCAACGATGAGGACAACTGCATTGCCTGGCTGTGATTTTCAGTGTTTTGCTCTTGAGAAATTATTTCAACACCAGAACGTTATTTTAGTTTACTCATATGTTTGTCGAAATTAAGTGTTTTCATGAATAATTTAAATAATCACATGACATATCGCTTAGTGATTTCATTTTCTTGCAGTATACAAATCAAGTTCAAGACGAGGTGTCTTGTCCACCACTGGTCATTCTACAAATTTTGTACTGGACATCCTGTTACCATCAGACAAGCCAGAAAGTCACTGGAGAAACAGAGGAGTCGCCATGTTATGCCAGCTGGATGATTAAATATCCACCTTGTTCCCTGATTGGCATTACCCAGCATACAGCATAAGATCCTCTACAATGAAGCCACCCAGCTTATTACCTCATACCCGAGTACACAATCACCATTTACCATGTTCAATTTTCATTCAGCATTCATACCAGGCAAGAATACACAGTATCACCTTATGTAATGCAATCCTAATGTATTGCTGGTCAATACAGATTCATACTCTGTATTACAATCCAACTTCAAAAAACACTAATTACTCTTTAGGTTTAAAATTATCAGATTTTTAAGTGAGAGGATAAGTTTTGGATTTTACTATCTGAATCACAGAAAATGGTGAAATTAAAATCTAGTGAATAATGATATAATATCATCCAACCAAACACACATCATTATAATATTGATGAAGGTGGCTATTTATGTGCAGTCATGGTGTGTACTTGGTTGCATGGCTGTAGTTTTAGTATATTATTATTTTGCAGTGCAATCATTAAAGCAATAAAGTATATACATATTATTCTTTACTATCTTATTCCTTACTATGAGTTATGTAAGGCTTTACGGAAGCTCTATTTTAATTTTATTTGCACTCAATTTAAATTTCACCAGGACCAGGAATTCAATTTGATTTTCACCAACCACCAGGAACTAAATTTGACTTTGACTTCTTATCAGGAATTCAATTTGACTTTCACCAATCACTGGAATTCAATTTGATTTTCACCAATCACCAGCAACTAAATTTGATTTTCACCAATCACTGGAATTCAATTTGACTTTCACCAATCACTGGAATTCAATTTGACTTTCACCAATCACTGGAATTCAATTTGATTTTCACCAATCACCAGCAACTAAATTTGATTTTCACCAATCACTGGAATTCAATTTGACTTTCACCAATCACTGGAATTCAATTTGACTTTCACCAATCACTGGAATTCAATTTGATTTTCACCAATCACCAGGAACTAAATTTGACTTTCACTTATCATCATGAATTCAATTTGACTTTAACTTATCATCATGAATTCAATTTGACTCTCACCAATCACTGGAATTCAATTTGACTTTCACCAATCACCAGCAACTAAATTTGATTTTCACCAATCACTGGAATTCAATTTGATTTTAACCATTCACCAGCAACTAAATTTGATTTTCACCAATCACCAGGAAGAAATTCAAATTCATTAAGAACCAGATCACCATCATCATAAACTACCCGTATTTTCAAATCGAATGAAATTCAATTTTGTCACCAGCATTTTAACTGTTTTGCCTATTCACCACTGGCCTGTAAACATTTCCATCACACCGCATATTGAAGATATCAAGTTAAAATATCAGTAAATGCATTTCACATTGTATTGCTTATATCAACACACACAAATTAACTGCACTGTTTCCACACACAGGTAAATAAGGTTGCTTCATTCAAGGTGGCATTGTCATGTGTTCAAAAATATACTCTGATTTGAAGTGCTGCACAATGTAACCTGACAAAACTTGTATGCCCACAGCTCAATGTTATGTACAAAAATGTGTATATATAAATATTTACAGCATTATGTCTTTATACTGTACAATCCCTAGGTAATTTAAACAGAGTATTGTCATTGAATTTCAGTCGTGCAAATCAAAGCTTCCAAACTATAAAAAATACTGAGTATAAGAATATTATTAAAGATACTCCGTCCTTCCGATACTTGTACTTCGTCATCTTGATAATCTTTTTATTCATCAATTATATTTTATAAATTTTTAAATTATTACCAATTTAATTGCTGACCAGAGTTCTGAATGCACTATATCTACAACATACATGCTCTCTGTGAAATCACACATTCATGATCAGTGTTAGTTTGTCCAGGTTTGTCCACATTAATTCTTTCGATAATTTTGTTTACCGCTACAACTATCTTATACACAAGACACATGCCATGCTCACTCTATGGAGAGAACATTGGAGTAAAACGTTGTTTTTTTTGTACATAATCAAGCATTCAAATTCCTCTGTTTGGATAATATAGACATGTGATCCCATGCATAGGTCGCCTTCACCACAGTCTCTCCACAGTGCCTACACCCAGTTAGTGAGGTCATTGCATGTACCTGCTTATCTGCGCTTTAAAGAACACTTTAACTACGGGACTCTGGTTGGTTATAATGTCTTTTTTTATAATTTGTTGATTGATTTGCATTTTATTTTAACTGATCATGATATTGACTGTTTATTTTTTGTATATTTGCTGAGTAAGCCCTGTGCGATATTTTTATCTGCACTTCCATTGAGTTGTCTATACCATATTGTAAATTGAGAGAATTGTATTATAATAAACTGTTTATATATGTTATTTTGTGAATAAAATGAATTGTATATCCAAATTAAGTCTCTGAAATTCGTCTGAAATGGGAACTAAAAGTAGCAGCCAATTGGCTTCAATAATTCTGAGATCTACACCTACATCATCATGGTCTGTTTTTAGTTAAGAAAAGTTTTGTTCTAGAAAATTGGAAATTGGCTTGCGTGATTGCGGTACGGCTTCGAACTGATCCCATAGTTTCTCTGACCTCAGACAACTAATATTCATTAGTTGTCTGAGGTCTGACTCATTGTAACATACCTTATTGTCGCACATCTTATTTTCACGAAAGGTCATTTTGGGCAGAATAAAATTTCATGTGAACATCTAATTAAATATCATGAATAATAATGAGTTTCCAGAAAGTGTCATGGACAATAGATACACAATCTTTGCATATAATCAAACTACGAAGAAATAAATATTAAAACGCTCCCATGACACTTTGACACTCACCTGTGATACATCTGTTCATGACACTTAAAATTTAACCAATGATGTTCAAATTGCTTAGTTTACACGTATCAGGCTTGTATATAGCCTGATATGTCGGCGTGAGTGACGGCCTCGCCGGCCGAACACCTTCAGACGTGTGTTGGGTTTGGAGTACCGCGGAGGGCGCAACTCACGCGACCATGTCAGGCTAGCTTGTCGAGTCCGATACGTCGATCGAATGGTAATCCGCTTTTCTTAAGCCCCTTTCACAATTGGCGCCTCGTGCGATAATTTTTTTTTTTTTTCGAAAATATTTTTTCCCGTCCTGTTGTAGAAGTGTTGTCTTTGAGTCGCAAGCAATATATAAAATCGTAAGGCCATCAATATGACATGTCTGTCTTGAACGTTTTGGATTTGCCTTCTCAGACTTAGCAAATGCAAGAGCCTCCCAGGAGCTATTGGTCGAGCAGCAGCCATGTTTACAGTATGGATGGTCCAGACATTTGGGATGAAAGCTCAGGAGTTCTCGAGCTTATATTGGGGGTGAAACAAAATCGTACAACGTTGCAAAGGGGGCAAGACAGGTCTTCCAATAGTCTTAGGGTGGTACAACGGACTCGTACGACAGGACGCATCATCGTACGACATGAAAATACTCGTGCAACACTCGTTCGGGGTCTTACGAGTGCGTGCAAAGTCGCACAACACTCGTACTGCCTGTCGTGCAATTATTTTTCATCGCGTCAGTCGCTCAAAATATCGGAGCAGCACGGTTTTTTTTCCCGACCGAGATGCGACCATTTTGTCGCATCTGGATCGTACAATAAGTGGTACAACGGCTACAACGAGTCGTACAACGGGAAACATTTCGAGTCGCAAGCCGTTGTAGTCTGTTTGGCACCAATTGTGAAAGGGGATTTAGCAATACAAAGTAATCAATTTGATATAAAAAAGAGTTGCCTATTTATTCAAGGTTGCGGGCCTCTAAAATCATAGTGCATATTGGCGGAAACGAAGTTGGCCGACCACCAAGTCGTTTCGTCCAATTTATTAGGATACGCGCAACAATACCCTAAAAACAAACTAATCTAACTAGTCTAATCGCACTTTTCTATTTTTATTTATATCGTTGCATACGACAGCACCCGAAAGCTGAATCCCAGTCATTTATTGTGTCACTCTTCGTGAGTGGCGCCCTCGTCGGCCGAACTGTATCAGAGTGGGTTGGAGTACCGCGGAGGGTGCAACTCACGCAACCTTGTCAGGCTACACAATACCAAGGCTAGACAATTGTCAAATCAAATTATTTATATTTCAAGATTATAGTGTAATTAATATTTTGAAAAAAACGGTAATCATGTTTTATTTCTGAATACCAGGAAACACAGTAAATATTGTTGCAAGGTCATGTTGCGTTTTCCGATTATCTATTTTATACACCAACTTTTAAGATGAATGGATTTAAATTGTATTAACATGGTCTTTATATATTACAGGAAATTAAACCAACAATAAGAATGGCATGGCATTCGATATCAACCACGTTATTAATAATAGGAAATAATGTTTTATGATGTTCGCCATATAATTGTCACGTTGTGCCTTCGTAAACAATGGCTGTTCAGTATGCTTTTGAATCATATACCGGTACTCTAAACTACGGTTCTGAATGAAACAACAGACAGAGAATGCTTTATTCAAAAACGTCATCAAAACCTTCTCGCTACCTTCAACTTCAACTATTTCATCAGTCAGCAACATTGCAGTACCACCCCAACCACCAGATCGGGGTAAAATTAATTTTATGTACTTTCGCATGACCTTAGCACAACTGGAAATTAAGACACGTGACTAAAGGACTTCACGAAGTTTCAGATAGTCTGCAATTGGTGGAGGGTGATTTGAATCCCAGCACACCATTAAAATTTAATTTAAATTTATTATGGTTTTCGAATATTGTTTTAGTTTCAAGCATTATTTGTAAGTGTGATTTACTAGTAAACATTTTTTCCGAAACACACATACAATGTTTCAACCCAAAATACCAGACTATAAATGTTTCACAAAGTGTTAATGTGTAAGACACATTTGTGTTCGTGAGAGTAGTTAAAATACTTTCTTTCCAAAATATTTCAATTTGAATTACCTTGGAAAACAAACACGCATGTATCGTTTCAATCTAAAACACGATGCTATACACGCGCCATTCTCCGAATTTCGCCGTAGGTGGCGTCTTGTTTTTGACTTCAGAAGGCATATCCCACGATAACACGTTTTTCTGCTATATTATCATCACAATACTACATTATCACACATTTCGTGCATAAATGAAATAAACATGGACAAAATAATTTCATTTTGAAAAAAATAAAGTGTTCACAGTTCACAGTTCACAAAGGAGAAATCAATAGGCTGGGGTATGTTTTTGAATGGGAATCTAAAATATTACACGCAATATACGGTTTAGGTCGGGAATTTACGGAAAATTTTCGGAAAATTATCGATTATGTATTCCTATATATATAATCATGACAAGAAATTACTAGTAGATCCACAATAGGTAAATTCATCAGGAATCATATTTGAGAACAATAAAATGCTTCAAGGAAAAAGTTCCAGGAAAGTAACAAAGCTGTCAATGTTTTAATATGAATATTCTTTTAATCAATCAATCTTTTAATAGCGCATTTCCAGCTAATCGCGCCCTTTCAAGGAAGTGGCCCATGAGTGTAAACAGATACATCCGGCGAGGATTCTACCCAGGAGTCTGTGCACAACTGATACATGATTCGTGGGACGTGAAGACGCAGTCCATAACGTATTCAATTACCATGGCGTTCACACGGGTTGTTATGATTTTCATTGTATTTTATTTTACAAACATATATCTTACGTTGGCTCAAAGTGGAGACGAGGATCGTTACAGACTGGGCGTACCGAACGGTAATACATTCATTAACACTTTGCGTACAGTAATCACCTAAGATTTTAAGCGCCGTTTGGAGCTATACTAACAACGTGCTTGTTGCGGACTTTCGTTTAGTTTGAACCTCAGACCACTAGTTTGAACTTGTTGCTTGAAACGCGCAATTTTAATGAGCTATGTTTTAGTTTATAACATTTTTCTTTACATTTCATTTTTCATAGATTTATCATTTTGTGGTGCGTATAGTCGAATTCATGAGGTCCGGGCTTCCCGGAGTATATACGTACAATACATATATTCACCGTCAGTCACGCACCCTAAATGTGCGTGGTATTATTTCTGTTCACATCCATCGCTTTATTTGGACCGTCAACAACTATCACGGCGCCATATCCGTATTCTATTACTCTGTGTGAGAAGCGGTCGATATTCTAACAGGAAGTAAAACACGTCAGTACTAGTACAATGTTAGCAGCATATGCACTAGTACTGTTTTATAATCATGCAAAGTCAGGACTTCTTTTTTTGTTTCCTAAAAAAATGTAGTTACAAGTTTATTTATTTTTCACCGACTGCAAAAATGGAGTCAAGTTAGACTCCGAGTTTATGGTGTGATGATCCAAGTCCAGAAAGAAATTCCGACTTTGCCAGTTACATTCACGTTACGGGATCTCGGCACGTGCCGAAATTGTTAAACCTTCATGTTCGGTGAGGAATTACATCAGTTCCGTTCACGCATGGACGAAAAATAAATTTTCTTAGCTCCAGGGTTCACGTTACTCGGGACCCAGTTCATTCGTTGATCTGTTATTTGGCCCCAAAACGGGTCTATGCCCAAACGATACGCATATGATAATAATAATAATTACCTCATTGAAATCAATTTTATCCATTTGCTGTTATAGTATTTACATGTGTTATGTGTCATCGTGCAAAAGAACAGTTATTTTTTCACAACGGTGCAGTATTGCAAGAAGAAACCTGTTGCAGCAACCTCAGACACTTCTTTAGTGGTATGAGCAGCAACACATACATATGCCTCGCCGACAACGTTCTGCATTCATTTCATTCATTACCTCAGCGTCCGACAATATCTAGCTGCAATGACCTCGATCGTTATGTCATTACTAAGCAAAAATCAGGAACACAACTTGACATCTGGGTAGCACATGTATCTTTGTAAGATTTGTTTGCAACAATTTACCACCGCTGCGATAAGCCGGACCCAGTACTATGTGAATCGAGAAAACAGGGCGTGGAGAACTAACATCGGGGCTTAATTAATAACGCCAATTTCTTAAAACATATATACATGTATATCTCGTTACAGACGACGAAGACGACGACTGTTTCGAAGTAATTCATTTAAATGGCGAAGGCCTGGGTGACATTAGAAGTCCCGGTAATCCAGAGTTATATCCGGACGATATTGATTGTGGTTGGTTGTTGATTGCCGCCCCGGGAGACCATGTGCGTGTCGCCTTTGACGACTTTGACATTGAGCCGGAACAAAACTGCCAGTATGTAGTCAACGTTAATTTGTATTTCAGTTATTAAATAATGATTGTTCTGCTAAAAACAAGGAATCCTTTTAATGGACCGACGGGATGATCACAAACTCTAGACTCCTTCTGTCTGAGGCAATAAAAAAATACTGTACCAAAAATACACATTGTCAACTACTGTAAAATCCTTTAAAATTCATTGTCACTGAAAAAATGTTTGTATGAAGTCTTACTGTCACTTATTTTTGATGATTCATCCCTTCAGCGAAAATAATTTAAAGCAACCCACGAATAAAAAAAATACTGACATAATGCACAATATCTTTCTGATTTCAGATACGATTACATCAGCATATACGATGGGCCCGATGGTACGTTTCCTCTGATTGGTAGATTTTGCGGTGCGACAGCGCCACAGCCAGTTATTTCAACCAATCGTCACTTGTTTATCACCTTTCACTCGGATGGTTCAGAAGGCGGTCGTGGATTCGCTGCCAACTATGCCATCCACGTAGGCGATGGTGATCATGGTGATGGTCGCCATAACAACCAGGATATCGGTGTCGTAACAGGTAAAAAAAATACAGATAAATAATACCAAAGTTATTTTAAAAGTGAGGGCGCAATTTTCCCCGCACGTGTCTAATTTTGCCAGGGCACTAGTATTTCGATTCTGAATGCAATAAATTTAACCAAAAAGCAAACTAAATGTTATATTTAGAAAATTTATCATTTTTTATCAATCAAATATTGTGTTCTTGAAATAAGAAGTCGCGTTCCTGGAGTCGAGAACATCAACTTCCACAGTAGTTTACGAAATATTCCTTAAAAAATCAAACAAAATATTAAATAATGTACTAACTTAGATTCAATAACAAATGTACTCACTCACTAACATAAGATTTAACTTTATTTCTATTTTTCAGTTGGTTGTGAGAACACTGGCAGTGATGGATTTGTTACGTCCCCGTCATACCCTGGACCGTACCCCAGTAACTCTAACTGTACATACGTCATCACTATCGAGCAGGAAGACAGGGTGAAAGTGACATTCGTGGAATTTGATTTGGAGGGTTATGGATGTTCCTTTGACTACCTGCATGTAAGAGATGGCGATAGTCGAGGTAAGTCTACAACCTAAGGTACGGGGAGTTACGGATCATATTGAATCATTTAAATGCGCGTAGTTTATATGGGGTAGTAGTATATCAAATGTTTTTATCACGCCAAATTGTAATACAGTTTAATTTTAGCAATTGTTAGTTCCAATATTGTTCATTTAAAAATATATACATTTTACACGTTGTCTGTGTGGTACGCAGCGGCACAATACTCAGGCTGAAACACTGTTCGATTGGCGAAACATGGCCTGTAACCAGTCGTGCATACTTATAGTATGCTTTATAAATTAAATTTCACGTCAAACTGTAATATAAATATTTTTGGTTTGATTATTTTCTACAAAGTAGTAAAAAGTTATACATTTATCGTAAACTATACACGTATGCAAAATACTGAAGTGCATGTTCGAGTGATACAAAATAAACTACGCAATTGAATTACCGGTACGTAATATAAATTGCGTACAACTGATACTTAGGTGACGGTGGAGAATTTCTATGGTTGGTCGATTTCAGATTCAGATTTGATCGGTACATACTGTGACAACACTCTTCCGGACCCACTCATATCATCAGGAAACACAATGTACATGCAATTCGTATCAGATGGATCAGATAACAGGATGGGGTTCAAGTTTCAGTATTCTGGTTTGGGTATGTAATATTAACTTATTTATACTACCACAAGATTATAGACATTTCTTTTCCTGTATTATTATGTGTCGGTATCTCTACACTGAAATAATACATGTTCGATTTAAACGTCAACGCAATGAAGGCGACAACTAGCTGCGTAAAATTACTACGCAAATGATTTTTACTGATTTCTTGCTTATGTCTTGTAATTGTAGCCAGAACGGTGGAAATAGACCGCATCGACCATATGTCATTTACTTCCGAACCTGAAAATATAACATTAGAATTGACACAGTCTGTTACACAACACTGTGCAGTCGATGACAACGAGGCTACGGTTACGTGGTATAAAGATGACGTCTTACTGCCACACGGTAAGTTATGCTTGGGCGACATGAAGTTGAGTGTGTGTTTTATGATCGACGTAAATCAAATTTCAAGGATCATTGTGACATTTTTACAAAAAATAGTAACTTCCTATTGATCACTTTGGTAGTCCGGGTTCTATGGTAACATGATTGCTAAATGATTGCTGGTCACTAAAACAGAGCTGTCACCAAATTATATGGTTCTAACAAACGTATTAACACTAACATTACAGTATTACTTATTGCACATCGAAGTTTTCGATCGCAAAGAAAAAAATAAATGATCCGCATACACAAACATGAAGAATAACACTTACTTTCACGAAATATTTGTAAAATAGGTTGTGTTCAAAAGTTAGTGCAGCCGATTTGATTTTTCCTTAGAATTTGTAAAATATTACTTGGCCCAAAGGTTATCATTGTACTTTGGACTAGTAGTCCATTTGCCACTCTTAAATAACATATACACTTATAACGTATCATTTTAAATATTTATATTTAGGAAAAGTGTGAAAACCTAAGAAACTGGTCACAGAGTCGCAAGTATTTGTTGTAAGGTGACCAAAAACGCAAATCTCCGGTTATTGATTACAATTTCCTGCTGGAATTTGTGTTCCTAGATTGTTAAAATAACTAAATATTAAAATAATGTCGAATTTATAAAATAATTATGTATATATAGATTGCATGTGAAAATTGATATGCAGTGCAATGACGTCATAGATATGTCGGAATATTTTACAACCCGACAACATTATCGCAAGTTCTTCCAGTATCCTGCCAGTGTGTAAAGTTATGCACAAAACGAATTAAATCCTGAAATAAATAAATAATAATGTTTTTCAGAATGTCTGAAAGAATTTGTATTATGTACTTGCAGGTGAAACTAACGGAATATACATATTTGACGGCGGATTACTGGTAATTCCCGTGGCTGAACCGCGACATGTTGGTAAATATACTTGTGTAGCTGTCAACGCAGATGGAGACACGGTGCAGAAACATGGTTACCATGGTGAGTGTGTTGTTTCATCATGTTTCACCATTTTGAACAATAGTGTCGGAGGACGCCGATTTTCCATACCCAAGTTTTTTTTCATCGAATTGTGTCGAATACGGCAACCGAGGTGGCTCACAACATGGCATTTTATAAAACCATTTTTACAATTCATTTACATTTTGAAAACTCATTTTTATTTTGTTATAATCCTTTTTTAAACACCATTTTCGGTTATGGAATCGATTTTTAAAACCCACTTTCGTTTCTGGTTTCTGTTTTTATTTTAAAAAACAATTGTTAAAATCCATTTTCATTTTTGGAATCCGTTTTCATTTTTAAAATCCATTTTCATTTTCAAAATCCATTTTCGTTTTTAAAATCTGTTTTCATTTTTAAAATCTCGTTTTCAAATTCCATTTTCATTTTTAAAATCCATTTTCGTTTTCAAAATCCATTTTCATTTTCACTTTTTGATCTGTGACCTCTCCCTCTGACCTCATACTGCGTGACTAAGAATTATAACTCGGATTCTGGCATTTTTGTTATTTCCACCAGTGACGTTTCCATGATATTGACTATAACCTATTTGGCACAGCAGACCCATAGCTATAACTTCTTCTAATCTGAGTATCAACGTTACAGCTGATACAATGAGAGCTCCAAGGTTGATTAGAATAAGTTATAGCCATGGTTTTGCTGCGTTTTGGTACCAGGTAGGGTATTGTCGGTAAACAAGACAGCGTCGTCGGTGGACAAGCCTGACTACAAATGCATTCAACGCCAAAGTGTAAGCCGACCGATGAAGCCAAGAACACTTTATGGACCAAAATCGCCGCGGAACCACGGATAAAGTTATAGCCTGAAGAATAACTTACGTAAAGAAGCCTTACCAAGGAAACATCACTGGTGGAAATAAAAAAAAAACACTACCAGGTCAAGTTGAAATGATATACAAAACACATGAGAATCTTTAGTGAAAAAAGAATAGGCGATAGGCGGGAAACAACAGCGATTTTTATGTAAATTCTGATGGAAAATTTGCTTCAACGTGAAAAATACGTATATACCTATACTTCAAATGTCAACAAAAGAGTGAAAATGGATTTTTCAAATAAAAACGGATTAGTCAGGTAAAAACAAAAACGGATTTTAAAAATGAAAATGGATTAAAAAAAAGAAAATGGATTTTAAAAATGAAAATGGATTTTGAAAATGAAAACGGATTTTAAAAATGAAAATGGATTTTGAAAACGAAAATGGATTTTGAAATTAAAAACGGATTTTGAAAATGAAAATGGATTTAAACAATTGTTTTTTAAAATAAAGACATCTCAGAAACGAAAGTGGGTTTTAAAAATCGATTTCAAAACCGAAAATGGTTATTTAAAAGGAATTATAAAATTAAAATGAATTGTAAAAATGGTTTTATAAAATGTCATGTTGTGAGCCACCTCGGTTGCCGTAGTCGAATAATACATAAATAACAAAAACATACCTCTTTTCTTTATAAATATTTATAGATTTTGGGTAGGGTGGGGTACAGACTTCAAGCTTGGCAAACATACCACCCACATGACACAGCAATCTTTTTGTGACAAACGGTCAAAGCTCAGAATTGAATTTCGGGACACGACTCGTATGACCTTGTTACATTTTCGGGCAAAGGTCCAGGACATGATTTAATAAAATATAATATGTATTTTCTGTGACTGTTTTGAACTTTTAATAGAATAACATTAGAACGTTTTCAAATGACGTCATTGAAATATATAAATATTTATAAAAATGAAGGAAATGCATTTGCTGCGCGAAGAGTAATCACATTTTATTTTTATTTGGACAGTTCTGTACGATGTATTTCAACAAAGACCACTAAATGCAGCTGCGGCTGAAGACGGAAGCCAAATATTCCACTGTCAGGCAAGGGCAGCAACTACCATTGAATGGCACAAAGACGACATCGCTATCGATTTCAGTGCCAATATATTTGCCCTTCCGAATGGGGACCTGCTGATACATGGTTTGGTCGGCTCGGATGCAGGGAAATACACCTGTCTAGCTAAAGGACCTGATGGCGAAACATTGGCAGAATCATCAGCCTGGCTGACTGTTACTCCGACAAGGCCTATTTCAGAAAGTGAGTACAAATGTTAGTAATCTTAGTAGGTAGTGGCATAAATATAAACAGTTTTCTTGGAAACTTTATTGTATTATTGTTGTTAGTTTGCTACCAATAAAACACATTCAGAAATCCTGCAAGGCGTGGGTTACTATTATGATAACGTACACATTTCTGAAATAAAAATATAGGGTCATTGCACTAAGTGTTTCACAAAACGACCTCAAACATTGATCAAAAATGCATTTTTTTGAATAGTATAAGTTATCCCTGGAATTATGTGTTTATTACATGTACACGGAATCCTATGGAAAATGTTCCAACATTACCACTTTTTAGCTCCGCTGTCGACTTTGTCGAGCGAAGCTTATCATATGAGTTGTCCGTCGTCGTCCGTCGTCCGCGCCTTTCTTCTTTTCTTCTTGGAAACTATTAGTCTGAATGCTTTGATACTTAGTGTATATGTACCTTGGGTAGACCTCTCTCAGATTTGTTTATTTCATGATCATATCTTCAATTTTCTAATTTTGGTAAATATTTTTGGTAAAAAGTGATATTTTCGACTTCTTGTTAAAAACCGCAAGTCCGATTGCTCTGATATTACATATATAGGTACTACATGTGGACCTCTCTCAGATTTGTTAAATTTTGTGATGATATCTTTAATTCTCTAATTTTGGTGAATATTTTTGATGAAAAGTGATATTTTCGACTTCTTGTTAAAAACCGCAAGTTTGATTGCTTTGATACTACATATATAGGTACCTCAGGTAAACCTCCCTCAGATTTGTTCATTTCGTGATGATATCATAAATTCTCTAATTTTTGTGAATATTTTTGGTAAAAAGTGATATTTTCGAATTCTTGTAGGAAACCGCAAGTCTGTTTGCTTTTATTCAATACTATACATATTGTTCATTTTCTAATATCTTCAGTTCTTTAATTGAAATGTGTATTGCTAACAGCGGAGCTATCTCAGCCGACTAGCTGCTTGTTATATATTATTTTGCACATGTTTTCTCACACGCTTCTTTCTCCGCAAACAACTTTAAATATGAATGACGTGCATGTATGTGAATCATTACACAGCATTTTTTAATGATTTACTGTGATCCACCCCTCCCCCATGTTTTAAAGATGACGAACTAATTTAAGCGTTACTTTAGCTATCCCAAACTAAAAACGCTGTATTGTCCACACATTCAATAAATTATATTCCCTTGAACGAAGAAAATGACGTTGCATGTGGAACGTGCACGTATTTCCAGATTCATCGACTTTGACTGACTTTGTATCTCTTATAGTATGTGGCCAGGTACTTGTTGGTGCTGACATGGAAACTGAAAATGACGAATTGGAAGAAGATCGAGAGGCTGATGACAACTTTCGCATTGTAGGTGGGGAGACATCTCGCAAAGGGTCGGCACCTTGGATGGCTCGGCTATGGGACAACCGTAAAAGCAAACACTTCTGTGGAGGTAGTGTACTAAACAATTGGTGGGTAGTCACAGCCGCTCACTGTATCACCAAACAGGGCGTTGATGCATCTACTCTCTTTATACGATTGGGCGATTATGATGACGTGGAATTGGAAAATGAAGAGATTCTTCACGAAGTAGACGAGATAATTGTACACCCCGATTACAGGGGCAGCACTTTTGACTCGGATATTGCTCTGATACGTCTGGCAAACAAAGTCACTTTCACGGATCACATTTTGCCAGTTTGCTTGCCACCACGAGAGGTGGCTATGTCGATGCTGAAGAAGGGAACGATGGGACGTGTCTTGGGGTGGGGAAGCATCCGGGAAGGAGGGACATATCCACGGTACTTGAAAGAAGTGGAGCTACCGGTAAGAAGGATAGGTGAATGTCGCAAATCAACAAGATTTAGCGTCACAACGAACATGTTCTGTGCTGGCTACAAACTTGAAATGCGGGGTGATTCATGTAAGGGTGACAGCGGTGGTCCGATGGTACAACGAAGTACAGAGAATAAATGGCAGCTCGTTGGGATTGTCAGCTGGGGGGAAGGGTGTGCGGAAAGAGACAAGTTCGGATTTTACACCAAAGTGTACAAGTTCAACCAATGGATCCAAGGCACCATTAGAGAGTAATCTACCGTTCACATTTGTCACTTTTTTTTCTAACCTATTGTGCAATACCCAGGCACGTCGGTTTGTTTTTAAATCGGATGTTGGTGTGTATATATTATTTATGTATCAATATATATATGAACAAAAATAAACAAGTCATTGTCAATGACACGTCCCCGTTCCGTTCATACTAGTATTTGAGTGACATATACATTCAAAGCAGATCATGACCGAAAAAAAATGACGTGCATTGTCGCATACGACTTATTTGTCACTGAGTATGTTCTAGAACCGTACTGTGTCTGGGTGGAATATTCTATATTTTTTAGAAATGGTTGAATAGGTAATAGAACACTGTAGGAGGCAATAGAAGGTAATGGAACATTCTAGAAAGTTGTAGTAAGTTCCAGACTCATTATGTATGCTGATGTAATGGTCTATTTATAGACAGTGGGGGGTATATATAGGGGAGTTGTTCAGCACTGAGTTCAGATCGGAGATCTCGTTGAATTGTATTGGAGTTTAAGTATCTAGTTATTGGAGTAGTGGAGTTTTACCGCGTTATTGTACTTGGTGTTTGCAGAGTATAATAATACCAGTACCAGTTGAAACCTCATCTGTTGGCTCCGTGTTCGTATGTTATCATCGCCGCCAGGAAAGTCTTTCTGTTACTGTTGCCATTTTGGTATTTGAACCATCACACCTGTACTATACCAATTACGGTAATATTACGTTGCGTGTGACATGCATCAAGGTCCTATTACGTTTAATGTATGTACCAAATTTGAACAAAATCCGTCCATGCATAACTGAGATCCGGGTCCGGAATGGTGAAAATGTGCGATTTTGATGCATTTTCGGCCTTAAAATGGTCGCTATTCGGCTATCGTTAATCGAATCATGGAAAAAATGCATGTGCATATGTCCCATATAATGTGTGATGTATGAGTGAAGTTTGAACTTAATCGGCCCATGCATGTTCGAGATACAGGTGATCACGGACGCACACAGGGAAAAACATAAGTCCCCGTTTTCGGACTACGTCCGAACGGGGACTAATAATGATTTCTCAATTCATTGAAATATCATTTCTTTCCAATAACTTGTTTTACATGCTTACATATAACAGAAATGTTATATTACTGGAACTCAGATGTTCAATGCATTCTAAAGCGATGTTGTTTATTTATGTATTGGAGAAAATTAAATTTGAACAACCCCATCAGCATGAATAAAAGATGGTAGGATCGGGAGTACGTTGTTTGAGGAAACCAGGTAGTATTGGGATAGCAGTGGTAATCGTCACTTGGGAACCGGCAGCGCCAGCTGACGTCAGTCACATGATGTGTAGCTCGGAGTGGAACTTGACCAGTGCACGTGTTAAGAATTGATTATATGCCAACATCACGTTTGATTTAAAGCTCATCCGACCAATCACGTTCGACTTTTGCATTTTTTCATGGACGCAAACTGTCCATTCAACATGCTAATTTCTGTTTACACAAAATATGAATAATTTCAAATTTGGTAACTTGTAAATATTTCAATGGGATTGAGGTGTTTTGAGATAAACAACCTCAACGTCGTTCATATAGCAAATAGTAAAGTGACTTTCGTACTTTTATAATAGATGTCCTGGGGGAATTGTTATTTCATCATGTTCATTTCTAGTTCTTGTAGTCGTGGCAATAAAGAATGACGCGTTAGTTATGATAAAAAAATACTGTAAAAAACAACAGATCAGATTTGCGCCCGTGAAAGTCAAATGACTAGAATACATCCGTCTTATGATCCAAACACATTTTCAAACGTCACTGAAATTTGCGACAAATCACCACCACTGAAACAGATTTAAAATACTGACGATTGTGAATCTTTTACGTATATTCATTAACATACTAGTAGAATTTGTGGTCAATTCTAAACAGGCAGACCTTATGAAGCACATACTGATAGATTACCTGTTTTGGTTTTGTTGTAGCTCCAATCACTTCTTTGGCCAACTCGCAGTTTTAGCCAAGCTGCAATCAGCAAAGAAATAGAGTTTCGTTTTTTCTATTGAAAAGTATTGAAATTCAGCACTGTGCACTGGCAATAAAACTAATATCATTTTTTGTGGTTCAAGTCCGAAAGACTCAAAAGTATTAAGATTTAAACTAGTGCTTCATGCAATTTTCTAGACTCTGACCAAGACGGTCGATTTATATCTGTCATACCCATCTACCGGTATGTGCGCCATGTACCTTCGGGTTATTTTCCAATCTGATCATCTACTATTGTTCATCTACACAAAAGAGTTACAACATAAAATACACATGTAATACCATTGATTAGGTTTGTGTAAAATTCACCCAAAACTGGTGAAACTCTCCAAATTCATGGTATAACAGTTAAAAGGTTACTCGCATGTTTACCTACTAATGCAAAAACATGTTTTTTATTCTCAAGCTTATTCTCACATGAACAATTTGAATGTTTTTTGATATGTTTATAAATCCTGTACAAATGCTACTAGTATTTTTTAACAATTTTCTACATGTGAAGTTTAATCTCGAAATTTGTTAATTTTTCTGCTTAATTTCCGACACATTTATTGTCCATGTTGAAAATTATGTAAATGGTGCAATAGACAAATCACGGTACACATTTCCTTTCAAGGTACTGTGGATGACTGTTTATGCAGTTAATTATAACTGATTAAAAATTTAGGCATTACAATTGAGGTACATTTTCAAATAATGATCATTATGAAAGAAAAAACATAGCGTAACTATTACAACCTTGTCCATTGAAAATCTAGATTAAACAAATGGATATATACAGATACAAACTACGCAATATCTTTTCTTTGCATGGCGAATGAGAGTATAACAGTCCTGAAATAACGCAATAATATCTCAACATTTTGCTTGCAAAATTCTAGCTAAAGTTTATGTGGGAACAATCTTTACAAAAGATAAACAAGAAAATTAAATTTGTCATAATGGCATAAAACATAATAATTTATGTACTGTATTCATCTTGGTGACTCTTGTAGAATAACACATGAATTGTATAAAGTTCCTAAAAACATAATAGTACAGCAATATTTCAACCAAATATTGGCAAGGAAAATACTGTACATGTTCCTTGATTCAAGCATGTTCCTCAGATTTGAAGGTGACTGGAAAAAACCTGCACTTAACACAATTATAAAAGTATCTAATTGACAGAGCCTGGAGATCATATTACTAAGATCTGGTTCTCATTATCAACAGTTGAATGCTTTATTTCAGTCAAATTTCACCCGATTCCTTGAAAATTGCACTGGCTAGCTATACCAAAATTTAACTTAGTTCACATTTCTTAAAGATGGATAGGATTCCAAAATTTGAAGATCAGATGAAAATTGTTACGGTAACCACAAGACGACAATTTTAAGTAAATCTATTGATTATCTTGAGTAGTTGTAGCAAGATACCTTGACCTTCATCTACAATGGTATGGATAAGGTAATAAAATGGTAAAGAAAATCGGTTCATAGATTTTTGCTTCAGTACTGAAATGAACAAATCTGATGACAAAACAAAAACATAACATAATACAACTTTATTTCACCAAAAGTCTGTAAAAATTTTGAAGGTGAATCTTGGTGACTTTCAACCGTGTGAATGTCCTTAAATTATAAAATCGTCAATGTCCAGCGATGATAATTTACTGCTTACAAAAGTCAGTATGGTTCACATGACTGTACCAAGATCATGGAACTCAAGACTCATTGACATGCCATTTGTAAATAAATTTACGTTTCCTGTTCTTTCTTTTTAAGTTTAATAATAACAATACTATTTTTAGCTTCTTTAATTCTCCACCATCTTCCCAGTTTATGTTCTTGTCCAACACCAGCCACTAGCATACTACCGTCATTAGAAAACTTCAGAGCATTCACAAATCCAATCTACAAGAGAAAAGAATAAATGCGTTGATTCACATTCTGGTTGTGTTTAATAGAACAGCGCCCTCAAACAGCAAGTCAAGTTGTTGGTTTTTCCTCATCACATCAGCAAAACTACTTTGTTATTTTTTGACAAATAAACTGAATAACATAATTACAAAATTATGATAAAAAAATCATACGTGTAAGTGAAAATGGAAAAGAAAAAAAACACATTGGAAGACACACACTTAATACTGCACATAATATCAAACAGGAATATTTGTGAAAGACAACAATTGACAATGGTGATGAAATTGTTGGGGTTGTTTTCTGATTATGTTATACTGATTATATCTAAAAAACTTGCATGTGTTATAAAATAAACACTGACATAAACAAAAGTTTGAAACATAAAACCCCTAGAGGGCGTTAGTTGTAAACTTTATATACTAGTACATTGTCATTGCACAATTGTTATACACAGTCCAGTAGCTACAAATTGTGTCTAACCTGTTACTAATTGCAACAAAAAATATTTTTATGGTAACAGGTTACGAATATCCTTCTAAAACACAACAAAAATCTAAGTAGGGGAAAGTCAATGATTGACAGGGTCATTAATATTCCACCAGTCAGAGTAAAGATCAAAATTAGAGTTAGATTCGTCTCGATCGATTATACATTTCACATTATTCTTTGATGTTGGCATTGCAAGAATACTAGGCTATACATCGCTTTGGGAATACCGAGAGGTCATTGATGCATACACTTCTAGTCGCAATGTTTGTGCGAGTGTTGCTCTATCAAATCACTGACTGGCAACTCTCGACAGGCAAGCGTCGTCTGGCCAGCTTTGAACAGTTTTCCACGGTTATCTGATTTTTCTATCTTTCACCCAACCTGCAATACAAATGCACTCCCGAGTTCTTGGTGACACAGTAGTGAAGCTTGTTTTTTGTCAACATGGCAGCGATTGCTTGCCCGCCATTTGGGGTTATCAAATTTGTAACATCTCATGCTCATTAATATTAATAGGAAGGAAACCCTTGCATAGGTCACAAATCTCTTGTTTATTTTGTGGTGACCCGGCTTTTATACACTCCCATATTTTATTTCATTGAAAAAACAAATCAAAGAAAGCTTAGAAAGAACTCCCATGTGCTGAGAGTATTGGAGACACATTAAATATAATTCGAAATTAATTAGCTGTAAACTAATTATGCAAATCAGAAAATTAATATGAACAGATTTGAGTGTAAAACTAATGAGGTCTGCGCAATGTAACAGAAAATCTATGTTTCCAAGTTTAATTGAAATGTGATTAGAACCAAAAGAATATGAATTATTATGCTTATTAGGGAATTAATATGAACAGATTTTTACCCCAAACTAATTAGGTTTGTACATTGTCCTAGAGCATCTTTGTACTAAGTTTCATTGAAATGGAATAATTAGTACTTTAGATATCAATGTGAAAGCTTAAAATTGGTTAATTAAGCAAATTAGGTAATTAATATGTACAGATTTTAACCCACAATTATCCAGGTCTGTCTATTGTCCTACAGCATCCATGTACAGTAAAACCTGTCAAAACCGACCATGACTGGGACTGGGATCTATGGTCGGTTTTCAGAGGGAGTCGGTTTATTCAGGGTGGGCGTGACTTTGATTGAAACAACAATTACATGTGCTGTAAACACGGGACAAATGAAAGACATCGGAGTTTGCCTCCGGCGATTCTACATGTATTTACAATGTGCATTTATTGTATTGTTTCAATAAAATAATTTACCAAACAAGACAAAAATATTATGGTATGTACATGACATCAATTAACATTAAAATAACTATTCGAACAGACCGGGTAAGTATTGCGTATCGTAACTGAAGGCGTCCATTTTGGATGACATCACTACGTAAGTTCACGTGAGCTACATGTAATTATCATAATTTATGCAGACAGTCGATTTTGCTGTTAAGTCAATCACAGTCCCTCAACTGTGAGTCAATGAATCAAATTATGATGTAAAAAATCATCAAGTTTTGACTACTTTAAAGAACATCTTTTTTTTCAACGATTTTGTTTTCCGTTCGAATTATGAAATTTTGGATATCTGTCAAGTAACTGGAGTCTTTGTTCTGTAATCTTGTCAACATGTCTAGCACATTGCCATGCGTCAAGTCACTGTCGTTGTGGGGGTCAATAATTTGACTGTCGTTGCAATTTATGTCATTGTTGTCTATAGATTCATGGTTTTCTTTGTCTGCAATAAAATTCTCAACAATCTGTTGCTCCCACTCGCCATCATACATTGCTTCAGTCAGTATACGTTCATCAAAGTGGAGGTATTCTACAACGCTACACTGTGTTTGCGGGTCTGCAACTTGCTAAATAAGGTTTCCGAATTCTTTGTTGTCGTCTGCTTCTTCGTCATCATAAATTTCAATCTTGAAGCCCCCTTTACGGAAACATTCAAAAGCACAAAATTGTCGATCAGAATCGATATGGAAAGAAGAAAACTCAATGTCTTTTGAGCGTTGAAAAAGTGATAATGCAGTGTGCTTCACCGCAATTGAAGGTGATGACCCCGATCATTTGTTTAATCCGGGGTCATTATACTGTCCAGACACCACGCGATGCGTGGGCGTGTGGTGTGAAAAATGTAATCAGTTGCCATTGTTTTACACGGGACGTTACTTGTAGTGTGAGATTTGGTATTGTTTCTGTGACGTTTGCGGAATTTGGACACAATGCACACTTTTTAGGTCGGGCAGACCGAATTACTAGACAGCGGATGTGGTGCAACTGGTCGGATGGTCGATGTATTCAGTGTGAATATTGGACTTGGGACCGATCAATGCGGTCGGTGTTCGGAGTAAACAGTGGTCGGATTTCACAGGTTGTTTTAACATAGGCGTCTATGGAGAAATTTCGGGGCTACATAAATCGGTCGGTTCTGACAGTAGGTCGGTTTATCCAGGGGTCGGTTTTGACAGGTTTTACTGTACATTCATTGATATGTGATATTTAGTACCTGAGATATCAGTGTGAAAGTTAGTTAATTATGCAAATTAGGTGATTAATATGCACACATATTTACCGGAAACTAATTGGGTCTGCATAATTCTAGATTCATTGAAATGTGATGATTAGTACTTTAGATATCAAAAGCTGAAAATTAATTAATTATGCAAATTAGGTAATTAATATGTACTGATATTACCACAAAAACTATCAGGTCTGTGCAGTGTCATATGACATCTATGTACCAAGTTTCATTGAAATGTGATGATTAGTACTTGAGATATCAGTGGAAAAACCGAAAATTGACTAATCATTATGCAAATTAGGTGATTAATATGCACAAATATTTATCGGAAACAATCTCTGCATAGTCCTCGAGTATGGAAGTACCAAGTTTCATTGAAATGTAATGCTCACTACTTATATCAAATGCTGAAAATTAATTAATTATGCAAATTAGGTAATTAATATGTACTGATATTACCATAAAAACTATCAGGTCTGTGTAGTGTCATATGACATCTATGTACCAAGTTTCATTGAAATGTGATGATTAGTACTTGAGATATCAGTGGAAAAACCGAAAATTGACTAATCATTATGCAAATTAGGTAATTAGTATCCATGGATTATTACCAAAAACTAATCAAAACCTAGCATTAGTTCAGAGCATGTATGTACAAAGTTTCATCAAAATCCAATGAGTGGTTGTTTAGATATCAGTGGAACAATCATGGAACAGCTAAAAATCAGCTAATTATCATGCAAATTAGGTAATTAATATGCACGGATTTTTACCAAAAACTAATCAAATTTGCGCATATGTTCAGAGCATCTATGTACCAAGTTTCATCAAAAGCCAATGAGTGGTTCTTGAGATAGCAGTGGAACAGTCGGACACACACACACATACAGACACACTAACTGCAAAGACTCCCATTATGTGCTTCGCACATGGGAGTCAAAAATAAACAAAAGACTGTATGCAAGTCTAATGAGGAGAAGATTTTTGACCTTTTACCATGGACTTTCTGTTGCAATTAGTGGCAGGTTTCAATGCATATTGCCTGGACTAATAGCACTGTGGTCGCCAATTAAAACTGAATTATTTTACTAAAGGGCATTACATCGTTCAGACTTGGTGTGAATAAGCAATCAGCATGCCACAGGGCATAGATAATCACTATAATTGTTACTTACGATTGGTATTTTGAATAGCGGTGTCAACGTTTTGAAGTCTTTACCGCACTGCCATAATCGAATGTTCCCATCTTTAGATCCTGCTGAAACAAACACAAACATGGAATTCACCATTTATGTTACACACTCTGTCACTGAAATTATTTCGTTTTACACCACACGATGTGTAAGTATCAAAGTACAAACAAATTCAAAGAGAGTCTGTTGGTTTCCAGGATAAACTAATACGACTACCCCTGAATTTTTGCGGTGAAGGAACAACCGCATACACCATCAGGCACATCGACTACACCCGATCATTATTCAGAAAATCAGGCTGATCTACCCCTAGCCGCAATGTACATTGATTTTTTTTTGGAGGTAATAAAGACATGCATTGCCATATTCAATATTATTATAGAAGACAAAATGTTTGTTATGTTTTATATTCAGAAAAGAAAGATATGTAATTTATGTGTTATATTGTATTATATTAGAAAAAAATAAAATAAATGAGTGACATTCACAATAATAAAAAATGTACATTGATTAGAGATTGTAGCACATGCTAAAACTGATTTGCACTCTCATCAGTGATGATGAATGCAACAGCTCTATTTACCTGATGCCACTAAGTCGGTACTTTGTAGAGCGCCGACAGACGTAATCCAGTTCTCATCAACTATTCTTTCATTAGTGCTATTACTATGGGCATTATGTAATATACAAGATGGCTTCTTCTTCATTACACTCCACAAGGCAATAGAACTAGGCAGATATAAATTATCAGTTAATTTCACAAATAATCAATTCACTACAGTCTGTAGATATTTATATTATGCATCTGTTCGGAAAGAGCATTCCTTACATCTGTTGAAAACCACATTCGAAATGTGTGATCTACTGGTCCCTTGGCTGCAGACATTTTTAACCCCTCAAGCACAAGAGTAAATTTGTGTCACCTTTTATCACGTTTTATAAAAGCAAAATACATAAAAAAAATGCTCAAAATGTGACAGCAAAATTTTGGCGGGAAAAATTACAGAATTAAGTGGATTTAACCGAACAGTCTAATTCTACAAAGGTCAACATGTCAAAATGTATGCAAAGTGCTTGCATCTAGCATCACTGCACATATTTTCAACAGTTTTCCTACTTTATAGTGTCACAATCGAAAGGTTTTCATGACGATTCAGTCTAATTTCACTCACCCATCATCAGCTCCCGATATGAAATGTCCCTCATTAACTAACTGCACACAGTCTATCGAACCCTGATGCCCATGAAACACTAGTTGCGACTCCTCTACGACTTTCCAGATTCTTATAGTACCATCTCGTCCTCCGCACGTTATTGCACGCTCTCTAGTTAAACTATCGATACCAGTAATGCTGTCTTGGTGGCCAAACCTGTTAATAGACATATACATAGTCTAATACAAAGACTATTAATGGCAGTCATACTGTGAAATGTTGTACCAAAAACACTGGCAATCAGAGATTTGCCATGATTTCTTGGAAAAAAGTTGACCTGCCATGGTTTCATTTTAATCTGATAAAATGTATTCACCAAATCAGAATACTGCGTGGTACCGCCTACAGATCCTGATATTTTCTGAATATTGGTGATAGCAAATAACGCATTGTGGAAGTGCATTTTATTATTATCAAAGTTGCATGGAGGAGAATTATATGTCTACAATGACGATTTTTATGAATGGTGATTTTTAAAATGTATTGAAATAATTTTAACAATTGAAATGCATTGTATCTACTATGGCAATAAACCATGTGTTTTCTACCGCACTAACTCAGTAGTAATTGTGTTTATATAGAAATGTTGATTTCTTAAAAAAAGGTACTGTAAAATCTGTATTAGAAGCCACATCCCTAATATAAGTCGCACCCATTCTTTTTGAACAATTGAGAACCAAAAATTCATCATTTCTCATATGTGTAGATGCTCTAATTGAACTCGCATCCTCTCTGTTACATTGTACCATTTTAATAGAAGCAGCGGTTTCTAATCAAGATTTTACAGTGCCAAAAAAACAATCTGGCAAGGTTTTAAAGCTAACACTCCCAGTGTGTGCATGTGTGTAATGTGAAATATTGTAAACTACTATTTTAGCTGGAATTAATTTTAGCTGAAAAGACTTTTTGGCCGTTTTGTATAAAATTTATTTTCACTGATTTTTGACAAGTTGAATGGAAAATATAGGAAAAAAGGTATACTAGCTGGATTTCATTCTCACTTAATCGCGAAAATAGCGAAAATTAATTCCAAGTGAAAATAAAGTATTTTACAGTAATGCCCAAATATGAACTGCAGTAACATGTATCCCAGAATACAACAGTGAAACTTACAACGTTTCTACATACGCCATCTCATCTAGATCCCATATCTTAACAGATCTGTCATGTGATGAACTGAACAGTTGATGAGAATTCCTACGAAATGATAAACCCTGAAAGATGGAAGGAAAGAAAAGAAAAATAATGATTATTCCACTAAATGCCAGCCAAGCTGCATAACAGATTGCGAGAAACAGAAAAGAGATTATTACTTAAATATTTTTGCAAAAATGTCTGATAAATATTAAGAAACAAGTCATTGAAAATGATAGTCCTTTTCAGCTTTTTAAAGTGATCTTTTATGAGCTAAACATCAGTTACCCCCTCCCCCTCTCGCAATGACATTTTTAACTGTATCAGTGATAATGTGGTTAGAATGATGGTAGATTACATCAGTAGAGTGGAATTACAGTTCTTAACTACCGGTATCTATTATGTAAGACACGGTGCTGTATACAAATTTCAGGTGTGTACATCAACAGAAAGTTGGAACAATATAGCACTTATGCATTCAATTAAAAAAGCAGAAAACACCATGTGACAAATCAAAGTTGAATATAAAATATAGGAAAAAAAGGTCTATTTTATTTTCACTGAATCATCTCTTCAGCGAAAATAAAGTATTTTACAAGTATTGAAAAAAGTATTGGAATAATAAAAGAAATTAATGATGTATATAGTACTCACGGATATGGCATCCCTGTGTCCTTTAAATGTGTGTAACAATTCACAAGTGGAAGGATCCCAGATATGGATAACTTTATTTCTACATCCAGATGCCTGTTTTGAAATATATAAATTTATACCAATCTTCATCATGGAAAAAAAAATTGCTCATCTCCCTGGTAGTTTCTCTAGAAAAAAAATGGCTGAGCAGCATTTTTGGACAACTGGCCATATAAACATTATAGGTTTTATATTTAGTAAGAATATAGCTGCAATTCAAAAACTTATAAACTTACTAGAAATTTTCCATCTGACGATATTGCTAAACATAAAACGTGAGCTGTGTGGCCTTTATGTTTGTTTTCAGTTCCTTTCCTTCCTCCTGGTATGACATGCTCCTTTTTTCTGCTGTCTATGTTCCCTATAAACAAGAAATGACAAATTAGACAGTTGTTGTAATTGTGGTTAAAAGTGACTGTTGCAAACACCAGCACACAATACCAATGATTACCCACAATCCCATGTGGTTTCACTAACATGTATTGGTTATATATTGATTGGGAAATATCACCAGTACACAGCCATCTTTGGATATGCTTCATGTAATCTGAAAAACACCTTTTTTTTTAATGTTTCTTTTCTTTTCCACAATTTGCTCAATAGTTTGATGTTTTGCTTTGCTAGTGGAGTTTTTTTTCCCCAATAGTAAACCAAATTTATATATAAATAATAAAGAAAATCCCCTAGCACCTTTTTTTGAAAAAACAAATGCAGCAGATAGCTTAGGAATTTAATAGGATTCAAAATGGTAAGCCAGTAAAACATTTTAGAGAAATCAATGTCCAATGGTACAAATCATAGAGAATTCTGGGTAATTTATAAAGCTGTGTTTTAGACAGGTATAAAATCAAACATGTCAGATAACATATTTTAATAAAACTTTTCAGTATCCTTACATTTTATAATCGAACAATCTTTTGAAGCAGAAAATACATGTTTATTGTCAGGTGAAATGACAAGACACGTTGTGGATAACTGGTGACCACGGAGTACATGCATGTCGTCAAGCGATGGTTCTTGATAGTCAGACGCTACCTGCTTTTGTAGTTTACCGGCTTGTTCCAACTGAAATGAGAAAAAAAGAAGTGAATGTTTGGTAAGCAAAACATGCTGGCAATGGCTGAATACTTGGTTCAAACCTTTGAAGAACACCATATTTTCTGCCAACAGTAAATTCAGGTAAATTTTTTTACATTTTCAGTAACTTTTACTGAATTCAATCTTAATTTTGGACCAAACAAATAAATGTGTCATAACTAATTGCTTTTAAACAAAAAATTGGAAATTGCTGCAACATTTCATGCGGAAAAGAAGCAGACTATAAATTGAACTTTTTGTGGATGGTTTCTGAAGTTGACTTTGGTGCTTATAAGGTCAAAATTTCTTCAAATAGATTGTGATAGGTGAGTGGACTAATCACTTTCCTTACAAAATTGGGTCAGGGGAAATTAATTCAGGTTTTGGAGGATGACACAAGTTGATATGGGTTGAAAGGTCAAAACATCAAACTCATTTGATTGACATACCACTTCTTCATGTAATCTATGCGAAATCGCATCATTCAGCAGCTCATCAGATTCTTTCTTCTCTCTTTCTGAAATAAAATGTAGATGTTGAGAATTTGAATCATTTTATGATTTTCTACTCAAAAGAACTATCACAAACAACACTGTAATATATATCTGAATCAACTTGTATATTACAGCAAATGTTCTCAGTACGTGATGATACAAATGCAAACATTTGGGTTGTAATATTTTATTTATCTCTAAAAAAAATTTACGTCTTGAACTGATCATATGAATAGACATCTTGATGTACAGGTTGACATTTTGGTTCAAAAATGAAGAATTTCAAGAAGAGCTTAAAGGCGTGCCTACAAGTCCCATTTTCCAGTTTGACCATAAAAAGACACAGGGATGCTCTGAAAAATCTAGGCAAGGTTGGGTTACCAGAAAGGCATTTTTTTTTGTATTTGGCCTCATCGCAAGGCAATGGTCGAAATAACAGGCAGCAGTCAATACATTAGTTACATTAGAACACAACATACCCTGGATATTTCTATACTATATACCAAATACCATGTACTGACTTTGCATCAAAGTCTAAACTACATTCAAATTTGAGGATATCCACAGACTTTACCAGTGAAATGAGTTGTCTTATGATTTTACATGTTCATTTAAATTGAGATATGAGCAGTATTCTAACACATGGTTACCTTGTGCTTCTAACTCTGCCAAATACTGTTTGGTTAATCTAAGTCGTTTTTCTTGTGGTGTTTCATCTTCGGTGTCAGACTCTGATCCCGATTCTGCCTTGGCTGTCTCTTTATCACTATTGATAGATATCAAAAATAAAATAGAATATAAAATGAATTCACCAATACTGATGCCAAACTGAATGACATTGTTAGCGAACAGGCTAAACCATAAACTCTAACCTAGGCCTTACGCACAGCACTGTGAATATTGATCAGGAATTTCCTTACACACTAGCATATATGATTACAGGGACCTGGCGCAATCAAAACGGATGATGTACTCAAAAAATGATTGACAAGTTTACACCTTATTAAACTCTGACCAATCGATATATGCATCATGTGCAGAGGGCAAACAACTCGCCTGACCAGATTACGTGCTGTTCTCTGATTGTAGTTATTTCTATCACTACAAGCTGCCATGTTGAATTATGCGTAATTTCCCAACATACATAGTGGTTATAGGCACAATCGTTATTGCAAAGTAAGGTCACTGCGTTCAAAGTGTCCCTATTGCTTTTCTGTCATTGAGTTTTTGTAAATAGGTTTCTTGTTGGATGGTATTTTTTAACAATTTAAAAGTCTTTAGTTTTGAATCAGTACTGTTCATGTTAGACATCCATGTATTTGTATAGTGTTCCTTACATGATTCTTGAAAGTGCTGTTTTGTTGTATGTTTTTTTTTTCAAATCATGTAGTTTTGATGAAAAACAGAACCAACTGTTTTTCAACACTGTATTCTCCATCTCTAAGTGCATAATATACTATGTTGGTACTATATGTAACTAACCAATATAAAGCATCAAAAAATCAAATGGTATGAAACTAAAGCTATAATACCTCTAACATCACTAGCTGTGGAATCATAGCCCTATGTTGCCAACCGCATTATTTACGTGACTGACTCTGGCCGGCCCATAGGGCTATGGGGCCTTGTGCGACTGAATACCGGTTAAAATCCACATGCCAAATTTGGTCGTCACGAAAATCACATTTTAAGACCTTCGAAAGTACTCACTATGTTTATTTACTTCCAAACAATGACCAGAACCTATTTGTGCTGTGAAATGATGACGGTGGTCATAAAAAATTGACTTTATTTACCGTACACAGAGTCGCAGAAAAATAACAAGACGAAAGACGCCATTTTGGACTACAGAGTTACGCGAGACCTATAGCAAATTACGCGAGACCTATAATTTTGTACCACGTGACCGAAATCAGTAGATAAATTGCGTTTATGCAACTAGTTTCTATTATTAAACAAAAATCATACAATTATAAATACTGTATGTGATTGCTTTGTTTGAACAATTAGAATAACGGGAAGATTGAGTTTTATTCTTCCACCACTGTATCACATGACCGCCAAACGAGATTACATTTATTCTGCGCTAGGGAGTGTGGGATGTCAATGGCTGTCGTTTTCTTGTAATTTGCTTGGTTTATGGGGTAATTGTAAAATATCACAAATTATTGCTTATTTATAAACACAAATTGCAAACAAAAGCTTGTATGTTATTCATCCAGCTATCAATTCACAATAAAGGTATGTCACACCATCGTAATCGAAAGCAAAAGCGATTTAATTTACGTATGCCAGATTTCTGTTTTTAAACGGTGATAGATCCCGTAGCTCTATGTTCGACGTACAACAACAAAATTAAAAAAAAGACGTCCAAATGAAATTGTTAGGGGGAAATTCGATTGTAGGTCGCACCAAAGAGCTACGGAACCGCAGCTATAACATCACATGCTTCATTATATATATATCATGTAAGCAGATATTCTAAATTTAATTGCATGAAAAAACTGTATTAAAGCCTTGAGTTCCTAACTGTTCATGGGTTTCCCTGTTATGTGGGTGTGATAACTGACAGGAAAGCCTCATAAACATTCCCATGAACTCGAGTGCATAACATTTTATGTAATGCTCAGTATAAACAAATTGGAATGGTATTTAAAATTACGAGCTCGAATCTATCAAATGTTGTTACCCTTCTGCTTCAGAATCGCTCTCTATTTCTTCATTTTTAAATTGTTTCCTTTTCCGTTTTAACGCCGGGACGTCTCCTGCTGCTCCTTTTACTGCTTTCTGCAATAAATTGTAAATGGTTACAAATAATGTAATGCTACAAAGTTGTACAACCTTCCGCTTGGTAATATTGTTGAACACGTGTTGCCCATTGCATGTTGTTATCACTTCCGCATTGACTTAATCAGTGATTCAATTCATTACTGCAAAAGAACGTGAAACATAAAATATAAAACACATCAGAAACACGTACCTTTTTCTTTATTCCGACTTGAGTCTTCGGTTTCCTTCCCAAGGACGGACTTTTGATGAAGAAACCCGACATTTTGGAAATTGTGTGCTGGGAATTAATGTTCCTGAGCTAAGGGACAAATCAGAACACGTGTTTTATAATGCTCCCGACTTCTAATGTCCACGACCAATCAGAACACACGTTTTGTAACCTGCGCCCACTATGCTGTCTAATGGCGTTTCTTTCGAAGTAAGGTTAGATCGCTGTTCACAGCAAGCAAGCGGAAAATCGTGTATTCTGTATCGTAAGTGGAAATATTTTGCACTTGCACGTAGCCTCCATTACGTGGTGTATATTCTACAAACTATTATTCGAATAATATAACGATTTGTTACGTAAATTTCGCCGCAAATTATTCTCCGTATAATTGAAAATAGAACACAACAAAGGCTTGGGCCGAGGTGACGTAAATTGACAGTGGTGCAATTCGCCAACTCCGTAATTGGGAGGATATTCATCATCAACAGCATCGCCATCGTTTGTACAATGACAGAATTGAATTTAAATGTTGCTGCATAACTTTAGCGTTCCGCGTATTTTTCGCTGATTACTTGAGAATATTATTACTTGACAACAATAAATCAAAGACCACAATGAGTTCTAGTAAAAGAGTGTCATCGCATGTACGAGTGAAACAAGAGAAAATAATTGATGGGTTTGAAGTGCAAGAAGCAAGAATAAAGCTTGGAGGCGTGCTGCAGACTTTAGTTGACAAGGCAGATGACGTGTATGTATCAATATGTATTTTTCAAATATTGAATGGATTTTAAATATTATTGTGTTACTTTGTCATCTGCTTTGTTGTTATCTGTACATCTGTCTCTGTATCTCCGCAAGTTTCACTTACCGGGTACATGTATTGGCCCAGAGTGTCTAAGAGAGGGCAACACATACATTTAGTCCTTTTTCGCCTTATTCTAACACTTAGCTGATGACTGAATGTAAATTTTGCACACTCTGATGCCCCTGGTCTTACACTACAGTATGTCATAATTATTGTCCTTGGACTGTCTTCCTCCTATTTTTTATTGTGAAATACAAATTTCCTGTATAGAATATAATATCACCAATGTGGCCGATGCATTGTGAATAAATCCCACTGTTTATTATTCATACTATATTCAACCTCTAGTCCTAGGCTTTGTTTATAGGAATAAAATGATCACGACGTTGATTGAGCAAATGGTCAATTCATGTGGCTTTGTATTTGTCAGTACTTGTCAGTCGTACTGCAATGATGCATACTTTATATGTACATCCTTGCACAATATTCGAAATATTAGATCGTTTTCTTTGTTAGTGGTGACCACATGTAAGTGGGAATTATATTCGTGAGGGTGGGGTGTACCTCTCCCATGGTTACATCAATCGTGTGACAACACCCTATACTGCATTTGCTCTATTAGAATTGCACATAAATTAAACATTGCATTCATTGTATATTGATTATTGGATTGTAATATGAGAGGTAATCATGAAAAATACCACAAAAAATGCATGTATGATATCGATTGATTAGTAGCAGAAGTTGCTATCCTGTACTGCCTAAGTGCATACTTAGTAGTACCGGTATTCTTGTGATAACCTTATTATTATACATCTTTTCTCAGTTTTTATTAATAATTTAAATGAGAGATAACATCCACAAATGTAAACGAAACGAAAAAAGCTGTTGAAACATTTGCCTTCAGTGACTGGACTCTATTTCTAACATACGCTATAGCTGTGTCCAAATTAACGAGGAAAGTGTATGAATGTAACATCAATAACCTGGAACATGCTGTGCTGGTGACGTAGTTCACCCCTATATAAGGCAAAATTTAAAAAAATGTTGCTGAATGATGATATAGCTTTGTATTGAGTGATAAATTCTATTGTTTTCAATGCTAGATATTTAATGATTTATTTTGACTACAGATACACCCTTTAAGTAAGAACATGTGCTGCTGATAAAGAAAATACTGGTACTGATTTATCTCAGGTAGAATAACATTTGGGCAATAAAAAATATGTCAGAACTGACCCCGACCCTCCCACCCCCCTATGTGCAGCTTGCCTATATATGGAGTTCTAATTGTTTTGTATTTCACTTTACATACAAGTGGTAATATATCTGAAGAGGAAGGTGCCAAAGGCTCCCCAGAGCAGTCTGGCAGCAAGTAAGTAACCATGACAACTGCATTATGAGATTTTGAGTTACAGAAAACTGAGCTTATTATACAACTGTACTCAGCTTTGTTTATTGTTGCATTCAATAATAATATTTTATTGTGCTTTTGTAATGGTGTCAACCACTACTAAAATAATATGCCACTCAGGGTAGCCAATTTGTCCAAGATAGCAACGAACAAGCGTGATCGGTAAACGAAAAATGCAAGAACATTGTGTGAAATATAAAATTACAACACCTCATACTGAGATTGCATAAACACACGAGTCAGTTAAAATAAAAATAATTTTACTTCACTGAGTCTTGTGTTCTTTAGAAAGACTTTCAAACGCAATACCGGGTACTAGTATTTAGTCGTGCAGAATCATTGCGCTTTATCGTACCCATACATCATGTATAAAAATCTAATGCGGTAATGACCTGTGACCTACGTCACAGTGAATGTAGCAGAGGGCAATCGATATACATTAAAATTGAAATAGTGTTCAGTTCAGCATTATGTTCCCCCACCTGGGAAGAAGTTTATTGTAACTACAAATCATTCTACTTTCTAAATCTGCTTATTCTTGATACATACAGGGATTTACCAGGATCTAATAGTGCTAGTCCGAGCAAAAAATCCGGCAAAAATCCACGAAAGAGAAAAAAGAAAGATGGTCTGGGAATGGACTATGACAAGTCCGCCGTTGAGACTACTCAATTACAGCGTAAGTTGCTTATGTGTCAGCACAGCACTTATACAAAAAAAAGTCAGGAGAGACAACGGTGACATTCAATGTCCAGAACTGTCGCCTGGCACAAAAATATTTAAAAAAAAAAAAAAAGTTGCTTTTCAGTTTGCGTTTTATTCTCAATAGTCAGTTGAGTGTCATACATTAGTGATTATCTTTGGTGTTCTCCCTGTTCTTTTGCATTTCAGGTGTTAATTTCTGAAAAATACATACATACATTTACGCTGGTGTTCAAAAATACATGTATGAGAATTAATCTCATAGTAACGCTAATTTCTCTAGACGTGTAACACATCAAACGTAGATTAGCCTTATCACATTTGATCTTGTGCAAGGCTATACATGGTAATGATGGCTTGTGTGTGACAGAGCTAAATGTCCAATCAGATTAATACTATAAGTTACCTATTGATTTTGTTGCAAAAGAAAAAAATGACAGTGTTCTCTTGACATGACAGTTCAAGCCTGCTATTTCACTGACGAAGCATGTATTAAAACTATCGGGTACCATGGTTAAAAGTCTTGGGGAGAACGCTGTTAGCATGCATTTCAGCTGTCATCCTCTCTACTTAGGTAATGAGTAATTTTTCTACATTGCTTAGTTTAGAACCTACTGGTAATAACACTTTTTATTTCCTGTACTTTTTTTATTCCTAGATACTTACATAATGAAATTATTTGACCGCAGTGTTGATTTAGCTCAGTTTGACAGCTCTACATCACTATACCCTATATGTCGAGAATGGATGCACAATCAGCCACAAACCAGACTACCTCACAAGGGGGAATCATCACCGGATAATTTACCAGCCGATGATGTAAGTAAAAATAAATGAATATTCATATTACATATTGTTTATGTTTAAACTTTTTTCTGTAAATGGACGCAATTTTACTGTAAAACAATGAACTCCAACTTAAATTACAAATATTTTGGTTGCAATTTTGTATGTCATTTAGATGATGGATTCAGTGTGGCCCATTGGTCTGGAGTAGTAATGTGGGTTATTTAAACAGTGTGTATTTATACAGTTGTTTTTGCTTAGTCTATTATATTATGATAGGTACCATATGAATTACTTCACTTTTGAATAGGGGTATTTCATATCATGGTCTCCCACTCTCCCACACCCCTTTGCAGTGCCCACCAGATTACTGGTGTATCGTGTGATAAAATAACTACCTGTTGAGCTTCATGAGGTGATAAATGTTTGATTTCAGCAGAGTGATGATGAAGCCAAATCGGTATACCATTTACCATCTCCACATAAATCAGTAGAAGATAAAGATATCCGTGTACCTTCACCAGTACCACAACCTGACGAAGAATTTAAAATGAATTCGGTAAGTATGAACCCTGGTGTTGGCCCTTATTCTGGAACAAAGGGACGAATTTAGAATTTCTTTTGGATTTTATTGCAAATCCCATCAATACTATACTGTACGTATGTTGATCAGATTTTTGTTGATTTTACTATTGAATTGCTTGAGTTATTAGTTAGACATTTGTTGTCGTGGTTAAAGTTTAAAGTTCCTATAAAATACTTTTCGCTTGGAATTAATTTTCGCTATTTTTGCTGAAGGTTCAGTAAAAATAAAATCCAGCGAATATACTTTTTTTTCCTATATTTTACATTCAACTTGTCAAAAATCGGTGAAAATAAATTCCATACAAAACACCTAAAAAGTCTTTTCAGCAAAAATTAATTTCAGCTAAAATAAAGTATTTTACCAGGGATCTGCCCACGCTGGTCGGCGCCGGTCTCTAGCGACCGGCACTCGGAATCTCCGACCAGGACAAAAAATTGGCGACCAGCACTATTCTATTCTATTCTATTCTATTGTTGTCGGCCACTGGACCATCAATCTATTGTCCTTGTTGTTTTTAACACACAACACAATGCAAAAAATTAACACACAACAAAACTTGAAAGAAGATACCGCTGTTCAAAATCAACGTACACGTGTGACATCAGCCTAATAATGTGTTTTTGTTTTAACCTCCGATTGACATTCTGTTAGTTTTAACAAACGAACCAGATCGGAATAAGTCGTACATCAAGATAAGGGGAGGGAGGACAATGATAAATAAACCGAAGGAAGGATTACCATTGCAAGTTTAATTGTTTGTAGGATTTGCCGAGTTGAACAATAACTTGCTCACTTCACCGGCAGCGATGTGTCAAGCTGTCGTTCGTTTAATCTGCACTTGCACTCGAGTGTAGTAACCGTGATTGATGTTTTTGGCTTCATGACTCGTTTATAAAAATAAATTCATAAGCTATATTCAGTCAGCGATACAAGGAATACTAATTTCTCACTATTAATGTGATTTACCAGCGTTCTATCGGAAAAGAAAACAATTAAATTCCGGCACTCAAATCAAGCTGGGCAGAACCCTGAATTCAACTTGTCAAAAATCGGTGAAAATAAATTCCATACAAAACACACAAAAAGTCTTTGCAGCGAAAATTAATTCCAGCTAAAATAAAGTATTTTACAGTAGTCAAAGTTTGTGTACCGTAGTTGTATGGGCTATGTTCATAAAACATCACATCAGTCAGTCAGAGTTTATTTTAACTATCTTCCAGGATGGAGTACAAGCACCTTCAGTAGAGACATTACTCAGCAATCACCTCGACAGATGGAAAACGATTCGTCACAAGTGAGTAACCTCCTCCCAAGTCTAATGTAGATGTAGAGGCTTTAGCTGCTTTAAAATCATGATCATCTGTTTAGAGTCACTGCTATATGCGCTTCAAAATATGTCTGACCAACTACTTTTTTTACAAATCGCTTTCAGGCTGCTCCTATCTGACTGGACTTGTCAATCAATTTGAATGTGGTTTTCTTGGGTGTTCTCCCTGTTACAGAATATTTTGCATAAATTTGAGGTGTTGAATTTCTGAAAAATCATACATAGTGGTCACTCAGCGTGAAATGCTTTGGGGAATTGATTACTGGTGTGTATTTCTAGAATCGGCCAGCTGATCCTGCATTTCAGAACCGATTTAGTTGGTCATGTGTAGTATGAAGCATGTTCACTGTAAATCAGTGACTGTAAAATCAACCAGACTATACCTACATCAGATCATAATAAGATGGCTTCCTTTTGCTTTCATGCCATCAAGTTTGCGTTTCATTATAACATTATTTTGCATGTTTCTTTTTTGAATGAACTTCTGTCTTTACATTACTCTGCTACAAAATGATTACCCATAATATTAGTAGTATATGATTTGTACTATTGTACTTGTATTTCACTTTTTATTGGCAGAATATCTTAGACCCGATTTGGAATAGTATTTTTTGTAATGTGATTAGAATTTGGACCAAATTTTGGAGAAAGCAAATATATAGATGTGCTAAAAATGCTATCACTCTTCACAAAATGCAATTACCAATACTAGTACCGGACTCACCATAATCAACTAGCAGACAACTAGCTGGTATGGATTGACTGTGGTTATCTGTAGTATGATTCACGGTTGTTAACTGAGTTTAACATATTCTTCACAAACAAAACGAAACATCAAATTATTTAGTAATTTACAGAAAAGAAGATAAGAAAAACATTGGGGAAAAAATATATTGTCAGAATGCATGAAACACATGTACAGATTGTATTATGTATTGGTGATGTTTATTGGAGTTTTACAAACCAATATGTTATTACTATTTTTGTGGAAGATCTCCTCTTACTGCCTTCCTGAGAAGTTTAAGATCCCAATTCACTCCACTGTAAATGTGTTTGTATTTGTTTCACCAGGTGGAAAGATGCGTCTCAAGCTAACCAAGCAAGATACTCTGAGAGTTACAGTGTCTTGAAGAATATGTATGATAGACAGTGAATTTTGTAGAGGTAGAATACTGTACTGGTAAATAATGCCATTGAAGTACATAATTATATTGAATATTATATTACTTTGTAAATGAGTAATACCAGTATATTAAAAATATCTGTTTCATTGCGGTATGTAGAAATCTAAAAATAATGATTTATTATTTGTCTGTCATGTGTATGTCTATTATTATCGATGTGCCCGTCTGGTGCTTTTGAAATACCAGTACTGTAACTTGGGTATGAATACTGCCCTCTAGTGTTCTTTTGTGTATATTAAAGCGACAATAGCTGTAACTATCAATCTTTTTCTCTGAATTTTTATTTTTAATAAAATATTTTTTGTGTCATTAGTGCCAATTTGTAACATGGGAAATGTGTACAGCGAATGCATAGCATATACACTATTTACCAATGTTGTATATTAAATCACTTGCAAGTGCAAAAAAGGTGGCCATGTGGTTGCTTCCACAGGGGGTCATCAATTGAAATCCAGTATTGTCAAGCAAACCTTGCAGTTTAAGATGAATTTACTGGGGGCACTGAGCAAAATACATCTCCATCTTGTCTTCTCACTGATGTGTCATTTCCTATAATGGTGCGAGTCTACATCATAATTTTCTACTACTCAACCCTTCGAAAATGTATGAAGTCTTTAATTATGAATAGTGCAGTCATTAGCTCACAATTATTTATTTTTTTAATTTTTATTATTTAGTATCCTTAAAATTACAGTTCTCTAAGAAAAATACAAAATATAAAAAAAGATAAATGAACAATAATTGTCATAATGACAGTCCCCTTGCATCTTTTTTATAGTCCCCCTTGGTGTCATGGATTGTCCATTCATTTGTCTGTATTTTCAGACCACCCTTGTACTTCTATAAAAACAATAGAATTAACAACTGCATAGAGCTGTTTCATAGTTAAAGCACTGTGGTGAATGAAAAAGCTGTCAGCAAACTTTTTGTACCAGAAAGCATCCTTGAAAAATGCATTTACCAGCGCAATAGTCTTGCATGAACAAAAAATCTGTTTCTAAATGTTGGCTTTTAAAAACTGTAGTCTGTCCCCTTGTCATTGTAGACTGAGAAGTTTTCTTGTTTATTATCTAAGTGAAGTGCATCGCTATGGAGATGCCATCAAGGCAATTTTTACGTGAAGATCCTTGTCATCCCTCTGTGTTGCAAATTGCCACGTGTTCAAAAATGTTCTTTTTTTGTATTTTTAGCTCCATGTACATTTAATATACTAAACCAATGTAGTACAATAATATAAATGCATTTGTATTTTGAATGGAAATTCTATTATAAAAAAATACCTGTGATGTTGCATCAAGAATTGTACCGGTATTTGTATAAGCGTGTGTAATTCACAACCTGTGGACTGATATTGATGCAAGACATTCTTTGAATTGATTTGACCGCAGCTGATGCACTTAATTACCGATATGTTCATTAAGGGTCTATGATTAATGAAATTCACAAAACTGTATAAGATATTCTAGATATCTGAAGCTTGCTAATAATAAATAAATCTATTATAAAATCTGTTACAGGTTAAATATACGAAGATTTCAGTAAAAGTTTAATATTGCAAAGATAAAAATTGTTTCACATGAACAAAAGAAATTCACATAAATCGTGCTCTCAGAATTAGAACCTATAGGCAAAAACCTTTCTCTACTAGGACGAACAACAAGTACGTGCTTGTCTTTAAAGGTATGCGGTAACAAGAAAAAACAACTGAGGCTGAATTTTTGTTATTCTTTATGGCTATTTGAAAAAAAAAATTGAGGTAACCTTGGTTACGTGTAGTTTCACCAATTTTTTCAATTCAAAATGGCCGACAGATCCGGGCTCAACACTATAGCAGCAAAACGTCAATTATCAAATATTTCCTTAGCTAGCTAGCCACATTAATCTTAAAATGAAATTTAACGTTCAGATATTGGTGTAGCAAAGAAGCGAGTGCATTAGTGTGAGTGGTGTGAGCAAGCTGCCATCATGGTTTATCTATTTCGTGCCACAAATTGAAAAGTTTGTGAACAATTATACACTGTTCATGACTAGACTTCTGTATGAAATTAGCACTGCTACTTCAGGAAGCTGCATTATGCACTTTGTTCTGTGACAAGAACTGCCTGGTAGAATCATGTTTTACAGCAATATACCATCAATAAATATTTGAGTTACTAATTGGAAATTTACTTGGCTGGAAGTTTATTGCGTCATAGTGGGATTAACCCTGTCCCACCGATGCTAGTGATAACCTAACCCTGTGGTAGTAGCAAAGTAAAATTAATCTGCCCGCCCACTGAAATGTGAACGCATTGATACTCTTGTCACATTTGCATGGTTGCTGCTCACCTCAGCAATGTTAAATTGCTATTATGTCATAGTAGGTGGTGACGAATCGCATTTCTAGAAATATTCAAATCTGCAAGTAAAATGGTTAGGGATCATCATGTTTACAGTCCTTAGGTATTCATGGATTGTAGACTGGATGTTCTAGCCATCTTGAATGTGGTGGCGCTTCTGATGTACCGGTAAATGATAATCGGTTCTCTTTCCTCAAATCATTTTTTTTATGTTTTGAGATGGTCATTCCTTATGGTCTGTGTATCCATCAGGCAGAATAAGTTCAATATAAATTTGAAAATACAAATTCTACACATTGAAAAGTATGCTAGTTTGCATTAAATAAGTTGTTCTTCACATCACATAAGTTGTTCTTCACATCACATCAGTTGTTCTTCACATCACATCAGTTGTTCTTCACATCACATAAGTTGTTCTTCGCACCATACATGGTTATGAAAATTGCATCATATTTTTGTTGATAAAAATCATAATTTGAACACAATACATGTTTTTAGCTTGATATTTCACATAATTACAAAGTGGAAATGCAATTTTAAGATACTTTTATCTCTCTATGACATGCATCCTTTGTCACACCTTAATAAGTACCCTAGGAATGAGCACCTCGCCCAACATCATGTACCGGTAACTAGAGAGCAGCGCTTGTACTAAAACAAGTTAAGACTTTAACAGAAATAACACCAAATTAAGTTGTTTTAGTTGACCTTTTCCAAATAACTATAAACCTCAGCATTTCTAAAGTAAAAAAAAAGTTAAATCATTTAAACTGAAGTGACAGTAAAATTGAGATTTTGTTTGAGACTATAAAATTGTAGTGATGCTTTTAAAACTCACAAAGCCATACATTGATTTAATACTTTTACATTGATAGGAGTATGTAACTTTTATATAAGTGTATAAAAAGTATAAAAATTTTATATTTCTTAAAATATATCACAGTTTGAAATTGTTGGATTAATTATTCATTCGAGCTTTTGTGTACCAATACAAATACCTTTGTCTGGATTTTTTTTCATATTAAATTTAAATTCTGTTCAAAATACATATTTTTATTGTATCAAAATATAACGCTAGTGGTTATTGCTTTGTGAAAGTCTTTTGATAAAGTGTTGATATTTGGAAAATGGCCCCAACCCCAGCCCGTTCCCTTATAGATCTGATTGTAGTACTGTTGATTTATTTTGTGGAAGATTTATTTGTTTTCAATTTTCTGAATACTGTGAGTTTATAAGAATTACTGCATAGTATATCTGTCAATTCCCATTCTCAAATTTTTTAAATGAGAAAAAATACACTGTATAATGCCATTAATAATGTTTTAGATGAAATTTTTAAAAAGCATCTTGTCAAACGGGTATAATATAAAATTTGTTGATATTTCAAAAAAACTATCTAATAATATTATTGCTGTAGTTGTGCACTGTTGAAAGGTTTAAAAACTTTAAAGTTAAATCAAAATTGAAAAGTTGAATACAAAACATTTTCACTTTATTACAGCGAGTCTCTGAAGTATTATTTAAACTTCAACTGTTCATAGTTTAACTTTTTGCCTCTACTGTCTTTATCCATGACCATTTCTTTCAACTCGACAGTCTGCATGTATTTTTGATACAGGGCACATCAATGTCTATACCCTCCGAGTGCCATTATTTTTTTAACCGCCAAAATTTAGCATATTTTTATGTAATTTTCTAGAATTTTTTTAATAATTTAGGAAAAAATAGACCTTATTTGCTACAGATCTTGATCCAAAAGTTTTTGGAGAAAATATGAAAAAAAAAAATATGTAGGTTTTATTTTATGAATGGTGACAAGAGTCTGGCTCTCAAAAGGTCATAGGTCAAGGAGGTAATTTCCTATAGGGACATGTTTTATTTCTGGCGTCTGATCTACATCACAGACTGTTATATGTTGCTTGGACAATGTAAGTTTATGGTCTACTCGCAAGCTGTTACTGAATGTCGGTTGAGGAGCCAGTGAAAACAGAAAAAAATCAACTTTGACGTAATCCTGAGCAACAAAATTTATATATGTTGCACATGTAGGATTAGTCTTGTTACACTGTTCAGGAGAGTCTCAACAACTAGCCCAATGAACTGTTGTTTTCACCAGTTGCTGTTGTAAGGCGGTGAAAATGCCTTGATACCCCCCCCCTCCCCCCAAATACATAGAAAGTAAGAGTTTATCTTTAGTACACCACTTCCTTATTTATGTTGGTGTGGATGTGCAGGAAGTTATTTTTAGCACACTGTTTCTTTATCGAAGCTGCTCTGAGGAGGGGGTTGTTCATCTGGTGTTTCCTTACAAGGCTCCATGCGAGAGTTATACATCATCTGTCTGGCGGCAAACGCTTCTTGTAGCAAGTCGCAATGTATCAACTGCTTGTGGAAACAGTTGATGAAATTTCGAACATCACGTTCTGAAATAGAAAACAGAAGTTAGTAAAGATGCATACCGGTAATTTGTGATGAAAAGAGGGAACTTGTCAGACCTGAAGAAAATTTGTTGGTCATATTTCTTAATTCTTATAAGCTTAAAATAGAGTGATGAATTTGTTGGTCAACTAAAAAATTATACAAGAGTGATCTGATAGCGATTCCAATTTAATAAGAAAACTTTCTTGAATTTTCCTGGCATGGTAATATAAATCTTGGGAAAACCATCCAAAATGAGGTGAATTGAGCTTACCTGGTTCAATTGGACGGTTTCCATAGTGACATATCTCTATTGTATCCATTAGAGTTTTGCCAAGAGAACGCCGGGATATCCTCTGTGAAGAATAATAATATTTTTATAACAACAGTATGTATGTTTCAGTGATTTCCATGTTCTTGATGGTACCTAACTGTTTCAAATTGTCCATGGGATTTTATCTGGTTTTCTCCTGCCTATGTAGGTGTCTTTTTAGCTTTGTTTTGTGTTACTGTTAGAGTGAGCATGGAACTATAAACCCCAGGAAGAACAACCACTTCGTTTCCTTTGAACTATGATAGTTGCCGCAATGTTGAATGTTTATTTTGACTGTTTATTTCGTCGCATTAAAAAATAAGCCGATTTACGCAAATGAACGGTTATCTCCGACTATCGGTCATTTTCGGAGTCAATCGGGCGACTTCGGGAGATCACGTGATCAAGTTGTTTCGGTTATAGCATAAAAAATCAATGGCGCCAAGACAAAAACACTGATAAATGAGCGACATTCAACGGGAAAAAAAACACATTGCCACTTCTGGCGATCGAAGGGAAACACAGAATAAGTCGGGATATCTCGACAACAAACAGCATACCAAACCCCATGTTTCGCAAACTTTCGCAACCTTATTTCTTCGAGGGTTGAAAAAAACAAGAAGTAATCTAAAAACGACATTGAAAATTATGAAAACTTGCTAAAACTCCGACCCGTTGCATGATTTCCGGTACACTGAAGGTCACCCTGCAGACCGACTTGTTTGCGCATGCGTGGTGAACAAAATATTTTACTGCGCAGATATGAAATTTTTCAAGTTTTCCGTTTCCAGCAAAACGGTTGATACGGGCGTATAGGCGGCAACTAACATGGAGTATGACTAATGTTGTGGAAACAAAAGCGAAAGCACTGTAAGATAAAGGTTTTTTTAATCCTCTTTAATAGTTTTGTTGTTCTTCCTGGGGTTTATAGTTCCATGGAGTGAGTGAGAGTGTCACTCGGACTATGTAATTGTCACTTGGGATATGTTGGGCATCACTTTAACTATGTTGGTTGTTACTTGGACTTTGTTGGGTGTCATTTGGGTTATGTTTGTATCACGCTGGATATGGTGTTGTCATTTGGACTATTATGATTTATCACTTGGGATATGGTGCGTGCGGGTCATTTGGGCTATATGATTTGTCACTTGGGATATGGTGGGTGTGGGTCATTTGGGCTATATGATTTGTCACTTGGGATATGGTGGGTGTGGGTCATTTGGGCTTATGATTTGTCACTTGGTATATGGGTTGTGTCATTTGAGAACTGAGGCATTATGGGTAAAGTGTGCCAAATATACTGATCTCACAAGACTTACCAATGCTCTAAGTTCCCTTAGTAATGAAATAACTTCAACGAACGTTTCTTCCATTAGTGATAGTCTAACTCTCTCCGTTTCTAAGTTTTGTAGTTCATACTGTAGTACTTCACAATCTTGCATCCGGAGTTGGATTTCTTGGAATAAGTCAGTTTTCATCTGAGGAAAATTATGTAAAACTATATTTATTTGACTGAAAATAATGCATGAAAAAACAAAATGTTAAACATGACCCCTTTACACCAGTATGTACCTTGTTTCAAATTGCTGGTACTATTAATTTTTTTTCATGGGCAGAAAATTTGGTGGTGAGATAATTTAAAAGCATTTTTATGTTTCTTGAAAGTGAAACATTGGCATTTTCATTATAACACAATTTTGAGAATTTCTGTAATTAGCGTGAAGACAAAAACAGTATTCATATCATTATATTTTTGTCTGTATTGATAGATCTAATCATCATTTGGGGGACATGTTTAACTCGTTACCAGTCATATGAATTAACTTGGTTATGATTCTGACATGTTTATGAGGTTGATAGATCTTCTAATTGAAAACCAAATAATGAAGCTACTTAAGTACTGATTGGATCATAAATTATGGGGTTATTTATAATAATTAATTTCTTTCATCACACTAATGAAATTTTGAGGGAATTACAATGCTTTATAATAAATTTGACACAGGAGATTTGTAAGCCGTACAATTAAAAAATGCAATGACTGATCTTAATGAGTAAAGTCGTAGTAAGCATGTTGTCTACAGTACCAGTTAACATTATTGATCAAGTGCAATAAACTTCCTTGTTTGCTATCATCCCGTTTTAATCAATTAGGTTAAAATCTGATGTAGGTATAGACTCCATTTTTTTTTTTTATATTTAATTTTTTGTATATTTTTCCATTGTTATTTTGGTTCATACCTATTTTTTGTTTTACTTGCTGTTATTAGTTTTTTTATTAGTTTATATCATACCTGGTTGCTGTAGTCACGGTAACTGGAATAACAAACTTAATAACAGCAAGTAAAACCAAAACAGATATTCATAAAAAAACAAAATAACAATAAAAACAATTTACTAGCCTGTTAATATTCTACTCAATCATGGATCACTGTATGTAAACTGAGAACAGACTTCTCAAGGTAGAGTGACCAAGTGAGTATTGGTCACCAAATCCGGGAGAACAAACGCACTGGAGAGGAGCATTTGTAGCCAAGGTGTTTATTGCTCAACTGCTAGGCCTGGAGTCTAAATACTCACGAGATGTTCCATGACAATGTATCAATATCATTATGCAAATAAGTAAATTAAATAGCCTCAAATCATTACACTGTACCACTGTTATTAAAGTGAATTTTGTTTAACAATTTGATACTGTGATACATAGAGTATTAAAGGACATGTCAGCCATCCTCGGTATGAAATTTGTTTTACATTGTTTGTACTCTTTTTTATTAGCTTCGCTGTCGACTTTGTCGAGCGGAGCTTATCATATGAGTGATTGTCCGCCGTCGTCCGTGTCAATGTTTTACTTTTTCGACTTCTTCTTGAAAACTACAAGCCTGAATGCTTTGATACTTGGTGTATATGTACCTTGGGTAGACCTCTCTCAGATTTGTTCATTTCATGATCATATCTTCAATTCTCTAATTTTGGTGAATATTTTTGTAATTTTTTGTAAAAAGTGATATTTTCAACTTCTTGTTAAAAACCGCAAGTCCAATTGCTTTGATATTACATATATAGGTACTACATGTGGATCTCTCTCAGATTTGTTCATTTTGTAATGATATCTTTAGTTCTCTAATTTTAATGAATATTTTTGTAATTTTTGGTAAAAAGTGATATTTTCAACTTCTTGTTAAAAACCGCAAGTCCAATTGCTTTGATATTACATATATAGGTACTACATGTGAACCTCTCTCAGATTTGTTCATTTTGTAATGATATCTTTAATTCTCTAATTTTGGTGAATATTTTTGTCATTTTTGGTAAAAAGTGATATTTTCAACTTCTTGTTAAAAACCACAAGTTCAATTGCTTTGATATTACATACATAGGTACTACATGTGGACCACTCTCAAATTTGTTCATTTTGTAATGATATTGTCAATTCGCTAATTTTGGTGAATATTTTTGTCATTTTTGGTAAAAAGTGATATTTTCTTCTTGCTAAAAACCACAATCATTTATGGTGAAAAATGATATTTTTGAATTCTTGTTGAAAACAGCAAGTCCCATTGCATTGATACTATGCATATTCATTTTCTAATGATATCTTGTGTTCTTTAATTGAAATGTGCATTGCTAACAGCGGAGCTATCTCAGCCGAGAGGCTGCTTTTTGTTATTTTCATGAACAATGTGGACTGATAGTCCATGAAGTTTTCCAGCTTAAAAAATAAATAGCCATGTACAGGTTTCGATGTTAATGAAAAACAAGACAATTCCCCACAACACAAATATTAAAGAATGAAAATCCATGGTTCATTCATTACACAGGCTTTTAAGTCTGTTGATAGTTTGAGCAATCTGACCATATTCTCTGGACCGAGGAGAATAAGTTTTTTATCTAGCTTTTATTGGTATTTAACAAGCTATATATCAGTACAAGGACATTTTGCCTTATTTAACAAATTAAAACCCAAATCCTTTAGTTTTTCTAATATATAAGACTTTTAAAGGAATGGTAATAGTTTTTATGTTCAGTTCTGAAAGACTTTTATGCTTTTTTGTCCTAAATTTATTGGTGATTTCTGAGATCAAAGGTGAAGGATGTGTTGCACATACCCCTTCTGTTTCTTCTTCAGCTGCTAGTCTTGCGTCTTCCATTTGCTGAACTTGTTCAGTCAACTCTTCAATTCTTATTCTCATCTTCTCCATAGTGATATAGTTATCTTCTTCATCTTCTTGTTCTTCTTCTTCATCATCATCGTCTATCTGCTTGTAATCATCTTCATGTTTGTTTTCCTGCCACTGACTCTCTTCATCTGAAGCTGAAGTAAAAAACACATTGGAAATTGTCAGAATGTTGGTGAAATCCTGGTGAAATTCTGCTGGTACGTTGAATATAAGTGGAAAGATTAAGAAGTATGCACTTATGTAAATGCCGGAGGTGTGTTTGTGGTCATAATAAGTCGTATTTTAATGATCTTGTGTTAATGCAATATCTGATTATGTGCGGTTTTATTAGAGATACACTTCTAATAAAGCAAATAGGGTAGATGGCAACATTTTACATAAATATATATGTCAGTTAATATGTCCTCATTGACATTTTTTTTATTGGTGAATATTATTTTATTGATTAATATCTTGACTAATATTTTCGTCACGAAAATCAGAATGACCAATAACTGAAAAATATGTGGAGACTTTCAAAATAATTCCATCCGTGAAAAAAAAAAGGTAAAATTAAAGTTGTATAGTGATTTTCAATGTGCAATACCATCTCAATGCAGATCAAAGTTAGAAATCTGCAAAAATGAAGACTTTACAAATAGCAACAAATTTTACAAAATTAATCTAGACTTAATGAAACGTGGTGTGTATATAATAGACCATTTTCCGTTCACTGCGAAATCGAACGTAAAAACAGGGCAAACAAAGGTCATAGCGTCGTAGTGGGATTCGACTAACGCGAAGTATTTTGGGGGACATTTCCATGTTTAATAATGTGCTGTCCACATTTGATGATAGACAATTTTGATTAAGTAAGGGTATTCGGAAGCAATATTCCTCTGTCGAAGATCGGCCGGTCGGTGTGAGTTACGAAATAAAGAAATTCTAGTTCAAAATCAAATCGTTCGATTTTTGCGGCAGACGTTCGACGCGCGTTTTTCATCTCGCGAGATCTCGCAGTTGTACGGAAAATCCCTTATTGTAGACTTGTATTTTATCATCTAGTTATAGTATATGTTACTGAAGACTTCTTCTACATGGAGTTGGCAGCAATTGATATCCACACAAGAGTGTATTATAAACTTCGTTGTTTGATACGCAGCCCTTCTCAATCTGTTCTTCAATATCATCTAACCATATTCTCCTTGGTCAGTATTAGCGGATCCTTTACTCCACCATGACTGTATCAACAGTTTTAGAAGGATTTTCGAGTGTACATCTTCCAAATCACTGTGCTATAATTACTTTAAGTTTCTATAGAATTTAAACATACCTGCTCTTCCTTCAACTGCCCGGAACAACTGCTCTTCACCTGTGAGAAAAAAATAATAATGTCCAAATGTTACTAACTGTTAGTTTCCATTTATTTTCTATTTTAGAAATGAACATTGACATACCAAAGATCACCATTATTTCCCTTATTTACCACTGAACATACTTTTAGTTTGGTTATTTTGGAATGACTTATGTATATGTCTAATGATTATGGGAGAAATCATGATGTAATGGTTTTTTCCAGTTATGAATCAAAATCATATTCATTATCTCCAATAACTGTGAATTACTTTCATTTTATAAGTGGAAAATTAATTCTGCAAATCTTGGAAAAATAACAGGATTCCATGTCTTGAAAATTTTACTAGAGGTTCTTTGGACAGGCTGCCACAGGAACGTACATAGGGCATAGAGGTTGTTTGGTCAGGTAGTCACAGTGACTTTCATTTAAAGTATATTTCATGTGTTTTCTAGGTCATCATTTAAAAATAACACTAAGCATAAAACAGACAATTAACATTACCTACAATAATTATATACCCTTTCAAAGCTAAATTTGTCTGTGGATTCTGTATTTTGTGTTTCCCTTTGAATTTATCATGACCACTGATCTTGTAATCACTCTCAGCTGTCTACCCCGGCCCTGTCTTGGTAATAATTACAGTTTGAATGGACGTGAATTTCACAAGTGTAGTTTACTTTAGACTTGGCAGAAGGCTGTCTCCTTCAAACATACCTTTTTTCATCAATCTTACAATAACAAGTACTAAAGAGAAAGTTGTTATTTCTGAAGGAGAGTGGCCTAGTTTGCTGTCTTATTTGCCACCTGAGTGTCTTCTCATTTGGTTGGTTAATTAGCCGTGAAAATTCTTGTCTAACAGCATTTGAAACATGTTTAGCTACTGTTGAACCTCTGTCTTGTCAAGGACTTATTCAAGTTAACTTGACTTTTGTATCTATGAAGAGGAAATCTATGACATTTCATAGTAGTTGTATTTCATTACTTTGTAGCACAGAATTCAATGACTGAACAATTACAATACTTGCTACAGTTGAAAATTTCGATGAAGTTCCTTTAACAATTTAAATTTAAACAGAATAGAAACAAGCAGCCTCTTGGCTGAGATAGCTCCGCTGTTAGCAATGCACATTTAAATTAAAGAACAGAAGATATCATTAGAAAATGAACAATATGCATAGTATCAATGCAATGGGACTTGCTGTTTTCAACAAGAATTCAAAAATATCATTTTTCACCATAAATGATTGTGGTTTTTAGCAAGAAGAAAATATCACTTTTTACCAAAAATGACAAAAATATTCACCAAAATTAGAGAATTGACAATATCATTACAAAATGAACAAATTTGAGAGTGGTCCACATGTAGTACCTATGTATGTAATATCAAAGCAATTGGACTTGTGGTTTTTAACAAGAAGTTGAAAATATCACTTTTTACCAAAAATGACAAAAATATTCACCAAAATTAGAGAATTAAAGATATCATTACAAAATGAACAAATCTGAGAGAGGTCCACATGTAGTACCTATATATGTAATATCAAAGCAATTGGACTTGCGGTTTTTAACAAGAAGTTGAAAATATCACTTTTTACCAAAAATGACAAAAATATTCATTAAAATTAGAGAACTAAAGATATCATTACAAAATGAACAAATCTGAAAGAGATCCACATGTAGTACCTATATATGTAATATCAAAGCAATTGGACTTGCAGTTTTTAACAAGAAGTTGAAAATATCACTTTTTACAAAAAATTACAAAAATATTCACCAAAATTAGAGAATTGAAGATATCATCATGAAATGAACAAATCTGAGAGAGGTCTACGCAAGGTACATATAAGTACACCAAGTATCAAAGCATTCAGGCTTGTAGTTTTCAAGAACAAGTCGAATAAGTAAAACATTGACACAGACGACGGACGCAGGACGACGGAGGGCAATCACTCATATGATAAGCTCCGCTCGACAAAGTCAACAGCGGAGCTAAAAAAATTGAGTAGAAATTGTTAGCCAGGGAAAAATAATATAGTAACGAAAAATGACTTACTGCTAATGCTGCTTTCTGATTGGTTGTCACCGCCTGAAGTGTCTGAGTCACCTGCTGGAGAGATGCGTTCTGATTGGTCACTGACATTATCATCATTTTCTTTGCACCCTGTATCAGTTTCTTCAATGTTGCTTTCACTCGCACTGAAATAGATAAGCATAAATCAGTTTTGTTCATTTCAAGTTGACGATACAACTTTATGAAATAATATTTTTCGCTAAATTCACAAGATTATGTCCATTTAGTTCAAAGTCAACTGAAAAATTATAGAAAAATGTGCAAAATGTTGTATCAACAATTTCACTGAAAAAAATTGTGGTGTTAGGATTGAAGAATGGCAAAGGAGACGTTGATAAAGTCTGGTAAGTGGACCATAAGAAAACAATCTTTCACCATTGAACTCCACACACAGCTGTGATTTCCCAGTTTTGATTATTTATTTGGCAGTATGCTATGACGAGATTAATTTGAAAGAGAAGTATGACTATACATTCAGTATATCAGTTGACCACCCTGCATCTTACATTAGACACATGTTATTGAGGTATTGATACAACCTGGAATATGTTACTCTGTAGCAATAGCAATTTTAATTGTGTCAAAGTTATAATATGATTAGGTTATATTGATCAGTCACTCACATGTCACATAAATATAATCATGAGTTTCTAACTAAAAGAAGGGCATTGTAAATTGGAGGGGGGGGGGGGCAGAGTTTTCAAAATGACTTTGTTAAAATTTGAAAGCTCAATCTTTATAGACTGTATGCGGCTTTTGCAGCCTGAGGTCGTACAGCGGAAACGCCCAAGCTTGCAAGGGTGCATTAGGGTATGACTGAGGGTTATAAAAATAAATAATTGTTTCAAGCTATTTGTATTTCATTTCACTCAGTTATTAATCTCATTTAATTTTACCAAATGTTTTCAGTGGATATGGATATTCCTGTGCCGAACATTAACAAGACTCTCTAGCATTTTAACATTTGGTGGCAACTTATTCGAACTAGAACCCCGACCAGAAGACATAATCTCTTGAATGTGTTTCAGTCCTAAATATGCTCTTGTGTTCGACAGCAAGTTGTAGCTAATGTAATCAATGTTTTATAAAGGCAAGCCCCACATCATAACAGCAAAATTCAATACAATCCAGGGTTTTTCTAGAAAAAATTAACAAGAGGGAGCACACACAGGCAGGCACTGGAAACGCCATATCGGAAGGTTTCTTCGCCGTTTTAACGTGTATCTATCGCCATTGAAATATTTTTGGAGTAATTTTAGTGTATTTGGGGTCCAGAAACATTGTCAGATGGTGTTGCTGGGAAGTTTTCACAGTGAAAAATATATTTGAGGAAGATTTCATGTTGTACGTCAGCATGGAAGTGCGTGGCTCAAGAAATATATTTATTACTTGAAAGTTCAATCTACAATTCGGTAAGAGGGCGCCAGCAAGAGTATCAGGGTGCTGCAATCAATATAGACGAGCTACAAATGTAATCCCTGGCAATGCTATGCATCAATAAGTGACTGAAACCTGTTAGGTGTGTGTACCTCTCTTAATCTATAAAAGAAATATGGTTAAACAGCGCCAGGCATAACATGGAAAATTGCATGGTTCACTCATCAGGTTTCTCATAGTGTTACAAGGCCAGGTGATACGAGATATATAATAATGTGGTTTAAAACACATACAATAGTTGTGTTGTCTGTAGCGTGAATGTCACATGGAAAAAACATTCTTGCGTAGAAAGATATTTTCTTTTGTTGACAGTTAACAGAGCATGTAAAGGATTCTATAAAATATACATAGTTTAGAATTTAAGAAGTCTTTTATTAGCACTAAAACTATATTATGTTTTGGGGATATAAAACTAAAGTGGAATAAATACAAGAAGTGAGTTATGTATGCACAAAGCATGATACAGATCAGTGGATGTAGGTTTTTGTGCAGCTGTGATGTTGGTGTGTTCACCTGTATGGGTAATATTTAAATCAAAGGGAGGGGGAGATAAACAAATGAAACCAGAAAAATTCAGTTTATTCAGCCCCAAGGTGATGTACTCTTTGGGTCTTCCATGCTGTGGATTTACCATTTATACCCAGGGTATCATTCTGACACATCAAATCTGAATATAATAAAGAGACAATATTTAAAGGAAGAAAATATCATATTCTTCATATTCTCCTTCACTCGAAACCTCATTTTACATTTCAGACCTCTGTACTATAAATACATTGTAAGATCTATTAGCCCAGACTTTTATTATCATTTGTTTCACGAACCCGCCGAATGAAAATAAAAATGAAATTTTATTTTAGCGTAATTTCTCGCGCCTGCTGACTTGTGCAAAAGTGCAAAAAATTGCTAAAAAAAAATTATTTTTATCTTCATTTTTTTTTTCGCTCGCCGCATAACAAACCCAAGTTGCATTTTCGTGGGAGTATCATGATCAAAGTACCGAAGTCCCGCGCAGATGAGAAACAAGGTTATACATGGAATAAAATTGTATTTCATTTCTTCTCTTCGATCAATGATCTCACTTACAATTCTTTGAGAATCACACAAATCTAATGGAAAAAAAAAAGGATTAATTTTTTTTTTTTTCGCCCTCCTCAAAAAAATTGCCTTATAAAAACTCGAGAAACAAGGAATAAAAAAAGTCTGGCCTTATGTTGGTTCCTGTCTTAAAAGCCCAAAACACACACAGTCAATATTACACTGTCCCCCCTCCTCTCATTAACCCAAGTCAAACATTCCCTGACCCAGGCATGAATGGAACCTTCTGTTAAATGTGTTAACCACTCACAGACTTAGCTTCCATTATTAACATTATTAGTTTTTTTTTTTTTTCATGTATTCTTACTCCTTGTCATTTGTGATATTAATTGCTTTCCATTATGCCACTTAATGGCATTTTTCAATGATTTATAATTGCTCAGTAAAGCTTTTAAAAAAAATTGAGTAATGACCATCTTGCTATTATTATATGCAGTCAGACAAGTACTATTGTTTAAAATTGGTTTGGGCTTAGAGACATTTTATTTGACATGTTTTTTTATTTAATTTTTTTTAATACAAATTATACTTATACCAACTGGTGTATGCAATATTTAAAATGTGTTTCTTTGTATTAATTTTGGTATAAATTAATGTCTCTCCAGTGAAAATTTAAAATATAAAAAAAAAAACATTATTTAGAAACCCACTCCAGCCTCCTATATATATAGTCATAAAATATCAGAAAAATGTCAAATTAACATAACATATCAGTTGCTAGAAGATTGAATTGCAGGGATACTTATGTCTCTACAGTGGGTGCCTCCTGGCTATCATGTAATAATTTATTTTTTATTACTTTTCAGATCATCGCAAAAGATAACAGCAAAGAATGTTTAGCCAATGACATTAGAAAAAAAATGACTTTGGTTTTACACATTACCAAAATTTGTTGTTGTCATCTTAAAAAACAAATTCCTACAAAAAAAAAGTAATGTACCGGTATACTTTCCAGTCGCTTGATTTGTGCGTTTCTGTATATAGATAAACATGAGGCAAGTCATTACATGGATGACTGGTGCTGTACCAATATTAGTGACCCCTATGAATGACCTTTGTGTGGTTATCTGCACACTCTGCCATTCACTGTAACTGCATGTCTATGCCTACAACAAAGTCTGTGTTTTGTAGGCACCCCCCCCCCCCCCCCCCCCCCCGCAGAGGCTGACATAGCTTTGGTGATAAAGCTTGCAAGAAAGTTTTAATTATGAAAAATTGTCACATATATAAACGTCATCTGTGATCACATGAAGAGATGTGAAAAGTGTTATACAGTATCACTGTTAGTGAGTGCAAATTCTGATATTTTCAGAAAAATTATATGAATGTACCAAAAAATGCAGGATTATTTGAGGGTGATATCTAGTGGTGACACTTACATAATAACCAATATTTTGGGGGTACGAAATCAGTTCTGTGTATTCTGTTAACCCTTTGAAGCCAAAGTCAATTTGTATCGCTTTACAAACCCGCATAAGTGTTTTCCTTTTTTTTTTTAAAAAAAAGTTAATATAAAAAAAAAAAATGTCAATGTCAATGTTCCTCAATTGAAGAAACAATGATTTGCTGAAACATGGTATACTGGAACACCGTGAATTATTTATTTCATTTCCTTGAAAAATTCCTGTAAATTTATTTGACATTTTTATTGATTTTCACTAAATTGTCATAAATTAAGTCAAACTATGGAAAACAAATATTTAAATGATTTCATTTTTTACTGAGTTACAGCTAAAACAGAAAAAAAAAAAATTTCAAGTGAAACTAAAGCTTTCAAAAATACCCTGTACATGTGTAATTTACCTTTACCCAGAATGCACTATTCTGCCTCTCACCTTATGCCTAAACCTAATCTTGTACACAAGTTTGTACCTCACATGACAAGTAGCAGCTATTGAAATCAGGAATGAGACACTTACATTCAAGTACTGTGATTTATGTTATAGGAACCTTGAAAATGACAATTACAAAGATGGCCCACCATCCCTGTTGAGGGACGGTGGATGAGGTCGGTGGATGAGGTCGGTGACATGAATACCTGTACATTTCCATCAGATCAGAAAATATTACCACATATTCTAAAATGCAAACAGAAAGTTTCAAATACTGGTCATCATAATATGCATTGAGGCATTTGACTCGGGAGTTCAAAAAAAATATGAAAAGAAAAAAATAGCTTTTTGGATTTATTTTTAGTGAAGGCTATGAGATCTGAGATCTGTGACTAAGGTGAAGAATAAGACTTTATTCCGTGGCACATAAATGCTTGCTATACTGTAAAATACTTTTTATCTTTTTTTGCTGAATGGATGATTCAGTGAAAATAAAATCCAGCGAATATACCTTTTTTCCTATATTTTACATTCAACTCAACAGTCAGTGAAACGAAATTCTATATAAAACACCAAAAAAGTCTTTTCATTGAAAATTAATTCCAGCTAAATTAAATTATTTGACAGTCCAACAGAACACCCCCCACCACCACCACCTCCATTCAACGTAAACCACTCAACCTATCACAACAGCTACTGTACTGCAGGAGTCATACCTCCTTCCTACATTTAAACACACAGTTGGTCCATTGATGAGATCAGATGGTAGATAAACATCTGATAAACCAATTAGTAATTTAATGAAGATTGTCTAAACAAACCTTCTAATTGCTTCAGTACAGTATTGGCATTCATGTACTTTATATGTCTGGAATGTGTCAATGTCATGGCCATGTAAGTGACCGGATGAAACAATTCAGGTGACCGGATGAAACAATTCAGGTCAAAAATAAATTCACTGTATCAATTGATAATATTATACTGTATTTTCTCTATTAGTAGCACCATTTCCAGCATGTGAAAAAATGTATTTGACTGGGATTTTAAATACTGTAAACATTAATTATTCGTTAGTTTTTAATTTTGCTATTTTTGTCAATGAGTAAAATCCACTAATTAATCTAATCTACTAATTATTTCCCTACCATGTTTGTGAAAACCCAGTGAAATTGTTCAAAGTTTTAAAACACAAAATTAAACACCAATGAAAATAAATGGTTTTACTGTAAACTTGCACTTGACATGGATAAATTACAATACAATCATTTCTTATAAATTCATTTTTCTTTGTACAAAATTGTAATTTCAATGAGCATAACAAGATCTTCTAACAGCTGCCTTGACCTTGAACATTTCAAATTGGAAGTAAATTGAAGTAGAGTACAAATCAGATAAAAAAAAAAAAATTAAATAAGTCAATAATGAAAACTCTCTTCAATAATACAAAGTTTATACATGTCAGATTACACAAAATGGTCAATAAAAACAAACAGCCCACTGATTTATGTTCATGTGACAGTCACAAACAAACTTTATTTCCGACTGTGCCTGAGTCATCATTACATCAACACAAAATATATTTTTTAAGTAAAGATGAAAAGATATTCAACTCAGAGTTGCCCAAAAGTGCTGGTGTAATGTTCAATTTACTGTAAAATACTTTATTTCTGCTTGTAATTATTTCGCTGAAGGGATGGTTCAGTGAAGACTAAACCCATGCAGTGAATGTGCCTTTTTTTCTATATTTTACATTAAACTCATAAAAATCAGTTAAAATTAAATTCCATAAAAAACACCCAAAGAGTCTTTTTGGTTAAAATTAATACCAGCTAAAATAAAGCATTTTACAGTATTTTGATAATTTCAGACATTAACCACAGCTTTCCTATCTCTCAACCACAGGTCAGATGTGGACATCTCAATAATGCCAAATCACTCACAATATAGACTCACACACTCAAAATAATTATAAACCCGACAGTATCTCTGATTAGATGTTTTTAAAACCCAAATAGTCATTCATCAGTCTGCTGTGTGAAACCAATAAATCTAAAGCAAAACAGGTGTAGTTGGTTTATAGGATAAAAACCCACTAAGACAGTGATACACTTGTTTCCACCCAAACCTGTAAGTTGATGATTGTAACTGAGTACCAACCTGATGTATTTCCAATCTCTTGGGATGGAATATAATCTACAAAACTTATTATCAGCACACGCAAATCATCAAAATGTTTATATTGTAATTCCCAAATCCATCAGTTTTTGTTCTCTGGTTTATGTTAATCTTTGAGTTTAATCCCTCAGAGAGTTCCCTAATCTTACACACAGTGCACAGGATTTATTTAAAGTAAACTTATTTTTTTTCCCTGAGTTCAGATTGAGTATCAGTGTGCTTAATGATGTTGGTGCTAAGTGTGAGGTAGTATGATATACAGAATGAATGTACCAAGTGGGACAGAGGAGCAGTTTATGATATGTAAACTGTTTACTTATATGTTATAAATAATCAGACATTCAAGTGAAATATTTCAACCGAGGTGATGTTATTCAACAGAGCGGGAAGATGTTATGAATTTGAATCTACTGAAAATACCATGACGATAAAAATGTGACCTCTTCAAGTTAGTCGGTCAAAACTACAAACTACAAACTTTTAATTGAAGACCCCCCATCCCAATTAAGAGAGAATCTTAATAGGTCACTTTCATGACCTCTAAAGGTCACACATCCTGGTACTTTTATTGGTATAAAAATCATAAATGAGTTTATTTTATAGATATTTCAGCACAATTTTCGATACTGCTTGAGTAAAGTGTTTCTGTTAGAAGCAAAAAGAATGCCCCGAATTGTGTTCGTTTCTGATGCTGTCATACCCAAAAAAGTACCAAAATGTGTGGCCGTTAGAGGTCATGATAGTGACCTATTGTCATCATTTGCTCCACATTGTTTTTCCTGCAAGTAACAAGGTTGATTACTTCCGTAGCTTCTAGCAGAACATCTATGTTTTTTTTTTTAATTTCCGGAATTCTCCTGCTGACTGGTGGTTAAATGATATGAACATGATACAAAGTTTATCTCCAACCCAGCATGATACCCTCTATATTGTTGTATATAATACCTTCACACCCTTTTTTTCATCTACTATTTTCTAGAATGACTTCTCAAAAATTGATGCAGTGTGTCTTGAAATTGTTTTAAGAATGTTCTTCAATGGATGTTGAAAACTAGAATTTTTAATACAGGATGTAATTAGTTATTTTTTAATTTGATATGTGGTGTTTAATCTTTCATGGTAGTTTTATTTTTATTTATATTGTATTTTTGCAGTTTGTAGTCATTAGGAGTTTTCAGTCCTGTCTGAATAAATAAAGATATGATTGCATGCTGTTGAACAAAGCCTGGCTGTGTTAGCTGAAGGACATATAGAACACCTATGATGGATAGAAGAGACAATATACAAGCTCAAATGAAGCCGATGATCGAACAACTACTGTTCATCATGGAATGTTAGATAATTTATTCGCAGTCATGCACACACAAACAGCCAATTAGTAACCATGCCCTGGGCCAGTGTAGAATTCTATTGTAAGTGTTCTGTAGTTGCTTTAACTTTATGAGAGAGAAGTTTAACTTTCAAAACAAAATTAAGAAATGTTCTAACAGTTAACATTTGGTGATATTCAGACTGTAAATTTTATGAACAACACGATTTGAATTTATCATGGGTTAAGGCAGTTGGAAAAATGAAAGGAGAAAATGATATATATTTTTCAATTGATTCTTTAGATACAGAATTAAAATATTAAAAAGAAAAACATTGAATTCTGGAGATTAAACATCAAAAATGAAAATAGCAAACTTAGGACATTTGCTAAATTTAAGAACTTGTACACTTTTTAGCGTTATTTATTCATACTCAATTTAAAAGAAAGAAACACAATGACATGTTTTAGAATGAGTAACCATACATTAGAAATGAAAACATGTAAATATTGTACACAAGGAAAGATTGAAAACAACATTTCCACAATATACAAAATAGAGAAAACACAGACAAGAATTTCCTTCATGTGTTGAATTTCCAAAGAATAAAAAAAACAAAAAAACAGAATTTATTCATCTAATGTGTATGACTGAAGACAACAAATAAAAGATCCTGAAAAGCATTTTTATAATAATTCATTTATGCTTGTTCAGTGTTCCTGATTGTGTGTAAATAATTGTAAGAATTATTGACATGTCAATAATTGATCAGCTCTCTTGATCGATCAATACTAAAACTTAGTTACCTTGGTTACCCAGGCATGGGTCCTTCAAAAGATGTGACAAATACTGCATGATTACATCAATGAATGTCAGCAGCAAGCATATAGTTTGACAGGTTTACTTCACCTCTGGTTTTGTTTGTTAGTGAAGCCTCAGACTTGCTTACAAATCTTGTTTTGTTTTTTTCAAAATTTTAGATAAAAATTGTGTGGAATGATCTTTTTCTTCACATTCACATTTTCTTGGAATTTTTCGGAAAAAATAACTACTGTAAAACCTGTATTAGAAGCTGTGGCTTCTATTAAAATGGTACAAAGCAACAGAGGGGATGCGGGTTCAATTAGAGCATCTAGACATATGAGAAATGATGAATTTTTGATTCTCAATAATTCAAAATTAATGGGTGCGACTTCTATTAGGGATCTGGCTTCTAATACAGATTTTACGGTACTACTAAAAAACGTGAATTTAATAATTTGGTTATATTTGTTTTGATTTGTTAACATCGATTAAAAAGTCCCAAAAACCATGACAATATAGCAATTTGTTTCTCTCACTGAAGCACTTTTACAGATCATAGTTACAGATGAAGACTAGAAAACTACTACAGTTTAACTAACAGCTTCATCTTCATTCACAATTTGACCTGGTTATTTTATCACAACATGCAGCTGACATATGTAACCAGACTTGACCACCCATCCTATTTAGAGATTAATAGAAAAACCCACATCTGACAATGATTATAGCAGTGTTTGTATATCATCAAGGTACTACTGTCTGTTAGAGCTATTTTACTTGGACAATGATGTATTTGTCATACCATTCTAATACATTGCCTGAATTCAATAGGCTTTTGTTGAATAATTTTTCATCTGAATATTTTTTGTATTGTTTGCGAGAATTTAAGATATTCTTGGTATCTTGTGTACAGCGTGTTAGATTCAGCAGTAAACATTCTGAGTGTTGAATTTCTGGGTGGGGTGGGTGGATGATATATTATACTAAATGAAATGTATTTTTTTTAGAACGTTAATTAACTCAAACTAAAATACAACTGGCTGGGTTAAACCTTAATTTCATTTTTGGATTACATATTAGAAATTAGAAATTGATATTATACCAATCCATTGTCATGCAAGCTGCATTGACAATACACTGTATTGTTTTAAAGTAAATGCAATGAATTAAGGTGTGTGAGTGCAGTTTTGTTTTTGTTCTATTGAGAAATCATACAACTGGGTTTTTTTTTATATAATTTTTTTTTTAAATATTACTCTAATGTTTGAAGTACTCTTCATTGTTTTATTTTACCGAAATGCAAAGAATGAAACTTACAGCTTTAAAACTTAAAATATGACAATTTTACAAAATGTTAAGACTATTTTGCACTTTATCAATATAGATCAGTTTAAACTGTGTACACATCACAGACAGGACAAAATGTAAACAATCCCTGATTAAATATTGAAAACCGACATGTTGAAATTTCAATAATTCATTTACGAATTTGATATTCAATAATATGTAGAAAAGATAAATTAATTTTAATAATTGTTTTAATAAAGAAAAAAAAGTCTACTCGCTCTTGTCATATTGTACAGATATTATTCTGTTGAAATGATACTCTAAGGTTACTTGGCACCCAACTCATCAATCATGAAATTATTATCTTGTTTGTTTGAAGAATTGTTCATTGGAGCTCAGAATTTGTATATTTGTACAGATTTCTAAACAATTTCTAATTTTATGGGAAAAATTGCTCCTTTAACTTATAATTGTGCTTTAAGTTTTTATAATTTGGAAATAAATACTTTATCACATGTATCATATGTGTGAAAATTTCATGTTATATTTTAAATATCACACCCCAAGATAACACAATTTATTTTAGACTGTGATGTCATTGACTGACCATTGCAAAACAAGGCTTATTTACCAACTAGACAATATATTTTGGTAACTTATTATATAATGGGTCAGTCATTAGATATCTTCTATATATTAATAGAAATGTATCATCCCATGATGCTTTGCAGGAAGGGTAATCAGAATATATCATCCCATGATGCTTTGCAAGAAGGGGAATCAGAATATATCATCCCATGAAGCTTTGCAGGAAGGGGAATCAGAATATATCATCCCATGATGCTTTGCAGGAAGGGGAATCAGAATATATCATTCAATGACGCTTTGCAAAAAGTGGAATCAGAATATATCATCCCATGGTGCTTTGCAGGAAGGAAAATCAGAATATATTATCCCATGATGCTTTGCAGGAAGGGGAGTCAGAATATATCTTCCCATGATGCATTGGAGAAATGGGAATCAGAATATATCATCCCATGATGCTTTGCAGGAAGGGGAATCAGAAAATACCATCCCATGATGCTTTGCCGGATGGTTGTACACACTAGGCTAGCAAGGTACAGTCAGTGGGGCTAACCTTAACAAAATAATTCATTTGCACAGCTGAACTCTGAGCTGAGTTTTTTGCTTTTAAATATTCACAACAAACACAGTCCCACTCCAGCCTATTAAACTGAGTGGTAAGCCCACACACCTGTTACCCTGCTGTCACTGGGTGTTTGTATTGAAATACAGGTATGCATCTCTGAGTGATATGTTTTCACAGCGTTAGTTCAGCCTAAAATCTGACCTTCACGTTTTGATACATTGATCATTCATTCATTCATTCAAAATTACTGAAGTAATAGCGTCAATGCAGCATTGCATTATGGGATACATGCATGAGTAATGACAGTTTTAGGGGGGTGTCTACTCTAAAACTGTGCCACTGATCACTGAGTTTCAATTTAGTGAATTGAAAATAATATGCAGCTGATAATGTTTCATATAAGAACATATGCATGGAACTGATCATGAAAGACAGGGTTTCCCATTATGAATGTGTAAGCATGCAAATGGCTGTGCTATTATTACTATAGAGTGGCAGACTTATGTCACCATATTAAATTTAAATAATTTTATCTTCAGATAATCATAATTCTACCGTGTTGTGGATGATATACAGTTATTATGTGGCCTAGTTTTATGTAATTAAAATAATATTTTGTTTAAATCCATAATTTATACATTATGTAATAAATTTTCTATAATTTAATATGATCATAAAAATAACCTGACACATTAGGTGTTGAAAGGCTACTGTAACTCCATAAATTATAGAGGAATTATAGGAGACCATTAATATGGTCAATTTTATAACAAAAAAAACACAAGAAGATGCATTTGATAGAGGAAGCAGCACCATCTTCCAGGAAAAAATAATTATCCATAACGAAGTGAAAAAAAAAAAAACGTTATAATTTGAACTGTGGTAAACCCATCACCAAACTTCCAGTTTATAATTTCGCCTTTTCATAAGCGCATTTGACGTCGCATAGAGCAAAAGTAGGACTCTTCTTTTCAAGTGAGTTGTATTTAATAAATCACCTACCTGGTACAGGGAGCCAGTCGCTGCTCCAGTTCCAATATTTTGCACTGTTGAGTTTCGGCGTTTTGGCGGGCACGTCCTTCTAAACATCGCACTTTTGATAAACTTTCGCTCACTGTCTTTCTCGTCTTCTCCAATTCCTGGTACATAGCTCTTTGATTTGTTGTTAGCACGTTATTATTGTACTCCAGTTCTAAAAGTTCTCTCCTCGATCGCAATAAATCCGCCTCTAGTTGTTGCGTGAACCGCATCGCCTCTTCCAACTGGTTGTCACGTGACTCCCGTAGGTGATTCAACTCCTGGACCAGCGCTTCGATGCTTTTGGACTGTGTAAGGGGGGACCGTGTTCGGTACTTTGTTTTTTTGACTTCGCATTTCTCGTGTAGTAGGTGGGTTTTTCTGAATGCCACCTGCAAAGCTAGTGACCTTGCGTCGTTGCTCTGCAGCGCCAGTCGCATGTCCTCGACAACCTCTCGCAGACTTTCGTTCTCTTCGTGTGATTTCACGAGTTCCCGTTTCAGTTCTCTCACCTGGTCGCCCAGGGTCCGTTCATTTGATCCCTGTGCCGGTTCCTTCACGCCACTCTCCTTCGAATTAGCCTCGCTGTTTTCGGTATTATCTTCTCTCCCTTGGACGTGCAGAAGCGATTTATATATGTCTGTTATTGGTTTGCTGCTGAAACATTCGACGCACATTGTATGTAGAGTCAGTCCCGTTCTCGGGTGTCTCAATCGAAGTTCTGTATCGATGTGCTCTGTATCATGGGTGCACTCAGGCACGGCCTTGTAAGCTTTATCGCCCCGAGAAGCAAAATATTCGCCTAATCGCATGTGGAATTCCTTGAAATCCAACTCCTCTGGCAAGTTTTTGAACAAAATTACACTATTCCCTATATCGTTTTCGCCGTCACCCAGTAGTCCCAAAATTTCGCACAAAACTTTGAAATCCTGACAGGGAAGTTTCTGGTCCCCATTGGAATCCAAGTGATGGTATATTTCCTGAAGATACTGATCGAGTCCTGCGGCCAGTACGACGATTTCGTTTTCCACTCCCCTGTCCAGTCCATAGTTATAAGCCAAAGCACTCACAATCCACTGTGCGCGACGGGCCGGGAAAATATAAGACTCCGACCTCTCCATTATTCGTGAGTCACACGTAATAGCAGTCCCTCTCTCAGAACGCCGATGCCAATAATGAACACAGTACGTCTTCACTGTGGGCTACAATTACCACACACGTGTGTCTATACACTAACAATACTCATACTATATCGTTCTTTCAGGCGTACTAGTATACGATCAACGTACAGTAAATTCAACTCCGTACACTCCCTTGATCGACACACGCACCACTGTCAATCCTGTTCAACGCTCGCCAATCTTAGCTGAAGTAGAAACGTAAGACCGTTTGAGTGCGCTTTTAACAAGTCACCCAAGTCAGATGGAATGTTTTGTGCCAAACCTGCAAGAGACAGAACAGAGCTGTTAGGTATAGCTGATAGCGGGTCTGATGGGAGCGTGTCTGGCAAGTACCCTAGCATTGAATGAGAAGTGGGTGGAGCCAAGGTTTAAATCCACGTTATTTATCGCCTGATACAAAGCTAATATAAACAAATATATGGGCGTGATTGCCCGTTTATGTGATAAATAATTAAACAGAAACGTAATCGAGTTATTTGTTAATTATTAATGCTGTAATTAGTTAGGTACATGCGAACGCTTCCACACAGTTCCGGTGGAGCGACACATACGCGTAAACCAAAATAATATTAAATTGCAGTGGCATGTGGTTTTGATAATCCAGAAATGTGTTGCAAAGTATGGGTAATGACTGATGAAGATGAATTCGCCGGTTATTCTATAGTGCTAAGGTAATCACCCGGGTGACTTTCTATCGAAAGGGCGCCCTCTGATGCTCAACAAATCCTTTGTTACCAACCGTAATATCGATCTTAGAGGTCGTTTAAAGTATTCAAATATATAGTTATATTTAAAAAAAAGTGTGAACTGTTGAAAATAAACACGAGGATTTTGTTTAGCTCTGCCCACTCAACACAAACAAAAGGAAGTACGGCGGATTCCAAACGCGATTAAATTTCCACCAGAAACATTCTTTTCACGAAAACCGAAACGGCGTGTCGAATGCTGGAACAATCAGCTAATTGGGTAAAGGTCCACTCCCGAAATAATAAAGCGTGTACTTCATGCAACGAACTATATGTACATTACCGCCTTGTCAAAATTTATTTTGTAGGTACCCCGATATCCACATAATACCCTTATAACGGTTCGTCCTGTACCCAAAATACGTCTTTTGTGGTCGCATAGAATGTGTACCCCTTTATTTGTCTAAATGCAGTAGTTGTGCTAAAATTAAGATCCGTACGCGCTTTCCATTAGTATCAATAGTGCTTTGTTATCGCCTACAAATATTAACGTGCTTTTGGATTCAATTGACAATTTATTTAGCTCTTGACTCACTGTTTTAGTTGATTTTTTTTAGAATATAGGTGAAAAATCGAAAATATGGATTTTTCATCCTGAAAATGAGTCACGATCCTTTTGTGCTGGCTTCTTTTGTTGAATTCTGTCAACCTATTTTCAACCTTTCTCAGTCGGGTGCGCGTAAAATTGCAATTTCGTTGAAAATGAAGTAAAATCAACAGAAAATAACATAATTATTTCGCCAATTAGTTATATTAGCGACAAACTGTTGCGAAACACGACGAGTCAGTAAATTATAAAGTGCACGGTTCCCGGTGGATTGTTTCATAATTCAATAATCCGTTGTCCATATTACGATTCACACCTGGGAATTCTGGGTAGTAGTTCTACTCAATCAATATCACGGAAATGAAAAACAATGCCCTTCATCTGTTGGTTGGTTCCTACGCCGGGTTATTGATTGATAGAACAGTCAATACATTGGGGGGGGGGGTATTGTAAAGATGTTTTAATAAGAAATGCATTAGCTTATTATTTTTGTGTAAATTTCATCTAAAATTGAAAAGACGTGGGAAAAATATGTGGTTATGAAAAAGTGAATTGCCGTCATTGACTTTCTATGTTCGTGTGCAGGAACCTGGAGATTCCAGTAATATTAAATCATGTAATCAGTTTCATACGTAGTCCGAACACTAAAAGGGTTTCGTGCCGAGCTGCGCTGTCGGGAGGTTCGCGGTCAGATGAGTGCTGCGAGCCCGTAAAGACCAGTTGTAAAAATGCACGAGTTAATTTGATAAGTGCTTTTAACACCATTAAGTAATATACTTTCACCATATTTATAAGTGTGGAAAAAAAACTCAAAAGAAGCGATGAAACGTTAAATTTGTAATTCCGATGTGAATAATCACACTGGGGGGCTTAAACTCAGCCCAATATATTGATGGGAGAACCTTAGGGAAATGTTAATACTGTTTCGTGGGGTGTGTAAACGTCACGGTGCATGTGATAGAACCAGATACCCACCCACTAACTAATACATGATGACCTGTCCCTTAATTTAACGCCGGAAGATTATTGTGTTCTTTGTCTGTATACCTGTTTCAGTTATTTAATAACTATCGTATTTCTGGCGTTTTTGACGAGAAAACCAAGTACAGTAAACACATTAATTATTCACTTTTTTTTGAGTAAAAATCGCTAAATTACAACCACGTGAACATGTAGAATAACAATGAACTAATGTTTTCCCTGCCGAGTTCGTGAACGCAGTGAAATTGCTCAAAAACGTTAAAATAGTGAAATTAAATGCCAGTGAAAATAAAACGGTTTTACATAGTGATAATTCCACTGAAAGACGCAGTTTTATCAGGATGTCGGAGCTATGGTAACGCTACGCTATACACGCGCTTACTGATAACAAAGAAAACGATATAAAAATCATAACACACACAATCAAAACATGTAGCGGTTGTTCTACGATGTGAGGAGTGCATATCCGCCTGGCATGCATCAAATCAGTTTCCACCATTGCCCCAAACGTGTTTTGTATATTTTTTACAACTATTTATTATGATGCGCGTCGCCGTTATAAAGCAACGACAGCGTGCAGATGACGCCCCTTTGCATGTAGTTACGGTAATTGATATCTGACTCAATGAACGCGGCACATGTCATGAGTAGATCGCCTGCCCATACATAAAACATGCATTATATACGCCGCGCGAATGTTAAATATCGCAGTGACTTCAAGTACCGAACTGGAAATATTGACAACGTGGCAATCACTTAACGCACGCGTTTGTGAACTCCGGTGAATGCGATGTTTAACATTTTCAGTTTACAACTGCCGTACTAGCACGCACACACGATTATCTAAAACATGCACGTGTATACAGAAATGATGATGCGAAAACTAAAGTACACCTATACAATAAATTACAAATATCTTGGCGCCCGAAAGTGTTCCTGCTGCTCGACAAATATTCACATGAAATACTAGTGTTATGGTAAGCAACGCCAAAGTCGACAACACTTACCTGCATGCGACGACAATGTAGTAGACAGCGAAAACAGACACGTGAGTGACGTAATAGTGCGTGTTTCCTATCTTATGTGTCGTGGATTGCAGCTCGTTATACATATATAACTCGTAAATTTGAGGGGAAATTGTCTGGTCATCTAGTGAACTTATGGAATATACACTGTCGTGTGCGCGTCACGTGAGCAGAAGACTGGCTTGGTTATTAGGCACTACCCCCACATGCATGAACGAACGAAAAAATGAATGAACGAATGAACGAGGCAACCCTTAAAATGATCAAATTACTAAAAGTGCTCACTGATCGGTGATTGGTTGCTTTTATGATGGTATAATGGGTATACGAGTAAGTAAGCGCGTTGTGTGAAACAGCGCGAAAAATGCAATTATGACAGAGTTGAAATAAACTAGCTATTAAACGGTCGCCATAGTAACAACCAATTTGCCAAATATTCGATTCCCGTCGGAGATAGATTAAACTGGTTTGAATGCAATTGTGTCGACGTTCTATTGTCACAACTTTCTATCGAGCTTCGTAACAATGCTTGAAAAATTAATGAGATGACGCCACCCCCCAAAAAACAATAGATCAATTTGTTTCTCGATATGCATTATCGTTATAACGCATTGGCTTTTCACCTTTATAAAATATTAAAAACACGTTGGTTGAAAAATTAACGTACTGTGAACAATAACCAATCTGCCCGAAAAAAAGATAAAATTGAGCGTATGAACGAAAAATTTTATTGAAATATCAAATATACAAAGGAAGTTGAATATCCTGTTCATTTGATCGATTTTAGTTTTTTTTTGGCATGCCATCAGAGTCTACAGAATTCTTTCTTTTTAAACTAACGTTTCAGACCAGCGTTCTAACAATACACAGAACCCCTCAGGGAAACTCAACAATGAGAACAGCGAGCCTCAACACATAAGTCATAAACCTCCCAGCAATGACACTGTGTGTTATTAATGTGTTTTGAAAATAACAAACAAAGCCTGAAAAACTGAGTTATAGTCGTAGTCATGCAGAGAAAACCCATCATCGGATTTGGTAATATAGATGATATATGTGTCATGGATGATCACAGTTATATTGGTTTAGGGCAGTTTTGTTCACGTGTGGTTTGTATCATAAACTCATTTGCTTGTTGTTAGAGCGTCTTGACTGTTGGTGATGGCTTTCTCTGCCGCTGATACTTCTTCGTCAAGTTTGAACGATATTTTGCCCCTCATCAAATCATTGAAGACGACTGAGGGCGTGATTTCGGCTCCGATAGTTGGGCCCCGATGCGTTTACACGATCGGAGCCATGGCGGGACTCAATCCTATCGGAGTTCAACCCCGAGGGTATAGTTGAGCCGAACTTGGCTCGAGCCGACTCGAGCCGAACGCGTTTACACGGCCATTTTTGCTGGCTCGAGCCGTTGGGCTCCGATAAAATGCTGTCGTGTGAACGTAGCAATTGTGATAGACCGACGTTGTATATGAACCAAAACACCGTGGATAATAAAATCAAACAAATGCAAGGGTACACAAAACAATGCGGGTATATTGCTCATGTGGTATTCTTTTTGATTACTTGTCGGGGGAAATTAGACTCTTCCGAAATTGTTTCACGTTATCGTGCATGGTGCGCTGCCACCAATACACACATACACTTGCACCAAACGACGGAAATTTTGGTGGATTTCACGATAGATGTAGATATGCTAAGCCTTTGTGTGATACGTTTCGAGGTCAATTAGTGAGTATAACACAGCGTGCTACGAACGAGGGTGAATGGCGTACTCTGACAGCAATTGTCACGTGACACTATAACCCGCAAACAGTCTATTGTTGAGTCTATGACTACTTCAGCCACGTCAAGCCCGGTGATTAATTTAACGGGAAGGTGTACCGTTCAATAATATATTGTTGTACAGCTATGTGTTAACAGTCAACTATAGATTTCATAGTTATGAGTTTTAGGGGATATTACATTACATTCAGTTGTATTTTATATTTTCGTTTTGGATCGATCGCATATGAGATACAGTGTGTATAAGATAATTTGACACGTGGCTTCCCATACGTAGCTAAAATTTCATCTATATCACAAAGAGGGCAATTACATTCGTCTCTCACAAAGATAAAATTGAAAATGAGTTTCACTTTCTCCGTGTTTGCCCATATTACCATGAATTGCGAACCTCATACTTACCCAATACATTTTATAATACCCAGTCTTTTGATAAATTTATAGAACTTGTTACTTCTTAAAATTCTGATATTTTACAACCACTGGCTGCACATCTTTCATGCATTGAAATTTAGGAACGAGATATGTGATTTTATTTAAACTTTTTTCTTGTACATGTAAAATATTTTTTATTTTTCGAATATTCTTCTTGTACATGTAAATACTTTTATGGGCCGATGGCCTTGAATTTGTGAATAAAGACCATATAAAGTAATTAAAAAAAATACGTAGCTAAAATTTTCACAGATCACGGAAAATATGGCATCTCTTTGGACAAGCAACCGGTCCGATCATTGGATCATCTCCCGCCCGGCTCTCCGATTGCTGCCAGCAAATTTGAGCTGTGATCTAATAGTTTAGTTTAATTGCGCACAATTCTACCGAACCAGACACCAATCTGCATGAAACAATATCCACCCACCGCAGTTATGTTTTTTTAAAGTACGTGTTACAATGTACTCAGACATCACGCCACGTGGGTACTAAACATGCATACACTATCTTCTATCCAATATCCTGGTCTGTTATTTGCATTTCTCAAATTTGATATAATTATAACTCCTTGCACTCCAAGTTATTCTATTATAATATTTACTGTACACATTTAGTAATAGAGGCAAAGTGCCTCTGATCTTCAAGTCGATTTGAAAGACGTTTTTTTTTTCTCTCTCGATATTCCATGTCGATATTGTAACTACTAGTATTATTCCTTGTTCAGTTGCATTATATTTTTTCCCATTCTTATATGTCCCAATACCCCGATACAATACAAAAGACACAACTATTAATTGATCATTTGATCGCTTAATTTGTATTTTCTACAACATACTAACTTGTCAGCCACCCTAAAATAAATTCGATTTATTTAATTAATCAAATTATTGTATGTGACTTTTAAAGTTTATACGGAGTTCAACTGGCAGAAAAGCTTAAATTCAAATTTGTAGCTTTAATGAACACGTCAAAATTAATCGTTTTCATAAACTGAGCTGATTTTTAACCTACTTGAAGACGATGTCTGAACACATGGATAGTATCCCGGGTGTCGTATGTCCGAGTCTTGAACCTTTTCTCGGACATGCATCGATCGATTAGTTTTGGGTCCTATCAAATATGGCCGACTGACGTAAAAATGCACAATGCTTCGACGTGTCACCAAGGACGGCTCAATGCAGGGCCGTTCCTGGTTTCTTTTTATCGTGATCCAATCTAATATAGCTGACTATCGGCATTTTTTTTACCATATCCATGTATGGTTTTCTCATACCGTGACGCAATGCCCAATTGCGTTTTTTTTATTTATTTGTTGCTACCCTTTTAAATCAGGGGCTCACTAATAAGTAATTAGGAGCTGCAATAAAATTATTGGAAAATGCAAATACTATATAAATGAAAAAGGAAACAGATAATTTAAAAAAAAAAAAAACTTTTAAACTTTAAGTGAAAGTACGTTTAAAGTCTGCACATATTATGGCCGACTGGCAGCCATTGTTACTTAAAATTCGTTAAATGCTTTCAGCCACAGTCCACGTACCTCATGATGAGATATGTAATTTTTCCGAGTTTTAATCCCAAATGATTCGTTTTTATTTCATATATCTAAAGTTACATTTATTTTCAATTAATGACTTCTATCAACTTGTACACATACTATCCTGGTATTTTTTTTACATAGCTTTATAAACGGAAGTCAGGCAAGGCGTATACGTTATAAAACACTTAACATTGTATGAGCGCGTATACCTATGTAGGCTGTTCTAACTTCTAATCTATGCTTGAACACTTCATAGAATGGGGAGAGGTGCCTTCCAGCCAATGAATTCAGTCGTATCGTTTGTATATAAATGAGACTGGTTACAAATGAAAACAGCTATATAGGGCTAAAAAGCGTGCTTATAGGGTATAAACATGCCTTACTCGACGTCGGTGTATCAGTGACTTTATTATATATTATATTTCAAAGACACTAAATACCAGATGCTGACTATGTTAATTAATTAATGTCTTATTTCCACACACTAAACTTGGAGAATAAATGCGTCTTTTCGACATTCGCTTCACCACACAAAATAAGCGAGGCAGCAACTCGAATTTGGCCTGAGTTAATGTAAAATAACAGCAGGGCGCTCAATCAATTAACGCGCAACTTTCATAATCATGCTCTTTGTCACAATTAGCATTAGCGCCCATGAATGATAATTTGTATCTCAATTGACTCTGTCTTCACTTTTACGCTTTGGTGATTATCTCATTAAAACACGTCAAAGAACTGAATTCTCGTGAGACCAGGTGTTATCAAAATTCGTTTTTTTATCATGTAGCCAAGTGATGCGTCCAGTCAATTAATTGTCATTATATAGAATCGAGAGCCGCATCAAGGACAATTAACGCCGACTACCGCCTCGCAATAGATGGTTAATCGTATCTTTCTCGACGTTGATATATGTAAGTATAAACCACAATTCTCAAATTTTCAAATATGGACATATTATTATATTTAAAAAAAAAAGACTAATAAAGATAGCTATTTATTTTATTATACCTATTATACCATATTTTTAAAACCGTATTTTTTTAAAATTTAATTATCCAAAAAGATGGAAAGTTGTTTGATTTCAAAAATTAGTTCTTTGGGCCGTACGACGTTCTTTGGTTGCCATTACAACTACAGAGTCTTGATGAGCCATTGATTCCTAGACACGTAGCGCTTAAACCACCACAATGCGCGCATTCCATTTTTCAAATACAAAACAGAAACTGGTGTGACAGACGTCTCACCATTAGAACAACGAAATTAGACAATTCCTGGAGCAATTTTCATACATTAACTAATTGTGAATGTAATAGAAATAGAAACAACTGCTCTTTCATAGCTCACATGGGTATTCTCCGTATTTACTTGATTGATGCAAAGTGTCTACTTTCGTGGCATTGTGTTTGCTTTCCGTGCAAGGCGAGGTTGTACAAGCCTCCAGGGACGGATATTCCGTTATATTTTGTGATACAAGTAATATTGCCAACAGCTTTATTATTTCCCCCGTGAAGTAATGTAATAAAGTTGAATTACACGAACAATACAGCACTAATGAATCTCAGACGAAGAGCTTCTTTAGCACGGTCAGTCCCAATAAGCCTTTGTTAACATATATTTAAATTATCTTTGTTGCTTGTAATATCAAACTACATGTATTACGACCGTGACTTGCTAGTGTCATCATACCTTTAGCGCCGATTTAATACCCGCTTTAGTCGCCGCATAGACCGTCTAAGGTCTGCGGTTGTCGTGTGCTTTTTAGGGAGGGGGCTTCTCTTATCTCAGTTAAACATTAGCATTTCACCGAGATAAGAGAAGTACCCTCTCAACTAGACATAATGAATGCATTGCACACACCCTAGAGAATAGTAAGATGTTATTTTCCATGATGGTTAACCATATGTGAACATGGCCACCTGTTCTAGTTACTAATGTAACATCCACACGTGTGGGTGTCAAGTTATAAACGTCTCAATATACTAGTATACTCCCTTACAATTTACGTGTAATAAATAAAATTTAAAATATTGCCTTTATACGAGTATCATCAAATACTTTTAACCCATGTAATCTCACCATTAACATAAACTTTAAATTCGTTAAATTGATAATCGTAAAAAACAAAACAAAAAAGTTGCATTGTGGCTCTTGCCGCAGCATTTTTAAAATTGTTGATGTGTTTACAGTGTGTTTAATAAATAACCAAAGACGACGTTTTACGCATCTTGTATATGATAGTTCCTTAAAAAATGCCAGTGATGTCCCATTTTGTCCAATTTCTGAAATCGATATTGCAATCTATATGTTAGCGCCCTCCGCGTTATTAAATTGGTTATTTTAACCACTAGGTGGCGCTTTGCTAAAGATAAGGCAACTAAAAACAAATATGGCAGCCTCCAGCAAACGCCATGCCGCTACTTCACAGAGTGGGAATTACGCTGACGCCGATGCTGGATCAGTACCTTTTGGGGAGGGAGACTTTATATTGAAAAACGACAGTGATAAGTCAACCGACTCTTTCACAAACCGGAATATTAACGTGGATGTTCAAGTTGACAAGTCAAACTACGGAAAATTGCTCGGACATCTCGGTAGCAACCACTACCGATGTCTTGGCATGGCTGCCTACTCTAGGAATAGTAAGTTCTCGCATCTCATCAGGGGTGACCCATTTGAATACTTGAGTAATCGGTGAGATTGTTGGCGCCTGTCCGTCTGGCTCCGTAGCTCGATAATAAGACCATGGACGTTAGGACCGACAACGCACATATGCGTGAGGTATGAAAATCAAAATAAATCGGTCAGTGCTGTTTATTATTGAAATTGAGAAAAAATAATAATAAAATGTACTGATCGATGTATTGAATTTTCAGCCATAAGTGACTGTGCGACAATGTTACCCCATGAATCTACTACCTAATCTTATTGACTTTTATTGACCTTGAATATGAGATTTGTTGCGAAAAAATTTGGCAGCTGAGAGGGAAAAAAAGATTGCGTGCTAGGTGTTGCAAGGAAAAGTAGATTCCTTACGGGGAAATAAAATAAAATAAATTCTATTCTATTCTATTCTATTCTATTCTATTCTATTCTATTCTATTCTATTCTATTCTATTCTATTCTATTAGCCTGTAAAATGCAACACAAAACCCTTTCTTTCTGTGGTGACACTTGCATTTACTGTAAACACAATAACAAACAAATAAAAATATCTTTTACACAATTTTGCTCAATGTGTGAAATAACAGAATCTGCACACGTAGAGCATTCATAGAACATTATTGAGGTTTTGGTATTTATTAAATGACATATAATCTGAGTTAGTGTGAATTGTGAGGAAATTATCCCTATCACTTATCAGTGCGTCCAAATACTGGCAATTATTCACTCTTCATTAAATTGCTTGTTTGAATCACCTATGCTAATGTACTTTTGAATGGAGTTTTTTTTTTTAAAGTGAATTACAAGTTCCTGTGTGCAAGTTATTCCGTTGTAACTATATGCGGTAACTGATACAAAACTGTTCCATGTATCCGTAAATGTGTTGTGATTGGTCAATATTAATTTATGAATTTTTCATAGAAAAAAAAAAAATTCATGTCTTCATGAAATTCTTTGTATTATATGATTGGTTCTGTTAAACAACATTTGGTAACTATGAATACATTTGTAAACCAGTGAGGTGTTATTAATTGATTATAGTATGGCGATCACTGTAACTCAATCAAATCCAGAATACTAGTATTATTCATGACACCCCGTTCTACACAAACAGGTCTCACTACTGTCACAGTAGAGGCACTGTGCTACTGTTAATAAAAACATTTATTTTCACAGATCCATATGTTAAATTATTACTACAAGCTATGAGTCAAAGTGGATGGTAGGTAATATCTTATAATTATTATACATCAAAAACCGAAAACAATAGAATTTGCTGTTCTGTAAAAAACCATACCACCATTCCTTCCCAAACATATGGAATTTGTTTTGAACATTTTCCCTTATAAAAAAAAAATCAATAAAAACTCATAAAATGTTAACTTAAAGCGAGAGGGTCGTCGTCTGCGCACGCGTGGGAATCAAGTCCCAAGCGATGATAACAATGTATGCTAAGAACGCAAAGGCTCATCGGTAGACGCTTGTTTGTAAACAAAGACACGCTATGACCACCTGACGTATGCGTATGTGACGACTTCCCCGCTTTAAATGGGTTATTGACGTCACAGTGCGTAAGAAGATTTATTATTATCTTTCATCAAATTACTACAAACAGGAAAAAGATGTGTACAATCACTCAAACCGCCTTTGTCCATACTTTGCTGTATTCTTGGGATAAACTAATATTCAGTGCTTATCTTTTATTTCTTTGGCTGTGGGGGTGGAATTATTGTCCTCAGTGAAAAGAGGACACAATGTACAGCATCTTAGATATCACCATGACAATACTTTCCAAGTATAACTTCATCAGGATATTTAACGTTCATGATACTTAACATTTTCCCCACCAGTTTCCTCTTTTCATCACAAATTAACAAAATAGTCCCGTTTATAGTCTGCACTTTACTTCAGAAGATTGAGACAAAAAATGACAATTTGTTTTGAGTAAAAACTGTTAATTAAATTATAAGAAAAAAGCACAGACAAGTTTAGGCAAGAAAGTCTGGTGGTGAAAAGGTTAAAAGGTATTCATAGATATACAGATTTTGAAGAATTTGCTAAAAACGTGCAGACAAAACAGTGTTTAATGTAATTTTCCTATTTTATAGTATAGATTGAAAATAGTGTAAGTAAATCGCTATACAAAATGTACACTATTTGTCTTGTAGACCAAACTTTTCTCTTTTTCAAATGTATTGAAGTACACAGTGACATTTCAGTGTTTTAAAATTCACACATTCTCTGGTCATTTTTAATTTCAGTGAAGCATTTCAAGATCGTCATTTTGCCTGCGAACAGTGCTCGGAAGTTGTCAATGGTGGATTTGATCCATCAACATCTCAAGTAAGTTTAGATATCTCATTGTAATGTCTTCATTCATTTAACCATTCACAATCACAACTTTAGATTCTTGAAAGAGGTGATAAACATGAGTATTTAGTATGTTGTTATATTCTTTCCTTCATGGTGTATCATTCTGGCACAATTCAGTAGTTTGTGGCATTTCCAGTTTATGGTGAGAGAAATCACACCAGCAATTTGCAATCATTCATGTATAATAATCTAAATTCTGTGTTATTTTTCAGATTGTTTTATGTCAGAATAACATAAAAACACAGTCCGCGATGGATCGAGTAATAACTCACGAATTGATCCATGCCTTTGACCATTGTAGAGCTAAAATTAATTGGAACGACATTAGACATCTAGCATGTACAGAGGTAAGACATACATAACGGTATCAATAAATTAAACATACTTGTTCCAGTCATTCTGTATCATTTCCAACGTACTAACCTTAAATGGCAACATCTTTCCTAAGAGCTCAATTGAACTTTGTTTGAATTTAATATTGTTTGTTATTATTCAAATAAACTCTAACATTTGTCACACTGTATTGTGTTCAACAAGTGTCTCCTGTGAAGACATATACAATGACAAAATATTTAGTGATAACTCCATGAATTTTCCAATTCCAGATTAGGGCTGCCAATCTAAGCGGTGATTGTTCATTTGGCATGGAACATTTTGGTAGATTTCATAGGATGCAGTTTGGATTTGTTAAACACCAACAGGTATGCCTCTCCAAATAATTCTTCGATGTATTTACATGTAGAGTGTATAATGCAAAGGCAGCCATATTGTTTACAGATTGTTCATATGTATATATATATATATGCATAACTGTGAAGTTGGTACTAAGACAATGGAAATACAAAACACCAAAAATAAACATTTGAACATGTCCTCTACTGTTTCTCAGATATACCTAAGCCGATTGAAATCAATAATGTCAATACTTTGTATTGAACTCACACACAATGGAATACTGATGTACATCATTTTATTTTGTTTTACTTACTGTTCCAAACCATTTCTGAAATGTTTAATCAATTTCGTTCCAAGGCAAGACATAATGGTTTCATGTGTAACTGTTTTCGTTTTAATGAAATATCTTTTTGTACATGTACTCTCAAACGCGTATATATCTAAATACAATGTTTCTGTTATTTCAATTTTCAGACATGTGTTAAGGACCGAGCGATTCGATCTGTTCTTGCTGTTCGTGACACTTCAGAGAAACTAGTAAAACAAGCAGTAGATGAAGTATTCGACACATGTTTTAATGATCTTGAACCTTTTCACAAAATTCCCCGCAGTAAATCTGATGCAAAGGCTGCCTGGAGGGAACGATATCGTTATGAACTATAAGCAATGGAATGATTATTAAAATATTTTATAAAATTATTAATTGAATTCTTATCTCAGGCAATTTGCAATACTATCATTGTTTTTTGGTTTCAATGTCATACAATGTCTGTCTCTCTATCTCTCTAAGTGTCTGTATGTGTGTGTCAAATCTTTTTCTACCAATATCTCAAGCACCTGAGTGTAACTATCAACTTGATTAGATTTTGGTACAAATCAGATAATGTCAATAAGGTAATTTGCATAATTAGATAGTGGATTTGAATTCACTGGTTTGTGAAGGAAACAATGCCTTCTATTGTTAACTGTGTTTTAACTTAAAACATTCAGCTATTAGCGAAATGAGCGAAAATAAAACCCAGCTAATAATTGAATATCTACAACTTGGTACATACTGTAGTTGAATGTCTACACTATTTAATTATTTAGTAGTATTATTATACACCTTGCTAATTAGGACCCCGGAATTACGTATATATTTATCCTTGACCCCCCACTCTGTCTATTGCGATTATTTGAAGACTATATATTCTTTCTATCATACTAAACTGGTCACCAAATTTAACAAGTGTCTCTGTGTTGATTGTATACAGACCCACCAGTGACTGTTCCCGGCTCCATACGTTTAGACTTGCATCTATCGCAATTACACTGCATTGTGTGACTTACAGTTTTTTACCGAAAGAATCCTTAAATTCTACCTGTATTGATATAAAGAAACAGTATCATACAGTTAAAGGCAGGTGGCCGTCACGCTATCCATGCGCTAGATATGGGACTCGTATAAACAAAGATGGCGACTTTGACTGTTGCGCAAATCAACCAGTACACACTGAGACATTACCAAGCTTTAATTAAATAATTTGTCAGGCGATTGGAAGGTATCAAGGATTCACCCGCGTCAATTAGTGCACGTCGCGCCCAAGTCAATACTAGTACTTGAAATTTCCATTAGAAGAGCGCTTTGAACTGTGGGAATATCAATTTTCATCAACACAAATATCGCACATGCTTGGCGCGACGACCACCGCCCTTTAACCTTTCAAATATTGTAATAGTAAATACGTTGATAACGAACAAACAAACCCGAAGCATAAATGTTGAAGATAAATATAATCTATATAACAGATAATTGAGCAATCGCTAGTGACCTATTTTATTTCACATTTTGTTCATCCGAGTGAATTTTTTTAACTGTCAATATTTGTGATATCGCCAAATGATGACATCACAAAGCTCTTCCATGGTTTTGGCACATAAAGGTAAATATTTACAAATTCACCATAGTGATTCTTATCTACAACCATTCAGCTCAGTCGTGATTTAGGTCAGCCATTGTTAAGTGGCGTTGCTAGGTTACAACCTTAGAAACAGTTTCGCTGCCTTTCATACCCTCCGAACCAGAAATGAATCTTTCAAATATCGATTTTCATAAAATTTTCACAAACGTTGATTTATTCATATCAACTAAGTGATATATTTCTGCACGGTAGCAATTGTCATTAAAAAGTGACATGTAACAAAAATACACAAAAATAGCAATGGACACACCATTAAATAAACACAAAAATAGACCAAAACAAAAATTACGAGATGAACCGATTGATTAAAAAAAGCATCACCTGAACAATGATATCACAAGCAAATGCCGAGGTCAGCCCGAAATTGCCGGAATTAGCAATTATGATTATCAGTGGAGAGACATATTGTATATTTCTTTCCGTTAAAGGGTCCAATATTACAGCATGAGTCTGAAGACTTTTTATTAGGAAGATAGTGGTACATTTTCCCGACAATCCGCCACAGATCCACAGGCAGTCTAGGATGGGCGCATACATTTTGCCGACGTCATTCGAAAGAAAATGTGTTTGTACAGCTATACTCGGTGTTTTTGTCACGATAACTGCCATAGAATATGCTATTTTTACGGAAAGTTTCTCCCTAAAAAGGATCCAGGTCAAACAGATCAGCAGTTTTCTCAACTTAAAGTGAGTATATACTGGCATATTGTTTAGATAACACGACTCTTTTCACGACACAACTCTCCGTAACGGTAATCGGGTTTCGACAAAATATATGTTCCAACGGATACCTACAAAGCACAGAATATTTCAAAAAACTATGGTAATTAATGGCAGTCATTCTTTTCATTCACGTTTCCATAACAACCAAACAGAAACCAGATCGCGTTTTTTTCTGATAACATGTCCTGCTTATTCGTCGTTGGCCACACAGGCAGCCCCCTGGTTTCATACTGTATATTTATAGGTCACCCTACCCCCCATGGTTAGTACACGAAAGCACGACTTCTTCTCGGGAAATCGTAATGATAGCTTGCAATGAGGTCACAACATTTTCAACTACTCGTTTCCAAAGCCGAGTGTAGCCATGGAAACACAAATTGATTATTAGTGAAACAAGCGAGTGAAAAAACATTTTACAAATGAAAATCATGATATGGCAGGAAGTTGTGTGTGTTGTCCACGAATCGTTCTCACTCCATATAAGAAAACAATAGAATTTCGCATCAGTAATTGGGACACGCAACACTGCTACAGCGCCATTGTTCAATATTGTGGAAGCAGCGAGGAGCTCAGGCTTAACATCCAAAGAGTTGGGAAATGTTGTTATTTATTAGTTATCTTCGAATACATCCCAGCGAATAGGAGAAGCCGGTATCCGTTACCGTTTTCTCTCTGAGACATCTACATAGGTGACCATTTACATTCGAAGATCTCATTATGAATATATCCTTGGAAATTTCTAGATTTATGTCAAAATAAATCCCCTTAGACAATAACCAGATGATACTGTCAAATAGTCGAATATTCCATGCTGGACTTGATACCTAAAACTATAACAATTAAAATATTGTGGATTAAATGGGCATCAAAGTAGTTGCACTTGATGATGATTGCAGAATACTTTTACGAATCGATTATATTTTCTGTGTTTGGAATGATGTGTATAGCATCTGATTTAAAACTGTAACAACACTTCAATAACACATTTTTGTAGTTTGAGTCCGATATTTACTAAAGATTTTTCATGACGATGAATTTTCTTTTCTTAGTGCGAGCCAAACACCCAATAAATCACACCCAATCCATTGACATAACGTACCTCTTCCAGCTATTTATTTGGTATGGAACAACTATATAACTTAGTAAACTCATAATATTCAAAGATACAAGGCGCATTTGTTTTCCTTCCTGTTACTTAGGTAATTCATACACATTCCCTCCATATGCTCCTTGCCACACTGTCAGATAATTCAAATTTACGTCCTAATCGCTTGCGAATTGACAACGTTTTCCCATAAACGCCAAATTTCTGTGTAATAAACTTCTAAAAGAAAATGGCGAATATCTTAGGAACTTAGAAAAGCTGGTACAATTTCAAAAGGATTTTGGAAATCTCCACAGGGTCTTGACACTTCAACAGCAATGAAAAAAAAAAACAAGTACTGCAAGTCAAATATCAAACGACGATTTTATATTGAACACCGTTTTCTACTAATTAAAATGTCGGCATTTGTGTTCTGCTGTGTTGATACCAACTAACCTTTGAAGTAACTGTCGCAAAATCTATGTCACTGTCAGTAAATGCGTAATATGTGTTATTTAGTGAAGAATATAACCCTGATTAGAACTTGTGTTTAATATAGCATCTCTGTAATTATTTCATCGTAGCTAGAAAACAAAGGCACAGATAAAGAAAAAAAACTAGACGTTGTCTAGTCTACAACACCACAAACGCACTGTACAATTCACATTTAGTTGCCGTGACTGAAAGTGTTAAAAACCGATGTTTCTAATATCTAAAAAAAGTACAATAACGAAATAGGCCGCCATGTATCCCTTCAGACTAATATTGATACGGCATATACACTACGTAACCGTACTCGCTTATATTATCTAACATTTTAGATAATGTTTAGGTTGTTGCTTAGTAATGTTTAAAGAATGTCCTAACCAAACATTTTTTTACTCGGTTTTCCTCGTGTTCCTACCTTGTTAATGAAAACATGTTCAATGAATGTATGATGACTTCATTTTCCCCCTCCTCCTTCCCATCTCTGATCTACACAACTTCGCTGTGAATGTGTTTTAAATCTACAAACCTCTACAAGTACTTCCAGTTCGAATCCCGTTTCTAGTGCCAGTCTGTATATGTGTGATGTGCCTTATTTGACATTATTTGATATTAGTTTCATTCATATGGTTGTCACTGCTGGTGATTCAGGATATAAATCAGATGTATATTATAAATCAAAGTTTCAAATCATTTGTAATTTAGACCAAATATTGTATAGATTGGTAATTCAAATTCAATAACAAAATTATACTTGGTAATTGAAAAATAAAAGGTATAAACGAAAAAAACAACATATTGTGATGTTTCAAATTAACACTTATGTTTTTTCTAATATATTACTTTCTTTACATCGAATCTTACAATGCTGTTTGTTTATATTCAGAGTACATTATGGTAGAAAATAGGGAAAGTAATGAAATAGTATATATACTTATATGATTTCACTGATAAGATTGCACGTTTCACAATGGAATGGCGCAAGTTTTGATATAAATAGGTAGGCAAACTATGCAGTACCTCATTGGAATACCGTGATTTATTTAAACCTGAGACCCGGGTTCATATATTTCACACACACATTAGCTCTAATGTCATAATATCTAAAAAGCATATTCATGTTTCTATTAAAAATGTATTTACACAAACCAGACTAGCTGTATATTGTTTTCAAGAGTTTAGCAAACCGGGAAGCCTGGATTGTATCGCCTATGATATTTGTTTCATTGCAAATTCTGAATTACCTATGGTGTTTATTCATGCAAAGATTCCCCCTTTTTTGAGAAATTTCGTTCGAAACCTCAAACGTTATGTGATTATGATATGATTGCAGAAAAGAATCGATTCGCGCCCTGGGGCGAGAGGGCAGACCTCTAAAACAATAACCGGAGATGTAATTTTACTATATAAGTAACAATATATGGTATCAGTAAGAGTGTACATGTACACATAAACACACTGACGTCAGTGAGTCAAACATTACCAATAAATAGAAACAATCATTAACAAATAACAATTACCTGTAACCCCATGTATCTATAGAAACAGAACACATCAATACTATTGGCAGTGTGAGGCAAAAACACCCCTTTCATTAATCGGTGATCTATAGAAATAATCATACTAAAATTAACATTAAAGTATTACAACTTTATAACAAATAAAATATAAATTATTCAAAATACGGCCCATCTAAAACAATCTAATCGGAGACGTTCGTCTGAGAACTCCAAGGCTGTATTCGACGAGAATTTAATTTATATACCATATCCAGTCACGTGACCAATTGTTGGCGCCGCTTGTTTAATTATGTAACTTCACACTTTTGTTTCTATGTAGAATTAGCCACAGTTGTTGTCATATGCAAATTAGTAATCGCAGCAGTTGTAAGTGTTAGCACACTTGTTAGTGTCACGCTTCTCTGAGCTTAGAGCTTAGCTAAATGTCAAATTTTAAATTCTTTACAGGTGAGTCCTTTCTTAACGACAGTGCCTTTGTGTTAATACAAATGTCGGCATTTCAAAATGCTGACCGTATACATGTGACGGCTATTTAAAAAGTAAAGTCGAATTCCCGCCAGGCGAGTCCTCACTAGACCCCAATTTGTCCTCTGAACGTTTTTACGACGAATTACGATGAAATTAATATCCATCTTTCTCACTCAGTTACGGCTGTTAGTATATGTTCATATAAGATTATGATTAAAATTATTCAAATTGGCGCGTCATTCTATGTACATTGAAACATAAATATGATAGTGTTAAACCGAAACGTACAAATACACGTCACATTTTTTTTATTAACTCATAACAACCTACTGAAGGAGGTTCAAGGTTACAACAACAACAAAAAATTACAGATAAAAATTAATCAATTACAATGGCTAATAGTTTAAAGACAACCAAAAACAGACTAAATTGAAGCTAGTAACGGAAATATATAATAAAGTAAAATGAAACACCAACAAAAAACTATAAACTGAATATAAAAACAAGAACCCAATGAACACATAATAGGTATTAAAAAAAAGTCAATGACTAAGTAGGTGCTGCTGTCTAATAACAAAGCTGTATTTGAGATATTGTGCCAGAGGAATTGTTAAGTCACGTCACATTATGAGTCATGTCTGGATCACAATTACACTTAATTAATGTACACTCAGGCAATTGAAACCTCTGACTACAGAACCTTCCTCCGACTGTGGAACCCTCCGACTATAGATTCTTTTTGATTATAAAATCACCGGATTCTAAACCTTCAGCCTACAGAGCTAAGAGTTGGATAAGGTATAATTACAGACCACCTCCCAGTTTGATCTCATGGAAAGCACGATAAATACACCATGGCGAGTCCACCATTCATCTTAGTCATTGTTATGTCGCGTTGCTAGGCTACTTGAGAACTGTTTCGTTGCCTTTCATATTTACCAAGTTGCAAATTAATCTGACGAATATAGATTTTTATAATGTTGAACACTTATATTGATGTTAATCTTAGTTGACCTTAATTGTGTATACAATTCCCTTTCATTTGGGGTATCCACGGGCTATAATACAAACCCTCTAACTTCATGTAAATATATTTAATTTCTACTACAGGTTGGTAGCTCAGTTTTTGACATTCCAAAATATCTCCAAGCTGAAAGTTGAACAAAGCTGCTAGTACCGATAAATGTAATGTTTAGAAAATATTCCACTGAATATTTAGTTGACAAAGGTTACATTGAATAATTACCAATGACTACTTACTACAATTATATACATATATAACAGTATTTCAATAATTTATTTACTATATTTTCATTCTTATATTATTTTTCCCCCTTTTTGTTTTATACCTACTATTTTTACTACATTACGGGATTTTGGAATTGCTAAAATATTAAAAAAAATACTAGCAATTAAATGATATATTAAAATAATATATTGAATGAATATTAAAAAAAAATTAAAAACTTTTAAAAATTAAAATCTTTTTTTTGATTAAATTCACCTACACATCTGATCTAATTGGGGGATAGTACTACACGTTTTGTAAATACACATCATATCCAGAAGACGGCTATGGAAGGATTATTTTAAAAATTCACAGCCATCAATAAACATAAAACTGGGCTGAACACGGCATGGAATCCATTAGATACCAATGACTCTGAAAAAGGTGACGCGAGATGATGTGATCAAAGAATAAGGTCTCTGTCAGCCCGAAAAAACCTCAATGAACAATTCCACAAATTTTACACTGGACTTAATTCCGTTCGTAACCTAAACGCTCCAATATTGCAGCATGGAACGCTATAAGGACTTTTCAGTAGGAAGATAGGGACTCATTTTTATGTAGACCTTCTAGCAATCTGTGCAGAATCAATGGCTGAGCATACTTTCTAAGATGGGCTCGAAGATTACACTGACGTCACGTGGAACAAAATTGACGCTTGCAGCTATGCTCGGTGTTTTTGTCACGATAACTGCCATAGAATATGCTATATTTACGGAAACATTTTTCCTCAAAAGGATCCAAGTCAATCTGATTAAAATCTGATGTAGTGTACGGGCTTTAATTATTTTGGCTATAAACTTATTTTAATTTAATTTTTTATTCCCTTTGTTATTAATTCCATTTTATTTTATTATTATTTTACTTTTATTTTGATTTTTTTTTTTTTTTTTTAATTCCGCCCTACCTACATCTGATCCGACGCCTATGTAAGTTCCGTTCAAATCTCGCGTAAGTAACAGCCAATCACAGCCCCCCTTTTATACAGGCTGTCGGTTGCTTACTTTTCAGTGTAGCGATATTCTACGGGCAATCTTTCTGTACATTATATTTTGCCCACTTGAATAAACCATTAATAGAAAATTGCTAGTATATTTTTATTTACAAAAGAAATTCCACAGCGTTTTACAATTTTTGTCACTACATTGAATATTTTTTTCACTTCCAACAAATGTGTACACTTCCAGATACATCTTCGCCAGCCAAGGTTCGTTCATTCAGTCATCGCTTCAATTTTACATCAAACACTGAGCATAATTATCTAGAATGGAAGCAAAATATAAGTGAGTAAATCGTAATGATTAGAACACTGTAAACAGCTATAGTAAACAATGCAAACTGATTTTAAATTGTATAACGGTCACCGGCCCACGGCATCAACGCAGGAAATTGGAGCATAAAAATATTTCCTGATCAATTGCGATGTGTTCCAAATAAAAAAATATTTTATTCCAATTCAAATCAGCTCAATTACTTTAATAAAGAGTTGTTGTATAATGTACAAAATGTTGATAATTTCGATGAATATTTACAGCTACGTAGACGATTTTGGCCAGATCGTCAACAAAACATCACCTGTCTCCAGGGCAAGCGACTGGAAAAAGACACTGGTGTTCGGTCGAACCGGTGGAAACAAAATCGCCACTCCCAGAATAACTACGCAAAATAACGATCTAAACTCGAACCATTCGAGCCACAATATTAACATAAAAATGACTTTCGTTGCATTTAACGTTAATTAACTAAACTTACCGAAAAGCCGTGTTATTCTCGGTCGCTAACGTCGGTATAGTCCGTCTTTTTATTTGAGTGTGTTTGCCACTCTGCCCGGTGACGTCATCATGTGCGCTATAGAAGGAGGTCTGTGATTCGTTGACTAAAATCGTAGATAGTGGGTCTCGTTGAAATCTCGTTACATAGGCGTCGGGTCAGATGTAGGTAGGGCGAAATTAAAAAAAAATCACAAAATCAAAGTAAAATAATAAAATACAAAGGCATTAATAACAAAAGTAATAAAAAATAAAATAAAATAAGTTTATAGCCAAAATAATTAAAGCCCGTACACTACATCAGATTTTAATCAGATCGGATCCAAGTCAACCAGATCAACATTTTTTTCAACTTTGAGTATATACTGGTCTATTTTAGAGCACAGGATACGTCACTTTTCACAACTCAATTAACCGTAGCGACATCTGTGATCAATACATAAACGGTCGACTACAACTTAATAATTTAGGTAGTCAAAACGCTACTTACACTCACGCTTTCCTCACCCATTTCAATCTCAACCCCGATCACGTGTTTTTTTTCTTTTCAAAACGCACCATCTGCTTCATAATTCAAAAGGGAAAACGCCGCACGGTTCCTGAACACACACCGGTTCACACACACACACCAGTAATTCTAGAACTCGCGTTCAATTTGTATCTATGGCAACCTTTATTATTTAATGCTCAAACAATCTAGTACCAGCACCTAATAATGCAAATCGTAATATGCCAGTCAGCCGTGTGTACTGTCCTTGAACCGTCTGATTCCACCTGTACACAAGTACTCAGGCGCCACACCTTTGCGTATATACACCCATAGTGTCACGGTAACATCATTTCGGGTCAGTATATTTTGTTTGTTCTATTAATCGGTCAAATTTCGTTTCGTGTAATTGTGGGAACTGCGGGGAACTCAGAGGTATGCCTGCCGAAGATCGATTAAAAGTAATCCACATATGTAACACCAAAATTTGTGATTCAACTATAATATATATATATTCTATCAATATACACAAAACAAAATCCGTTGAAAAATTTGGCGAACCAGTACGGACCAATGGAGGATTTGACTTCCAATCAGACAGGAGAACATTCAATTTAAAGGTTCACTTTAATAATCTCAAGTCGGCGCAGTTCATACACATCAGCTAGGAGATTTGATAGACATAAAACTGTTGTCTTTTAAAACAAATACAGACTCTTCTTATATATATTGTGATAATATTCCATTTCCATTGATTTTAATGGTTTTTTTTTTGTTCTCATGTTGACTTAAAGAGTTGCGTCGCCTTGGTATTTTTGGTATGAAAGGTTTTCTCGCATGAAGTAATCGTTGTTTTGGTGTTTTCTTTGCAATTATTATTTTCAATAAGTGTTGACCTTTTACCCTTGTAAAAACCAACAAAGTTATGGTTATCACATGTAGACGGAAATAATCACTACTGCTTGAACAATGCTTTTTCAGGAGTTAATCCCGGCGTTTGACCTCTTAAACGATTAAAAAAGCGGAGGCGCATCTTTTTATGATTTGTTCAATTTAACTGTTCTTCGTGTGAGTTTTCTTAGCTAATTGTGAACTATATTTAATGTAACTAATGCTAACAAAATACTTACATGGTTCGCTGCTTATTTTGTCAACGACTTGCATATATAAAAAATACCTCAATATATTATTTACCTACAGGAAACTGTTCACAAGTTGACACATTTTATCGTAAAATATAAATTTTATCACGGCAAATTATATTACCTTTTCAATTTCATGTGTATTTTCATTTCATATAGTATCAATGTATACCATTTATTGACATGTTCAATTACGTGATGGTGTATAACATTGAATTATTTAGCCCAATCTACTACTATTAAAGAAACGGCATTGCTGGTACAATAACGCATGGCCACCTGTTTCAACAGTTGAAAAAATACTTCCAAATACTTTCAGTTGAATAGCTTAAAAGCCCGATAATTTACTAATCTGCATCATCCACGTATTGGTGTCTAATAATTACACATACATGGGCTAACTGTCGACGACAATTTGTGTTCATTGCGTTGACACCGTCCATACTCCATCAGCTCTGGCAACTGCCCCATCGGGAATTAGCCTGTAATGGCCTTTTTTCCCTCATAAATATGCATGAGGCAGATAATGAGCTGTCCTAACTTTTTCTGGGTCAATAGGTTAAATACATGCGTACTTGCTATATTTTGGTTTTGAGCACGCTCAGGTGATTTAGATGGAAAGCACATGTTCTGACCCACATTTTGGTGGTTCAACCACAACAAACGACAAGATTTAAGGTAAGTTATGGCTCTTTTTTCACTTGCACAGTATTTTAGAATAAGCTGATGTCATACTTGTGACGCTTTACTTTCTCTAAAATGATTTGTGATTGTGTTTTTCTCAATTTTTTTTCAAAAATCCTGTATTTTTTTTCATGCAGTAAATGCCTTGCCCAACATTTTGGTATATAGGTTCCGTGTGTACTGTCACTATTTTGGATGTACACCATTGCTTGAATATAATACTTTTCTGCATATTCTATTGCTGCATATTCACTATTGTGTGTATACTGCATGAATTGCTGTATGTACCTGTTAATTTATAGTCAAAGAAATGGTCATTTTCATTTTTTTTTGTTCATACCAAAGGAAACATTCTAAGGGGTGTATCAATAAAAAAAAACATCAGTTGCTTTTTTCACTTGTAAGAAAAACTTCCTTTTGTATCTCCCCTTCAGAAACATTTTACAAAACTTGTTATACCCTTCCCAATTCTAAATTCAATCTTAGTATATACTATTATAATATAAATAAAATAGAAAAATTAATACTGCTTTTGGGAAGGGGATACAAAAGTATTTCTTTCCCTTGTATCTTCTTCCACATTATTGGTTGGGTACAATTTTGCAGAAATGTTATTAAATGAAATTTTATTATTTTTTGTGTGCTTTGTGTGTTTTTCATTATCAATCACAAAATATGATGCAATTTATGCAGCTCCTTTATAGACCAGTATTTACTGATGCTGACATTGGGCTGTGGTCTGATGCAATGTTGCCATTGGTGAATATTGGCATAGGAGCTTCATAAACTGTAACAGTGACAAAGTACATGTATTTTACATTGGTGCATTTGTTACTGTAGGAAACATTCATAATGAATGCCTTGGATGCCATACATAACAAGAACATGAGTTTTGATTGGTCTATAAAAGGATACCACCACTTTCATCGCAGGCCACATCCAGATGTTCTACTGGATGTTGAAATTGAACATAATAATCGATATGATCCAAGTTCAATGTTGGTAAAAATGCCTCCATTATGTAGAATACCTAATGAACTTCATGACGAAGTTACCAGAGAGGGACGAGGCAACCAACCAAACCAAACAGTGAGAAGTATTGCTGACAAACAAGTAGGGAGAGTACCGGCTAATCTTTGCAAAGTATTTAGAAGATTGTTAGAATTGAATCTTGTAGAATCTGTAATTGTATGGTAAGTGACTGCATAAAGTTGTATGAATCACTGCAGTTGACTAATCTTGTAGAATCTGTAATTGTATGGTAAGTGACTGCATAAAGTTGTATGAATCACTGCAGTTGACTAATCTTGTAGAATCTGTAATTGTATGGTAAGTGACTGCATAAAGTTGTATGAATCACTGCAGTTGACTAATCTTGTAGAATCTGTAATTGTATGGTAAGTGACTGCATAAAGTTGTATGAATCACTGCAGTTGACTAATCTTGTAGAATCTGTAATTGTATGGTAAGTGACTGCATAAAGTTGTATGAATCACTGCAGTTGACTAATCTTGTAGAATCTGTAATTGTATGGCAAGTGACTGCATAAAGTTGTATGAATCACTGCAGTTGACTAATCTTGTAGAATCTGTAATTGTATGGTAAGTGACTGCATAAAGTTGTATGAATCACTGCAGTTGACTAATCTTGTAGAATCTGTAATTGTATGGTAAGTGACTGCATAAAGTTGTATGAATCACTGCAGTTGACTAATCTTGTAGAATCTGTAATTGTATGGTAAGTGACTGCATAAAGTTGTATGAATCACTGCAGTTGACTAATCTTGTAGAATCTGTAATTGTATGGTAAGTGACTGCATAAAGTTGTATGAATCACTGCAGTTGACTAATCTTGTAGAATCTGTAATTGTATGGTAAGTGACTGCATAAAGTTGTATGAATCACTGCAGTTGACTAATCTTGTAGAATCTGTAATTGTATGGTAAGTGACTGCATAAAGTTGTATGAATCACTGCAGTTGACTAATCTTGTAGAATCTGTAATTGTATGGTAAGTGACTGCATAAAGTTGTATGAATCACTGCAGTTGACTAATCTTGTAGAATCTGTAATTGTATGGTAAGTGACTGCATAAAGTTGTATGAATCACTGCAGTTGACTAATCTTGTAGAATCTGTAATTGTATGGTAAGTGACTGCATAAAGTTGTATGAATCACTGCAGTTGACTAATCTTGTAAAATCTGTAATTGTATGGTAAGTGACTGCATAAAGTTGTATGAATCACTGCAGTTGACTAATCTTGTAGAATCTGTAATTGTATGGTAAGTGACTGCATAAAGTTGTATGAATCACTGCAGTTGACTAATCTTGTAGAATCTGTAATTGTATGGTAAGTGACTGCATAAAGTTGTATGAATCACTGCAGTTGACTAATCTTGTAGAATCTGTAATTGTATGGTAAGTGACTGCATAAAGTTGTATGAATCACTGCAGTTGACTAATCTTGTAGAATCTGTAATTGTATGGTAAGTGACTGCATAAAGTTGTATGAATCACTGCAGTTGACTAATCTTGTAGAATCTGTAATTGTATGGTAAGTGACTGCATAAAGTTGTATGAATCACTGCAGTTGACTAATCTTGTAGAATCTGTAATTGTATGGTAAGTGACTGCATAAAGTTGTATGAATCACTGCAGTTGACTAATCTTGTAGAATCTGTAATTGTATGGTAAGTGACTGCATAAAGTTGTATGAATCACTGCAGTTGACTAATCTTGTAGAATCTGTAATTGTATGGTAAGTGACTGCATAAAGTTGTATGAATCACTGCAGTTGACTAATCTTGTAGAATCTGTAATTGTATGGTAAGTGACTGCATAAAGTTGTATGAATCACTGCAGTTGACTAATCTTGTAGAATCTGTAATTGTATGGTAAGTGACTGCATAAAGTTGTATGAATCACTGCAGTTGACTAATCTTGTTCCAAGTTATACTTCATTTCATTATTATAGCTGATTTTTTGTACAATAGACACCTGATGTGAATCTCATAATTTCCCTTTGTGATGTTTGTCTTTAAATGAAAACATGATTCTATTTTTTTTCTTTTAACTGGCTTGTAGCAAGTATACTGGTCAGACAGGGCTGTCAATCAGACCACCATCAAACCAGAGATTTCAACGTGGACAAGTACGTGACCGACCTGGTGGTGGGGCAGAACTTACATGCTTATATTACTTGAAGTACCATGAAATACCTAGAAGAAACATGGTAATGGAGGTATTTAACATATGTAGACAATTTCTGACTGATGAAGAACTGGAGCGTATTGCCTTGTAAAAGGTAAATTTGCATTTTGTTTTTAATGTATGAATTAAAGGGTTTTTAGCTGAAATTCTTTTTGTAATGGGTCATTATGATTATTCCAACTGCAAATGTCATTGCCTAAATTGGCTTATCTTCTGCAGGTCTAATCATGACTGATCCATGTGATCATCAATATGCAACACCATATTGTCATTATGAGAATTTGAAGAACATTTGTAGAGTATGTGGGAAAAGAATAACAAGCAGACGGAAAACTGAATGCCAGAAATACAAGGATGGACTTGAAGAGTTTTTCTCTATTAACATTGCAGATGATAAAAGTAATGTTCACCCAAATTTTGTTTGTCAATCATGTGTTGTTGTTATTAGTCGCTGTAGACTGAAGTCTAAACAGGGAATATTATACCAACCTAATGTAAATGTTCATGTTTTTGTACCTCACACTAGCCTGAACTGTGCTGTATGCTTCAGCAGGAAGCGTGGACGTCCAGCTCTATGTACGACCACACCACCAAATTTTAAACGTCCCATCAATGAGGGCAATGACAATGAGTTACTGGGATTCTAATATTGAAAATGTCATGTCTGAACACACATTAGACACATGTGTCAAGAATGTAGTACAGTGTATTCAATATGGTAATATGTCTTTAACACAGCTAATTGATTTAGCATTCACTCTTGGTAAATCTCAAGCAAATGCTGTTTCTGAAGACTTCCTGTCTTTTGATCAAACATATGTTAATCTAAACTACTTGATTAATATTGACCCTGCAATTTGGTACAGTAACCGTAATCCCATTGTTTGTGCTTTCATTGATGGTGTTTCAAATGACACGGAAAATGAATCATTGACATCCAAAAAAGTGTATTCTAAAGTAAAAGCAGTGGAATCAATTTATCATGTAAATTTGACTAGGGCTATTTCACCATTTGCATTTTCTGAAAGTCTGGTGAGTTATGCTATTTCTAACAGTAGAACTGTTGTTCAGTTACAAAGTGCTTCTCAGCCCACATGTACATACCCAAAAGTGCGGTCATGGCTTCAGGCCCAGGCATCTGAGCAACTAGTCTTACCACCTGGTGATGTGGTGGTAGCTTTTGATAATGATCAGGTTGTAGGTAAAACTTATCGTGTTCGAGAAAATAACAAAGTTGAAGTCAGTGTACTCACAAGCATATGTTATGCACAGATTGATGCTGAAGGCACTTTGCAACAAAACTCAGATTTGAAACCAGGGACATGGTTCAACTATGAAAATTTTCCAAATGAAATTAAAAAAACTAATCTATGTTATGTGTAGTAATGACTGTGATGAGTTTTTGAAAAAGATATCGGAAACGCATTACAATGAATTGTTTATACATCTAAGCAAAAGATTGGAAAAAGTAGTAAGTGAACAAATAAGTAATTCAGGAGTTTATACCGATAAAATAGATGAAATTGTTAATGAAAAACGTACTGCCCTCACTCACAAATCTTGCCCATCTTGTCATTCCTTGGTGGAAAAAACAAAAAGAAAATGTCCAAACTGTAGTGTTAATATGAAGGAGGCTGCTGAGAGATTATTAGAGACGTGTGGCCACCCTGTTCAGAATACTAGTAGTGTTTCGGTAGAGACAGTAACTGAAATCAGACTAGACTTTATGCCTGTTGAAGGTAAAGATTGTTTTCAACCACAGTTTACTTTGATGAATCCCACTAGCATGAGTGGTAGCTCATTCAGATATGACCATGTTAGCACTAACCACCCTGCCTCACCACCACCTGTTGGTGTTCTGGATCCAGTATTTGTAAATCCAAATTCTCATAAAACCATTGTAACAGTTCTCAGACAAATTGGTACCACTGCTGGAATTAAAACTTATGGAACAGGTTCTAGATATTGGCTAGCTGTATATATGGATGGGCTTCCGTACATGCTTGCACATAAAGTTATTCGCAGTGTACACAAATGTGTTCTGTGTTCAGAGTCCTTTTTTGGCAATGATGAATTTGTGAAGCACTGTATTGTAGCTCACAATAGTGAACATAGAGACTTTGTGTTAGAATTTGACTGGGTTTTGCTGCGAATTGGCCCTGGGCACATGGAAATGAACATGACAAAATCATTTTTTGAGCTAAATTGGGAGGTTTTCATGTGTTCACTAGTTGAGATGATGGGGTTTAAATCAGAAAGGGCCCAGAAATATGCAAAGAAATGTTCAGACAACCACAAATCATGGGCATTATTAGAATTTTTTTTTGATGGAACCACAGATGAGCTTTTGATACCCTATGTAAGAAAGTGTATGGAAAAGGGTTTTGATGCATCTGTAAAGGGGTTCTTCAGATTTTTAAATGAAGTAAAAGATCCAAATTATATGTATTTAGCAGAACAATGCTTCACATATTGTCAAGCAGTGGTAAATTACCGTGCTGGCGTGAGACGCAATAATGTGGATTTAATGAATGCAGCCAGATGTAAATATTCCCCAGTCTTTCATGCTAGGGTGCACCCCAAATACAGATTTATTGACATTGCTGATATGGCAGACAGGTTACTGTATCAAAGTGAACTTGGTAACTTTTTCAATAGGTGTGAGTCTGTATCTGTCTCCGGTGATCCCAGTAAAGGTGAAGGTTTAGATTTTGTACTAGAGAATTTTAACAAATTGAGTAAATCATGGATCACTGGTATGCCAGACACACAGATGTGGATAAACATTTTTCGAAATTTAAGCAAATTGTACAAGCTCAGAATGGCCACATTTCAAAATATGGGTATCTCTGACCCTTCCAGTGGAAAGAGTGGTAAACGTCCCAGTCAAATTAATGAAATAAATGCCTGGCGAAGCTATCTGAGAAATGCAAAATACTGTCTGGACCCATTTGTAAACAGACCGCATGTAAGTGTGGATGATAATCCACTGGATAGCAATCTTGTAAAGTTTACCTCCTTGGCAATGCAAAAAAGAAACAAATTCATAGAATTGAAATTTCTTGGAAAGCCAGTTTCAGATGACCGAAGTGACAATTACCCTGTATTTGTCACTCCAGCTGAGTCTAGTAAATATCATGATATCAACAATCAGACTAAGAGTGTCATTGAACAACTTGTGTTGGCAAAATTAGATTGTATATCAGATACCTCTCTGAAAGAAATATACAGTTCTGAATGGAGTAACGAGATCAAAAGATCTAAAAAGTCTGACTATATTAATTTCTATAATGAAATATGTACCCTGCTTGAGCAGGAAGAGTGTAATTTGGAACTCTGTGAAGAAAATGATTGAGCTACATTTACTGTATTTCCCTATTCTAATTAGACATTTTTGGAAAAGATGAAATACAAGATGTGCATACAAGCCCCCCAAAAATAGTTGTTTTTGTATATTTTAGAGTGTGACAGTCATGACATTCTACATGTTTGTCCCATTCTAAGATTGTATACATTTCCCACAGTGCAATAAGTATGACCACTGGCAGAAAAAGTCCTTATAAATTACAAGGGAATGTCGCACAAACACCATTAGAATAGCAGCTATGTGTTTCTTGGTTTTGATTCCTTGAACTTGGTGTATTCATGTAAGCACTGGCACTACTTATAGGGGAAATAAGGTACACTTCCAATAAACAGCTTTGCAAAAATATTTTGAGCTTGTATCACCTCTGTATTCAAATACAAGAAATGCTGTACCATATTTTTTATATTAGAAGTGTATGTGCATTTAACAAGTGTTTTTGGTAAATGTGAAATACATTGTTATTACAATAGAAGAAGGCACAATTTTCATGTATGCCTATTGGAGGTATTGGAGGTTCATTCTAATAAAAAAATATATAGTATATGGACTGGATTGATATCACATCAATCAGTCATGGAGTTATGCCACTTTGATATCCAGGGCATATCAGATAAATTGGGTTTGTACTGTACAGTAAAACCAAACAATTTAAAATTGCCTTCTAAATAGGTTTTCATGTTTAACAAAGTGTAAAGTGAACAGTTTTCTCAATCCCTTAGTTTGGGTTAGACAGGTTTCACTGTACTACAATCTGATGAACTGTGACTTGTTTTTTACAAATGTACACAGAGAACAGCATGTTTCATTTTCTTGTTTATTGCATAAAATAAAAGTTTAGAAAGTTGCAACTTGTTTTATTTTATGACTGAGGTAAAGTATGTGAGAATGTTAGTAATATTTTAATATATCAGCAAGTGAACAAAACAGTCAACAGTGAACAATTATTGACACAAGAACTTTTTTTCTTTCCTTTTATTTTGGCACACTTCTGGTGATGCTTCACATCACAGTGCATGCAAGAAATCCAGTCAGTCTTTGTTTTCCTCTGGCGTGGGGCCTTCTCTTTGTTGCATATAGGACAGATTAATACAGGTATAGGTTCATTGGCTGACTGAGATACCTGTGTGGGTTCACTGGCGGACGGACAAGAGGTAGGTTCACTGGTGGACGGTAGAGATGTAGGTATGGGTTCACTTGTGGATGGCTGAGATGCAGGTATGGGTTCACTGGTGGACACTTGATATGTAGGTATGGTTTCACTGACGGATAGGAGGGATGCAGGTATGGGTTTACTTGTGGATGGCAGAGATACCGGTTTGGGTTCACTGATGAATGGTTGAGATGCAGGTATGGGTTCACTGATAAATGGTTGAGATGCAGGTATGGGTTCACTGATGGACGGTTGAGATGCAGATATGGGTTCACTGATGGACGGTTGAGATGTAGGTATGGGTTCACTGAAGAATGGTTGAGATGCAGGTATGGGTTCACTGATGGACGGTTGAGATGCAGGTATGGGTTCACTGACGGATAGGAGGGGTGCAGGTATGGTTTCACTTGTAGATGGCTGAGATACAGGTTTGGGTTCACTGATGAATGGTTGAGATGTAGGTATGGGTTCACTGATGGATAGTTGAGATGTAGGTATGGGTTCACTGATGGATAGTTGAGATGCAGGTATGGGTTCACTGATGGATGGTTGAGATGCAGGTATGGGTTCACTGACGGATAGGAGGGGTGCAGGTATGGTTTCACTTGTAGATGGCTGAGATACAGGTTTGGGTTCACTGATGAATGGTTGAGATGTAGGTATGGGTTCACTGATGGATAGTTGAGATGCAGGTATGGGTTCACTGATGGACGGTTGAGATGCAGGTATGGGTTCACTGACGGATAGGAGGGGTGCAGGTATGGTTTCACTTGTAGATGGCTGAGATACAGGTTTGGGTTCACTGATGAATGGTTGAGATGTAGGTATGGGTTCACTGATGGATAGTTGAGATGTAGGTATGGGTTCACTGATGGATAGTTGAGATGCAGGTATGGGTTCACTGATGGACGGTTGAGATGCAGGTATGGGTTCACTGACGGATAGGAGGGGTGCAGGTATGGTTTCACTTGTAGATGGCTGAGATACAGGTTTGGGTTCACTGATGAATGGTTGAGATGTAGGTATGGGTTCACTGATGGATAGTTGAGATGTAGGTATGGGTTCACTGATGGACGGTTGAGATGCAGGTATGGGTTCACTGACGGATAGGAGGGGTGCAGGTATGGTTTCACTTGTAGATGGCTGAGATACAGGTTTGGGTTCACTGATGAATGGTTGAGATGTAGGTATGGGTTCACTGATGGATAGTTGAGATGTAGGTATGGGTTCACTGATGGATAGTTGAGATGCAGGTATGGGTTCACTGATGGACGGTTGAGATGCAGGTATGGGTTCACTGACGGATAGGAGGGGTGCAGGTATGGTTTCACTTGTAGATGGCTGAGATACAGGTTTGGGTTCACTGATGAATGGTTGAGATGTAGGTATGGGTTCACTGATGGATAGTTGAGATGTAGGTATGGGTTCACTGATGGATAGTTGAGATGCAGGTATGGGTTCACTGATGGATGGATGAGATGCAGGTATGGGTTCACTGACGGATAGGAGGGGTGCAGGTATGGTTTCACTTGTAGATGGCTGAGATACAGGTTTGGGTTCACTGATGAATGGTTGAGATGTAGGTATGGGTTCACTGATGGATAGTTGAGATGCAGGTATGGGTTCACTGATGGACGGTTGAGATGCAGGTATGGGTTCACTGACGGATAGGACGGGTGCAGGTATGGTTTCACTTGTAGATGGCTGAGATACAGGTTTGGGTTCACTGATGAATGGTTGAGATGTAGGTATGGGTTCACTGATGGATAGTTGAGATGTAGGTATGGGTTCACTGATGGATAGTTGAGATGCAGGTATGGGTTCACTGATGGACGGTTGAGATGCAGGTATGGGTTCACTGACGGATAGGAGGGGTGCAGGTATGGTTTCACTTGTAGATGGCTGAGATACAGGTTTGGGTTCACTGATGAATGGTTGAGATGTAGGTATGGGTTCACTGATGGATAGTTGAGATGCAGGTAGGGTTCACTGATGGATAGTTGAGATGACATTGATTGGGGTTCACTGGTGGATGTGCAAGGTAATGACTGGTCAGTGGTAACTTCTTCCTCGTTTCCTAATATGTGTGTATTGCATGGTAAAAATGATTCCATGAATTGCCTAAACTCTTTTTGAGGGGAAGGTTTAACTACTGGAACTGTGCCATCAACACATCTGCTGTCGCCTTTAGTTATTTTTAATCCATGTCCTTCAAAATCAGATACCAGATCATTAGATCCATAGTATCGTGACATTCCACCATACTTTACTTTAACAAACACACTTGCACCAGTCAACCTATGAAGATCATGTGCAGCACTCAATAAAGTTTTCCTTTGTTTGCATACACTGGTTTGGCGTAATTTTTTATCTTCAATGTAGGAAAGATCTTTGAAATGTCCTCTAAAATGGGTTTTCTTCCTACCAAGATTATTATGTTCACTGAAAATTATAAATAATAATAACAAGGAATTAGTTACTCCATTAGAACGGTTACAAGGCACTATTGATAAAATTATTAGCACGTGGGCTGGTACGAAAACCCTTTTTTCACAGTTTATTTTTATTTGTGCCATAATTCATTATTATTCATAGCACCAAGGTCAACATAACTTCATGTATTTTGTTACATCCCAACTTTATTCAGACACCCTGTTTATTTGCGTCAGCTGTTATACAAGAAACGTTTTAGTTGCTTGCTTCACTCATTTATTTGATGCTAATGAATTTCTCGTCTCTTTACTGTTATCATCATTGTTTCATGTTTGATTAGACGGGTGTTTGATACAAAAATCACTGACTTCCTAACCATCAATAGTGTGTATGGGACGAATGTTCAAATCAGCAAGCAAAATGAAACATTTATTAGTATGTAGTAACAGACACTATAATATCGCTTGACTCTGTAATTATAATTTTCCAAATCATTAATTACACATAGGAAGAAGATGTAAAAAAAAGCCTCACCTTTTGTTACTTCCCTGTCCATCTCAGCCATGTGTGAAGGTCATACTAAGGGTCACAGACTCGTTCCGATTCATAATCACCCACAACGCATTTAAAGGTCAAAGGGGTTGCAGCCTCATTTTGAAACAATTCCCAATCGGGAAGTGGGTTATCGTGTTTCCCGATCAAGCAGTTGCTCGAACTGCAAATAGGTGATTTTCCCAACAATTGCGAGATCTCGCGAGATGCATGAAAGACGCGCGTCGAACGTCTGCCGCAAAAATCGAACGATTTGATTTTGAACTAGAATTTCTTTATTTCGCAGCTTACATTGACCGGCCGATCTTCGACAGAGGAATATTGCTTCCGAATACCCTCACTTAATCGAAATTGCCTATCATCAAATGTGGACAGCACATTATTAAGCATGGAAATGTCCCCGAAATACTTTCGCGTTTGTCGAATCCCACGCGATGTTTGACGCGACTACGACGCTATGACCTTTGTTTGTCCTGTTTTTACGTTCGATTTCACGCATAACGCGTGAATCTCGCAGTGTACGGAAAATGGTCTATTATTTACAGTCAATATATCCATTATTTTATGGTTTAGTGATCTGAGTGAATGTGTAATCGAAATCTCCTGTCATTGTCTTGTATAAACCGTGATGACGTTCCATCCACATATTCATTGAATATGGCAGGTTGCTTTGGTATAAATATGCTTACATTCGGCCATTTTGGAATGAGACACATTATACGGATTCGAGAACGTGAATCCAAATAAGCTTACATTCAGCCATACAGATTCAAGAATGTGAATCCAAGTATGCTTACATCACAGTCAGCTGGCGCACACGTGATAATAAAATAAATACGATATTTACTATACGGGGGCCGCCATCTTGAATGACGCATAAAACTAAATAAGAGACAAGTTGTGAAACGCGTTCTTCAGATTCCTACAAATCAGGACAAAAATACCAATCTTTCACAAAAATACGGTCCGTTGGGGTTATATTAAGCCAACCGATAACAAAATTCGGCCTAATTCGTCTTTTTTGTGTGGAAAAATCCTTTGCATACGAACACCTAATTACGCGAAGAACGTAGAACACTAAGCCGGGGTATTTGAAACCGAAGTTGTCATCTAAGCGTTAGGCCGTCGCTGATTGGCTGCTGAGCTGGAATGCCAATTTTTAATTTTAAATACCCCAAGAAAGTGTTCTATGTTCTTGGCGTAATTAGGTGTTCGTATGCAAGGGATTTTTCCACACAAAAACGACGAATTAGGCCGAATTTTGTTATCGGCTGGCTTAATATAACCCCAACGGACCTATTTTTGTGAAAGATTGGTATTTTTGTCCTGATTTGTAGGAATCTGAAAAACGCGTTTCACAACTTGTCTCTTAATTAGTTTTATGCGTCATTCAAGATGGCGGCCCCCGTATAGTAAATATCGTATTTATTTTATTATCACGTGTGCGCCAGCTGACTGTGGCTTACATTCAGCCATTTTGGATTGAGAAACATCCTACAGATTCGAGAACGTGAATCCAAATATGCTTACATTCAGCCCGGCCCCCCACTCCCTATATTTGGGGGGGGGTATGCTTGTTCCCTCATTTTTTGCCCCCCCCCTATCTAGGGAAAAGAAGAAAATTTACCCTCCCCCCTTTTCACGGGCATTTCCGATGAATTTCACCCCCTATCTAGGGAACTTTTCAGTCTAGAACTCCTTTTAAACCCCCCTTTTTTGTATATCTCGGGAAGTGTTTTGAAATACACCCCCTATTTTGAGAATCTCGGGAAAACAAGCAAAAAATACCCCCTTTTCTACGATTTTCTCGGGAAAATGTTCCCGAGACAGATCGTCAAAAAGTACCCTCTTTCCCGAGAAAGTGGGAACGCGCATGCGGCCCCCTATGGATCCTGAGTGGGGGGGGGGACATTCAGCCATTTTGGATTGAGAAACATCTTACAGATTCGAGAAGGTGTATCCAATTATGCTTACATTCAGCCATTTTGGATTGAGAAACATCCTACAGATTCGAGAACGTGAATCCAAATATGCTCACATTCAGCCATTGTGGATTGAGAAACATCCTACAGATTCGAGAACGTGTATCCAAATATGCTTACATTCAGCCATTTTGGATTGAGAAACATCCTACAGATTCGAGAACGTGAATCCAAATATGCTCATATTCAGCCATTGTGGATTGAGAAACATCCTACAGATTCGAGAAGGTGTATCCAAATATGCTTACATTCAGCCATTTTGGATTGAGAAACATCATACAGATTCGAGAACGTGAATCCAAATATGCTTACATTCAGCCATTTTAGATTGAGAAACATCTTACAGATTCGAGATTGTGTATCCAAATATGCTTACATTCAGCCATTTTGGATTGAGAAACATCCTACAGATTCGAGAACGTGAATCCAAATATGCTCACATTCAGCCATTGTGGATTGAGAAACATCCTACAGATTCGAGAACGTGTATCCAAATATGCTTACATTCAGCCATTTTGGATTGAGAAACATCCTACAGATTCGAGAACGTGAATCCAAATATGCTCACATTCAGCCATTGTGGATTGAGAAACATCCTACAGATTCGAGAACGTGTATCCAAATATGCTTACATTCACCAATTTTGGATTGAGAAACATCCTACAGATTCGAGAACGTGAATCCAATGTGTGTGTCTGATTTAATATCCAACTAGATTATGCTAATGTATACTTGTCAAATTAAGGAAATAAACCAGACCAAGCTAACTCAATACAATGTACACCATTTGTCATCATTTGGTATAATAATTTTAACCTGAAGATACTTGTGAGTATGCGGCATTTATGTTAAAGGTGTGCGTAAACAAAGTTGCTGCAAGACTCTTATTTATTATTTCGAGGAAACAACTAAGTATTTGTGAAAACATTTCTTGTGAGTAATGAAATACTCAATTAATTGCGAGTCGTTCATGAATGTCAGTTGCATATTATGCAAATTAATCGTTAACAACCCCAATTCATTACAAAATTACTATGAGAACATATTTTGGTTATTTTTCTACTACACAGATTCTATTGGTCGAAGACCGTGCCTGTTAGGTGCAGAGACCCAGTAACGCAAGTGGCATTTGTAAAGACTTACAAGACAGCTAGTACGACAATTTCCTCTATACTTATACGGTATGGGATTAGTCACAACTTGTCCTTTGTCCTACCATCTCATCACAATCCTGGCTGGTTTTCAAGAACAGTTCGTTTCAACAGTGAAATGCAGCAAAACATGTTGCCACCTCTTCCAGGCTCAAACTACAGTATCCTGGCAAGCCACGTACCGTTCAATAAAACAACAATCGAAGGAGTGATTCCTAATGCAACGTATATAACAATATTACGTCATCCTGTATTTGCGTATGAATCAATATTTGGGTTTTTCAAAATCGCACGAAACTTTAAAATTAAAAAAAATTCAAGACAAAATGAATTTCAAATATTTCTATCAAACTCAGACAAGTATTTGAAGCGTGTTAGGGATCCTTTCTACAAGACACTGCTTCGAAATAGACAGATATTTGATGTTGGACTTGATCTTAAAGACTATGACAATGAAACTATTGTGGATTATGTAATTGGTCGGGCATCAAAGGAGTTTGACTTGGTGATGATTGCAGAATACTTTGACGAATCGCTCATTCTGTTGAAGAATCTTATGTGCTGGGAATTCGAAGACATTCTATACATGCAACAAAATAAAAGAGTTGACCACCTACGTTTCAAAATCGATGACCGGGAGCGACAGCAAATATTGGAGTTGAACGCAGCTGATTTAAAACTGTATCAACACTTCAATAACACATTTTGGCGTAAGGTTGCGGCCTATGGACCAAACTTTAGCAAAGACTTAGCAACTTTTCAAAGCATGTTAGAGAAGATGAACACAGAGTGTATAGATGAGGGAAAATATAATATTACCTATCGAGGTCGCAGAAATGTAACTATATTGAAGGGCGACGCACCCACTTATTGTTTAAATTTACAAGACGATCATATTTCGTCTCTTAGTGCGAGACAAACAATCAATACATTACACCCAATTCATTGATAGAACATATCGTTTACAACTTAGTATAGACAAGAAGCGCATTTAAACGCGAAAAACAATTAAATAAAATTGTTAAAACTTAAATAAAATCCCAAACTACGGTATTATTTATCAGATGCTTGTGCACCGTATCGGCTGATAGTTGCCACAGAATGCAATCACCTAATTCTGTGCGACATGAGAATAAATTCCCTAGTCGATGAGCGATACCTAGGTAAGACTGTAAATTGACTGAGCAAATACGTTTGGTAACCAGGCTGAAGGCATCAACGCAAACAAATAGGGCTGTGTAGTCCTTTTACTTAAACTGCTACATATAATATAATGTGAAAAAAAATGCAGTAATTTTAAGCTGTATGACACGTTGTCTTTATATTGGTCTTGCCTTCTGAATTAAATGAATGGGCAAGCATGTTGGGAAAATTTGGCATTTCAATGAACAAAATATTTATACAGAATAATAAAAAATGTTGTACATATCTTAGTTTTGAATTTTTGTATTACAAATCTATGCTTGAGTATTTGCTGAACTTGTAATCCTTACGAGATACAACAAATACCTGCTTTTAATAAATTACTGATCTGCGTGATCAAAACGTCTCTATACTGTACTAAATCATAGTAATTAGTAGCTAAGAATTTTTTTTATATCAATGGGTGTATATAAACTAACACAGAGACCGTAATCGTGATGGGTTGCAAGAGCAACATTATTAACATTATTAACAATATTTGTATATAGGAATAGATATACACTTTGTGTATTGGTGGGTGATTTGTGTGGTGCAGTCACGTTGTTGGGTGTGGCTGACTTTGCAGTGGCTTATGTTAATTAGTCAGATGTAGTGTCAGATGGAGACTTTATGAGTATTTGCCATAAGGTTGTAATGAGTGTCAACATGTGGTGATTCAGCATGCAAGGCGAGGAATTGAATTGTATAGTGAAACAAAGACAGCTCTCAGAATAAGGCGAATACGTGCGAAATTATACCAACTTTGCAAAAAATGTTGTTACTTTTTGTGATTTCCACGTCAATGACGAATCAGGTATGTAGCCGCACAAGCGCCCTCAATAGTTGAACTATCTAATTGTAGTCTTCCTCGAATATTAATTGGTTTGGGAGAGTTTTAAAGATTATATAATTTGTTTTCTACATACTAACTGTAAGCTTATTTGCTTTGCAGCAGTCAGACACCTTTGCTAAATCGTCGTGAATAAAGTTTAAGTTTACATGACGACTTTATATGCATTTAAATAGACTATAATTGGAAGACAATGGAAATACAAAACACCAAAAATGAACATTTGAACATGTCCTCTACTGTTTCCCAGATACTCGGGCCGATTAAAATCAATTACGTCAATTACTAGGTTTTTGATTCAACTTAATTGTAAATATTGGCAAAATTGAGATTGGCCTAGATTTGGAAATTTGCCTTAGGTCAAAGAACTATTAGTGATGTGGATGGGGAATATAGTGCACAGCATCGATGGCAAGTCTTTAGTGGACAAAATCATGAGACCGACAACAAAATTCTTTTTATTAACAATTGTATTAAGGAAGAGTGGTTCATTAATATTCGTAAAAGGCAAATACTTATAAATATGGGTTATCAGAATCATTAAATACCCATGTTCATACAAAGTAATGACAGTAATTTGCGATTAATAATGTTTATTAATAGATCGAATGTTAAAATGTATAGTGGGAATTGGATGGTGAGAAGAAGTAGTAGTTAAGAAGTAGTAGAAGTAGTTGCCGAGTTATCTTGATGGCTGGTATTGGTTTATTCTTATTCCAAATCCACACTTGCCTACAGCTCGATCATCTGCTTTTCCGTTAACGGTATTATGCTAATCTTATCGTTCAGTAATGCTGAGAGCGACAAGATGTCAGCATGTTGTAATCTTGTGTGCTCTTTGTCCGTCATATTGGGCGAGTTATAGGTTGAGCTTGGAGGAATGTATTTAGCGACACACCTTCTACATAAATTCAGATCACCTTGGCATATTTTTGCTTCTCTACTCATTTCACAATCATCAAATTTCATAGTGCATTATCTCAGTTCAATTTGAATAACAAATAAACGGCCTTATGGAGTGTTGTGCAGAGCGTTGTTCACCGAACTGATGCAGTACTATATACCTTGGTTGTAGTAGGTCGTAGTAGCACTGGTGGGGAGTCGTGTTCTTGTACGATAATTCATGAGTCATTGTACTCGACTAGATTCTACTACTTGTGTAGATGTATTGCACTGGTCGAGTATGGCGAGATATGTCACAATATGACTCCTTGCCTTTCAAAGAACAAGTCTTGCTTTCTTGACTGCAGCTTCCACTTTCCCTTGGGTTTGCTATTGTGACGACTGGTTACTAGATGTGCAAATGTGATAAACTCAAATAAGGTATATAGTCAACAGTCACAATATAGTCAGTGTCGTATAGAAAGGGATCAGTTGCCACTTTCTGTTATTAGTGTTGAGGTAAATCATAGTCCATAGTATTTTCTTTTGATCGGTTTTATCACTTCAACTAAGGCATCCCTCCACAACAATATGAAAAGAATGCCGTATGCAAGTCAGAACGTCTTCTCTTATGCTATGTAGAATGACTACTTCCTCTCCCACAAATATCAGGCTATCTTGGATACACAGTACATTTCTACAGTTGAAGTATAGTGTAACCTGTGCAAGCAGTTGGTGTGACGAATATTTTCTGCAGAAGTTGTAATGTAGCATCACATATCCTTGCCAGTAGCTCTTCTCCGGTGGACAGGTCACATGTTGATTCTGTCAAAGACAGTTTCTATGATACTTGCGGCTGTAGCTGAGTGTGCAGTAAACAACATTATAGTTCAGTAATCATTTTATGGTATAATACTAGAATAGGTGATGAGATGATGCTAGAATTAAGTTAAGTGGAAGCTGATTATTGCACTGAGCTGTATTCCCAGGGAGTATTAGAATGTGTAAATTGTCAATCGAAGTTGCTTCATTACATCAGACAGATGAGGGAGAAATCGCATGAAGTAGTTTACTATTTTATTGTGTCATATCGCTGAGAGCTCTTTTGCAATCAACATTTAAAAATGCAGTTGGCCTTATGTTCTGGTTGCATGTGTAGCTAACAATTTTGTTTAGTTCGCCCTCCTTGAACTGATCCAAATAATATAGTCAGTTTCTCAATCATCAATCTTTGCCTCGACACCATCGTAGTGTCCACATAAATGTCCCAAAACTGTAGAGCCATGTATAAATGCTATTGACTCAATGAAATATATATAGACACCACTGTTGACGATACGATGTGTCTCCCACGTCAATGCAATTCAATACAAGTTATTAAAACGCGTGATCAGCCAACGTGGCTGCAACTCTGCAGCATGGAGAAACGACTCACTAAATATAAAACAAGATTAATCTGAATAAAGTGTCTCTCACCGTACTTGTAGATCTACCCAGCTATCAACCAAACATTTGGTTGCTTTTAAACTGTAAACTTGCCAGTCTTTCGAAGTTTCTGCCACAAAAACTTCACCAACGCTATGTATAACTGCATGACTGATTGAGTGTAAAGACAACGGTTTGTTATATTCGCGTTCGATTCACGTTTATTTTGCGTTCGATTCACGTACGTTTCGTGTTTGATTGACGTACAAATTGAAATAACGAAAGTTTATATATAGCATATTTTGTGACGAGTGTGAAGACAGAGTTCGGTTCGATTCACGTATGATTGAAACGTCCACTGGAATGCCTATAATTCACTCAAATGTTGATATATAGCAATTTCAGCTAATTTAACAATATTTTTGAGCGGCAAAATTTAGTATTTTCTGTGGGAATCATGGTTATAAATACTTTCATAGTGCGCATGACAGTTCCTTGACGCGTCTGCGAATGCGCAGAAGGACACTGATTATAAATAAAACATCATCAACCTCCTTGATTCAAAGATTTTAATTTTTAAATTGAGTGGTGATAATTTGTGACTATATATTTTTTTTACAAAAGAATAATTTTCTTTAAACATATTTATGCGTTTCTCATCTGTTTCTAGGGCCATTTTATACTTGTTTGAGCGCACGTGACTTCCGATGTGAGCGAGACTGTAGAACTATTTATAACCATGATTTTCTCCAAAAGAAATAGGTTGAATCCCATTATTCCTACACAAAATATGCTATATATGAACTTTTGTGTAAATTATAGATATTTCAATTTTTACGTCGATCGAACGTGAAACGAGCGTCAATCGAATGCGAATTAAACGCGAATTGAACATGAATCGAACCGAACGCCGTCTTCACAACCATGTTCGACAGTACGTAGAAAGGCTTTTTATTTTAATGGGTCACCGTGAAATGATGGTACTTGTGAGGAGGCAGTGTGGCTTGCTAGTTGTGTGTTCTATCAACAATTTGGTTACCTCATTTTGCTATTGTCTGGCTGGCACTAACTATGAACTGTGACTGCTAAGACCACTTATACTGGAACTGCTTGCCGGGATTGCGTATATATGCCTTTAACCATAATAATAATAATAATAATAATAATAATAATAATAATAATAATAATAATAATAATAATAATAATAATAATAATAATAATAATAATGTTTATTTGCCATAGATTACATAAAAAATAACAATACAGCAATAAATAATAACTAATAAATATTGATAAATAATAATAATATTAATCTATGGCTGGGAAACAGAAATTAGCTCATGCAGAGCTAGTCTAGTCTATTTCCCATCAAAATATATTTGTAAATAGCTATTTATTAAAAAGGGCAATCAAGTAGGCAGAAAAAACTTATTTACAATGGTTTGCTTACACACCGATACATGTTTGTATGCATCTATATATACATATTGGAATATAACTATGAATGATTACAGTGGATTAAATAGTCTTTCACTTCTTTTTTAAAATTTGCTCGAATACGAATCAATTGGATATCCAGGGGTAAGCTATTCCAAATTTTAGTTCCCTGGTAATCGACTGAAAACTGACCCAAATTTGTCTTTTTCATTGGTAGAAGAAAGTTTGAATTATCCCTTGACCTAGTGTGATAATGGTGAGTATGGAAATTGAAATAGTAATTAAGGTCATGAAGCCATGGATGATATAATGAAATAAAAGCTGATGCGGCCAATGAAGAGATAATTACAACTGGAAAACTATTTACCTTTAGATGCAATATCGGAACATAAAACTACGGTAGTGCCTACTATATGTGAGTTATTCACCTTATATAACCCAACGAAATTATAAGATATAATGATAGATAATACAATTTCATAGATGTCTGACAGGTATTTTAATGACCATTATTTTGGTCTGGCTTCTGTGATATGTATCAGTATGTATAATGTTAACGTACTATACTGTAGTGTACACAATTATTTGCTTTTATATGGTTGCTGATTACCTAATATGTAGTTACATTTTTTTTATCATGGTGAATTATTTTATTTCAATCACCAACAATTGGCGAGATAACATCATACAGAACCCCCGACAGGTTGCCATGGTTTTACGTACATACGCGTATGAACTTTAATAATGGCAACTTCTTGTATATACATGCAGTTCACGATTGAGATTGAGTTTGCATTGTTAAAAATCGTTTCAATCCCTTTAATTATTACCGAGTCGTAAATGAAATCAAATAATTCTGTACGTGTTCTCGTTGGAGATGATGCAAAACGAATATCCTCGGAGGGTGTTATGAAACAACAAAAGACAACATGTAATAGTATTCTGTTATGTTAGCGACTTCACGATCGCACATTCCGTCCACACGCCGTTAGACTATTGTTTAGAATCAACAACTTTAGTTTGGGGTGAAGATTATAAACATATATTACAGGAATTTGATAGATAAATTGTTTACTTATTGTATTTAGTAGTGACAACTTTGCATGGCTTTAACCGTGAGACACATTATTTTGTTCGTTTATTTATTTGTTTGTTTGTTCATTTGTTTATTTATATATACTTGTACATTTACCGGTGTTTATTTACTTACTTCCCATTGTAGTTTTTTCACCTTGTATAATATGGCAAATAAAACAACAACAACATCCCTGGTAATCACGTGACCGTGTCAACGACTACAGCGATTGGCTGATCGCATGTTTACGTCATGTTTTAGTGACTTTTAATATATATATATAGTGTGTAACCTTTGTGAGAGGGAGAACAATAGGGGTTAGCTCAGTTAACTGATTGTGTGAATAAAGCTGGACTATCTGTAATGAACTAATCTGTATTTATTTGGGTCTGATCTGGTATCTCTACGTGTAAGTGACATCAGCATAGCAGGACGAAGTTCCCAGATCCTCGAACACAACAATAACAATTCTGTGCACCAAATCATCTCAATACTGTGACCAATCTCTCGACTTTGGGATCAATATTTTAAAAGTCGCCATACTTTGAACGATCTCTCGCCAATGAAAACAAATATTTTATAAGTAAATTGGATTTAGCTGTTAATTTAGATATTCCCATTGTTGAATCACATAAAATGCATTTGATATCGCAAATGTGCAAATTCACCATCCTATGCGTATGACTATTATTCTGTTGATGGTTTGGCCAGTTTTATCTGTTTAATAAATATACTTCCGCATTTACAGACCTCAGCTACAATCCAGATACAATTAAATAAACGTCAGTACTACACATTCAAGCATAGTATTTTGAAAATTGGTTTCATACCAGAATGGGAACCTTTACCATCAGGGTATATTATTAGTCAATTAAGTGCCTTAAGCCTGGCTTATAGAGCAATCAGGGAGCTACGACATCTGTGGTGCGCTGCTCTGCAGTGAAGGCGGCTGATGGGTGGCTGCTGACAGATGAGTCTGTGGTGAGGTCTCGCTGGACCGAATACTATCAGGAGCTATTCCAGGTCGACCCTCCAAACGGTGAGCTCAGGGTTGATAGTCTTCCTGCCCTGGAGGTGGCTTCTCTCATTAGTTGTGATCTGCCTTATTTAGAGGAAAATTGGGACGCATTCGGCCAACTGCGGGATGGGAGCACCTCCTGGGATGTGTGGGATCTGTCCTGAGATGCTCCAGGCTGGAGGTGAGACTACCCTGATGTGGTTGCACAGACTGATGTGCTCAGTGTGGAGCACTGGCGTCATCCCAACTGACTGAAGAAAGGGACTAATTGTCCCTATCTGGAAGGGAAAGGGTGATGCCCAGAAATGAAGCAATTACAGAGGGGTGACTCTCCTTTCGGTACCCGGCAAGATCCTTCTGAACAGTATCCACCAACAGCTGCTTCTCAATCAGCGTCCTGAGAAAACTGGCTTTACTCCTAAGTCCTTCCCCAAACCTCTGATGAACCTGATCTCCTCTCTGTATTCTGGAACAGAGAGTGCTGTTAAGTGTGCTGGTGGCGTGTCTGTCTATTTTCCTGTCGATACATGACAGGGATGCTCTCTGGTTCGTACGCTTTTCAACACTTGTATGGACAGGATTATTGGAGGTGTGATGGAAGGCATAGGTTGTGGGGTCTCGTTCGGAAGTGTCAAGATAACTGATTTTGACGTTTGTCCACCTCGGCAGTGTGATCAGCAGCTCTGCCAATTGTGAGGCTGAGGTCGCAAGACGTCTTGGCCTTGCACAGGGTGCTATGAGATCGATGGACAAAGGTGTGTGGCGATTGTTATATCTGAGTAGAGGTGTAAAGTCTTCAAAGTTCCTTTGTGCTCCCAGTCTTTCTATATTCTTGTGAGGCCTGGACACTTACTAAAAGGCTGGGGCAAAGACTAAACATCTTTGTGACCGCCTCCATGTGGCAAATCTTTGGGTACTGCTGACAGGATCATGTATCCAACAGCGGAGTACTCAGGGAGACCGGCATGGTGAAGGTCACCTGCTTGATTCGTGACCACCAACTGAGCTTCTTCAGGCAATTTGCTCACTTCCTGGGGAAAGATCCCCAGCGATGGAGAAGATCTGTGGTGAGACCAAGAGCATCGTGACTGAGGCAGATAAGTGGGCTTCTCGACAAGCTATGTGGCATAGGCTGTGCCCAGGCTTGGACACTTGCTCGAAGGAGGCCGAAGGAGTGAGCATGGAGGATGGTCCCAGCAAGGTGCCACCCCGACATGTACCCCATGAATGAATGAATATTAACCTTTTCCGTCTGGTGAGCATCGCTGGGTGTTGGCATTCGTGTTAAACCGGGAGGGTCGTCACTTGCGCACGCGCGGGAATTGAGTTCCAAAAGACGATAAAAAACATGCTAACAACGCAAAGGCTCATGGGTAGAAGCTTGTTTGTAAACAATGACACGTTTCTGGCATCTGACGCATGCGCAGGTGACGACTCCCCAGCTTTACAGCAAGTCTCAGAAGTATTGGGGCAGCCAATTTGCAAACTCACTAGCGAATTGGCTAACTGCTTTGGTTTGACTAAACGGTTGGTTTTCAAATTTTACTGGCGACGTCTTGTGGTCACGCACACTCTGGGTCAATCTATTTAACAGTAGGGGAAGGTTGTCATACTTCAGAAGCTAATCAGCGATGGTCTAGCAGTTGGATGACGATTTTGCTTTCAAATATACCAGTGTACCACGTTCTGATAATGAGGTGTTCGTATACAAGGGGTTGTCAACGAAAAAACTATACATGAAGTCAAATTTTATTAGCGGTTGGCTTAATGTTACCGCAAAGAATCATTTGGATGTGAACGTTTAGTTTTTTCCAGATTTGTAGGAAATCTTCTCTGCCCTTCTTTTATTTAGTTCCAAGCAGTGTTCAATGTGGCTACCCACATATCGGTGGATTAATCGCATTCATCATATTCTCAGGCTGACCAAATAAACTACTTTCAAATTATCACACCTCGCAAAGCAAATCATTCAGGGGAATCCAGACATGTACCAGGCTGAGTAAAAGCATTTTATGTCTCCTAATGCAATATAGACCCGTCCAGAGTGGGCGCGATAACAAGTCGGCACCAGCGACATTCAAAAGCCAACTGTTTGATCAAAACCCAAGCAGTTAGCCAAAGAGTTTGCAAATTGGCTGCCCCAATACTTCTGATATTTGGTGTAACATTTCATCCTGTTTCATAACACTCCCAATGGTTCGTCCAATTCCATAATCCCTTTCAAAATTACTGTCAAACTTAACATTAGGTCTAAGTTTCCAATGAAATATATTTCGAGATCGTTTCATTATTTTTGCAAGCAAATACAAGGTTTAATCATGAACTAAATACTTGCCAATCTTTTGATTTGACATAATTGGTCTGCACGGAAAAACAGAAACAGGGAGATATTCTTGTTCTTGCTTACGCATAGTAACGTGTCACGGCATCGGGATATCTACATTTACATTTACATTTATTTATTGACTCTTACACAATGCCCAGAGGGAAAGAAAATGGTCACAAAGTACAAGGAGAAAAATAAATATAAAAACAAAACAAAAACACAATATACTAAATAACAAATACAATCACTAAATTACTAAATAATACAAAATCTCTAAAATACTAACTAATATAAAATTACTAAATTGACAGCAGGCATTAAGATGTCAAGTAAGACCCTGCTTCCTAACGTTTTCATTCTGTAACAATTCCATGATTTTTTTCTCTGCAGGTTTATTTTCAAATGCTGGAATCATAACCGTAGCATTATTGAACAGTTTGGTACGCAACACATTATATTTGTTGCATTTCAGCACAAAATGCATTTCATCCTCAATTAGACCTTTGTTACACATATCCCAAACCCTGTGAGCACACTACGCAGTTCAAAGTTTTTTAGCTTGACTAAATATGGCCCAAGGTTTAAATCAGATTTGATTAGCCGATATGTTCTCTCACCTTTCCATCTTGTTAGAAATAAATTCTTGATGCCAAATCAATTTGTTTCATTTGTGCCGAGGTTAATTTATCACAGTTGTTAACTGAATGATATTGTTCGATATTGTTTAATAACGATGTTACTTCTAGATACCATTTACTTTTAATGTTTTGGTTAACTATAAAAGCTTCCTTGAGTAACGCATTATTAGAATTCATGGCCCGACTGTAATATTTAATTATTTGTTTTTTTTATAAATAGTCTAGGGGCATCTGCCTAACTCGCTATACATGGCCATAATTGGTGTGTGTTGTGACACTCCTAGTAGATACCGACAATAACTTAATTGAACGTCTTCAATAGGTGATTTAGTGGAGAACTCATCACCCCAAACATCACAACCATAAATGAGGATAGGTCTGCTGAGTTTGTCAAAAAGGAAAATTGAAACTTTAATACTTCAGTCAGTGAGTGGTTAGAACATAAACAACGCACTACTGTACAACTTGGCACACAAGTTTCATTCGGAAACAACGCTGTTTTTATTTCAATGAAATGTTTAGTATCCGATATTGCTACTAATCCGATATTAGTAGTGGTCTGAGATTGCACATAACGGGTATCGCATATACCTCCTAACGTTTTCCACGCACTTCTGTAACACGCTTTTATAGAAAGGGTCATTTTTCTGTTTGAAAGTTTAATGTACACACAAAATACGAGTCGTAAAATACATGTAAAATGCATAAAAACGTTTTTTGGACTTATAATAACCAGCAAATTATCAACTTTATTTCAACTTATCAACTTATTGCTTTAAACATCGCCTATGCATCAACATACTGATACCGCACCCTTTTCCGGGGGTGAAAATCTTGTCACAATCAAGAACACTGATGGCCTGAGGCATTGTGTTGTTTCGCAGTGTATAGAGAACTGCGGTCTAATATTATATCACTCATGGTATGAAACTTGGGCCATTAGATCATATCACTAATAAATTTAAATAAATTAGTTGTCCGAATTATTAGTAACATGGTAGAATTGTATCTATAACCATAGAATCGAGCCAGTCTATGCTAAAACCATCAAAACAGTATTACACCATACCTTGTCATTCCCGTAACCTCAGACAACCCGAGTCCGAGCATGAAGGTTTCGCCACTATGGTATATGCGATCCAGTCCACGGATTGGCAAAATTTTGTAACGCAAATAATTACCGAAATTACAGCGATTTGTACCAATTTGTACCATTTTTATCTTTGTAGACAGCGGCATTACAGCATTTCTGGGCTATTAGTTAAAAACAGCAAGGAGGCACCTTGCATCCTCTATGAAGGCGCAGCATTGCACGTTTTTATTCTCTGTGAATTATTAGTGATATTAGTACTAACATTTATCAAGCATGAGTGAAAGTGCGGGCTGTACCTTTTAAAAAGGTACGATCCAGTACTTTTTCAGAACGTTGCCACAGTTGTAGCATCCATCCTATTTGTCAGCTATCCCGTTCATAGATAATATGGTCCGTTTTCGTAAATTATGTGAGTTGTTTAAAATAGGCATATTATGTAAGGATCCTTGAAGCAAAGCGTTATTAATCACAAGATTTAAGAAATTCTGCATTGGGAACAATTTTGTTACTAAGCCCATCCTATCGATATGGACACTATGACATTGAGATGGTATATATCAGGTGACAAAATCAGAAACGGATTCGGGTTGCGTCAATGCATAAAAAGTTTTTGATTCCAACGAGGCTATGACTTGAGTATCTACCTCTCGATATCTGTATCCTCTCCCGAGGTGTAGCCTGCACCCATATGGACTACTACACCCCGGGCAGTGACATAATATCCAGTCGAATGAAATTAAATTTTGGGTAATTGTATCAGACCTATGTTAATTCTCAGACTAGTCTGAGATTAACTACAATCACTGTCCGTTCTTTATAACTCGCATAGATAAGTCCCGTCAAGGAAATCGGCCATACGTGATCTATAAACAGGAGTGAAAGAAGTGTGAGAATGGCACTCAATGAGAATGAATAGAATGAGCATGCATTTGTTCACAGTTTGGCTACTTCCCTTACAGCCTCTGTAACTAAGATTGTTATTACGGTAGCAGTGACAGTACTCGATGACACCATGCGTTTGAATGTCACATTCAGTATATATAAAATCTGAAGTGTACACAACCGAATGAAGTAAAAAAAATCGACGGCAATTCCCGTCGTCTGAGCGTTCCCGCCACTTAACGTTGAAGTTTGCACCGTAAATATTTATGCCTCACATATCTATCAATGTAGTTAATCTTGTGTTGTGCATAGAATGCACGATCACAATGAATAAAAGAACGTTTGGGGATCCGTTCCAACGAAAATATAGGAATAAAAGCGGATACATTTATAGTTACAAGAACTTTAACCTTATGTGATTCTCAGATAACCAGTCTATGTGTGCACCCCCGTCTATCGGACACCATATCTAGCGATCGTCTCAACATGACATGTGGGGAGAATTAGAGGGAAAAAAAATCAGACTACGTTCCTGTTGCATATTGAATAACCAAGAACATTTTAGTAAAATGTGATGATTTATATTTTCATGTATTTCGGTGAGGCCGCTTTTTGCAGTTATGAGCGACTTTCACTGATGACCCCTGGATGACCCACACCTGCTCGTGACTTGTCATGATCAGGTTCATTCGTATGTTAGGGAATTAGTAAATGGAACAACTGGCTGATATAATGGTCGACTATGAAGTGTTGTTTTAGCCCTCGTGGCGTCAATAAGTATGATAGCTATGTCCCGAATCCGGGGGGCAATTAATCTGACATTATGGCGTGTTGAGTACTTTGCGTGATTGGCTATACTAGTATGTATGAAGGCCACGCCTTAGAGTCTTTTAACTTCTCTGTAATTGGTTAACAGTTGGAATGTGAATAAAACCGATCTCAGTTAGTTATGGCAAGCTCTCGACGACGCGCAGTCTTGAGAGAGTCTTGATACGGCCGTGGGAAAGTAACAACGCGGCTGAAACCAAATGTGACACGATTCGATTCTCTGTGTGTCTTTGTTCGATAGAAAGGTGGAGAATTCTCCGAACTTAGTACCTCTGAAGTGAAGGGTAATAATAACACTCGATATAATCTTTCACAAAATCTTCGCCACTTGTTTCTTTTCTTGCCGTAAAAAACATGTTAATTGATTATTGGATTTTAAAGAAGTGCCCTGAATGCGCTTCTGTTTTAACTGCATGATTCAACCAGGCAGCTGTGACCTCATTGATTCAGCCTCAGACAACTAAAGAATTCAGGCAAGTAAATTCGGCAATACTAAAACCTATATAATGTTATAGACATCTAAGTTCTCCACAACTTTAAAAAATACAGTGTTCGGGAAATGAATAAAGGTTCAAAATGTTGTATAGAGAGCGTTTCACAGCTTAAAATAGTGTGTATACAACCAACAGGGCAGTCTCGTATTCAACTCTGAACACAGCAGAGATTATACAGAGTTAGCTAACCAAGGTCATGTAACACTGTTTGACAAATATACAAAAATTAGCATATCAATAGGTAACTCACAAGGGGGCGCTATTTTAGGAAAGGTGTTAACATTTTTGGACAGAGTAGGATACTATCAGGGGGAAATTCTCTCTCTCTGGGTTCTCCACACTTGTCAGGGGGGAATCTCGTCTCGTCTCTCTATCGCGTCCCCTTGAGGTACGGGATCGGGGAAGTCACTTATACTTTACAGTCAAATAAGACACACACAACGAAATACGTTTCAGCTCTCGTCTTAGTCGGTCAATCGAGCACTCTATAAGACACAGCGCCCTGGGGAAAGTCCCCAAGACTATCGCAAGGCTGGCCCAAGACTCTTTTAGACTGCGTCAACACTCGCCCCAAGGCTCTCCAGGACTGGACCACGACTGCGTCTTTCGTGGAGTACTCGTCAAGACCAACTCAAACTCTCTTTATTCATTTTTAAAACTCCAACCAATTACAAAACAGTAAAAAGACTCTAGGGCGTAACCTTCAATCATAAAGCCAATCACACTAAGTACTGAATACGTCATATCTTTTGATTAATCGTTCACTACATTAATAACTATGGATATAAACTGTCAGAATGAGTAATCTGAATAGCGGGAGGTTATCTGGTAATTAGTTCCAAATCACTGAGCCAAGTTCCGTCCAAAACTTCAAATAGGCCTAAACGATGACAGACATAACACAGCAATTCAGCTAATAATCAGCTAATTGTGTAATTTTGTATTTCAAAATGGTTAATTATTCCCGTGAATTTTATTATTTGCACTGTGCGCATGCGCAATTGTCTTGTTGTATTTATGCAAATTGATTGTTTCACGCATGCGCAATTGTGTATTGTTAGTTAGTAGCGTCCTTTGTTGCTTTCAAGTCAACCGTGAACTTTTCGATTTTGTTTTCAATTACGAACTTTTGTTACGCTTCGCAATTACACAATGTCGTCTGGTAAAAGGAATTACAAATGCGCTGGATGCCGACAACCCGTTAAAGACCACTTTTGGGGTAAACCAGGGAAACACTGCGATGGTAGACCAGTTTCTGATGATGACGCCGATCAGTTTCCTTTGTCTGTTTCACCACGACAACACAACGATATTTCTTCGGACTCAAAGTCACACATCGCTGACGATTTCGTTTCCTTGACATCAGATCTCCAGGCATTACATCAAAAGAAGATATTGCTCGAAGCCAGACTAGAGAAAACTCGTCTAGAAGCTGAAGTGGCGAAACTCGAACGCGAATTCGATCACTCGGCGTCTGTTGAGTCCACTGCCACCGGTATACACCATCACCCACGGCAACACAGTCACAGTGCGTCCGGTAATTTCAGTCTCGGCGATTTGCGGAAAATGACCCACCTTAGGGAGGAAGTCGAAGAGGAACTCGCCCCTCTTGCATCGATGGTCGGCGTAGACAGGACAGTTGGTGATGAACAACACAATGCTGGTGAGTGGCGTTTTGATCATTTTGGTAGAACAATACCCCACGCCACGGCCATGAAGACAAAGGATCGCCAATTTACTAATTCACCGGAGCATTACATTGCAAGTTTCTACACTTCAAACGAATTAAAATATGATGACTTGACACTGGAACAATTCTTGCAAGGATACACGTTGTTGTTACAGAACCCGAGTTTGTCTGTAACAGAGCGCAATGGGAGACTTCAGCTCTTGCATGACATTTTCGTTAAATTGCCGCAATACAAATGGCAAGTTGTACGTAGCTACCATGCAGCTGTGATACGCTTGGTTGAGTCACACAGGCGTTCGTGGTTAGATTCTTTCGCCGATGTCAAAGAGGTTTTCTTTGATTTTTCACCGGATAAGTTGAAGTCACAGCCTGTTGCTAGGAACAAAGGATCTGCTGCTACAAGTTCGAGTAACAATAACATTTCCGTTTGCACTGCATTCAATGAAACTGGGTCATGCTTGTTTGACCCCTGCAAATATCGTCACATCTGTAACTACTGCTTCACATACAGGAATCGCTTTAATGCACACAGCGAGTTACATTGCAAACAGAAGCCTGGGACAGATTCAAAAATTAAAAAAGGAAAGGACATGTCAACTTCGGCGTGACTCGATAAAACAACATTCAAGTCTGCTGTCACTGGTAAAATTGACATTAGTGATGCCTGCTCCTCATCACCTACTGCGGTCAGCAATTACAAATGCATCAATACTGGAAATGTCTCAAATAGCAGTCACATGGGTGCAAATACTACTGACGTTTTTATTCAACATAATGATTCACCACCTACACCGGTCAGCAATTACAAATGCATCAACACCGTTAATGTCTCGGGTAGCAATCACAGCGGTACCTCTAACATTATTAATTCTCATTCTGCTTCTCCACCCACCGCGGTCAGCAATTACAAATGCATTGACACTGGAAATATCTCGGGTAGCAGTCACATGGGTGCAAATACAACTGACATTTATTCTATTCCACATACTGATTCTTCGCCCACAGCAGTCAGCGATTATGAATACATCAACACCAGTAATGTGCCAGATAACATTCACATTGGTGCAAATACTACGAACATTATTAATTCTCAGCCTGATTCTGCACCTACTGCGGCCAGCGATTACAGAGGCATTGATACCATTAATGTCTCAGGTGGCAGTCACATGGGTGGTATTTCTACTGACAATATTATGCCACATTTCGATGCTGTTACGGTCAACAATAACATTTACGGTGACACCACGCATGTCACAGGCAGCAATCAGTTTAGTACAGGTACAAGCATTAATGACTACAAGGGCACAGATATTACTTGCATTAACGGCACCACATCCATGGCTGACTGCCATCCACCTGCTTACTTCGTGGATTTACATAACCACATCAAGGCAACAGGTACATACAATTATCTGGGTGCTCGCATTCTTGTCCCTTCGTCTCTCAACATGCACAACTGGCGTATCTTGCTTCAAGATTACACTGAGGATATTTGTGATTTCCTTGAATTCGGCTGGCCGATCAGTTATTCGCGTGATTATTTACCAACATCACACGCGTCAAACCACAACTCTGCTATTTCTTTCCCAGACCATGTGGAACGCTACTTGGTTACAGAACGCTCCTTCGGCGCAGCAATTGGTCCGTTTGATGCACCTCCATTCTCAACACATCACTACATCACCTTTAATGACTGTAGACAAGAAGGATGCCAACACTCATCGCATTGTTATGGATCTCAGTTTTCCTGAGGGCTACTCAGTGAATGACGGCATTCCCAGCCATGAGTATTTGGGGCAGGAGTTTAAGTTGCATTACCCCACCGTCGATTCAATGACTGATCAAATCCGTTTACTGGGTCCTGGTTGCTTGCTCTTCAAGCGAGATCTTAGTCGGGCCTACCGTCAACTCCGCATGGACCCATCTGATTACAGTTTACTTGGCTACACCTGGGACAGCAAATATTACTTCGATATTGCCCCACCATTCGGACTTCGCACAGCTGCTCTGATGTGTCAGCGTGCTACTAATGCAGTCCGCCATATTGTCCAGTCTCGCGGGTTTGACATTATTAATTACATTGATGATTTTGGGGGGGCTGCACACCCTTGCAATGCTCGCGCTGCATTTGAGACACTTGGCGCAGTTTTGCAGGAGCTAGGTCTGAACGAGTCAGTTGCCAAGGCAGTTTCCCCATCTACTCGTATGGTGTTCCTAGGTTCTTGTTTTGACACAGTTGATATGACCATTTCTGTGCCAGAGGATAAGCTGGTGAAGGTTGATCAGGAGTTATCTCTATGGAATAATCGCACAACTTGCTCACGTTCCGACCTTCAGAGCCTGATTGGTTTGCTTTCGTATGTTTCAAATTGCGTTCGTCCAGGCAGACTTTTCATCTCGCGAATGTTAGAGACTTTACGTTCTATTCCAGACAAACATTCGCGAATTGCTGTCAATGATGAATTTTGCCGTGATTTGCTTTGGTGGCAGACATTTCTGTCCAAGTATAATGGCATATCGATGATCCTCAACCAACCCTGGTCTGCACCAGATACTGTTTTATGCACAGATGCTTGTCTCACAGGCTGCGGCGGCATTACAGTTAACCAGTTTTATCGCACACCATTTCCCATGCATATCATCGATATGGATCTATCCATCAACTGTCTGGAACTTCTTGCAGTGGTCATCGCTCTGAAGCTCTGGGCTACACGCTGGACTGGACTCCGCATCCAGATTGCCTCAGACAATACAACTACAGTCGCGCTTATCAACAATCACCGCTGCCATTCTTCCTTTGCCTTGAGCTGTCTTCGGGAAATCGCATTCATCCAAGCACGTTATGAATTTGACCTCCGAGCAATCCATGTTGCTGGTGCCACGAATCTGGCTGATGCTCCAAGTCGGTCACACCTCTCGCCGAAATTCCAGGCACGGGTTGCGAAGTTGTAGTCCACATTTGGGTTGTCTGAGGCGGCAGTGTCAATTGATGACTTTAAATTCACCGCACCATGGTAATAACTATTTGTTTTCTATTCCTGTGCAGGTCCAGTTGATTCTCTTGTGTCTTTGGACGTTCAAGCCAAGCGATCCTTGCAGTCTGCGTTTTCAACTGGTTATCTTCGTAACATTATGTCACAGTGGCGAGCATTTCTCCTGTTTTGTCGATTCTTCGTGGTGATACCTCTCCCAGCAGCTCCTCAGACACTTATTCGGTATACGCAGTTTCTCTCTCGCTCATTCGCATCGACCGCTTCTATTCGCAATTATCTCAACGGTGTTCGTCTATTGCATCTGTTTATGGGCTTGGAACCCCCATCACTCAGCAACTTTGAATTGAAGCTAGTGCTGCGCGGGATTCAACGTTTGTCCCCACATCTGGTTCGGCGGAAGCTGCCAATCACCCCAGAAATCTTACTACGTATTCACAGTCTGCTTGATCTTCGTCGCCCGCTTCACGTTACGCTTTGGGCAGCATTCCTGCTGTGCTTTTTCACTTTCTTTAGGAAGTCTAATGTGGTTCCACGCTCTGCATCAGACTTTAATGCCAGCATGCATCTCACTCGTGGGAAAATTCGTCTCAATGGCATTGGTCTTGTGGTCAGGGTTACCTGGTCCAAAATTATCCAGTTTGGCGATAAGGTGTTGCACGTGCCTGTGCTGGCAATCTCTGGCTCTCCGCTGTGCCCAGTGGCAGCATATAAACGCATAGTCTTGATGATGCCTGCTCCACGCGATGCACCTGCCTTCCTCATTCCGACTACGACTGGCACTCTTCATCCACTAACGCATCAAGCTTTCGCTAATCATCTGTTTTTGTTACTGAAGGCGATTGGCCTTGATCCAGCCTCATATTCCGGACACAGTTTTCGCCGTGGCGGTGCGTCATTTGCCTTCCAATCAGGGGCTGAGCCGGATGCAGTCAAAGCTCAAGGAGATTGGTCTTCTCAAGCGTACTTATTGTATATGGAATCGTCGTTCGGCCATCGTCTCCGTACTGCTGCCTGCATACGCACTGCAATTGAGGAAGGGAATCTCTCACTGACTCTTTGATTTTCAGTTTTGGCGGTTTTTATTATTTTGGCCTTTTTGTCTTGTTGGCTGGCGAACATGATCACCAAAACTCATTGTTTCGTTAGTGAATAAAACGAAATTAATTATCCGCCAAAACTCTTGTTGTGTTTTGTTTGAACTGAGAGAATAATTGTGTAATTTTGTATTTCAAAATGGTTAATTATTCCCGTGAATTTTATTATTTGCACGGCGCGCATGCGCAATTGTCTTGTTGTATTTATGCAAATTGATTGTTTCACGCATGCGAAATTTTGTATTGTTAGTTAGTAGCGTCCTTTGTTGCTTTCAAGTCAACCGTGAACTTTTCGATTTCCCCACCCACCCACCCTTTTCATTGCTTGTTGTCCGAGGTGGGCTTTTTCGCAAGTGAATGTTTTATTTTATTTATTTGTTAGTTTTTATTGCATCTTGATGTTATTTTCAGTTTTGTGATTCTGCCTTTTTGTCTTGTTTGCTGGCGAACATGATCAGCAAAACTCATTGTTTCATTAGTGAATAAAACGAAATTAATTATCCGCCAAAACTCTTGTTGTGTTTTGTTTGAACTGAGATAATAATTAAGTCGGTCAACAGATACGCAAAAACAAATTCATGACAATACCGTCGGCCAATACGTAATAAAGACACACTGCACTGGGGGTCAATCTGACCCTGATCGGACCTGAATAATATGCAATATAACAACATATGCCCAGTTAAATGAACAATTTAATCAAAACCACATGAATGTATGATACACAGCGAGTAATAAAATTACACTGATGAAATAAATAGAAGCACTAAACGTCAGTATACTAGACAACAAATCCTGAAATGCCAGGCGATATTCAAGTAATGTTAGCTACGTACATGGTACAGCGACTACGGTCGGATCGACCGATATAATCGTGATGTTCAATGATTATCTCCTGGTTACAATTCAAATGAAACTTAACTCAGCCCAGAGAAAACGCCTAAAATCCTCAAATGCGATTCAGCATTTCTTAGATTGATCGTAACGTCGATCCAAGCCGAATATTACGTATTTGACAGCGGAGAAGACGATATTTAAATATATCGACCGCCAAATGTTCAACCTGTTTATAAATTATAAGCGATTCTTCGAGAAAACGCCCACAAACCCCAAAAGCGATTCAGCATTTCTTATATTGATCGTAACTTCTGTGCAAGCACCGAAGCCGAATATTAGGTTTTTAACCGTGGAGAAGACGATTTTCGATTGTATTTGCATGTGTAACGAATACCAATTTATGTATGAAGGTATAAATTTAATTTCACCAGAAAAGCAAAAATATAAATAATATTGTTTAACTGGTGTGTAAAGTAGATATAGTTTGCTTAAAACTAGTCGAGTCTGCGCTCCGATTTTAATAAGATGAATCCAGTAAAAGCATTTAGTAGAGGGTTATAAGCTTATCGACCGCCAAGTGCGCGAACCTGATTGGCTGTTACGGATATGAGGTATAATAATGTATCATATTGATATTCTTTACGAAGCTAGGGATACATTTTGTTCTGACGCTTCTTGCAATAAATGCACAGTTAATGACAAACTCAGTCACTCTGTGATGGGTTCGTACAGTATATTGACGTCACGTGGAAGAAAATATGTTTGTGCAATTATTTTCGGTGTTTTTCTCACAATAACTGCCATGGAATATGCTATTTTTACGGAAACATTCTTTCTAAACAGGATTCCGGTCAAACAGATCAGCAGTTTTCTCAACTTAAAGTGAGTATATATTTGCCTCTTATCATCTCACATATTTAACGACAGTGCAGTCTGTGTCGATCTGTGATTCGACAAAAGAAATGTTTTAAAGGAAATCTAAACAGCACAGACATTAACACTGTATTTTGCATGAACGCTTACTTTATCATAGCATTTGTGGCAGTCAAAACCCTACTACTTGTGGGTAGCATTTTAACACCGTTATTCCCAATAGCGTTTCCATAAATACCGCGATCACGGGTTTCTTATTGTTTTTCAAAACGCTTCAATAATTAAAACGTGAAACCGTCGCGTTGTTCCTGAACACCCACCCAGTTTAGGCATTACTGTATCATTAATACAGATAGGAACAACAGCGTTTACTGTATAAAGCGCATTTAATTTCATAGTTGTGTACACGAAAAACGACTTCTTGTCGACAGCTGAAAATGAGGTCACCTATTCACTATTCACGCTGAAAGCCAAATGTATCCATGGCAACATCGATTGATTGTCATAGCTGTGTTGTTACGGAAGCATGGTATATTTTTTGTCTGAAAAAAGTGTCTGTTCAATTATTGGGTTTGAGCCTGCCAAAAAGTTAAAGAAATATTGATAATTTACATATTCCCTGGGTGATCGTTTAAGTGTAGCAAGACAACATTGAGTCGCTGATCATATTATGTCTGCTTGTTATGTTCTCCTTTTTAAAAATATACATAATGATACTGTAAAATTACGCTTCAACCATATTTTCGGAAATCGAAATCACCGATCATAGATGAGAGAAAGAGCGTGTGATACTAGATTATTTTGATGATCACTGATTATATCTGTCGTAGCGCCTAGTAATTGACCCCGTGCGAACCTAGCCGAATGTGACGATTGAACGGCTGTTGTTTGTTTAGTACACCTCTCGATGTCGCCGTTAATAGATACGATCCATCACGCTTGTTTACTATTTCAGTTTGATATCAACGACGGAATTGGTTTAGTATTCAGAAGATGTCGTGTCATTACCATATGATATGCTAGTGCAACGTTAGAGGGCGGGGTTAATGTCATGGTCTACCATATACGCAAAATATTGAATATGGTGAGACAGAAAGGTCTCTCATTTGCAAAGAAAAGTATGCCTTCTCAGATTGAAGCGCGGTGGTCTTCGCGCAGCGCGTGTTCGAATTTCATGTAAATAAACAATGTATTTCACACGCGTTGTATACGTCGCTATGAGTCCCAAGTTCTCCGCTGTGAAGTGAGCCTAGTGTTCTTTGATTATTACAACCGACTCTCTAACTATACATGTTTCCGTATTCATTTATCTGACTCAACATTACCAAACCAGAACTAACTAGCTGCATACAATTTTATTAAATTTACATATTAAAACAATGAAAATATGCAGACATTTCAAAGTCTATAATGGCACTGTATGAAGAAAAATATAGCTTTCAGTTTACAGATTAGTCTCAAGAAATTTGTTCTTCATAAACCACGTCTTCCCCAATCCGATTTGTCTCATTTATGAATCATATGAATACATCCACCAACCATCTCCTTCAAACCCTTCATTATTTAAATAAATTGTTTGTTGTACACAGGTTACATTTGTCGAAGATGATGACCGGTGACCAACAAGAGTGTGGCCCTCCAGTAACCCGTGTATCATTTGTAAAGACATACAAGACAGCTAGTACGACAATTTCATCTATACTTATACGGTATGGGATAAATAACAATTTGTCCTTTGTTTTACCATCACATCATGAACAAGGCTGGTTCTCAAGAACAGTACGTTTCAACAGTAAAATGCAGAAGAAATTGTTGCCTCCTCTTCCAGGCTCAAACTACAGTATCCTAGCAAGCCACGTACCATTCAATAAAACAGCAATCGAAGAAGTGATTCCTAATGCCACGCATATAACAATATTACGTCATCCTGTATTTGCGTATGAATCAATATTTGGGTTTTTCAAAATCGCACGAAACTTTAAAATTAAAAAACAATCAAGACAAAATGAATTCCAAACTTTTCTATTAAACTCAGACAAGTATTTGAAGCGTGTTAAGGATCCTTTCTACAAGACACTGCTTCGAAATAGACAGATATTTGACGTTGGACTTGATCTTAAAGACTATGACAATGAAACTATTGTGGATTATGTAATTGACCGAGCATCAAAGGAGTTTGACTTGGTGATGATTGCAGAGTATTTTGATGAATCGCTCATTCTGTTGAAGAATGTTATGTGCTGGGAATTAGAAGACATTCTATACATGCAACAAAATAAAAGAGTTGACCACCTACGTTACAAAATCAATGACTGGGAGCGACAGCGAATATTAGAGTTGAACGAAGCTGATGTTAAATTGTATCAACACTTCAATGAAACGTTTTGGCGTAAGGTTGAGGCGTATGGTTCAAAATTTAGCAAAGATTTGGCGACTTTTCAAAGCAAGTTAGAGAAGATGCATACAGAGTGTATAGATGATGGTAAATATACTACTGACTATCGAGGCCGCAGGAATACAACGCTCCTGAAGGACGGCGCACCCGCATATTGTTCAAATATACACGACAATAGTTTTTCCTCTCTTGCTAGCAGACAAACGCTGAATATATCAAATCCAATCCTTTGATATAACATAAAACCCCTCGTTAGATGTGTGAAATATTGCCTTAATTCAGTGTACTCATACAATTGTAACATTTTGTGTACACAGAGAAGCATTGCAAGTCAAATATCAAAAGGCAACTTTTACCTGGGACGAATTTCGATAGTGAATTCCTCTCACATCGGTTTAGAAGTAGTTACATGAATCTGTAGTTGTTGCTACATGTATATCAGGTTTCATTGAGAGACGTGTATTTAAACGCCACCTACTACTAATTTGACCAGAACTACAATTTGCATCGTCCTCTAACCATGAGTAGGTATTAATCAACACAGCAGAATAAACCGCCGGTAATTCATGGAAATAAATATTTCAACTTGATATTTCCCTGAGAACCCTCACGTGCCTTGCAATATTCTATTATATCCGGATTTTAAATCGTGCAGCAAAAGATCATGTTAACGGAAACTGCGTATGATTGAAAACATTCCAGAGCAAAGATAATGACTTCAACTTTTTTCTACAGAACCTAGTAATTTAACACCGTAAATTAAATTGTTATGTAAAAGATATTTTAATAAATGATTGTATGTTTTATTCATTTTAAAAGTGTTTTTTTCCGCATTTTTATTTATATTCTGTCATCATAAAATTCTAGTCATCTCTAACAAACAATATTAGTGTGGACGACATTTTCGCAGTCATTAGAATCATCAGGTCGCTGTGGTCCTCATTATTTTAGGAGAACAAACAAACTAGAGATAAGCAATAGCTTGTCTAAAAAAATGATTGTGTAGTATTTAAGAAGTAGAATGGTGGCTGTGTTTATTAAATTTCTGGAATGTTGGCAATTGTCAGTATATGTTATCAAACAATTGCGTCTATCCGAGCTGCAGTTTGAAATTTCCATTTTGACAGAAAAATAAGTATTTGAGGATATTTTAAGTGGCATAATTGTATCTTAGAATCCGAGATATTTGTTGTTACAGGTTTTTGCATAGCGGCCATCTTGGAATTCAAGATGGATGCTATTACCTATTTTAAGGAGGTAGATCTACCAAAAATTGAAAGTTTTGGAAATGGGTATCATACGACCAAATCTGGTACTTTTATCCAGAACGTCCACATCACACTCAGATATGGGCCTAAGCTACCTGAATCAATCGGTTCTGAACATTCATTAATTAAATTGGCGGTCGTTATGTATGTGAATGTGCCTGCAATATTATTGAAGTTAAGCATTTTATCTTTGAGCAGCATATTGATTATGAAAAAATATTTTAATTGCAGTTAATAACGACGAAATTGAGATATGTTTCTAACATCCAAATACTCGGCGGTCTTGAATCGCGAGTCACAGCTCGTTGGATCATTTTATATGGCCGGTGACAATGCGTTGATACAATGGGGTATATGATTCGAGCGAACCACGTTTTACCACAGTGCAATCCTATAACTAAAATTACTGCCCTGTATGCCCGAGAACACACACGTATATGCCTGGTGGTCTGAAGTCATTTTGTTCATGGTATGCTTTAATTAACGGAACTGTGTATTATTGCTCAGTAACAATTGATGATACTTTAGATTCTAACTCACTTCTCAGATCCACACAAACTTGACGAAGAGGCTTGAAATTATTCAGACCTGCGTCCTCGTCTCCTTCTATTAATTATAGTGAATTGGTATGCTTGGAATTAAGGGCAGTTTAAATTGATGTCATAACAGTTGATGTCATAATGCTTGTGATTTTTCATTAGTTTCATGTTGGCTTAATTTTTTTTTCAATGAAATGATATCGCATATATCAGAATATCGATTTTATACTATCATCTTATATCAAGATTCAAGTTATAGACCAAGTTTTTAGCACTATTGGGAAAACCACTTTGACATTGGTAAAATCTACTATTACTCTTACTTACTTACAGTTACCAATATCCCACAGTACCCATTGGGAGCTTCGAAGCTTTAAAATAACGAGGCCCTTGGATACAACATCTGATACCAGTGTCATGGTTCATATTGTGAACATAGAGCATGTATTAATATTTCACCCACAACTGTGGTTCATTCCTTGTGCTAATGTGCGAAATAACCTCGTGAAAAATTATAACTAAGAGGTGGACCATTAGAAACTGTGCAAATTATTTTGTCCTTCACTTAGTTGTGTGGCATTGTTTTATTTCTATGATGAATTTGCTGTAGTTGTTTTATACATTATATATAACACTTTTTTTCTCTCTGAAATTTAGATGTGTATTTTCTTCTGTTATTGATCCCTGAAAGATTTTACCGTACAATTTATTGTTTTCCAATTCTTCCATAGTTTATAATGGTAAACTCATTGAATATAGTCATGGTAATTATGTTACTACCTCGGTTAAACCTTCCATTCTTATTGCATTGAGAGTTATACCTAAAAACGATGAAGAGGTTTGCCTTAAATGACTATGCAACTAATAGACTCCTTTTTATACCACGCCATGCATGAGGCTCTGAAACTAGTGGGAATCCAATTACTATATGGCTAAAGTTGATTTCGAAATTGCGTTTTTACCCTAGTCATTGTGGTGCAACAGGCTTGAAACGACACTTTTCAGATCAACAGTATGATACTAGATTACCATTTGGTGTCCTGCGTTTTTGTTTTTTTAAATTGTTTCAATAAGATCACACAAGCTGTAAAACGTATGTACTGTAGATGTTTTGAGTTAATGGTAGTCTGATTTGATGGTGTTTGATAGTAGAGAGGGAATGATAGCTTTACCCTTTACAAAGCAGCAGGAATTTGTAGCTCTGTATTGCAAGAACCTTGGGAATTGGGAATATACAAATTTACTGGGCACCTGCTACAGACCTCAACATCAACTTCAAACAGGTCATTGTCAATGACATAGTCCCCGTTCAGTTTTCAGTTACTGTGTCAATCAAAAACAATGAAACAATATTAAGCATGCTAATGTGATACTCAATGAGTTCAGTATGAAAATAAAACATGGTCACCAATCAGCATGACGTGAATTAAAACTATCACCTGTAATATTCAACCCAAGTTTGAGTAAAATCCACATTGCCCGAAAAATGATTGCCATGTTCAAATGATTTGTGGGACTAACATGGCTACCAGTTTATCAGCGGTGAAAAACAAATTGTTGGAATGGTTCTTTCTACATTACAATCGAACAGTAACAATTGCAATGTTATAGTGTAATAAATATTTATGCAGTTGCTGCCCATAATGACTTATTGTGACACTTTGTTTTTCTTTTACAAGTGTATCCATGTTTAACAGGCTTTCAAGTTTAGGCTCACAATATGTCGCACAGAAATATTATCACGAAGATGAAATAAATCAAACTCTTTCACTTTCATCTTGACAAGTATAATTTCTTTATTCAATCAGTAATTAGTTTATATAATAGGCAATTATGTAGATTAGTAAGTATTAGATGTAGTTGTTGCTAAGGTTATGTATACCACTTCTAGTTGGAGTTGATACCACGTCTGGTGAGTTTTTGTATAATAAAAATATTCTTTCGTAATATATGGGACTATAATTGTCACTGCTGATATTTAAATGATTGCTACTTCTCCTAGAATGGGTTAGTTGCAGTATAGTATAGATTCTCAAACTATAATGTTATATGTGATAGCAATGGACGTTTTATTGCTAATGTTTAATTGTCGGGTATTGAATACCAGATTGTTTGGCCGTGTGTAGCCCAGACAAAAGTTGGTAGGTGTGACCAAATGCAGCCCACTGTTCCGGTAAAAAACTGTTGAGAGAAATATTCTTGTACAAGAGCAAAAAAAAATCAATAAATAATTTAGGCATTTGTTAAAAACAAAGTTTTGCTTTTCAACGAGATGAACAATTTTCGAATGTAACAGTGCTACAAGACAATTGGTAACTCCAAGAATAAACGTCATTTGACAGCTAAGTATACTATGAACTTTTCAACAACTCAAACAACACATGTATATTCTGACAGTTCAAATAGTCTTAAGTCATTGTTGATAATGTGTGCACTGTTTCTCATAGACACTAATAATGCTTATGCCATGGATGATGGCAATAGATTTTTTCGAAATGCAAATTTTGAAATGATGATGCATTATATTTCGAATCATTCACCACTTCATAAATTTGCATATATTACAGTGGAATCTTAAAGGGGTAATGGGCATTCTTGACGACTGTAAAGGAACTAATGCCAATGTGACCTGTAAGTCTGCACGAATGCCTGCTCCTACCACACAAATAGCAGATGAGATAAGAGATCATCTTTATGTCGGCCTGTGAGGGTTAAGGGTCAGACATTACCAATGACAAAAAATGACGATATTCAAAATACTATTTATAAGCTTACTGAAATCAGCCATGTTTTGCAAGATAGTTTGTTGCCGAGAAATTAATTGTGATACATTTTGTCGATGGATTTCTGACCAGAAGAAAAGAACAAAGTTGTTGAAAACAGTTTCTTAGGTTTGCTTTGAGGACAGGGCAGCAGCAAATGTGTAATTGCTCTATATACAAGTGTATCATGCACACTGTAATGTTAAAATACGACTTTAAAACATTGACCATACAATATCCTTCCTTCACCTAAGCACTTCTATCGGTACTGTAGCGGCAAAAGTTTTCACTTGGAATTTTGGTGATTAGAGAATGGGTAATATTGTTAAGGAAAAACAAGATCCCTTGTTTGTTGTGATCACATTGTGACAGTTAACATTTGTTTTGGTTCACCCCTCCAAACTTCAAACCGACACTTGACTGTAAGACAATGTTGGCCTCGAAAATTGTGTGAAAAATGCAACATTCATTCATCACTATAAGGCTTTATTCATTACCAGATAATATGATTATCAAAGAATAAATGTTTTATACTATAGTACTTTTTGTTCGCTATGAACAAAATAATTACATACATAATGAAGAATTATGATGTTTAATTTCTATCTAATAAACACAACAATTGTGGTCGGAATTCTGACCGTTTTTCTTCCTAGCTAATGATTACATTTACATATTATGATCTATTGTTGATTTCATTATGACAAATTTCTGTACATACATACAACAGCTGTGTAAACAAGGATTAATATACATAAGAGTATAAGAGTTTCCCTTGTTACATTTCACAAGATTTATTTGGAATTGCGCTTGCTGTGGTCATTAATTATATGTATAATTAGAAACACAGTCATTGTAACATAATCTGATAAATGTGCTTTTACATGATCATTACTTGCGAGATGGACATCAGCAAAATGTATCCAAAAATACCTTGAACTCAATGTTACTTAATCTAAGATTCTTCAACTATTACCGTTTGAGATGTTAATTTTCATCTCTTCCTATCTAAAACTTGTTTCCTTTAGATTGAAAGACAAATCACGCCAGTAGCGTAATTATATTCATACGTGATAATTCATCAAACCGTATAGTTCAATCTGCATACTATGTATCTATACGCACGGTTGTACAGTATCTACTATTTATAATTGAACTACCTATATCAAAGTAATGCTACTTCTTGGTGAAACGATGTATGGATCAAAAAATGACAAACAAGCACATCTTGTGTGATTGGTCATCAACACGGTCTTTACTGTACGTACTAGCATACTTTGATATGAGTAGGAACCCGGTAACGCTTTGTTTAAACAATTTATAGCATCAGTGTTTTATATCTGTTCTGAATCTACTCTCACTTTAGTGTTTTTTTTTTTATCAATGAATAATAATATATTTTATATGTGTGTTATTATAATACCACGTAATATGTTATGTTTAATCACTTACAGTTTACAAATATTCACCAACAAATAATGTGTGTTATATATTTTCTTTCAGAAATACTACAATACACGCCAGTTAGCGTAAATTATATTCATGCTTGATAATTGGTCATTAAAAGTATTTTTTTATATTTTGTTTTCCCATTTTTGTCTAAGTACAGACGAAATGTAAAGCGGTAGTCCACATTTTTACATTGTTATATAAATACGAACTTCAAAAAATTCAATTACATGATAGTACTACACATTGTTTTACATCACAAATAAAAGGTGGAAATTGTATTAAACAAAAGGTCACGAAATGTTTAGTGATTCTTATTGTATTTTTGTAAATACCAGCCTTGTAGTAACAAAACCTTCCAGTTTTTCGAATCCCACCTTTGTCGCAACTTTCATCGGTGGTATGTTATTTTTAGCTATATAGAAATATGGTGTAATGCCTGCATTTGACAATTCTGTGCAAAACCTAGCTTGGATTATCATATGTAAGCCTGATCCTCGGTACTTGGGTTCACTGAACCCGTATCCCAAAGCGCCACATTCCTTGTGTATTCCCCATGATACCGGTGTTCCATTGGGATCAAAGGCAGCAAAAGATTTACAGTGCTTCAGCGTTTCGGAAAGGATTGATGGAGGTGTTGTTTCATTGTTCATCCACCATCTGTTTTCTATTAAAGGAATGTGCTCGTTTTGCAGACTACCATAACGCATGGCAAAGGGAAGTGATTTTTCAGCAGTTTTTGCACACAATTCTTTGTTTTTGAGTAAAACAAGATTGCACGGTTTATTGTAAATGAGTTGAAATCCTCTGTTCTTAGCAACATCATGAATAATTTGGAAACCAGACATTGGCATATTCTCAATCATAATCCGGGTTTTGTTCCAGTTAATCACTCCAGTTGTGTTCAGCACTTCTTGCAGCTTGGTGATATTAGTGGAATGGATGTAATATGTTCTATCGAAAGGCGACAGGTGATAGTTGATTGCAGCGCCGACTACCGTTGTACATTTCTTAATGTCATCGGTGTATATTGCCATATGTGGCCAAACATTTTCAGATAGCAGGCTGTTCTTCATCATAGAAAGAAGAGAATTACAATATGGCATCCACTTCTGTAATGCCTGTATCAATATTGGCAACTCCCTGACTGCAACAACTGCCATATTTTTCGATATTTGGAAGTGAACTCACTGTAGAGAATATACATGTTATAAATTAGCGATATGACGTCACAATCTAATTAAGAAAGTCGAAAATTTGAATGCGGTAAAATATTGGCGTTTGATTACTGGATATAAAGTAAACGCCATCGTGTATATCTTGACAACAAATTACATATTTTTCATTCATATCTATCTATTTCACAAATCTAATAACTGTCCATATGCATGTTCACATATTCAAAACTACCAGGCCAATTACTTTTATACTGGGTATGTGGGTACCTTTTGCTGCACTATTGTCAAATTTGTTCATTTTGTGAAGATATTTTTCAATTCTCTAATTTGGCAAGAACATTGTGGTAACACTACTATCCATGGCAAATAGTTAATATCTCATTGTACAGAACATTATCAATTTGTTTAGATGAAGACACATCGCAGATGAAGATTTGTTGTCTATCAACTTTCCACACTCTTTACAAACTATATGGTAACACCAATAAGCAATACATTTCACTGCAGGATACTGCAATTATACCAGAGCACGATTCTCGGTCTACCAGACAGCTACACTGCAATGTATCCACAGACACATTGTGTAGTCAAATAACTGAACTTACCTTACAATATTGCAATGTATGTCTCAAATTGTTTACTCAAATAATTGAAAGCAGTACATTCGTCAATCAGTATAGTTTAAACGTTAAACTGCATAGTTATACAGTACCTACTATTTGCAACTGAACCATCTATATCAAAGTACTGGTACTTCCTAGTAAAACGATGAATGAATCAAAAATGGCGAACAAGCACATCATGTGTGATTCGTCGTCAACCCAGTTTTTACTGTACGTGCTTGCATACTGTGATGTTAGTAGTAACTGGTAAACGCTGTGTTCTATGGCATCAGTATATTATATCTGTTCTGAATCCGCTCTCACATTCGACCTTAGAAGTGTTATTTTTCTCTTAGATCAGTGACTATTATTATATGTGTGCTGAACCTGGCAATGTGTTATATTCATTCACTTACAGGATACCAATATCCACAAACAGATTGGTGTGTTTTCTTTTAGACAGAAAATAAATCACGCCAGTTAGCGTAATTATATTCATGAGTGATAATTCGTTATCAATACTTTAATTGAAAACGTGTAATTTTATTTTGTTGTTCTGACAAAAGATAAAGCGGTAGTTCAAATGTTTAGGCTGTTTTAAAAACGACTTTGTGACCGTGGTTGTTATATTAACTGAAAAAAATATGTATATGCATTGTGTAGTCCCATAACTTAACTTACCTTACAATCTTGCAATGTCTCTCCCAGATTGTTTTACTAAAACACTTAGAAGCAGCTCAGTCATCACTTAGTATAGTTTCACACCACAGGTACAATATGTATCTATATGCACGGTTATACAGCACCTACGATTTAGGATCTATTTATAATTAAACTGCCCATTAAGTGAAAAGTACTGGTACTGGTTACTACTGGTGAGCAATACCGATAAGTGAACCAAAATGGCAAACAAGCACATCATGTGTGATCATTCGTCCTTTCTGTACATGCTAGCATATTTAAACATTTGTTATTTAAACATTTTAGAACGTTATATCTGTTCTGAATCCGCTCTCACATTCGACTCCATAATGCTTATTTTTTTCTCGTAGATCGGTGAATATTATATTTTATATGTGTGTGTTATACCAAGCAATTCTTTATGAACCTGCAGTGTACATATACTAGTATCCACAATCGAACATTTTGTAAAATTTCATAATTACATTACTTACCTTACCTCACCTCACAATATTGTAGTGTCTCTCTGGAATTGTGGTAAATAAAGCAGTCAGTCACGAGTAGAATATTACAGTAATAATAATACCTCAAAATGGCGTACTGTCCATGGGATTACCTTATTGTAATGGTCCGATGCAACCGGGTCCGGGTAGTTTCACCTACCAAGAAGATTATTTATTAATCTACTAAACTATTCACATATGCACAGGGAGTCCAGGAAATATGATAAACTGTACGCAGTCCCTATGAGCGGGGGGGGGGGGTATTGGCTGGTATCTAGAGTTAGGGGAACCAGCGCAATATAAACATGACCTTGACAATGGGATTGTGTTTTCCCGAGTGTTCAAATAATAAAAGCTGACATTTTTGGAGTAATGTAATGTAATTGAAACACAAGACAAAAGTATTAGATGGATTACAAAAGAGGCTATAATTAATATGGGCAAATGATTCACTTGAGCCATTGGTAAATTTATGGAATTGATTTTGCTGTGACAATGTATACATGCATGAACAATTATGTGAATATGGTGTTGCGTGTTATAGGAAGTAGGTGATGTTTTAAGTATTTTGGTTATGGGGGGGGGGGGGTTAAAGTACTTGATCGGAAAGATTATATTTGTTCTTTGGCAGTGAATAGCTTATTTGTACTTGATTGTGACCCACCCACCACTCGATTGTAAATTGGTCAGTTGCTATTGGACATCAATAGCATAACTATTTGGAAGACAACCCTGTAAAAATAGTGTGAATAAAATAATCGTCTGTGATAAACAAGGAAATAATACAAATTTTATTTTTTATCTTAACCAACAATAAACAACAAGTTTACAAAAAAAACATTCGAGTAAGAATAGTTGTCAAGTTTAACCAGTAGGAGGTACAGGTGATGGTTGAATTATCTCGCCTGGACGAAAATAAAAAACAAGTAAGTGGTAAGGATTATATAAAGGTAATGAATGATTTGAGTAAGGTGTTGAGTAGAGGAATGTTCAATAGGAAGAACATTGTTGAAATAGATAATGCTTTGGAAATGATTGGACTTTCCATAATTAAATCTTGAGGCACATTGTAAATAACTGGAGAGAGGATGCTGAAAGCAATATCGTGCATTCAAGCATCCTCTCAATGCAAATAAGCACAGTTTATGCACATTAAGATTATAATGAAGTAAATTAGTGTTGTAAACAGAGAGTCATGATTAAATCTGGTATGATGTACATGAAAAGACTCATGTGCAAAAGTGTATAAGTGTTGACGGAAGACCCAAATGATAGGTATCACCACCGACAACCAATTTGATAGTAGTCATATTGCCGAAAATATTATATCTTGTCGTTTGTATATGTGCAGCAACAATAAACTGTACAAAACCAGTAGTTAACTGTTTACAAGACAATATTATAGACCCATATCATGCAAAGTTGCAGGGTGTCATACAAATATACCCCCTTACTTTTAGGCTATTGTATGTTCATCCAACTGTTCATTCAGAATGAATAGGAAATAAAGTAAGTGCAAAGAGACTATATGAAATGTAATTGTACTTCATAGGAATATCATTGATGATGTCAATCCCATCAGACTGATAGAACTCGTAAAAGTAATGAATTTATCGCATGGCAATGGCAATGTGCCATATAACCGGAGTGAATTGACCTTGTGCAAAGACTGTCACAGCATTGTTGGTTTGCATAAGACAGTCCACACACATGCAACAAGGAGTAAAATCCTGGTATCACCAATGACAGGGCTGTAAATGATCAAACTAGAAACATAGAATGTAAATGGATGGACCTGTTTGTACAGGATACCAGTTCATTCCTCATTATTTATGTGGACATGTTAAAAAAATCTCAAACCATTATGAGGCTAGTGAAAAACAAATTTGGTGTTTCCAGTATTAGGGTAAAAATATTGGATAGTTAGGCAGGGATTTTATTATTTTAAATTTATTTTTTCCCAAACATGTTCAGTCTACATCAAATACATTCATTTTAAACAATTGTTTTTTTACATGATGATATCAATATCAACTTGTGTTCATTTTAGAAAAAGGTAACTCAATTCCATAAAAAATAATATTTGGTCTTAATAATAAATGACAACACATGTCATTGTTTAAGGTTAAGGTTGAGTTGAGTGGCATGAACTGTTGATCGGTGGCATCATTTCAAGAATGGCAGCTGGCGACAGCAAAACTTTCACTGATGTACATGTGTATGTAGACATCAGCACAAGAAATTGACCCATATCAGTTTCTGCCTAATAAATGACAGTTATGTACATTCCCGCTGTGGCTATTTACCTACAATAGCAACACCACAAGCATGATAAGAGCATTTTTGATGTACACATTGCAGATCTTGCAGTTTCTCGCATGTGACAAAAATCCGCTTAAATCACAAGAAAATTTTAGTAGGCCAAACAATGGTCATGAAAAAGTAAGAATGAGTACAGCCAGCCATGCCAATGTGGTGAATGATACGCAGTTTCTTGCATGACTTTTTGCTCAATATTATATAGTGTGTAATAGCCTATATAATCAATGGCATGGTTACATTAATAGGCAAAGACTATAAATCATATTCATGCCCTAGACATGGCTACATGCGAGGTCATCATTTTGCCAATGTCATTCTTGCTATTTCATTATTGCTGGCTGCATAGACCAGACAAGTATTTACACATATCGGCCTTATTTTGGTTTTAGATGCTATTTTAATGAGATGCATCGTGACAACTGTGGCTGTGAAGGACCGGTAGGTTAGGCAATTGTTACTAGTCGCACCGTTCCTGTGCACATCACACAAATCATATGAGTTCACAGGCCATAGGCCTAGTAAATCGATGTCATCATTTACGTACGATGCAATATTTGGCGATTTACTTTTGGCCATTAGATTCCCTGATTTATGACACCATGTGCCAATAAATCCTGGAAATCGGCTTTGCTAAGCGACGAGTCATTTAGTTCAAAACACTGAATGATCACAGCATGGTGTGTAGAGTTTTAGAGGTAAAGCAATTTGTGGAAAAGTGCTAGAGCTCTTACCTTTAGTACAATGTACGGCGTCCACGGCTGGCTGGCAAAATAATATAAGTCATCGAAAGATGCGTCAACGTTACTGTAGGCAATTTCGATTACGCTGCATTGCATGCGTAGATTCGACGTCACGATTTTTGCCTATCAATTTTTCTTCGCTTTTTTCAAGAAATAATTCACTTTTTTCTCCTGGGAAAACGTTGTCAATCTTGTTTTAATAACCTGAACTTTGTCTTGACAGCGAAAATTATACCCAAAAAATCATCTTTGGTTGATTTCTGGAACCAAAAATAGATTCTTGTCTCAGTCCTAATTACGCGTTTAGGAATGACCTGGTGATCGCATGAAAATACTGCCGCCTACGACGGGTTCCGGGATCATTGCGTCTAGTGTAAGAAATAGACAAGACATGAAGGCTCACATTTTTTTAAAACTGACTCCATTTATGAATAATTAACGGTTTGCTCGAACGCATGGCACCGTTGGAGGCATGACCTGTTCAAAATTTGTCAACAACCAATCATGAGACGAACCACACCGAGGTTACGACTCGGCTAGCCTCGCTCAACTGGCTCGTAACCAGTTTGTGATTGGTTTTGACAAATTCTGAACAGACCACGCCTCAAACTGTGCCGTGCGTAAGGGTAAACCGTTAATTATTCATAAATGGAGTTAATTTGTGTATTTTTCTTGATTTATTCTGCAGATATCCGTAAAATGAGGTAAGGCTTTGGCGAAATTTGAAAGAGCAACTAATATTCTTCAACCTGGTATTTTTTTTTTAGATTTTATTTTTCATTCTTTTTGACAGTTTATTCGAGTTTAAAAAATGTGAGCTGGCTGGAGCCGTCATCCCTTGTCTATTCCTTGCACTAGATACCAGCCGATCATAGGGACTGTGTACAGTTTATCATAGTTCCTAGGCTCCCTGTGAGATGTGTATATAAGGTTATCTACGTCTATGTTTATTATTTTTCGATGTTTATTATGCCCAAAGCAGCATAAGGTTATTGTTTGACAATAATAACGTATTTTGATTTTTTTACTTTTTGACGTCTATGTTGCAGAACCGAGTCCACAAGGCACTGAACTTATATGTTATGACATCATAGTTTTTGTATGTTTTGATTAATAAATTAATAACATCTAGAAATTCTACGACTATCAATGAAGAAATAGATGACCTGCCAACTCTTTTTATTAAATGCTTATACGTGGATTTTATTTAATTGTAGAATAGTCTCATAGTAGAATAGTTGTAGTCTCATATTTTAAAGTAGGGTGTCACTGCACAAATATGGGTTTCAATATGGGGGTACTAACACATATTGTGTTTATAGTCATACAGTCCCATACATCGAGATCTGGTGAAGCTATCTTTAACGTCAGTATATTATATTCATATTAATCCTCCCGAATCTGTTATGCATCAGAACGCAGCATGGAATGTGAGTTTTACGCCAAGAGCGTTCACTCATGAAGGCGTAGGTCCATAAATAGCGTATACTTTGCATTATTGCACGTTGAGTTGGAAGTGATCGTGGACATTAGTCATCATCGTCATCATCATAATTTTTTTTCTGTATGTGTCGCATATACAACCCAAATATAATATCAAAAATTATGCAAGTCACAGAGAGGGAGGGAAAATAGTCAAGTTTGTGTGTGATGACGACCATAAAATCAGCTAAATCAGTTCGAATATGAAGAGTTAGCACAAAGTTTGTTTTAGCTGCAGCCATTGATGTCGTCTGTGTCCGTAACTTTGTTTTCTATGTATGAGTTGCTAAAGTCTCATCACATTAACTTGACTACACCCAGAAATATCCGTATTGTAGTACTGATGCGTGGTTAGAATTGTTGTACATTTCCAAGTGTATAGAATTATTAATTCCATGCCGATGGCTATTAACTTTAGAGCAAAGGGTATTACGGTCTCGCCAAAATCACTTAAAAAGGCGGTGGTCGACGCGCAGCGCGTATTCGAATTTAATGTAAACAAACACGATGTATTTTATAAGCTATGTGTACATCGACGTGACGACCACCGCCATCTAATTCATAGATAACAATCCTAGAATATACTCAAGAGGCTATAGACAATTTGTTTGTTATAATTTACGTGTGTTATTTCTTTACTCCGCACTATATGGCCACCGGCCTAAAGTACTGTTACATTTCAAAACTTAAATTACACACGGTCGCTTTAAAATTACAAGATACATATACTTCAAATCATACTTCCATTTCAGTTTCTCTGTAATGAAAACTCTTAAACAAATATTTACCCAAACTTAGTAAAATAAACGAGTTAGTACTCTGTAGCAATGCAATGAATTTCATCTTGGTTGGTGGTGAAAAATAATATTTTGGTAAGAATTTTTGTCTAAGTGCTTCATATTTTGGACAAACCATAGTAAAATGATATTCGTCCTCTGTGACCCTGCAACCAAATGGACATAATCTTTGGTCACGTGGAATACCCAATGTTCTACCATTTTCAATTTCTAGGGGATGACAGGAAATTCTAAGTCTAGTTATAGCACATGAATAGATAGGAGTAGCCAACGAAATAGCAGCAAGATATCTTTCATATATTAAATCTTGTTTAAACATGCAATATGTTTGAAGCTTTACATTTTTATTAATTTCTGCACACCAATTCTGTCTAGATATATCAAAACATCTTCTTTTAAATTCACTGAAGAACATCTCGCTATTATCAATTCTTTGTTCATACCATACATGTACATAAAATATGTTTTACCTCTAAAGCCCAACACCTAGACCCCCCTTCTGCTCTATGGTATAGATAATTATAACATTCCTTTAAAATAGTTGAGCCGCCCTCTTGAATCAGTTTCAGCCAAAATCTGACCATTTCAATATTAACATAAACTCTAACTGAGTGTCTTCCTAATTCACCCCTTACTGCAGCATTAGAAGCGTTGAAACTAACTCTCAATAGAAATTTACAAAACTTATTTTGTACTTTTTCTATGTCAGCTATTACACCCCGCAGTCCCCACACACAACTACCGTATAACAAAATTGGCAATATTTTACAGTCAAATACTTTTCATGCAAGATCAGGCTGCAGTCCCCCTAACCCTATAATGTTTTTTTCCAAACAAAATAGTGCTTTTCTAGCTCGCTCCGAGATATCTTTCTGTGTTTGAAACCATTTTTGCCGAACTCGAAAAAACTATGCCTAAATAATTATATTTTGCTACAATTTCAATTTCTTTACCCCTCAGAAACCATTTTTCATATTTTTTCAGACGACCCCCTTTTCGGAAAACAATTATTTTTGATTTTTTCAGATTAATATTCAGTCTCCATTTTAGACAATACTCCACTAAGTTATTAAGTAATCTTTGTAATCCAACAGGTGTGCTGCTGAACAACACCAAATCATCCGCATATAACAAATAAAAAAGTTTTAAAGTATTTATATACACAACTGATTCCCGTCCTTGTTGGAGGGCACTCTTAATGTCATTTATGTAAAAGCAAAACAGTAAAGGTGATATAACAGAACCCTGCTGCAGCCCAACATTAATATGGAAAAATTCAGTAACTCCCTTTGGGTTTTTCACAGCAGCCTTAATATTTTGATACATAGAATAAAGTGATTTAAACAGTTTCCCCTTAATCCCAATTTTTGACAACTTATAAAATAATGAACAATGGTGTACTCTATCAATTGCCTTTTCATAATCAATAAAGGCACAATAGAATCTAACCCCAAAAGTATAAACATATTTTTCTACAAGGGTATAGAGTACAAAAATATTATTCAAAGTTGATTTACCTTTTTGAAATCCACTTTGTTCCTCAATTATTTTATTATATCGATTCAACCAATTACTTAACCTATTACTGAGAATACTTGTGTATACTTTACTTATAGTATTCAAAAGCATTATACTTCGATAGTTTGCTGGGTCATCCCTGCAACCCTTTTTGTACACTGGGGAAATTAATCCCCTACTCCATTCTATAGGAAACGCCCCTTGATCAAAACCGTTGTTATATAGACTGTACAACAGATCACAGATGTCTAAAGGTGCAAATTTCCAAACCTCAGAAGGAATTTCATCTAGGCCAGGTGATTTATTAGCCTTCAGTTTATCCAAATTTTTCTTCACCTCTGTCATACTAATTGGTTGGTTAAATTCTACTAATTCCAAATCTACATCAGGTATACCAATATTCTCTATATCTAAATCAGTCATATAATCTTCGATTGAAGCGTAAAAATCATTGTAATTTTCATTTTCCACAAGAACCGGGGTAAACAAATTAGTGAAATAATGTGACCATTCCTCCATAGTAATATTTTCTGAAACATTAATTTTATGTTGCTTAAGTTTCTGCCAAAATTTATGAGAGTTTTTCTGTTTAGACAGGTTAATTAGTTCATCCCTTTTGAGCTTTTGAAATTCTGCTTTTTTCTCTTTAATGAGTTTTTGATAGGATTGTTTAGATAGAAAGTAATATTCAAGACTGTTCTGACTTTTTGTATGTCTATAATGATTAAGCGCTTTACTGACTGCACGTTTGGTGACTAAACATTCTTTATCAAACCAAACATTTCGAAAACACTCATTTAACTGTTTTGACTTGCACACCATATATTTTCCACAAGTATAAACAATATTAGTTAAATTGGTAGCTGCGTCATCTATATTTCCTTCTATCACATTCTCGTAGAACTCATGTCTTAGATTTCTAATGCCCTCTAAATTAAAATTATATCTATAAACATTTGCTTTTTTAGTGTCCCATTTTAGTTTGTTCAGATTCTCAGTATTATGATGGACAGTATCAATAGTACTATTTTCATGCTTGGAAGACAGCATCATGGTAAGTTCAAGTGATAGATGGTCTGATTCAATTCTATTTGAATGGAAAAACCCGTAAAATTTGAGAGATTATTTGGGCTTGTTAAAATATAATCAACTACACTAGTGCCTATACCTGAAACATAAGTAAAATTTCCACTCCCTGTTTGTTTAAAGAGTTTTCCATTCACAATTTTAAAGTTGGTACTTTTACAAAATTCCAATAACTCTAAACCATATATATTACACTCATTATCCATAGATTCCCTTTGTGGAATATCATTAATAGTAGTAAACACATCACCCATAGGTAAGTGGTTCACATTACAATCAGAACTATCACTTTTATTATCCGTACGACCATTAAATTTACGTGTGAAATTAGAAGGTAGTTTTGGTGAAGGCCAATGCTGATTCTACAGGTTTATAGTGATATCAAACAACAAGATGGCGAGTATGTATCATAATTTGATGATAGTTTAAAGACATTCATTCATGCAGTAAAAAGAAGGGAATTGAATTCCAGCCATACAGTTAATTTGCACATAATCTATCCACAACCCTAAACAGTTTATAGTGTATATATGTCAGGTAATTGGGTACACATCTGAAACGTACATTGAAAAAACTACCTAAAATCATTAGGTACGCACCTTCAAACTCATCTGAGAGACACCCAGAATGTACCCAAAAAGGCACTCAAACGGCCCCTAAGGCATCCCATGTGGGGTTTTTTCAAATGCATTAGAAAATTAGATCGCACTTGAAAAGCATACTCATACTCATACTCATACTCATACACATACTCATACACATACTCATACTCATACACATACTCATACACATACACATACACATACTCATACTCATACACATACTCATACTCATACTCATACACATACTCATACTCTTACAAGTGTAACATATTTATATAAACCCAGAATGCACTCAATACGCCTTCCAAATAATGCCCGGATGAACCTGAGATGCAACAAAAATATGTCCTTTACCTGAACGTGTATACATCCAATAAGTACACCTAACAGCCTGATTGATTTCAGCAAACATAAAACTGAGTACGAGGTACTCACTAGTATAGACTGAATATGGCGTCAATACCATCCAATTCGTATTTTGCTGGCTACTTATTAATTAACATTAGTTAGGCATTTTGCATACCAACAAATATTCAGTGCCAAAAGAATAAGTAAAATGTTCACCCAAATGTGCACGGTGAAGTGTTTGGGTTTCATACAACTGTGCATTGTTTGTCTTTATTTTATTTCATTCGCGGTAATCTCATTATATATAGAATGAGTGGTTGGTCAAAAGTCTGATGAGTCAGGTGCATCTATTGACTAAGCTTGTTGTACATAGATGCAAATGAGTATAGGAACCATTAATGCTGTAGGGTGTACTAGGAGGGGTGGAGGATTTCATGTTTGTAATGACTGGTTGTTATGCGCTATCTCGTTTTCAGGATGCAGCCTGATATTTGTTGCTTTCTTGGTTGTTCAATTATGGCTAAAATTTGTGTGGTGGGTGGACGATGTGTTTATTGTTTGTTGAGTCATTGTTTAGACACCCTGCAGCTTGAAATGGTATGGTCCAAATCCAAATTCGATATGGCGGTGTTGAATATCTGTGCGATATGGCGGTGTCGTCTAAAAACATGGCATCAAAATGATTTCTGTTTATTTATTTACTGTTGTAGATCCTGAGAACTAGTCATTGAATATGATGTCGGAATAAATGGTATTCTGAACAAGCTTTATTAATTATTGCTGGCAATATTCCAGTATGAATTGGGAGCAAACTGTGACACCGAATCTAGTCGTTGTATTGTTATGCTTCTAAAATATTTTTTTCAAATGTCTTGAAACAGATTCAAATATAAGTATATGGATTGTAAAATATTAAGATTATATAGTGTCCAACACATTAATTTGTAAATGGTAAATTTATTTTAAAGAACTCAGTGGCAATATTATATTATAAAATAAAATAAAATAAATTTAATAGAAATATTATGTGTATTTTTGTATGTGGAAACTTGGCTGGCCCACTCAAAAATATAAAGAAGTGAGGTCTGCAGTTCTTTTTTTTATATTTGAGAAAAAACTGGTATTTTACAGAGTGCAAACAATAAAAACTCACAGTGCAAGGCTAGTTCACCAACATGTCCATTCTCTTGCTTGAGTGTGAATATACATGGTTTAGTGACTACCTCTTATGTTTTTAAATTTTAGAATTACTTTTATTTGGGAAGGTTCTTCTATAAAAATAGAACAGATATATATATACAATTTACAGTAAATTCAAAATGTTGAATCTGACGACTCTAACCAAATGTTAGCTAAACCAAATACCACCAATATCAACATCAACAAAATCAAAGCCACAGACCACATAAACAGCCAACAACACGCTAAACTTGCCGAACTGCAACACTACCAGACCTCAACAAAATCATTCTGATAACAGAAATGTACATGTAATGGTACAATACAAATGCGCAGTCATTTGTATTGAAGATGATAGACGTGCTGTATACTGAGTCCAAACTGACAAACTAAAGTCTGATTGGCGGTCCAAGAAAATGTGGTTCAATGGTGGAACACAAGGAAAAACGACCGTCAGTTACAAATCCTGAAACAACTGACAATTGTACTGTATCGTTTACGAGAGGCTACAGTTGTAATCACTACGGATTCTGATCTGTAAACTTGCATTGTATAGCTATATAATTGCATAACGTGTAAACCGCTATTGTGAATCATACTGTGACACTTATGAAAAGTATGCTATACTTCCCAAGGTCTGGTTACTAATTGAAAAGGAACAGCGACGGAAATATAGATTTCTATTTATCCGCTATGAAGACCTTCAGATCCGTGTATATAGGCCAAATATTGAATTATTATCCTGCCAGTCGTGTGTACCTTTCCACTGACTTGTCCAAATTAATGAGATATAAGGTGAAATTGATTAGGGTTTTGCGAACGATAGTTTGAAGAAACAATGAACAGTAATGGTAATTGTAGTTTATGGTTCAAGATCAACACTTGCGTTCTTGTTTAATTGCGCATGTATTTTAAAATCATAGCATCAGTTCCATTACAAACTACGAAGATTGTAACAAACACTGATGTGGAGATAACATTGTATTTCTTGGCAGGCATCAAATAAAAGAAATTGTCAAAGGCTGATATTATTGTTCAACTTGTCACACAAACAGAAATTGTTCATTTGGTAGAAACGAAGCAATTTTCCAGATTAGAAAAAGTAATAAATTCAAGTTAATAATATCATTGTCATTTAAAATGTATTTTATTTTTAATTGATGGGAACAATTTGAAATAGCTAAATGACGTGTCACTATTTTGAATACGTTTAAGTGCTATATTAAACTCCCATTTGCAGTATGACAATTAGAACATCACAATACAACTTATTACAAATAATATTAATACTAATAATTGTTGTAACAGCTTTATTCTAAATGACAATGTTCATTACTAAAGTTATTTGAGATGCTGATCACAAATTCGCAGTTGTGGTACCCCAACCTCACGCTTTGATTTATGACACCACCATTTTTGGATTACGTCACCTATTCTATAGTTATTTGGTAAAAAATATTTGAAACTTTCAACTATTGTAAAAGATTTTTTGGAGCTTTTTTGTTACAAGCTTACATTGTCCAAAATGTATGCGATGGAATCTTGTTCGCTCAATACAAGACCATTCTTAGAACCCTGGATTTAAAAAATCAGGAAAATGCTTATACAAAAATTGTTTAAAATAATTATGAGGATTCAATATTTCTAATGCCCTCAGTAAATGCATTACAATTGACAACACCTCTATCACTATGTTGTACGGCACATTTCAATACCAATACCATTACGCCAGTTCTTCAATCAATCAATTTTAAGGCGGTAATACCTTTGCTAGGTGTCATGGATGGGGACTCTAATATCCTGGTAGCGCTGTTTGTAATTGTAACAATTATCAATATATGATAAAGTCACCGACATACATTGAACATACAAACCAATGTTCGTGCCATCGCACATGCAGCACTTATTTGTGAACGTAGTAACAGGAAATTACAATTCACACTACAACACAATTATCGTGGCGCGGTACTGTAAAATAGCAATCGTGTTTCAAATGGTAAGATTTCTTAATTGTCCACAGAAGTGCTAGGTTTTTCTGATTTTGTTATGCTCTCTGTTGATATAGATTTTCCATGAAATATCCGTGTCAATTTTCACACCCAACAACGTTTCTCATTTATCGAACGTCCGTAATTTGAACTTTTGTCTTGTTGTGGTACACATTTTTTTTCTGTGTTAATCACCATTTTCATTGATTTTGCTTTAATTTAATCTATCCGCTCATGAAATTCGACGTCCTTGCCTGAACAAACCCATGCATATAAACGCTTCATTAACCAACAAACCTAGAACACTTTCCATGGGGTATTTAAACCTCAAACTATGAACCGTAATCACGTTTAGAGAGTCGGCGATGGCCGTACAGGGAGACAATTATGTGATCATGGCCGACAAGCCGCCCGCCGACATTTTTGCCCTGTCACATATTACATCCATGTTCAACCTACTATTGTATGGTATTGTAAGTTTCTCGACGTCGACCCGTGTTTTCTAATATCTTTTTGAATATTGAATATATTATCATGAGATGTTTGGGAACATGCACGACGTCATGGCGACATCGTGGCGAGGACAAAATGAACATGCACTCTAACTACTTCATTACTACCCATGAGCATGTATATAAAAGCATTAATTGATTACTAGGTTTCAATTTCGCCATTTTTCGTTCATTGGCTAATTCAGGATCTTAACACTCAGTTAACGAAATAGACCATATTCCGTTCCCTGCGAGATCCCGCGTTATGCGTGAAATCGAACGTAAAAACAGGACAAACAAAGGTCATAGCGTCTTGGTGGCGACAAATATCGCGTGGCATTCGACAAACGCGAAAGTAATTTGTGGTATATTTGCATGCTTAATAATGTGCTGTCCACATTTGATGATGGTCAATTTCGATAAAGTAAGGGTATTCAAACGCAAAGATCGGCCGGTCGATGTGAGCTACGAAGTAAAGAAATTTGAGTTTAAAATCAGACGTTTGGCGTGCGTCTATCGTGCAACTCGCGAGATCTCGCAGTTGAACGGAAAATCACCTATTAAATAACAATGAAAATGAATAGTTTTAAAACAAATACGTATTTATTATTGTACAGAACGTAGCGGCTGAAGCAACAAAACGAGGAAATGGGACAATACTCTATTGTGACCTTTTTATATTAAAATTAAAAACAAAGTCCCTATGATTTTCGATTGAACAGGCTGTTGAAGATATACATATGTATATATCACCATGCATTCATAAAGTATATACCGGCATATTCCAGTCACGCATGAGTAGCTGTAATCTACATCGGTGGCTAACTCTGATGTTCCATTTCTCCCAGTATGATGCAGATGCAATTTCGTCTTTTTGCTTGGTCACTGGTATTCTTCTCCGTATCTTTCGTCTTTTTACTCATCAGCTACGATTTTAGTGCTTCCGTGAATTTAGCTTCTAAGGACGAAATTGTTACATCGCCGGGTGTTGATTTTAACGCGGAAAAGGTAAGGACATTGGTGATACTGAGCCATCCGACATGTTACTGTATGTATATTGGCAGTGGTGTTTGTTCTTGAGTAAGTAGGTAGATGCCGTTTATGCCGAACACGACACCAGACGTATGACGACAACAATATGATACCTCGAGTGGATATATATAACGACTCGAAATGCGTTTCACGTTTCATTTTCAAATTATTTCATTTGTTACAGTAATGCAACCCTGTACCCTAAATAAAACAGATGTCCTTCCATTCAATACACATATTCACTGAACAAACATGTGGTTGAGTTGTTACTAGTGAAATGTATCGGGAAAATATTCTTTCTAAAAAAGTTGATTCATGTGCGTTCCATTATCCACACGTTGTTTAATCTATAGCTGTTTAAGCCACGAGAGTAACTTGCGTATTCTAAAAACATGAGTTATCAGTATTTATTCATGAATAAATGTTTTTACAATTCTAGGGATACTGTCCAGAGTATCGCTCATAATGAAAACAATAATCAAGTGTTTGAGGAATTTTGATCACCTGTTACTACGTTCACCAATAACTGCTGCATGTGCGACTGCACGAACACTGCTTAGTGCGTTCAATATATGTCGGTGATTACATGTAATCGATTGATGTTTTAATTTATATCGCTACACACACTAATCAGTGTATCTTATACAGGATTTAAAACAAGCGAGATTCCAACGACCGCAGCAATTGAGCCTCGACACTATATAAGCAGACGCGCTCCCAGTTACACTTAACGCACTGCCACCAAATCATTGCCGTCGCTGTAATAACAATATTTCAAACTACAACTACGTCGACACCAGCTATTTATTTTGAATAATCGTGACACCAACTGGGACTTTTAAAAAAACTGACTAAACAAAAGATTGCACATATTATTCCTCAGTCGGCTCTCCGTACGGGTCATTACAAATAATCCGTTTTCAAACGATTTCCGCATAGCGACAGGGAAAGTACGCGATACATTAGGGGTCAACCATTGGGCACTATAGGGGGCGAAGTCAGAATTAGAAACAAATTGTACAGAGATAATTCTGGAAAAAAACTGCAAACTTAAATCTCAGACAAAAAAAACCTATTCAACACAGAGTAAACTCCAATTACAGCAAACTCATCATTGAAACAAACAATTGCACAAAATTAAGTAAACGAAAAATATTTTTTGAATAGTTTTTCTGCCATTGCCTTTCGTTCTAAAGATTCACCCCTAAACAAGATGATTATTCTTTTTGTAGACATGATTATAGCATACATCATAGTGTGGTAAATATTGTTAGACTCTCCCCAGTAACTGTCACACACATAGCGTGAGACGAGCACACATGGCATACCATTAACCGTAATCCTGTTTGGTTCGTGTCACGGCGCCTTACCAAGTAAATAACACACAGAGACATACAACATTTGTTTTAAACATCTTTGAGACCACGCTTAGTTTGACAGTGGGCGGTTATACAATCCAGAATCGTTTTCAATCAACTAATATTTCACATGTAGTCACGAGACCTAAACATAGAAAATGACCATAGATAACATGAAAATGAATTATGCATTTAGATGCACGGTGAAATATACAAGTCAGTGCATATTGTGCGCATCAAAAGATCACGATTATTTGTAAACTAATAGTAATGACACATTAAAAGTGTATCAAACCGGTAATACCATTTCCCACATATCATCATAACTTCCACTTAGGTTCAACATTGTTAGCGTGAAACAAAATAACAACCATGTCTGATATTTGTGCACGTTGATCGGTAATACATACGCACATATGGCGAGTTACACGCAAGAACTGAGTGAAAAGAATGTAATATGCATGTGTAATGCATGGCTTAATTACTTTCCGTGTTCTATTTAAAATGCATCAGGGAAATATTATTATATTACGTGATTTAAGGAAACATTCACATGCCATTAAAAGAGATCAAATTATTCAACTTTTAGAGATTTTTTTTCCTGGCAAACTTCTGCATTAAGCAACCTCAGAAGTTCAATGTAGGATAAAAAACTCTTATCCCCCCCCCACTAAAACTTACTTGATAAACATTGATTATGGCGTCAGACTATACAAATTGATAATCGGACAGCAGTATGGCATAGCAGTTGGTTGTAATAATGAAGAGAAATATACGCATGCGCAAACTACTTCTCTGGGTTCTGCGCATGCTCTAGCCCCATGCCCTGAAATTGACCTCATTTGACGCTTATATTTACACTCGAACCAAACTATTTTCTCGTCTTGGGTGTTTTTTTTTCATTTTCTGTTATTTTTGTCTATGATCGGATAGAAAAACAAACAAAACGAACTACGAACGAACTTGACTTCATTAAAAAATAAAATCGTTTTTGTAGGATGGAAACTTTTTGAGGTCACCCCCACCCCCAAACTAAAGCAAATAAGTTTGTTATTCGATATAGATCTGTTGACGTCGTCCCTAAACTGTTACGTAATGGCATAAAGTTCACACATAATAATTCCGCTAGATGCAACTTGGCACTTCGGTGAAGACAACGGAAGACTACTGCTACTATTTTTCCGCACAGGCTGGTCACTCACGTTGGCATGGGTTACTCAACTGAGATACAAACAAATGTACATATATGGCATCGGCTGCTACTGATCGGTTACATGCAGACGACGTTACCTTATAAACTGTCATGTCCTGTCTCTGGGACAGTCTGTAAACAACAGCAGTCAACAAAGCCCTTCAATAAATAGCGAAATCGCGATCTATGGGGAATGCTTGTAATGATTATGTCCTGATTTTGAAAACTTTAATCACGTTATGAATGTTTTACGGCACTGCTCATTGGTTAACATATGGCGATAACATTCAACTTTTCAGTCAAAATACGTACATTCTTTTATTTCGTGTTTTGTTTTCGAAGTACATTTTTACTACAGTATAAAATAAAATATATTAAGAAGAATGTCAAGGAATTTCATCAAAAAAATCAGTATTAATCTGTGAATTCGACATAACAAGAACTATAATTATTACAAATCGCTTATTTCTCGTTCAACTGTTGGATACGATTTTCGAAATACAAGGACATATTTACTGTGATACAATATATGGAATAATTTTTTTTTTTAAATCACATGAAAAAGATAATGTGCTTTTCGTCTTTGTCTTATTCAACGTGAAATGAGAGAATTGTTTCTAGGGAATAACTCAATTGCTAAAATGATAAAAACCCATTCACTAAGGAGCACTATAACACGTTTTGTGGAGCAAAATTACGACACAAAGCAGAATGACTCCAAACCCTATACTAGAAACCCTATAAGCTTTTCAAAGCTGGCGTGTCATGTCTGCCACTCGGGGGGGGGGGGTAATAAGTATTTTTTTGTTCATAATAGTGACTAGCTCAAACGTGTTAGGTATTTTCCTTTGTCAATTCAGACAATTACCAGAGAAGGGCAAATTTTCGGTTTTTTGATTTGGGAAGGCACTTTTTGAATGAAGAAATATGAATGCAAATAACTAACTAACCATAATTGGAATTTCTTACCTCAAGCAAGCATTCAGTACATGCAAAGTTTAAAGGGCAGTGATCGTTGCGCCGCGGATGTGCGATGTTTGTGTTGATAATCATTGATTTTCCCACAACCCAATGCGCTCTTCTAATGGAAATCACCGTGACGGGTATAAGTTTTGATGTGGGCGCGACAGGCAATAAGAATCATCATAGGTGATTCCTTCGATACCTACAAATTACCAAAGAAATTACTTTAATTTAGTTAAAGCTGACTAACGTCTCAGTTTGTACTCGTTGTACGTAATACTCCCAGATAAAAGAGCTCGGTGAATGTAAGGACATGTAATTTACAGTCTATTTATATCATTCTCTAGATATTCAACTTTTCACCAGTATTGCTTTTATCTATAACTTCAAAACTTTTCATTTTCTCAATTTCTGACAAACATAAATTGAGGAAATGATTTCATCTATAACTTCAAAAGTTGAACTTCAAATTGGCTGACAGTTTAAAACATGGTAGCATACATGTACCAGTGCCAAACATGCATATACATTAGTTGTTATGGCAACAGTGCTGAAAATATGCATTTTCGTGTTTTTCTACAAAATGCTCAAATTTCCTAATATTGTATACAATGTATCGATGTTGGCCACAAAGGGGGACTCAAAAGTGTCATTCTATTTTTAACGACTAAAATAATGATTTTTAATTGTTTACGTTTGTGCCAATATCTTCACTTTATGTGTATTTGTAACATTCTAATTTCCATTACTATAATGATATACATGATTTATTTGCACACCAACAATTTTAACAAATTCGCATCAGTATTTCTAATGTTATAGATGAAAGCATTTTCTCAATTTTTCACAACTGTGGATATGGTATCCAGACTTTACCCAAAGTCCTTTGCTTGAGAATCAAGATGGCGAACTACAAAATATTGGTGAAAAGTCGAATATCTAGAGAAGGAAAAAATGATATACAAAAACTGCAAATTGCATTCTTCTACATTTGTGGGGATTTTTCCTTGGGGAGCATTATGTTGTTTGGCTTGACCTCCCCTTCAATATGGCACATTCGGGAACTATGGAGTGGGTTCAGACATGTTTGATTTTTGTTCTGGGTTCAAATGATTATCCATTTAATATTCGATTCAATCTAGTACAGTTATCACCTTGACAACTATGAAATTTGTATGTTGTTATTAATATATCACTATTCTGCACCCTCGTTTTTGAATGAAGATAACGTAATTTTGTTATAGTATTAATGCCAATTTAATTGAATTTGTGAATACCTTTGCATGTATCAAAATGGCTGTCTTTTGCGAAGCAGATGTCGAAGAGTTGACTGAATTGTTTGAGTGAATTCACAAGAGACTAAGGAAGTGATTGTTGGTTCTGTTACTGTTCTGCGAAAATAATACGTCGCCCTTGAGATGTGTACTGACAATGACGAGCGGCAATTTGTGATGGAGCTAATGTGTATTTCATTTGTGCTCAGGTTTGCGGCAAAGCAGCCGTATTCTGCAAAGTATATTATAACCATAAGAGGTTTTCCTAAATATACGCGAAAAAATAATATTGCGCATATTTAAAACATGTGTTTAATTTGGAATATATAAAAAAAAACATTTAATTTTCAATATCTAATGATTTATTTGACCAGCGTGTATTATTATTTGTGTGCGTTTGCAGAATTTGAATGCGATGTTTTATAAAACATATATAGATTTGACCTATTGAACAACAGCTTAATTTATTTTTTCCGGTTGGCTTTGTAATATATAGTGCTATTTTAGTTTTGAGTGGTTTAGGAAGAACACTAAGAGCGCTTACAGTAGTTTGTAACGAAAAGGGGGGAAACCGATGATCTCACATGTATACTAATATAAAGTGAGAACATAAACATTGGTAACATTGGCAATGTGGACAGAACCAGTGCTGGGCATAATGCTAGGATCAATGAGATATGACGACACTGAATATAATACAATGTTTTTGTTAGGCATATGCCTAACCTGCATCATGCCGATCATAGAATGACATACATGTTTGCATTTTATTAGGTATATACGCTACGCGAAAATCTGCTTGAAGAACAGTTGGAATCAGAATTAACGACTCCCGGAATCCAACCGATTGTGTCCAGATTGAAACAACTTAACACCAAAGACAATGTTAGCATAGCTGATCAGTCAGAAGAATCCCTTTCTCGGGAAGAGCCCCGCGAATCAAAACGGCGGTATATATTACCTGTGTTTTTCCATGGAGGTGGTCCCAACTGGTTGTATGATAACTTTCGTCTAGCAATATGTTTGGCGGTGCACCAACAACGCGCAATCGTGATGGTACCATTTCGCAAACATGGCTTGACAAATTTGCATAAACATGACAGGAAGACGCCTGGCATACGGAATTTCACTGATACTTTCGACTATGAAAAGCTTGAAAAATTGTTACCCTTGGCAACGACCGACGAGTTTCAACGAGACTGTGGCAGCAATTTGACTGGTGATAATTTGATTCTTAGCAGGCTTTTCCGAGAACCGATGCACCCTGGTCTCATCGAAGGTTACATGACTCACCGAAATCTGCTACATCAAATGTACGGGTTAACACTTCCAGGAAGACGAGATATTGCCAATTACACCGGTGACATAAGCATTCGTCTCGCCGAATCACATAAAGTTCAATGTCTTGTAGTAGTAAATCCATGGGCTCTTCGTTTCAATATGAATGTTTCGGACGATGTGTACACTCGAGTCAACCGCCATCTCGTAAAGGCACCGTACATCATGGGGGCTGTGGACCAGGTGATTGGACAGATTTGTGACGGAAAAAAGTTCGCTGTTATGCATTGGCGTAATAGAACAGGGGAAAAGTAGGTATAATTTATATATATGTATACTTATAAATATATAATCCCGTGCCCTGTGACAATAATTGTAAACATTCCTTTCTTGATTCTATTTTATTTTATTTCGCGTATTGTATTTCAATTGATTGAATTCGATCAAACTTTTAAGTTTTTACTGAAACATCTGTATTTGTAACAATGCCATTATGATGATTTTTTAATAACACATTATATATATTTAACCAACAACAGTAAAAAATGGCAGTTTACGTACTGTCACATCAGGGCTCATACCACTAATTAGAACGCCATAGACGATAATGTTAGCGTTTGGGTGAATTTCTTAAAAAAATACATTACAAAATATCGTTATAATTTGTTGAAACCACATGTATGTAAATAATTCTGGGCATAAAAACACATGTTCGCCAGCTCAATCTGCTACAAAATAGATGTAAAAAAACATATAGATTTGTCAGTCTTTCTACCTTCAAACTTCGCGCACAGCGGCTAGTTTTGAAGTTGTCCAGATCCACAGGTCAATAAACAAAGCGTCACATAATTGAAGTACGCCCTCACACACTGGGTTTCAGAAACAAACGCGATGATTTGTGTTACGAACGCTGGGTGATTGGTGGCATGAGACCTTCAGATGCCAACGTCGCTCTAAGTGATACACATATATCATGGGATTAGATCACCCCTGTTGTATTTGACATTAATATTATCCAATTTCTTTCAACAGATGCCAAGAGCGTTATTTAAACTATGACAAATGTAAATCGATTATTGGACAGCTGCGATTACTGTCGAACTATACACCAGTCATTGTGAAATCAGTTGCCAATATTATGAGGTCACATGATTTGGAATGTCTGTATGTTGCATATCCTCCCTACGAACAGGTATAAACAAGTATTTTTACACTATGTATTGAAACAATATTAAAAATTATCTGTGTAATAAACGCACTATAATACTTGGGTTATGCATTTAAAGCGGAAGGGTCGTCACCTGCGCACGCGCGGGAATTGAGTCCCAAGCGACGATAACACACGCTAAAAACGCAAAGGCACATGGGTAGACGCATGTTTGTAAACAACGACACACTATTGCCGTCTGCCGCATGCGCAGGTGACGACTCTCCTGCTTTAAAGGACGGCAGTCGTCGCGCCGCGTCCTGTTCGATATGGGACTCATAGCGACGTATACAACGCGTGTAAAATACATTGTTTATTTACATGAAATTCGAACACGCGCTGCGCGACGACCACCGCGCTATAACTAAGAAACATGGCGGTTCAGAGTACATGGTGCCTGTTTTATATATATTGCGTGTCTACAGTGGAGAAAGACTGCTCCGTACGAATCAGATACTAACGCAATAATTTGGTGTATAAGTATGTAGTACATTAACTTATGGTACATTATTATGTGGTATGTGCCATGTCCACAGTGATACATTTTGTTAGCTGTTCTATAAGTTGTCCGTTTCCTGTGTCTACAGGAGATTCTGCCACTTTTACGAACAACAGTTCGCCTGTATACTCGAGATGATATCATCCCAGTGAATTCGGATGTGGCGAACTACAAGGAAGATAACTATATATGGTCATTGATTGAACAAGAATTTGCGTGCAGTAAGTCAACATTACATTACATTACATTACATTACATTACGATTATAGTATCATGTATACGTATGTATTGCTAGGTTTTACTACACATAACGTATGTTCGTCTCTCATACAGGGGCGCAGTTGTTTTTTGCTTGTGCCAGATCGAATTGGTCTCAGTTTGTAAAGTACTGTCGATCAGATGGAACAATTGACATACGAGACTTAAAGGGACTACCGATGAATTTTCGTCTACCAGTGTGAACTACCAGGATGACGTTCAAGTTATCCACTAAAGTAATTATATATCAAACACTGCAATAATTATACCATCGATGCTTCTACAATTCGATACACCAGTTTTAAATTTGGATGCGCCGTGTTATATGTTGAGATATCCAAGTTTACTAGTATCACGTTTAAGATATGTGCAGCTAGACCTTACATATCCATTAATGCTCTGATACATTATCTGGGGCAATCTTTAATAATTCCTTAGTACAATTAACTGGTATGCTGATTTGATGCTTTTGTATGTGCCATCAATCAAACTAGAACGTCTTTGCTAGGGACATTACACAAGTGCTCCAAATAACAATAGTCGGAGCCTGTCTTGTGTACGACAGTGATAAACAATGGTGTTAGTATGAATAAAACGTGATGTTATAGTCATATTAATTTACTTTCTTTTCTATGAGAAGACATGTTGTCAGCTTACATAATGGTTTAATTTATTTCTGATATAGTAGTATCAAAGACCATAAAACTGCCAACACAAAATGGTTACCAAGTATGGATATATTCAGCTCAGAGTAATATGTTGCTAACATGTCGATTTTCCAATGCGTAGAATGTCAATAATTTTGTGAGAGACGACTTACCCCACGCTGACCATACATAAGTTGGTATAGTCGTTATGAATTGAAATGTATTTCTTTTCAGGTTAAATTTGGGTATTTACATACTCAGCTAGCGATACAGTGCGATGTCACTGTGAATACAAGTATTTCATGGCATTGTAGTGGTGATGGTGGTGTCTTCGATAGCTTTGTTATGTACATGTATGTATAATTTTCAGATACTTGTATATTTTCGATTTTGTTAATAAAATAAATTGTATCTTTGATGTACATGTGGTCGTTTCAACGATTGGAATAGAAATTATGTGATAGATCAATTGTGACATTTTATCTGTGAGACCAGAAAACACACTTGGTCTTCCAACGAATATATCGCCCTCTAGTGGCGGTTTATGGATTTTATAGCTAATGAATAGGTGTGCTAACTCTGTAGTTATTCATAACACCGTGTTTACGTTTGTTGTCACATTAGTAGGACACAGAACAATGAATATACTAAATGTGTTAATTACTGTATTTTTAGGACATAACTCGTGTTGAGTCATATTAATTATTGCACGGTCTGTCATTGCGTGTGGTACGTAAATTTCTCAACGATTTGTACATTAATAATTATAGTATTTTTCAAGTGATAGTGTTTAGGTTCATTTTTACTGTTCGACATAATGAGAATTGGATACGCAGCTACTAGTATGAACATAACTAGTAGGGGGGAGCTAAAGTCTACAGTCAATGAAATGTGAAAATATTAGTGACATGCATGACAGGAAAAGTAATTAAATTCTGACAAACACAATAACGTCAGCAGAGAAAGCTAATTACAACAATTTACAATATGCTTACAGCCTGGCACCATTTTCACATTTCATTTACTAGGATTTTGTCCCCCACCATTAGCATTGCTAGCTACTTTTTAAAATGTTTGAGATGATAATAACAAAACACTTTAATAACACAATTATTGGTCAATGAATAATATATTTCATTAGCCAATGTTTTGTTTTACAAATAGGACAATCCATGCAAGAATATTACACCTAGAAGAACGTGTTCAACATATTTATAATGTATATCAGTATTTTAAATCTGCAAAATTCGGTATTCTCCAAAATGCAATAGATTTTACGTTATTAACCAGGAAAGTGTGTATATTTCAATGCTTTATACTTTTTATACTTTGGTACAGGTATAGCGTGGACGAATTTCGTTAAAAAATGGAAGGCCAAATAAGCTCATTGAAAATGAATTCACCCTCTACGTCTGAATCGCATTCGCTGTGGAAAAAAATAAAATATGTGAATATGGCGGGGAGAAGGAGAGGGACACAAAGCTTAAAGTGTATATAGAACCCCAAACCGAACATGCCTCTGTCCCTGGCTGGCATAATATGACGCCAGTTTTAAAATGAAAAATTCAAACATTTGCACTATTATGAACATCACGCAATGCTTATCGGGAAAACAGTCATAATATTATTACTTCACACTCACTGTGACCACCATTGGTGACTACTAATGGACGAGTCGTTTCGCTCCGCGCAGGTGTTACCAGTAGTAATAATGGTTGCTTCCCATAATTTTGCAATTTTTTCATCGAAGGTGGACCAAACTGGCTGATAGCAGTTTGCGGATACCTATATGTTTGGCATTGTGTCAACGGCGTGTCATCGTACTGTTAACATTTCACAAACATAGCATGATAAGCATAACACAATTTATTAGCGTTTTCAGAATAAAAATCTTCAATGAAACTTTTGATGAAAAACAACTTCGAAACCTGCTGGCACTGGCAACAACACACGAGTTTTAGCGAGACTGTGTCAGTGATTTGTCAGCTGGTAATGTGATAGTTGGAAGATTGTTTCGACGTCTCCAGATGTTTTCATATTCCAGGTTCTGGCGAGGTCAGTGGTTAAGGTTGCGGGCGATATCGGCGCCCACCTGACAGTATTGCATGATATTCGATGTATCATAGTGTCCGTGGAAGCTCTGTAACATAAAAATCTATAACGTAGACTATTCGAACAACAAAGTGAATTGTCATCTTGTGTGAGCAACCCATATCAAGAAGGCGGCCGTTTGTTGTCAATCATTTCAGAAGTGGGACTGTGGTATAGGTATAGTACATAATTATTACGTATTCAGTGACTGAGAATTGATAAACATGTTTTTAAGATGTAACACACTAGTATTGTAAACTTATGTCAAGATCATTTTCTGAAAGCACATCTTGGCATTAAGACAGTTACAACAAAACTATCATACTAGTCGCTGGTTATCGTCCAATCAGTGGTCGATATCACGGAGTGACACGGCCTGGTGTGTGTGTTTGTGTGTGTATGTTGTTTATCCTCTCTACAAATAGGTGCGAATACTTTTCTATTAACGAAGACGGTGCTCGTAGGATGGAAATACTGTATCTGGATTTGTTATGTTTATTACTACCCCGTTTTTAAATTCCGTCTATAATACAAAGCATTTTCGCCGCTATACCCAAGATGACGTCATTGCATTGAATGGATACATAGAAGATAACTATATATGATCATTGATTGAGCAGAAATTTGCATGACGTGGTTCAACATTTGATTAAATATGGTTTATGTATATTTATGTTTCTTAAATATGTCGATGGCCAAGAAATAAATAGTAATAATGTGTATTGTAGATCATTACACACTTATGGGATGATACATTTTTTGAGATATATGACTTAAGTTACATGTACTTTTATTCAAAATCATTACTGTTTTCTAAATACAAATTGTCAAGTATAGTCGGTCCCGAGAATCAATTGATATTAAGGATTTTCTAGGATTACCAAAGAATATAATGTGGTTTAAAAGATGCAAAAAAACAAAACAAAACAAATTAAATCAAAAACACAGCCCAACGCAAGCCAGCATACAATTGCAAACATTGTCTCCTTGCATGCCGAATCCGTTGTTAACTGCAATACTCGTTGAGACCAATTGCTTGATTTACACTTCGTGAAATTTTTTTCTCAATCAATATTCCATCGAATATATCTGTTTGTAATGAAGCAAGACTAAGTATAAGTTACTGTGACTGACTGTGAACGTTATGTGGTAACGAAGGGCAGTACGAAAGTTCAAAATCTAGACATATGGATTTATTTGATTATGTCCGAATAACATAAATATGACACACATAGACATGCTCTGAATAATATATATCAAGTAATATTCTATTCAATTGCACGAATGGATTGCTCATCAAGGTAATAATGGACTGCTTTTGCGAAGAAAGTGATCAGTTTCACCTTCGCAAGGTTGTTAAACTTCAGGCCATTTTAGTCACATTTTAGGTGTCAGCCAATGCTTTGTATACAAATTGTATTGTCAGGGATACTGAGTTTATTAACATTAGTTGGGATTACTTCCCACAAACACGTTTAGTATTTCCATACATGTACAAATATGTAAACTGTCAATTGAAAATCAGTTTCATCTAGTATTGTTCTATTCATTCTAACTTTTATTTTTTAGTATTATTTGCACATTTTCGCGGTCCTATTTTGGTTTTCGAAGGAACATTGAGGGTCAATCCGGAAACAGGATGTCTGTCTAATAGAACCCACTGAAGGTTTCCGATCTGGAAACTGTTATGTGTTATGACTATATGGTACTTACTTGTTTCCATGCTGCAACGTGGATCGCTTTTCTATGAGAGAGAAATCCCGATTTCATGAACCAGGTTGGATGGTCTAACAAAAGTCATATTAATTGCTCAAAGTACCACCAAAATGGAGTTACTACAAGCAATAAAAAGCAATAGAAAGCAATAGAAAGTTGGCCAGGAAACGATTCGGAAATAGATGTAGCCATTAAAATACTAAAAGGTCAGATTCATCAACTAAGGACTCCTGGGAACCACATTATATCTTTAAGAACAAGCCCTGACTATCTGCGGTGGATCTGAGTAAATATTCCACCCCTTGTGTATATGTATGCCCCATCATTTCAAACGTGTCTCACACAATCCACACGTGTGACGAGTTGATCGCAGTTTATGAGGGAATTCTTACACAGGTCTGTTTTAGACTCAAACTAATGTTGCCAGACCAATGGAGCAAAATTACCCAATCCAGTGACATAACCCGAAACGTTTTCCATGATCAAACATTGGTGTCACTGACAAGACCCACTGCCATAAATGCGAGGCTTTCAAATGACAACTCGCAAATAATGAACTTTTTCAGTGGAAACTGGCATACACGATATGGGAAACTTACGTAAATAAAAGCATTGCAATGAAGAAGGCCATAATGTAATGAATGTTTTGAAGGTTCGAAACGATGTACTTTGTAAAAAGGGGCAATATGTATGTTGCCCTACCCTGCAGATTGATATCTGCACTGATGATGTTCACCAATTCAATTGTAAACACAAATCGTTTAAGAAGGGACTTTATATCACTGAAAAAATACTGCTTTTAGGTCAGGGGTACTCAAGGTGACAGTCGGCATCATGTCTGATTACATCAAACAAGTTGCAACTTCATATAGTTGTATTGTATTGACTAAACTTATCTTGACCTCCATGTCACATCTCATTTGCATATTATAAGATGACGTGAGAGTTGGTAAAATAAAGATGGCTGCATTTATTAGTTGATTCTGTTATTTGTGGTCAATCCAAAGCATTCGGTGCTTAAACATCGGTCAGGATCGTTCAATAGTAGTCACTGACAAATCCATAATTGGTAACGATGAAAAGGCTGTGTTGATTTGCACATTTCATGTTTATTCAAAGAGTACCAATATAAATGAAAACCTCTTGTTGATCTCAGTACCTCAACAGTTGAGGGACTGTGTGTTGATGTGTGAATTCGCTTGTACCTTTACTTTTTTTGTTTTCCAAAAAAATATAATTGTCAATTTAGCCTTTTTAACGTGGTCGCGGAAACTAGCGCGACTTCGAAAGACATCCCGACTGGACGTATCTGCAGGTAACTCCCTGCGTTGAAGTGAAAACCGTGGAGTCACTCCGGTGATTATGCTAATTAAAAGTTAGCATTGACAACGAATCAGAGTGCAGCTGTATACGTCATATGTTAATGTGCGTAACCTTTCATTTCTGAGGTCCTGGAGATTTTGAAAGACTACTTATATACATTGGACATTTTAATCGACTTGTTTTCAGTAAACATGGATGAAAGTATCGCCGTTGCACTTAGAAAGTTAAAATATCCATCTCCGCGATCGAATCGAATCAACCTTTAAAAGGTCACGTTTACTTTCACACTCCCACTCATGAATTATCAATGACATCATAAATAATTAGTAGCAGTCAAATGCCCGCAGATGCGTCCAGTCGGAATTTCTTTAGCGGCCAGGTTAGTTTTCGCGACCAGCTAAAAGGACTAAAAGGAAAATTATTTCTTTTTGTAAAACAAAAAAAAAGTCCTGACTTTGTCAGTCTACTTTAAAGGGTTTGGCTTGCTTTGTCGAGACGTAAAGTTAGTGCACTTTCCGCCAACATTGTATGCTTGACTACAATTAGTGGAATACGAATATTAATCCACTTGGCAACATTTGTTGAAACAACGTTGAATCAACGTAGTACTCAAATATCGATGAGACGTTTATTTAGATCGATTATTAACAGAAACACTCGAACAACGCAAGCATATCAAAAAACGTATTCCTAAGCCGATATGCCTCTGAATATGGAAAATATAACATGTTTTCAAGACCCTATTTATTTTAAAGTTCATAATGACTGCATGAACTCTGTCATATATTAATACACAGTATCTTTATTACCACACAAGTTATATAGCTGATGAAATCGGTATTCAGAAAAAAGTAAATCGATTGAAATGCAAGTGAATAGTACATGATTATTGTTCTTCTCTTGTTGTATTAGCATGTTTTTTTAAACATACAAAAAAACAAAGAACACGTGTTTTTAGATATTTTAACAGCTTTGGCACCGACGTCTATATTCACATCTATGAACGGTAACGGAGCCATTGAGAGAATCCCTCGAAGACAAAGTTTGATGCCACTGACAAAACCGACAAATCAATGCGTACAAAAAGCTTAAATCACTTGTTACACAAGCACCAATCCCCAAGTTCTATGACATAAGCAGACGCTAGCAAATATGGCTTTGGTGCAGCCTTCATTTACAAGTTGGTCATCCCATAGCAGTTGGATCTAAAGCACTCGATGACACTCAAAGCATGTATGCCGCCATTGAGAAAAAAATGCTTTCCATTTGTTTTGGCTGTCCTAAATTTCACAACTACATCTATGGAGAACAAGTTCAGATAGCCGACCATAAGCCATTATTAGCTATTATGGCAAAGCCTATTAACAAGCTATCTGCAAGATTGCAAAGTATGACTACAGTGTTATGATCTCAAGCTCGTATCGTACATCATTCAGGAACTAAATATCTCCCGCTTTTATTAAGGACAATTCAACTGCAGATTTGTTTGATAACACTGCAAGATGCAGTTTGCATAAACTGCAAGATGCAACCGCAGCAGACCCAGCACTACAACTGGCGAAGGATGCTATACTACAAGGATGGCCAGATACGAAGAACATGACATATCAAGCATCACAAGTCCCATGTATTATTTCCTATTGGGAAAAATAAACAAAAATAAAAAAATAATGAGAAAAAATTCAAAATTGAAGATATCATTACGAAATGAACAACCTTGAGAGAGGTCTGCCCAGAGCCTTGTATACTAAATATGACGGCAATTTGACTGACGGTTTTGAAGAAAATAAGTATTTTGGCTAAAAATATCAACAAATAATAATGACAAAAATTCACTTCAATTACAAATTTGAAGATAACTGGCCACAAAGAGGACCAGCCAAGGTATCACATGTTAAATAGCAAGTCAATAAGACTGACATGTTTTGAGAAACTGACGAAACTATCAATTTTCACCACTCTTGAACAAATTACAATCTTCAACCAATAAGAAAGCTTCATACCAAAAATCAGAACTAAAAGTCCAATGGTTTTGGAGAAAAAGTTGTCCATGAAAGGCTGGACGCTTCATGACTCCTATAGCTAAGCGGCCCTTCAAACCGATAAGCTGGAAAAAAAAACAGTTGCTGAACAGTCATAACCATAAAAAAATAGAAAACATACCATGCATGACACAGTCCCAGTTAGTTATCAAATTTAAGATATATATCTTTGTTTATAGTAACATAGTTGGAACATAAACATGTCAGAAGTATGGATCCAGAAGATGATGCAAAAACAAAATGGCCACCAGTCAGCCATTTCAAATACCGGTACATCTATAAAGCTATAACATGATGTAAAATGAATATACCGGTATATAATTTGAACATAATCAGTCAAAGCAGATCAGAGATATGGCTCAAGAATGTATTTATTTAAACACCAGCCATTTTGAATACATCTATATATCTATAACATGATGTATAATGAATATATACAATTTGAACATAATCAGTCAAAGCATGGCAGAGATATGGCACTAGAACTGCATTCATTACAAGTAAAATGGCCGCCAGTAGGCCATTTTAAATCTGATCTGAAAAATTAAATGACGTGCATCAAGGTCCCACAATATCCAACGTATGTACTAAGTTTGAACAAAATCTATCCATAAATGCTTGATTTTGATGATTTTGTTAGCATAAAAATGGTCACCATTCGCTCATCTTGAATCAGATTGTTTAAACAAATTCATGTGCATGTGTTTTCGGACTGCAAAAAAAATGTTATATCAATATACCGAAAGTTGACTCCTAATCAAAAATTGAGTTGTACTGACTTGCGCATGCGCAGTTGGTTTTTGAAGGTGGTTAAGGAAGAAGATCATGAAAAAAACCTACTTAGAATATTCATATACGAAAAAAAAAAATTGCAGAGCTCTTGAAACACATAATTCCTAATTAACATGCAATGTTTCATTGATATCTGCTAAAAGAATTTCTGAGAAAATACTTGTAACACATAGACACAAAAACAGCAGAACAAACCCAAAGTTAATAGTGACCTTTTCAGGCTGCACCTAAATCATTCATTATTTTAGAACTGGTTATTGAAATTATATTGGTTCTGATAATATACAAAGTTATGGTTCAGTTATATAGCTATGTTTACTAGTGTTATTACCCTTCAAACCCATTATACTATTGATGTGGAGGTCTCTCGTTTAGTAGAGCTTTTAAGGTGTATTTTTGTAACTTCCATTTAGACACATCATTAATATAAAAAATCCTTGTGCAAGTGACGCACCATCTTCACATATACCACATGTATCACAGTTCACAATTGAGACATACACTCAGGACTCTCATCTTCAAGACATCTCAGTTAATAAATAATTGTGCAATCAACATAATAGGAGATCTGTACAATACATTGGAGTATCATGTGATGCTGTATACAGACTACATCAGAAGAAATGCAATTAATTGTTAATCAATTCCAGTTTAGTTTGTGTCCATTGAGTAGTCATCTTCACTCATTGAGGTGCTTTCCTCCTAGTCTTCTTGTTGGTCTTTCTTTCATGTTACGACGGGTATAGTCATCGGGATCACGACGCATGTAAAACAGTACATAAGCAGCCTTGGACTAGAAAAGAAGAAAGAAAGGAGTTAAACATGTTTTTTTAACACATGGTTTAACGATATCAAGGAAACTTGAGTTTCTGTAATCTGAGAGTTTGTGACATTAGTTTGTGAGTATTAGAAGGAATGCAAACACATACCCCAACATCATCTTCGCTAACACTAAACACGCTGCTATCATCAAAACTATACCATTGCTCATCGTCTTTACTCTTGGCATATGCTGTGTAATGGCCACCACCCATACCACCATAGTGGTTGGATACTGCTATTAAATCATACAATGTGGAATCCAAATCAATCCCATTGTTGACCAAATAATTCTTCATATCAAGATCTCTGTGAAAAAATAGAATTACAGCTGTTCTGAGAATTATTCGGACAGTCAGTTAGCAATATATCTTTCAACTTTGCAAAACACTTCGGTCTTTGTCCAATCTAGGCTTGATGGCGCCGTTGTATTGGCACGCCCACAATTGGGATCATTCCATTATCTTGCTAGATGCGACACGTGTTGGTTACCATACATTAACAGGTTATATGTTGTATATGTATTCAAAATGTTATTTTAAATTGTTATAACCATCTGAGTTCACCTGCCATAGAGCAATTTACGAAGCAAATCCCGAGTGTTGAGTAATCCCAGGTATTAATGAATTCATCGTTGGCGGAAAAACTCAAAGTATAGTTTCTTGGCAGTGGACGTGCTGCAGTTATTTGCGACAGTATTGAAACAAACTAAAAGTTGTTTTTACATAACTGGTGCATTATATATCAAATTCAGATTTCATACTGAGGTGTGGGAGTACGTCAGGGATACACGAACGGAAAACTTGATTATAACGGTTTGATGGACTTCAAAAGTGTCAAATCAAAAGTGCCTTCCTTCAGCGAATCACTTTTTCAACTGAAGTTTGAAAATGACAAGGGTATTACGACCATTATTATGCCTAGTCCATTTTTGTAACAGGTACAACGGACTAAAATGAGCGCGGGGTTCAAATTTTTCGACAAATTTGAGCAACACCCAACTTGCGATTTTTAAAATTACTGAAAATAATTACAATATAAATATTAAAATAAAGAATGGTTGTTGTATATACACGCTAGATAATACTTGCAATTCACCATGCCGACAACCTCTATGAAATAGTGAATCCCAAACCAATCAAGTGGTGCAAAGACCAAAGTGTTTTGCAAAGTTGCAAAATATATTGCTAACTGACTATACGAATAATTCTCAGAACAGCTGTAAAGTCAAGGTTATTCAGGAGAGAAAGATGTACAGTACTGTATATATTCTAAAAGAACACACCATTTTCCACAGAAATTTATGCCAAAATATGAAGCCATGATAAATCACTTTCCTATTACATAGCCATATCCGGAAATGAAATCAACTCCTTTCACTCTTGCGTGATACGTAAATTAATATACTTACAGTAAGTTCTGTTATTATTCAATTTTAAACCAGTGTTTCTTTGATTAATACACGTTTTTGTTTTTATTTCCTGATTAAATTTGAATTCACATTGCGAAGCACAAAACAGATAATTTCTGCCTCTTTCAATATCTTTTGAGAAAATGAGAGTGTCTCAATGTCAAAGATTGATGGCAATGTTAACAGTACAATTTGCACAGAAAACCAGGAAATTGTGGTTTTCATGGTTACTTTTTTACTGCAACTAAGTGATGTAAAAACTTTCAAAGTGGGTTTACCAATGTTCAATGAAAATTTCATGGAGACAGCTGTAGTATCAATGCGTCTAGTGACAAGGAGAGTATATTCCGACATTCAATTTGAATATTTAGAAAAACAACTTACCGAGTCGGGAAAGACACCAAAGTGTCCAGTTTATCTCTCCAATATCGATTGTATGAGAATCTCTTAAGGTGAATAACAAGAATCTTGGGTAGTTTCCACAGATCAAATTTTTTAGTTGCTCGTCTATGTTCTTTACAGGATGGACAATACCTAGACAGGTAAAACAGGCAGGAGAAGAGTTCATGTTTAAGATTATGATTTAAATTTTCTCATAGTTGCAGAATAAGTGAACACTATCAAAATAAATCGATTCACTCACCATGGATCATCAACTCCAAGTCTTTCCCGCTTGAGAAAAAGATCAATACAGTTACTTAATTTAACACTTGTTTTTTTCGGTGGCCTTGTATTCACGCTATCATGAACATCATATTCCTGTTAAATGAATGCAAAAAAAAACTTGATAAGGTATCCTTAAATGAATATATGACGTATATCTAGTCGTTATGACAAGTACAAATAAAATTACATGTATTCTGTTCAAACGTACTAAAGAAACTGCAGAAAAAAAAACATTTTTCAAAAAAATTCGGATTATGAAACATTTATTGTGTGCTTTCTTTATCTTTGGTCCAAATTTACTGTGCGCGATGCATGTGGTCCGTAATTTCAGTTTATTCCCAAAAATCTAGTTGCGGGTAAACATGTCCTCCATACATTTACATATCAAGTGCTCATCATATTAAAGTGAAGGGGTTGTCGTGAGCATGTCCTTGAAACTTGAGTCCCAAGTGGCGTATACAACAGATTGTTTATTTACATCAAATTCAAACATGTGTTGATTGACGACCACTCCGGTTTAAGACATAGCAAAGAAAAACATAGATCACAAGTGAAAGCATGTCTAAGTTATCACATTTTAAACAAACAAGATGGCCGCCAGTCGGCCAAATTTGATCAAATTGCAAATTGAATTGACATGTACATGTATCCATTTATGACATGCTAAATATCAATGAAAATGATACATGGGTGACAGATATATATTAATATGGCCACAAACAGCCGTTATTCGGCCATCTTTGATCTGATTATGACATGTATCATGTATGTACCAAATACGAATGAAAATGGTACATAAATCTTGGAAATATAGTAGTAAGGCCAAAAAGTCAGATGGCTGTCAATCGGCCATCTTTGATCCGATTTTGAAACAAATTGTCATGAACATGTATCCTAACATATATAATCTATGTACCAAGTTTGAATGAAAACTGACAAAGCATGTCCAAAATACAACATTTTCAAAAAACAAGATGGCTGTCAGTTGGCTATTTTTGAATCGTATTGCTAAGCCATTGCATGTGCATACATGTATGTCCCACATAAAGTACTAGGCACATACAAAAAATGAACAGAATCGGTCCAAAGATTCTGAAATATGACCTCGGACGAACAGACGGACGCACAGACGGATGCACGGATGGTCAGAGGACATGTATCCTAATATGTATAATCTATGTACCAAATTTGAATGAAAACTGACAAAGCATGTCCGAAATACAACATTTTCAAAAAACAAGATGGCTGCCAGTCGGCCATTTTGAATCGAATCGCTAAATCACTACATGTGCATATGTCCAACATAAAGTAATAGGCACATACAAAGAATGAACGGAATCGGTCCAAAGGATTCTGAAATATGACTCCGGACGGACGGATGGACGGAGACCGAATTATAAGTCCCCGTTTTCGGACTTCGTCCGAAAGAGGACTAAAATTTGGCAGTTATATATTGACGTGTCGTTATTGTTGTAAAAGGGGAAAGACGTTTTGGCAGAAAATACGAACATCCGCCATGGCTGGGTGATTCATTTTTACTATAAGTGCATGCCCTGGTGAATCCAAAATGCAACTCTGTGACTGACATTTTTCCGACGTCAAAAAGAGTGGACACTCTTTCGATGTAAACTGTAAGTTGGTGATCGCAGCTCATGGCATTGGAAAGGGTCGGCCCGCAATGCATAAATTTAGTAGTTACTGGTACATGGGATTACCGCCACCTCTATCTGGAACCACTCTTCAACACCATCCCGCTCGTGGTTCCTTGTGAGCATGGCCAACGCTACATTTAGTTTTTCATCAGGGAGAAAAAAAATGCTGACTTGGAGCTAATTGATTATAACGAAACCGATAACAGTACACTCTCGATAGGCAGAAAGTAATGCAAACATATATGTACTTGAAGGCAAGTATATCTCGGGATCGCGTAAATATATCCTGTCATGATGGCCCACCCTGTGATTAGAGAACCGATTGTACTGTTGACGCTGTTCAACATAACAAAGGGGCTTGAATAAATTAATTGTGTGCTTTATGCTAACAATGTTTAAATTACACAATCTATTCGTCACAAATTGGGCTAAAATATGATGTCTCATGGACGTTTATGCGAGCCGTTGGTGTTGAGTTACGGTCACGAAAACATGAAGACGCGTACGTTTATAGAATTTAGTCTTTAAAGTTCAACTGTCCAAATCTCCATAACTATGAGGCACATAACAATTCTGAGAACCATTTTCAAAGATCATTATCTTATAAAGCAACAGTGAAAAGATCAGAAACAGAGAAAAAAGGAACACCGAGAAACGGCCAATCCCACAACTCTATGTTTAGGAAGTTCACAGGAGCGATCGTAACTTAATCCCCTGAGCAAATATTAACACAAAACATATACTGCCATATCTCAACTTTCTGAAAACATATACATGTACATTGCCATGACTGCATGCTCAGTAGTACCTGGTAACTGGCGAGGAAAATCTTAATCTCAATTAAATTATAACTTGTGTTATAATTCCTATTTACAACCTTACAACCTTATAGAATGAATTACATATCTATTTTGGTTTATAAAATGTAATAAAGGTGTTAGAATAAACATAACAAGTTAGATATCCAACTACAATATAATTACATGTAATAATGTAAAAATATTAATGACCCATTAGGTGGTATTATTAAATCGTATTTGCTGTTTTTATTAATTTGAGCTCTGTTAGTAAATATTTGTTGTTTGTATTCAAGATATGAATGAATTTTTCTTTGTTTGTACAGTGTTGAAAATTGTTAATAAAAATGTGAACAACTCTCTTTCATCTGTGTAAAGTTTACATTTTGTGATGTAATGAATTTCATCCTCAAGTAGGTTGCATTTAGTACATTTTCTGTCCTCTGTTTTTATTTTTGGTCTTTTGTGCCTTCCCATCTGGATGTTTAGTTTATGGGCACTCAGTCTCAATTTTGCTAATAGACCAATGTTTTCTTTATTATCAAGGATTTTAATGTATGGTTCAGTATTTATATTTTTCTTCAGTAATGTACAAGTTCTTAGTTTTGAATCTGGTCTTTGATTATCTTGGTTCCATTTATAATTGTAATATTCATTCACTTTTTGTTTAAACTGGTCTTTCTTAATTGTTTCTAAATTCTTAATAACATACAGTACTGTACAGTTGTTTTATTTTATGCAGATTCATTAACCATGTGTCATTATATTTGTTTTGTTGTTGATCTTCTATTGCATCATATACTAGACTGATTGGGCCATTCTTTATAATATTTTGGTAGTATATGGTTGCATTCAGTTGAATTTTCGCTAGTAATGGTAGTCGTCCAATTTCCATTCTACTACCAATGTTACTTGTTCTATTATTAACATTTAATAAGCGTATATGGTCCAGGAATGTATGAAATATGGCTCCCTAGAGCTGGATTCAAATAAAAAACAAGATGATAACCAATCAGTCATTTTGGATTTGATTTGACAAAAATAAATGTGTATGATATGTTGTATGTTGGATCTGGAACTGCATTCTTAAATAGTGAAAAAATAGTCAAAAAAATAGTGAAACTCTGGTGACCTTGCCCTTGGTTATATAATATTTCAGTTAAACATAGTTTGTTTGAATATGAATATGCATTTTCATAATTAATTTAGAATACAAACAGGTTTAAGGATTGAAACAGCAGTGGGAAAGCAGTCTTCCAAAAGTCCATGATTGATGTAAATATCTTTGGTGTCTAATTTGTTTTTGAGGGACATAATTTTCAATTTTATTCAAAGTAACTCAGATAATTTGGTATAAAATTAGATGCATCATCTCAGAAAGAAGTGCAGCATCTATGCGTGAACGATATCATAAAACATGCAAGATAACAGAAAATCTTAGCTGTTTTTTGCCCAAATATCTCTGTCAAAAATTAATGATGTACTGAGACAAATACGAAATGCCTCATTATATTCATTGTGTAACTACTGTATTATTTGATCTATCATATTGCAAGTTCTGCTTTGAAGTACTGTAAACCCATTAATTTTTCACTGCTTTTTAGTTTTGCTGTTTTCGCCGATAAGTAAAATCTGCTATATTAAATCTATGTGAACATGCAAAACAACAATAAAACTCATTGTTTCTTTGACAAATTCATGAAATTAAAACACAGTGAATATGCTCAAAACATCAAAATAGTGAATTTAAATGTCAGTGAAAATAATAGTTTATGTACCATGTATCTAATAGAAAGTTTTCACATTGTTGTAGTCACTGTAGAATAAAACAGAACGAGCTACCCTTATGGAAAGTCCCTGTACTCAATAGATACGCGATAGGTACGCAATAGATACCCGATAGACATTTTGTACTCGGCAACAGTATGCAAGAAAACCAAGCTAAATGTGGCTCTCTTGCGTATACGCAGTGTATACTCAGTGTATACTCAAGAAATTAGGTCTGTAGCTTCTATATAGATATACGTAACAGGTACCGAAGAAACCTAGATTCTATATAGATATACGCGACATGTACCCAAGAAACTTAGCTTCTATATAGACATACGCAACAGGTACCCAAGAAACTTAGCTTCTAAATAGATATACACGACAGGTACCCAAGAAACTTAGCTTCTATATAGATATACGTAACAGGTACCGAAGAAACCTAGATTCTATATAGATATACGCGACATGTACCCAAGAAACTTAGCTTCTATATAGACATACGCAACAGGTACCCAAGAAACTTAGCTTCTAAATAGATATACACGACAGGTACCCAAGAAACTTAGCTTCTATATAGATATACGTAACAGGTACCGAAGAAACCTAGATTCTATATAGATATACGCGACATGTACCCAAGAAACTTAGCTTCTATATAGACATACGCAACAGGTACCCAAGAAACTTAGCTTCTAAATAGATATACACGACAGGTACCCAAGAAACTTAGCTTCTATATAGATATACGTAACAGGTACCGAAGAAACCTAGATTCTATATAGATATACGCGACATGTACCCAAGAAACTTAGCTTCTATGTAGATATACGTAACAGGTACCGAAGAAACCTAGATTCTATATAGATATACGCGACATGTACCCAAGAAACTTAGCTTATATATAGATATACGCGACAGGCACCAAAGAAACTTAGCTTCTATATAGATATAGGTAACAGGTACCCAGGAAACTTAGCTTATACAACTTTTAAACAAGCAGCCTGGCGGCTGAGATAGCTCCGCTGTTAGCAATGCACATTGCAATTAAAGAACAGAAGATATCATTAGAAAATGAACAATATGTATAGTATCAAAGCAACAGGACTTGCTGTTTTCAACAAGAATTCAAAAATATCACTTTTCACTAAAAATAATCATCAAAATTAGATAATTGAAGATATCACCACGAAATTGACAAATCTGAAAGAGGTTCACATGTAGTACCTATATATGTAATATCAATGAAAGCGATTGGACTTGCGTTTTTTAACAAGAAGTCAAAAATATCACTTTTTCCCAAAAACGACAAAAATATTCACCAAAATTAGAAAATTAAAGATATCATTACAAAATGAACAAATCTGAGAGAGGTCCACATGTAGTACCTATAAATGTAATATCAAAGCAATTGGACTTGCAGTTTTTAACAAGAAGTCGAAAATATCACTTTTTACCAAAAATTACAAAAATCATGAAATGAACAAATCTGAGAGAGGTCTACCCTAAGGTACATATACACCAAGTATCAAAGCATTCAGGCGTGTAGTTTTCAAGAAGAAGTCGAAAAAGTACATGTAAAACATTGACACGGACGACGACGGAGACGGACAATCACTCATATGATAAGCTCCACTCGACAAAGTCGACAGCGGAGCTAAAAAGCTAGTATGTGTGCATCACCCCTCTCATATGATATCACCACCCGTTTTATAAAAATAGAATGCTCCACAGTATCAATTACAATTGAGCGGCAAAAACAAACTTTTAACTGGCATTGTTGAATGTGAAGTAGATGCACTATACTTGCATGTATTTCTCCAAATTGATGTAATACTTATCTGGGATGCAAGTGAAACTGAACTTATATTTAAGGTGTGTGTTGGTGATTATATAGATCTATTGAATTGGAACTAGAGCCATGATTTGAGAATGCAGAAACTTCACTGTATGCAGTGATATAGACAGGACGAGTATTTTTTATTATATAAGTATTATACATATACTCTATTATACATAAATTTACCATTTCTTTCCAGTCAATGAACAGATCACAAATATAAAATCAAAGAAAGCTTAGAAAGAACTCCCATGTTCTGAGAGTATTGGAGACACATTAAATATAATTCAAAAATTACTTGTACTTGAGATATTGATGGAAAAGCTGAAAACTAATTATGCAAATCAGAAAATTAATATGAACAGATTTGAGTGTAAAATTACAAGATAAATGATTTGCTTCATTGAACAAATACATCAAAGTATATTCCCTCAGGGACCAGTGACCTTTGAATGTGTATGACCAGTAATCAGTCAAGTAGAAACAGTCAAAAATTTTCATCAGATTTTGACTACTACTTTCTCAATTTTTGCATGACATTTTCTCACAGAACATCTGTCGTTTGAACTAAGGGAAAATTTTATACTGATGAATTAGGTAACCAAGTTTGGTAAAGTTTGGAATAGAATTAGTAAAGTTATTGTGCACGCATTAACAATTATTAACAACGACAGACATTTTCCCCTTAATATACCTTCCTCTTCCATCTTTGATGATACGGGCAAGGCAACAAAATTGCCAATTCAAAAAATAAAATGACATGCATCAAGGTCCTATTACATTCAATGTATGTACCAAGTTTGTACATGTACTGCACAACTGAGATCCGGTTTTTAAATGGTGATTTTGATGCATTTTTAACAATAAAATGGCCACCATTCAGCCATCTTGAATTGGACCATGAAACAAATGCATATGTTTGATATGATATGGAATGATATGATATGTGTGATATAGTATTTCATTTCAGATATATGGATGTGGAAATGCAATTATTGAAACAAAATGGCCACTAGTTGACCATTTTGAACTGGATTCGAAAAAATAAATAATAAATAAGGTTCCATTGTGTTCAATGTATGTACTAAGTTTAAAACAAATCAGTCCCAAACAACTGAGATCCGGTTCTGGAATAGTGAAAATGTGCAATTTTGATGCATTTTAGGCATTAAAATGGCTGCCATTCGGCCTTCTTGAAATGATCATAAAACAAATACATATGTCTGATATAATATATGATGTATGTGTAGAGTCTGAACTTGATAAGCCTAAGCATGTGTGAGATATATGGCTTGATACAGAAGTCACCTAATCCACAAATCTCCATTTTCAGACAAAGATTACAATGATGTGCATCAAGGATCCACTAATGGATATACTAAGTTTGAATGAAATAAGTCCATGCATGACTGAGCACCAGTTGCAGAATGGCAGAAATGAATTTTCAGCACTGAAATGGCTGCAATTCGGCTATCTTGAATTGGATTATGAAACAAATGCATGTGGATATGTATGATAAGATGTGTGTGAATTAAGTTTGGATGATATCTGCCCAAAGCATGTTTGAGATACAGCTGCAAATGAACAGAGCATGCATGAACAAACAGAAAGACAGATATACAGAGCTGAAATTACAAGTTCTCTTTTTTAGAATGTTGAATTACCTCTGCACTTTTTTCATCATAAAACTTCCTTTTGGCTCTCATATTCCAATCCATAGAAAGATATGTGCGGGCTGAAAAAAAGGTTTAATATTTGAAGAAATATTTTTGAATATATTCAAAATTAGCAAAGGCAACATCTGCAATGGTGATTATTTGGATGTTCATAACTTCAAGAGCTACGTGTTTTTGAAGTGGTACCCAGATCATGTCTATGTCAATAATTACATTGTTAATAATCCACATTAAAATGCCACTGAAAAATGTAAGGATACATAATGATTGAAAGATGGTCATTCTAGAACAAACCAGTTATAATGGCAGCAAATTCCTCCTTTTATTGAACTGATTAAAACACCAAAAAAGTAAACAAATACTTGCAAAGAAGTGTCCAGTTTTCGTGCAGACATAAAATTCTGCTCAGACGAGTAAAACAGAACAAATGTTTTATTTCGTAATTTAATTTCTCAACTACATACATATCACAGATCTAAATATTCTCCTATGCATCTATATCCATCTATACTAACCTTTAAATTTTAACGGCACATCATCATCTTGCAGCTTGGCTAAATCAGCACTGCCATAGGCATTCACCAGTGTAAACGTGAACAATCTTCTCCTCCTCTTTTTATTCTCATTCTCCTCATTGACACTACCACCACCAACTTTATCTGGCACAACAAAAAGAAATCAAATCAAGTATTGATACAAAACATAAACAGTGATGGTTAACTTTTCCAATCAATTTTCTATATATTACCTCCATTTTCTATGTTATCTGTCTGATCAGTGTCATCCTCACACCAATCTTCATTGTCAGGTATTTCTACATATCGCCTGCAAAGAAACAAAACACGTTTTAAAACATAGCCGCAACCATGGCTCATCAAAAACTAGTATGCTGCATTATCAAGTTTTTGCCACCTCTTGAGAAGTCAGAATCAGCATACATCCACCACAACTAAAACAGCTCACATAAGCATTGTCTAATATATATAATATCATGATAAATAATATACTATGACATGGCACGCACACACACACACAAAACCCTACAAAAAGGATCTTTTCTGAGGTGGTCCTCGAGTATAGGCCCACCCCCCCCCCCCCAATTTCCCCGATTTTACATGTTCAGGCCCCTGGGCTTATGATCGGGGAAGTACGGTTAATAATATCCGACTTCATAATGGTTACTTACGACATCCTGTGTAGTACAATTTCATACAGCGTTTGATACGTTGTACTCTTCCTGGGAACTGCTATGAGTAATGGCTGTCCAAATAAGGTAGAACTAACAGAGTTGTAATTGTAACGATGTCTGAAAAAAGGACAGATAATCTGTAATTGTATTGTAGAATACTTTATTTTAGCTGGAATTAATTTTTGCTGAAAAGACTTTATGGGTGTTTTATATGAAATTTATTTTCACTGATATTTGACAAGTTAAATAAGAAATACAGGAAAAAAAAGGTATGTTATATTCACTGGATTTTATTTTCACTGAATCATTCCTTCAGAAAAAATAGTAAAAATTAATTCTAACCGAAAATAAAATATTTTCCAGTAGGTAGAAATAGAATTTTGATTTCTAATGCGAAATGAGCACAGCATAAATACATTTCAAGTAAGTTCAATTTCTAAAATACCAGTCTTAGTTAATTCATCATTAACTAATTTGGGACATTTTGCTCCAAGAACCTATGTGCAACTTACAATATATCAATATTCTATTAGGAGTTACATAAAAAAAACCAGTAGCAAAAAACATCAGACAAATCTATAATAATGTGGTAAGAATTAGCTTGTATTAGCAATCATATTGAATACATCAAAAACTCACTTTTTCTCTCTCATGTAGACAGGCAGCACAGCAGTTGACGCATCATCAGCACCCGTCACTTCATACCTTTATAATGATAAATGACAATATTAATGGGATGTTGAGAAATTCTCATTCTAAGGCATGGTGATACAGCCATGCCAGAATTGTTTAAAGACCATACAAGTTATCGATACATTAATTAGCAGCAATGTTGAGACAAAGCTGCAGAAGAACACGTACTATCAACCACATTTGACAACCACAAATAACCCTGGGCGATGTTCTTGACAATTGAGCATATTCAGGAAGATCTATCATTCAAACATGCCTTTTGGCTTTTTTTTTTCAGCATTGTTTGTACAATAACCATGTTTCATGTACATGCCCGGTGTCAACACAATCCGGCTTTCTCATACAGTAGTTTGATGTACATTTACAACTTTGGTAACCAAATCATTAAAAAAATAAAATTATGTAAAATAAAATGAAAATAACTATGTTTAAAGAAAGTTTTAAATTTGTTTCACTTTAAATTCATGCTCTATAACACTTCTTATGCAAAACATTAGCATGGAATTCATAAGTGGCGGGTAATTATTTTTCTTGAAAAAATGTGTTGGGGGGGGGGCATGACAATGCTTGTTGTGCAACACCATAACATAGGAATGACGGGAGATCTAAACACATCGTAGCAGCAACAATTCCAACTTCAATCCCTTACACTGACGACATAATCATACAGACATGTGTGTGGCAAAAACAAAGTGTTTTAAAGCAATGCATATAAATTAGAACATTTCCTTAGTCAACACGATTACAAGTAGGAAGCATTGTTCTGACAGCTTGAATGACTTTGGCGCCTGTTGAAAGGTTGAAAATACATCACTACCATGGATGTCAGGAGTGACCCGATGTGTGAAAATACATCACTACCATGGATGTCAGGAGACACTCTGTGTGAAATTACATCTTTGATTAGACACAATTGCTCGAGTCTGAAACTTTTAATTTCTAAATGCAATTCACTTACACAAATATATCATCTCTATCTAGAATGTACGTAAGAGCTTTATCTCTTCCGAAAACTTTATGAAATCGATGATTATACACATCTGTAACAACCATCTACAAGAAGAAGCACAAATTACATTTAAGCACTTATAGACAGGACATTTTAGGTATACATCTTCTTGAGAAGTAATTCTTTTTTTTTTAAAGAGCATGATTAAGATTAAGTTAGACACAACGTACTCACTACACATGACAATCACATGTTTTTTTACAGACACATTTCATAAAAGCATTACATACATATTTTAAAAACAGATTGTGATACTAATACTACAGATGATAATGAATATCATTTACATTTCCTGTTGGTATTTCTACGATTTTTGACACAGCATCACATATATCACTAACAGACCCCATCTTAGGAACCATCACCTTCATCTGTAAAGGAAAGAAAATACATTATTTAATGACAAGAATTTATAACACATAACTAAACTATTAGTAACAGATATAGAGTCATGAACACATAAAGAGCAATTTACAAACCTGTATTGGTTTCTGCGTGGGCTCGTTACATATAAAAAACACTTCAAGACTCCTGTCCTTCCGCAGAGGTAGTGGCAAGCTAAGAAAGCAGAATGGGTCAAAGGTCACAGAGACTTTGTCACACTCGGGACATACCAACGTAGATTTGAATAGTCCATGGAACTGATCTACTATAATAGAATGGTTTCTTTTCAGATGGTTGCCCCACGATTCCTTAGCTACAACCTATGACAGAAGATACTCAAGTCAATATGTATATATGCAATGAATCAAACAGACTAAGCTTTCAGTGATGTACACACGCTGATTTCCATTTATAATTGTGGCCCCAATTTTTCATAGCATTTACGTAGAGTTACATGTATGTGAATCAACAGCGAGACAAATTTAGCTTTTACTCACTTCATCAGGCCTGCCATCATCATCTTTTATTTCAATGTATGGCTTTTTCTTTATCCTGTTTAAATCTTCATGTAATCCATCAATAAGAAAAGCCAAAAGCTTTTGCGAATCTTGCTGTTGGTATCCAGAAAATTGAGGAGGAGCTAATTTGTCAACTAGCATCTGAATTGGGGATATATTAAATTTTTACATGAGTCATTCAATTGTATATTTGATAAAATAAAATACCCAAACCACAAGTTCCTACTATTACACCCGGGATCTATAATGGGTCATTCCAGTTTATATCTGTTGATGAGATCCGATTTCCAGCACTGTATGATGGGAAAAATACATGGAATTCCAACTGTATATGGAGAAACAAATCTGGAAATCCAGATAAGTATGGAAAAAAAATCCTGGAAATCAAGGCAGTTATATGGCTACTGAATAAAATGTTGCCTAGTTTATCTCGCTACATATACCTATTGATGAGGTTGGATTTCCATCACTGTATGGCTAAAAAAACTTGGAATTTTGATTGTATATGGTAACAAAATCGGACCAGTATAAAATAATGTAGTTAATACTGAAATAAGATGGCGACTGCCACTCAACAGAATGGTTCTAATTTATATATTGACATGGCAGGTGATGAAGTTGGATTTCCAACATTGTATGGCAGAAAAATGCAAATTATGGCAGTATTCGAGCTATATATATCTTTGAACTCAAGTGCCATTATATCAAATGGATCCTGTTTTTAAGTTAAAACTTTTCCCGTTGGATTGTCAATACCATAAGGATTACAAAATTATACCTCCTCTTAAGATCATGGGCAATTTGTCTTGTTTTACTTAAAGATGAATGTTTCACTCCATGGGAATGTACTTGATGTTTAATCGTATGTGGACACACATTTTGTTGTGTTAATGTGCCCAAGTTTTTAATCCTGTTTACTCTGTAAACAAAACATTTAGGTAAGTCTAAGGGAAATGCATGTGTGAAGCTAGCATTAATCCAAAATACAAAAACACATTTTACAATTAATTTTACCATACCTGTGGTTCTTTGTTGTATAAAGCAGGTTTTCATTATAACAGAGTTCATACTAATGAGGTTTTACTATATAATCAACTGGCAGCCATTTGGGATAAAAACACCTGCATGTTCTTTCAGATGGCTTGACCTCAATTTATTTAACGAGTCAATAAATATTGGAGACTGGGGTCATTTTGAACGTCAAAATATTGTCTTTTGGTCGATTTGTCTGTCACCATTTATCGGAAATGACTTGACCAACCAATTTTATTGAAATTTGGTACAAAGACAAAATGTCCATATATGAGTACATCAATTTATTTTCTGAGTTGATCAAACACAGCCAACTGGTGGCAATTTTGAATATCAAAATTGAGTCTTTTTGTTTGTCCACCCTCATTCCTCAGAGATGACAGCAGGTTTTATTGTGACTTGGTACATACACATTATGTATTTCCTGATTCAACCAAATATGGCAAACTATCAGCCATTTTGAATGTCAAAATACTTGTTAGCCATATTGACTTGTTGAAATGCTGACAAAGTACCTATATCAACAGATATGCCCATCAATTTATTTTAGGATTTCATTAAATATGGCTGACTAGGGTACTTTTTGGATGTCAGAATTCAGTTTTATGATCTGTCAATATTTTAAGAAATTTCTGGGCTGATTTTGGCGATACTTGGTGCCCACCCATTATTTCTTTCTTAGCCAATTTTGAAGATATAATTGGTGCAAAGAGTTAAAACTAATCACCAGGTTAAATCACATCTACCAGACAAATTAAGAAATCAAGTAATAAGAAGAAAAATATTTTCCCATAACAAAGATACCATTTAAAAGAAAAAATAGAATCTGATGACTGTAAATAAATTGATCATTATGATGATTGCATTATGGGTACTGAGGACAAAGTGTCAAATCAGATACTGTGTCATCCATGTTGTTTCAGTGTTTATCGTACGTTTTGTTTTGGCGATTCTTTTGATGATTCATATTACTTTTCGCCAATAAAAGGCAATTAACAAGCAAATGGACCAATAAATTGTTGTTGGTTCTTCTGGTCTTAAGCATCTAAGCTAATTCAGAAATGATGAGGGGCCTTGTTTTGAATCTCCCAAGGCGTGATTAACGCAATGCGTGTGACAATCACTTCACGCATCTAGCCATCGTTTTTGTTTATTTATTCAGCCAGTTTTTCCTCAGACATCCAATCCATTGTCCTAGTTGTCACCTATGCCACTATCTGTCTCTTAGTTCTTTGTTTTATCGCCTGTCAATTAATAACGTCAGGACATCTTCAGGGACTCGTGAAACAGCTGTTCATTGAAAACAAAGGAGGGCGCTGAAGATACATAGAAGGACGCTACAAAGTGAAGAGGGGCGCAAATAAATTTCACTTCTCGTAGAGAACACTGCTATTTATATGCAAGTGTTACACTCTTCACTATAGGTACACGGAGATGGTTTTGAGTACAAGTGTATAATAGTTGTGTTTATTCAATGAGGTACATAGAGATCACACAGTGGAGTATGAGAGAGCTGCTATAACAGATGTTGATCCCTTGCTGGTCTGTCTAGGGTGTGTCTGACTTAACTGCCTCCTATCTACTAATTACCTCCACATCCTGTTTAGATAATACTCTTAATTCCATACATGGTAATGACCCTGAAACTTGAACATGTACTCCTGTTGACATAAAGTACTAGTGTGCATACGTCTTTTAGTCTTGAATGTCTTGTTTCACTAGTACATGGAATAATAGTTATACATGTAGTATCTAATTGCTATCTAACTATAAATACTGAATCAGATATATATTAATGGTTACAGTGCACTAGTGGCTACCTTACTAAATAATTTATAAATAAATAACAATGACTGCCTATATAACACAAAACTACAATATAATGTTAACTTGATTAACTTAATTACCACTCTCCCCTCTCTAAAAGAAATGCCTTCGCGCATTTGATAAGCTATGGCAGCATTAATACCAATAACCTGAATCATAAAAATGGTTCTTGTTTCATATCTCTTATCAATTAAGGTCATTACCTAAAAGTTCCATTGTGCATAGTAAACATGTTAATAACTGTCTTTGCTGGAATAGTTTAACAGTCCATTTCCAAGGTAATCTCATCCTTACTACACAGATATACATGTAGTTTGCCTATGATATCTGTAATATGTGACAATGAGTTATGTGGCCATCAGAAACACATGGTCAAAAGATTATACTAATGCTGTTTTCTGTGCTTAAAAGTCGCATTGCAAAGTAACAGTTTAACTATTTGAGATACACACTCAGTAAGCAAATATAATGTCTACAATCAAGTCCAACTACTAATATACTTAGCTGTAATTAAGTTAATCCAATGACATTATCACAGTGAATAATTCCTGATTGTTTCCAATGACCTGCATAATTCTTGTCACCAACTGCAGTTAAATTCCTATTGTTCTTCAACTCTGCTGGCAGCTTTTCATTACATCCAGTAAATAAATTGATAGTGTTCCTTGTTTTGTTGAGGAACATACATCTTGCTGGGTGATGTATATGTGTTGTTGGGCCACATCCATGGCACCATTGGTGGATAACCCAGTTGATATAGAATGTAATATGTATTCCATACCGCTGATGGGTGCACTAGGGTTCACAATTGCACTGTTGGCTATTGGACTAATATGCTGGTATGTTGGTTGACCAATGTATAGGTCAATGTAGATGGTGGTCTTCTCTCTCTTGTTGACTCTTGCTGGGTCATCCCCCTCATGGTCTACTTCTGGATGTACTGGTTCATGAACAGGGTTAGCTGGAATATCTGAATTAAGCATCTGAGGCTGAGGTTCAGACATGAGTACGGGTACAGGTACAGTCTGTTCAGTGGTACCCAACGCCGAGTCCGGTTCAATACCAGAATTAAGCATCTGAGTTTGAGGTTCAGACATGAGTTCGGGTTCAGGTTCAGGCACAGGCACAGGTACAGGTACAGTCTGTTCAGTGGTACCCAATAATGAGTTTGGTTCAACTTCAGAAAAGGTTGATTGTTGAGGTACAGAATTACCACAAGTTGGTTCAAACACCTCAGCTGATATATTCAATGGGTGTGATGTTTCAGAAGTTTCTAAATTGCTTGGTGATCTTCTGTCTGATTCTCTACTCGACTCAGTGGAATGCTGGGAATTACTATTTTGTCTTGTTACTTGTCTTCTCCTGGTGCCCACCTGATGTGATGTTTGGACTGGTGGTATTGCAGGAATCTCTAATGGTAACCCATCACAAGGTAACAGTAGGTTAAGATATACTACTCTGGGTCTTCCATCACCATTTTCAGTTTGTAGACTGGGCTGTCATCTCCCTTTCTCTCCGTTACAATATGGATCTTGTCTTCCCAGTATGACCGTAGTTTACCCAGTCCTCCACGTTGGCTAAGATTTCCTATCAAGACTCTGTCACCTGGTTGAAGAATAGTGCTATGTATTTTACGGTCATAGTACCTCTTCCTCTCTCTGTTTGTTTGCACTTTCAGCTGCCAGCTTAAATGCCTCGTTAATACTAGTCTGCCACCTGGAAACATAATCTTGGTGACTACCAGACTATTCCTTTTCCTCTAGTTGAAACAGTACATCTACAGGTAATCTTGGACATCATCCAAACAACAGATAGTGTGGTTAAAATCCAGTTGCGGCATTTCTAGTGCAATTATAGGCATGCACCATTTTTTTTACTGATTCCTTCCATCTAGACTTCTGTTTTTCTGGCAGTGTCCTTAACATAGACAGCAGTGTTCTGTTCATCCTCTCTACCTGTCCATTCCCCATAGGGTGATATGATGTAGTCCTTGAAGCTTTAATTCCAGCCACCTACTGTAATCTTCTGAACAACTTATTTTCGAAAGCCCCCCCCCCCCCGATCGTGATGAATTTTTGCAGGGTATCCAAAGCGTGGAATGAAATCATTGAGTATTTTATCTGCTACTGTTCAGTGTTCTCCCCAGGCCTTTCAAGCACCGCGGGCCCACGTCGCTTGCACAAATAGCCGCGTTGCTTTCATTTCGCCCGCGATTCTTGAAACCCTGTCCGCGATGCTTAAGTTGTTGTATTGTTTACAAGTGTCAGCCTCGTCTTGCACATCTTTAAAACAATAACATGTATTGATCGAAGGGTAATCCTGCCTTTGTTAGTCCTACAAAAACAGTGATAAAACGGAAGTCTACAGGAAGTCTGTCAAGGGGATCGGGGCTTGCAAAGTAATAATTTGTCCATTGCGTCGGGAAGATCTACCCCGATTTGCTGCACTGCGGTAAATTGCGGTTTTTACTACTCCATCGCCGATGACAAAATTACCAAGAATTAAAAAAAACAAGTGAAATTAAGTCACATTGGAAAAAAATCGTAAATAAATGGAAGCAAAAATTATTCAACTGCAGACGAGAAGGCCGAAGAAAAACGAACCCTGACCTCTAGAAATACCTCATGCATCGAGTGCCTCATTACCGAGGAACGCCACTGAAGCGACGTAACGCATGGTGACATCGAGACCAATGCATGCTGGGTTACAAGGGGGATTCCGATCGAGGTAACAAAGATGGCGGCGCTGAGTGCATGTTTTTTCGCGATGTTTAAAAACAACATCTCATTGGCGATTTTGATGTAATTTCTAAGATAATTGTCAATGAATCGTTTTAATTAACAAAACATTCTAAATTTGTGTATTTTTAAACCAAAAAGTCAGGGACAGATGATCGCAACAGCAGCAGAGAATACCCGTGGTGATCGTAGTGTTACGCATAAGGTATAGAGATGAATGGAAAATCGCTGACATGAGTTTTGAAATGCCGTTGTAGAAAATAAATTTCATTATTGAATTATTAATTTCTAAGTCACATTCCGATAACCCGCAATCTGGCAGACTTTACAAATTTAACCAAAAAATGTTTTTCCCCACGTCATATGAACTGACAGTGACATGGGCATTAAAATTGAATGTACTTGTTGTACACAAAATAATGATGAACCAGTTACCTCCATGGATAACAATATAATCATAACAATACATTTTTTGCTATTCTCTTTCAAACTGTTGACTTGATGCACACTTAATATACAATCAAGTGATATAAAATATATGAGCTATAAATAATATCTCTTCTTTATTGTACTTAATGTATCACAATGTTTGTTGGATAAACAAATTATTATGCAAATTAGATGCATTGTTATGCAAATCACCCGCGACGCTTGGCATGGAGTCTGGGGAGAACACTGCTGTTTTCCCCGCCTTTTTTGTTGTTGGGTAGGCTTGTGCAAACCGAGTAAAAGTAGTCTACAAGTAACAGAATATATTCATAACCACCTGTGTTTCTTTCCAAGTGCAGGAAATCAATAGATACCATTTCAAAGAGTGCAGTTGTGGTGATATTTACTAATGGTGCTTTTACGTGGATATTTGGTGGTTTCTGTTTGATGCATTTACATTGCTTGGTTATGTATTTCTCAATGTCTCTCTGCATGTGTGGCCAATAGAATTGTTGTCTGGCCAGATTTACAACACTCTCTACTCCCATATGTCCCATTTCTTCATGGAGTTCTTTATAAACCAGTCCCTTGTACTTACGTGGCAGAATAAGTTGAACAGCTGATGACGTACATCGACGTAGGATGCCATTTTCATCTAGAAATAACTTGTTCCACTCACGCATAAGAGCTTTACACTCATGTGACTCCTCTGCGCTCTTCCTGTGTTGGGTGACACTTCTTTTGTTTGTATTGACTTATTTTTGTAATTGTCTGATCTTCTTGTTGAGCAGCCTTTATTTGAGGTATCGTCATTGGTGTTATTGTTGATGTTGCACTTCCCAGACTGTCTTCTTGAACATTGTGAGGCAAAGCAATAACTAAAAATTGGCATTCCAGCACAGCAGCCAATCAGCGATGGCCTAATGCTTAGATGACAATTTCGGTTTCAAATACCCCGGCTTAGTGTTCTATGTTCTTCGCGTAATTAGGTGTTCGTATGCAAGGGATTTTTCCACACAAAAACGACGAATTCGGCCGAATTTTGTTATCGGTTGGCTTAATATAACCCCAACGGACCGTATTTTTGTGAAAGATTGGTATTTTTGTCCTGATTTGTAGGAATCTGAAAAACGCGTTTCACAACTTGTCTTTTATTTAGTTTTATGCGTCATTCAAGATGGCGGCCCCCATATAGTAAATATCGTATTTATTTTATTATCACGTGTGCGCCAGCTGACTGTGGTTGGGATATGTCTAAGAATTAATAGAGTATCCTCCTCATACATGTATCACAAAATGAACTAATCTACCATATTTCAGGGTCCTGAACATGGAAAATTTCCAAAAAATCGGGGTGGGCCTATGTCCGGACATCCCCTGCTACAGCAAACAGATCAGCAATCAAAAACATGCAACATGAATAAATGAACAATATGCAACATTAGAAGTAAGAAAAAATAATGTGTATTGCTTATAATGTGACAATTAAACCAGAAATAATAAATATCGACAGAGAATCATTCAAAATTAGGATTTCCCCGCCGACAAACACGCCCAATATGCATGAATTTAACTAAAATGTCAGGGGTTAAATTGCGTAAAATTATTTCCGGTTTTGACAAATACCGGATCAACAGTCATACAAGATCAATAATAATTTACAAATTTACACAGTAAAAATTACGAAAATTTCTCAGATCTCTATTTGTATGTTCATCGCCATCTTTGTCAAAGTCAAAACCCTAAAAGTCCAAGTCCAAAATACAGCTTTGTCCAAAAGTTTGTATATGTTGTCGGCCAAAATTTGGACTTAGTAATTTTAATCCATGGATTTCGCTCTCTGTCAGCGTGGCATTTTTAATTCATGTCTAATCACTTTAAAGAGACAAGAAAAATAGTGTTGCGGCAATTGACTCTGCTGAAATGGCACGCAATGCTTTTGTTTACAGTATGTCAATCACCTTTGAACTTTAAGTATCTGCTTTACTGATTGGCTAAAAATTACATCACTACTAGTGTTGCATCATAGAGATCAAGTCAATGTTGCTTTCTTATCAACAATGCTGTAGGCCAACTAGAACCAAATGATAGCAATACTGACACTACCCATAGCTCCAACAAACTTAAGGGAATACAAAGAACATATGGACATGCTGAATAATTCAGCGGAGGTGAAGTGTGATGTCCCAATTATTGGAGATTCTGTTACAAAAAACAAGATGCATCAAACCATACATGTGGGCATTAATGACATTGAAAATATTGCTAAAGATAGTTACATACAACAAGTAGATGATCTCCTGAATCTAATCAGTGCAAATTTTCCTAATGCAGAAATTGGTGTCTCAAGCTTGTTAAAACAGAACACTAATAACACTGCGGCCAACAGAAAAATACAGTCACTGAATGAGAAGACTGAAGAGATATGTTGTGGTGATAACTCCAGAAATTACATCAGGCACCACAAATTATCATTATCATTATCAAGACATCTTTTTCATCATGATGCTATACATCCAACATTTAAAGCAATGCCACTATTTTTTACGGATATCCAGAGGGTTATGAACAAGCAGAATACAACGCAAAGAAACCAACAGAATTATAGAACAAAAGACCATGGTTCCAGAACACTGCATAAAGTGCATCACAACAGTGGGGAACATAAAAGATATCCTGCTAGCATTAACTTTCACAGGCCGGGTTAGTGAAAGGAGAAGTCAGACTACAATGACACCACCACCACCACCACCACCACCACCACCACGGATGTCGAACTACCAAATGCAAGATCAAAATTATCCAGAGCATTTCAGCAGGAGTAACGACATGAACCAATATCCAAGCATGATGTACAATAACAAGAGACCTGATGATATGTATACATATAGAGGCTATCAACACCATGATAACTACTACATTCCACACACTGTGAATAACTTTAATAGACATTGGGACAATTATGGTGAGGACTATAAGGACTATAACTACCGTGGATAATGACTCAATAATAGGACATAAACACAGTTCCTCTATCACTATGATAGGGAGACTGTGACTGTGATATAGACAATAACGCAGATGATGGTAAACTGATTCTATATTACAACACATACTTTAATATCATAAATTCAAATTTAGAAGCTAAATTATACAAAACAGTATTTAACACAAATTCAGGACCCCCACTATAGAAAAAGTATCTGTAAATTCAGGATAAGTGACCATGGTCTAATGATATAGAAGGGTATGCAAAAAGTGTGATACGGATGCAGTAGAGGATGAATTCCATTTCCTGATTGATTGTCCAAGTCATAAAAATGCAAATGTAAGCTGTTTGGAAAAATTGCTTATATACATCCATATTTTAATTTGATGAAACCAGATGACAAGTTCATATACATTATGAGCAATGTAGATAAGGAACTTGCAAAGTATATTAGAGAATGTGATGCATTTTAAATATATATATCAATATTTCATAATTTTATATCTGTGTTTATTTAAACTACATATTTATTTCTTTTTTAATTATTTTAATTATTAGTTTAGCACTTGACTGTATGTTCTCTTCAAACAGAATGATGTCAATAAAGTATTATTATTATTATTAGTAGTAGTAGTAGTATTATTACAAAAATACACATGGGAGAAGTTAAATAAAACGGGGTTATAGTTAGTTAGTTACAGTGATCAAATCATGGCAGGAAGTGTAGTCTTAGTAATAGGTGGAGATTTGTAAAGGGTCAAATCTATTTTTGTAAATTCACTGAGCTACATGCCCCTCAATTTCAGTCACCTTTGACCTTTGTCCACCAGGAAGTTGTTTCTTTGGTCACATTGTTTAGCCAATCAGTCTTTGTTTTGCACTCAGCACGTAGCATCACCTCTTTTCTTAGAATTTCTTTGTTCCCCATTCATTCATAGTTTGCTACGCTATTACTCTATTCAGTTTGCGTCAATTTAAATAAAATCTTTTGTCTCCTGCTCGAGATCAGTTTCTTTCATAATGCCTAGAAGAGATCGTCCCAGCAAGAAATCAGCTACTTCACACATCGCACCGTACGTTCGGCCAGTAACGCGTTCAGCAACAAGAACTCCAGATCAATTAGCAACGGAACAAAGGAATAATACTGCAAGCATTATTACTCAACCTCAAATGCAGACAGTTCTACTGCCCAGAATGTTCAAGTCTCGGCTCCCGGTGCGACAGTTGTTACTACGGATATGTTTGCTGAATTTCAGGCCCAAGTGCAGTCATCTATTTCTAATTTGACGTTAATGTTTCAACAACCGCGGTACGAATGTTTCAACTACCACGGTATGTAACCTATCGCCCGAAAATCCAGTAACGCATTACCACCATAATCACTCTCGTGGAAATATTGTTGAAAGCAACGCCACAAATGACATCGTTTCTGCCGATCACGCATTAAATCACCCGCCATGAAACATCGGACAGGCTCCCACAATAATTAATGAGGAGACACACAGACAACAATGGCAGGATAGCAGCCCCATCGATGCAAATCCCCCCCCCCCGAGAACTTTTCATCTCACAGCAATATGTTCGAATCTCGTGGAGTAGCGTCGATCAACTACCTCGTACTGGTGTCGCCATCTATCCGCCGTGATATTTTGGCAGGTAAGGACATTAATCTTGCTTGTCTACTCGTTCCAGGCTACACTCAAACTGACGGTCACCGTCACATAGTCATGGACGATGAGGCTTATACTTTGAAACCGATTCAAGACAGCAGGTTAACTCTCGCTTTGACAATTCAAGAATTCATTCTTGCATTTTCGATTTATAAAAATGTTATCTGCGATGTTTATGCAAGTCGCTGTATCGAACTTGACATTTACCAATGATACATTATTGATATGTCTAGAGGTTTCGAAGGACTGGCGTTCTACGAATACCATCGTGCATTCTCGGCAATGGCTGCTGCGTTGCTTTTGAACCACAATGTGAAAGTCGATTGGTCACGTTGAGACACTACTTTGTTCACCTCTATTTTCGCGGGTATTCAGGCAAATACGTGTAATATTTGTAACAGCGTGACTCATACTACGGAGACTTGTCTTCAGTTGTCTTCTACAGGCAACAAACCAAACTTTAACGGCAACAATGCACAGCCTTCCTAAACTCATGACAGGAATGGAAGAAAGCGAGTTTCATACCAAGGAAAAGAAATTTGCAACAATTTTAATTCTTTGGCTGGTTGTTCTTACGTACATGTGTGCCTCGTTTACCATTCTTCCGACCACAATGCAACACACAGAACATGCCAGTCACTGAACAATCAAACTAAAGCCTGACTGCCTACATCTGTGTCTACACCTATAAATGTTGATATTTTTGCCCAAGAATTATTATCTCACCCAGATCAGTCTTTTGTGGAATACCTCATTAGTGGCTTAAAAGATGGTTTTGATACAGGAACCAGGGACCCACCAAAAACCTCATTTATTTGTCCCAACTTTCTTTCTGCACGCAGTCAGCCTGAAGTTGTTTCCAAACATCTTGCATCAGAAGTCAAGAAAGACTACCTAATGGAACCTTTTTCCACACCACAATTTGTGGTATATCGTTGTAGCCCAATTGGTGTCGTGTAAAAAAAAAATACTCAAATAAACAACGATTAATTGTTGACCTACATCACCATGTGACAATATTAATACACCAAGCATCAACGATTTAATTGATAAAGATGATTTTTCATTGTCATATGTTAAAATCGACGATGTCATTTCTGCTATTCAAAGGAAAGGGAAAAGTGCATGGCTAAGTAAAACCGATATTGTGGATGCATTCAAACTGATTCCTATCAACCCTTCACTTTGGCACCTTTATGGATTTTCTTGGGAAGAAAATTTCTATTTCTTTGTTCGTTTTCCCTTTGGATCACTTTCTAGCCCCAAGATCTTCGACAACCTTTCTTCTGCAATATGCTGGATTGCGCATAACAACTATCACATTGACACTATCTTCCATCTCTTAAATGATTTCCTCACAGTTGATGCACCTACCTTTGACACAGACTGCACCATGGACTGAACTCTAACCAATAGTCATTGCCTCTATTTCGTGGGGCCACGAATTTTGTTCAATTGCGACAATATGGCAACCGTGCAAATCATCAACAAGGGTGGATCAAAATCACCAGCCATCATGAAACTTATGCGACGCCTCATTATCACTGCAGCTTCATTTGATTTTATGTTTCATGCAGAGCATATACCAGGAAAAATTAATACGATTGCCGATTCACTTTCTCGTTTTTGAGAGGCAGCCCCAACAGCCAGTGCAACTCAAATTCCCTCCGAGGTAATGTTCGGCTAAATCAAGCAGTGGTGGCTTGTCAACATGCACCACTCATGGTTCCGATTCACTGCCATGTTTGGCATCCAGGCATCCAGAATCGGTCCACCACACACCCACCTATTTCTGATGACATTCTGATTTACTTTGTTGCTCACTGTGCGACATTTCTCCATCTCAAATTCATGACAATCAAAGTCTACCTGGCAGGAATCAGAAATCACTATATTGTGGGAGGCCTCCCAAACCCATTGACAGCATCTCATGATCAACCATACCTCCATCTCCAACACGTGCTTCGAGGGATTTACTGCTTAGCTTTCCGCCTTCTTTGGTTTTCTTCACTGCAGCGAACTGACATGCAATGAAAGAACCTTCAATCCCAAATTTAACCTCTGCATTGGTGACATCAATTTCAGCATGGTTGCAGGACAGGTTGATTGCACATCAGTTCATATCAAAACTTCAAAGACCGACCAGTTTCGACAAGGGTTTGAACTTTGTTTGTTCCCTACACACAACCAGTCATGTCCATTCTTCTCTGTTCGCAAAAGTATGAATGCTACACCTGATGACCCATTGTTCTTGCTGCCCGAAAGAACTCTGCTTAACTGTGATGTGTTCACGACTTCATTGCGCGTGTCCTCCCTACAACATTCCCCTGTCATCGTGTTCATGCTCTTAACTGGACCGCAGTCCATTCTCATCATCTACCTGGGCTGCACAGCTGCCTGGCACCCTGGACCCCAACTCCCGCAGGTCGCCATTTACATGTCCCCTGGGCCGAGTGTTCCCTCCTTCTTTCCCACTTACATTGACAGCGTAGGTCGAGAGTACAGCGTGTCTTCCCTACAACATTCCCCTGTCACCGTGTTCATGCTCTTAACTGGACCGCAGTCCATTCCCATCATCCACCTGAACTGCACAGCTGCCTGGCACCCAGGACCCCAACTCCCCCAGGTCGCCATTTACATGTCCCCTGGGCCGAGTGTTCCTTCCTCCTTTCCCACTAACATTGACAGCGTAGGTCAAGAGAACAGCGTATTCCTCCCTACAAACATTCCCTTGTCACCGTGTTCATGCTCCTAACTGGACCGCAGTCCATTCCCATCATCCACCTGGGCTGCACAGCTGCCTGGCACCTAGGACCCCAACTCCCCCAGGTCGCCATTTACATGTCCCCTGGGCCGAGTGTTCCTTCCTCCTTTTCCACTTACATTGACAGCGTAGGTCGAGAAGTACAGAGTATTCCTCCCTACAAACATTCCCTTGTCACCGTGTTCATGCTCTTAACTAGACCGCAGTCCATTTCCATCATCCACCTGGGCTGCACAGCCGCCTGGCACCCAGGACCCCAAATCCCCCGGGTCGTCAGTTGCATGTTCCCTGGGCCAAGTGATCCTTCCTACCTACTAATACTTACTTCATGGGGGGTCTCTTCGGTCACTTTCATTTTTCATGCCCTTCGCTTGGGCTAAGGATTCCATCCTGCCCCCCATTAAAGGGCACGGTGGCCATTTCCATGGCCACCCCCCAAATTTTCGGCTCTTGCAGGAAATCCTTGAACTTATAAGACCCTGGTCCTGCATGAACTTGGTACCCACCGATCGAAGGGGCCCCCTGCCAAGCCTTTTTACAGTCTTGTATTTTTTATAGTTTTTATAGTGCAAATTTTATTCAGTTTTCTGTTTGCAATAAAATTATGTCTTTTACTCTACTTTTGTTGTGGTGTGCATTTAGCAAGTTGGAATATTCATGGTGTAGGGAATAAGTGTAGTGATTAAGATTTTTCCTCTTTTATTTCAAGATTTGATATTACTTGTTTACAAGAGACATGGCTAAAGGAAAAGAGTAAATTTACTTTAGATGGCTATATTTATTTGTAGTTGTAGTTAGTTATATAGTAAAATTGATGGAAGAGTATTTAATAGTGATTTAGATCTTGTTATATGTTCTGTTTATATTCCTCCAGAAAACTCGGTGATTCATAACAGACAAGACATTGATATTTTTGAAAAACTATCAGGATGTCATTAGGTATAGCAATATAGGGGGGAAGTTCTTCTAATGGGTGATTTTAACGCACATACTGGGACGTTACCAGATTATATAATTAATGATAATAGTACCTATATGCCAATACCAGATTAAGTTGATGATGAGTATAAAAATAGGAACAATAAAGAATTGAATAAAAATAACAATCTATTAATTCTGAATGGTCGAACACCGGGAGACTTATTAGGTATTATAAAATGTACATGCTATAATTTTGCTGGGGGTGCCAGTACAGTAGACTATGTAGTATACAAATCTTTCCTTTCAAATATCCAATATTTCAAAGTAAATGAGATTAATAATTTATCTGATCATTGTGCCATTTCACTAGCAATAACTACAAGGAATTTACTGTCATCAAATAACAATGAAATTAAATGTACACCTTTACCAGATAGATATTTATGGGATACTAAGTCAATTAATAGATATCAGGATGCACAGAAATCATTAATAAGCTGGTGTCATTTGATTATGAAAACAATAACATCGATAGTTCAGTAACTGAACTAAAAAACATTATTTGTACTGCTGCTGATAATTCACTGAAAAAAATTAAACACAAGATATCACGTAGCAATAAAATGAAAAACACAAAAAGACAGTGGTTTGATGATGATTGTTGGAATTACCGTCAAGAAGACGTACCTCAAAAAGCAACTCGATCTATTCTTTGCAGCGAACCGAAAGCTAATTGACACCCTTGACGCTGAAGACGATATCGTCATTGAAACACTGGATTACGAGCAGCACATTTCCAACCGATGCGAGACCGTCCTGCAATTCATTGAAGATCTACAGACAGCCCACCGAAAGCCACTGATTCACGTACATGACTCGCCAGTCACCGCTTCAACTCGATACCAATTGGTGCAGCTTCCGAAGTTGGAAATCAAATCCGCAGTTCATGATGACGGACAATTATCAAACGTGCAAAAGCTCACATATTTGAGGAGCTTTCTTACCAGCGAAGCCAAACAGACAATTGAAGGGATTCAAACTACGGACGCCAATTACTTTGCTGCCTTGGATTTATTAACAAACAGCTACGGTCAATGATGATCATTAATTGAGATTGTTCTGGGAATTATCACCGCCTTCGCATACGCCAGCCAGCCTCCGCCTATTTCATGACGAGATTGAAATCACGATAAGAGGACTGACTGCACTTGGGGAAAAATAGGAAAATTACGGTAATCTACTAGTCCCCATGATTATGAACAAATTACTCATCCCAATCCAACAGCAACTTGTGAGAAATCACGAGGAAGAAACGTGAACACTGAGCGAATTAGCCAAGCACTGTATCGCGAGGTAAGAGTTTTATCAGTGGGAAATAACTCGAACCACGGAGCCGAGTCGTCAATTCATCGATCGCTGCTTTCTATACGCAAACAACCCATCAGAGCGGTAGAGCTTATCAAGGCACCGCAATCATCTGCCAAATAAACAGAAACAATGTCGCCACCGCAGGTAACAATCGCGATAGAAGACGGCGTCCGCCTCGGAGAGCAACACAACCCGTCTACCTGCACTTCAGTGACAGACACTTCTCAACGAATGAACATTGTCAAACGTAATCAGCTTCCTAGTTTCCCAATGTCAATCGAAGTTTAACTGCCGTATTTGCAAGACACGTCATCATTCCTCGCTCCACAACCACAAACAAGTCGATGGACAATCTACCGAGAATGTCCCTCATTTTGGACCTTCGACTTCCTCTGTCAGCGTCAATTTTACTTTTACGCACGCCAGTCAGAAATCTAAAAGCCAGTATTCAGGGGGTCCAATATCTTAATCCCCAGTAAAACGCGTATTGTTGAAAACTGCAGTTATGCCGGCATCATACAAAGAAAGAAAACTACAAGCAACAGTTTTATTTGATGAAGGCACGGATCGATCCTTCATAACGCATGGATTTGCAGCCAAATTAAACGCCAGAGTGCACAGCACAGAACTATTGATACTAAAGTCGTTCGACAATCCGAATTCTACTTTTCAAGACGTCAACAACACCACCGTGAATTTGCATATGCGCTACGGAGATACCGTTCCCCTCAATGTGTTATACGTCCGAGAAACGACCTTGCTAATGACATTCCAGCTGACGTTGCTAACCTACCGCATTTAGCAAAATTATGCCTCACACAACCAGTATCAAACGCCGCAAATATGAATGTTGACATTTTAATTGGTGCAGATCGCTACTGGGATTTTATTGGCAACAGAATTATTCGGGGTCCTGGACCTACTGCCGTGAGTTCCGCTTTCGGATTTCCACTTTCTGGGCCTGTACGCGGTGGTCTACAATCCACTAACACCGTTAGAACATTTCACATCACTGCGCAATCAACTGCAGAAAGCCTGGACACATTGATCAACTCCTACTGGGATCTACAAACGGTAGGAATACGTGATGTGATAAACCAGCCCACCACGAATGAACAATTTCAGCAATATTCTGAACATTTCCTACAAGAAGTAGATGGAAGATTCGTCGTTCAACTACCGTGGAAAACTAATCATGAGCCACTTCCAACAAACTACGAGATGTTCAAGACGCACACTCGACGCATGGTTGGACAGTTGCCAAGCAACGTGAGTAAGAATTTATTATACATTTAACCGGTACACGTGAATGATGTGAACAAAGGACATTACCTACCACATCGAGCAGTAAAACGCCCCGAATCCGCGTTCTCTCCAAAACACATCGTTTATGACTGTTCGGCAAAACTGGGAAACTATTTCCCTTCGTTGAATAACAGTCTGAATACCGGCCCTCCGCTCCTAAATGATCTCACCGCCATAAACAATATACTAAGTTCCTGTGGCTATCTGATCTGACAGATATGAATAGCCCCTTTGTTACGTACCAATTCACATCAGTTTTTTTTGGTGCTACGTGTAGCCCATTTACCCTGAATGCTGCTATGATGAACAATAACAATGACAGTGCCAACGCTCGTGATCTTCAACACAACATATACGTCGATGACGCCGTCACCGGTTGTGATTCGCCACTCGCTATTATAACGAAGCCACTGACATTTTGGAAACCAGAGGATTTAATTTACGTTCCTGGCGATCCAACAATAAAGAAATAAACAACCTCACGCTACGAGCTGACCTTGCCCAAACCAAAACAACCACACATGTGCTTGGTGTGAAATGGAATTCGGAAAGTGACATTCTACAGGTCAAATTGCTCAAAGAACCAGATATTGGACCCATGCTAACTAAACGCGATGTTGTTAGCTACGCCGTGGCCTTATATGACCCACACGGTACTTTATCACCCGTTCACATTCGAGCCAAACTGTTTATACACTGGGATGCTCCACTATTCGAAGAGCTCCAGCGCAGTTGGTTCGAAATCGCCCTTGATCTACAAACATTTGCATTCTGCGTAAATATGCTCAGAGATAGAAATCCACGCTTTCTCTGACGCGTCAAGTAAAGCCTACGGTGCTGTGATATATGCTTGATCGAACACTCGCACTTCGTTTGTAATCGTTAGAACATGTGTTGCCTTGGTAAAATGACAAACTTTTACATTACCCTGCCTGGAGTTGATGGGTGCAGTGGTTGCAACGTGTTTGAGAAAAAGCAGTGGTATTGAACTATCTACAATATTCAAGATTCCTGTGGAGTGACTCAGAAATCGTCCTACATTGGATTAATGGCAGTGGAAATCCAGACGTCTTTACACGTAATCGCACCAAAGAAATCAACGCATTCACCCAGCAGTATCGCTACGTCCCAACAAGTGACAACCCCGCCGATCTGCTAACGAGAAGAATTGCGCCTTCTGCCTTACGAAATTCTACGCTATGGAATGAAGGCCCATCATGGTCACCAAGTATCGAAAATTGGTCCACGTGTGATTTATTTGTTGATAAACATTCTGTTACTGTTAATCACCTCGCCGCTGCACCAGAAGTAAACATCAAACCACTGTTTACTTCTCTCGCACCTTCGATCTGGTTCCGGAATTGTGAAAATGCGTGATTTTGATGCATTTTCGGCATTAAAATGGCCATCATTCAGCTATTGTTAAGCGGATCATGAAACAAATGCACATATCTATTTGTGACATGATGTACCATGTGTGTGTGAAGTTTGAACTTGATCAATCCAGACATGTCTCGGATACGGATCCAGAACTGAATTCTTTAAAACAAAATGGCCGCCAGTCGGCCATTTCGAACAAGATCCCAAAAAAAATGACGCGCATCAAGGTCCTATTATGTTTAATGTATATACCAAATTTGAACAAAACAAGTCATGAATGACATTGCCTTTGCTAGTTGTCATTCTAAAGTTGCATGGACATAAATTGGCAAACATAATTTCTATGGCATTTTCAAGTTTATAGCACTCTCCATCCAGGTCAGCATTATTCTCAGCAAGGAAACCAGATAGCACCAAACCAGTACAACAGGTAAAATGACAAGGAAGTATACAAATCAGATCTGCAAATATGTAGAGTCAGTGTTGTGTCTGTTTGGATAAACTAGTTTGTGGCCCTGGATCAGTTTCAATATCTCTAATAAGGACAAGATTACTTCTCATACGACAATGATACAAATAAAATGCAAAAATCCAGAAGAATATTGTCAAGTTTTTATTATCATACATTAATATTAACAAATCGTGTGAAATTTTATGTACAGAGATAACACATATTTATGCTTTGGTTAACAGAACTTCTCAAAGTAAAAAAAAGAGGACCTGCGAAACTATATACAATTGTCAGACACGCAGTGAATAGTATCGGTATGTTTTTGTAATACATGTAGTTCTAGTGCCTTTGCTTTCTGAGAAAAAAATCTGGCTCTGCACCTGAAAAAAAAAAAAGAACATTTAGTCCAAAGTAAGCAGAGGTTGTAGCATATGTGCTCAAATCGGCTGTTAGATTTAATTAAAAAAGATATTTGAGTTTTTTTAGTACGAAAAGATATTTGAGTTTTTTTAGTACGAAAAAATATTACTTAATAAATTTATACCAGCCACAAAGAAATTGCAGTTCACACTGTACTATTTTAAACATGTTCTACCAAAGTCTAGGATGAACTAATTCAACAGTTTCCACTCTACAAAGTTGTCAAATTAATATTCACAGGATTCTGCAAAAATAAAATTTTAAGAATGTGCAAAAAGCTAGAGTACTTGTGCCGAAAATTTCACTTGAGCTGTACCAAATAGATGCCAAGCTATCAAAAGTAATAAAAAAAAACTATTGAGAAAAATACAAAAAAATACATTTAATATAAAAGCAGATAGAAGTGCATAAAAAACTAATCAGCAGAGGTAGTGATCATGCAACCTAAGTGTATGTCAAATTTCCTTTGAACTGGATTGCATTGTCTCAGATTGGCTGCTAATTTGCATATTAATTTGCATACTAATTAACATATTGTAGTTGTATTAAAATATTATATAAAATAATATCCGGAGTTTTGAAAAAAAAAAAATTTAATTTTAAGTCAACATTAAAATTGAGGATTACGTGAATTTGACCCCCTCCCTAATATTATTTCACATATCCCTTAAAAACATGGCCGCCGTTAAATCCATCTCAATCGAGGTCCGTAATTTATTTTCCTGCTCATAATGGAGATAAATTATGGTAGCTAAACATTGAAATTGCCACCCTGACTTCAGTACCGAAATAAATAGCTGATTGGGAAAATGTGTCTCTGTTGACAGAGGTTCGATTTACCGATAAACTTCCAACACCGCATGGAGCATGGAGGTCCCGGTCACGAGTGCAATAACGCACTCTGGTATAATATTTACTTCAAAGGTAATTTAAAAGTGATGATAGATTCATTGATATTGATATTGAATTAAAGTACTTTTCAATTTCATCATTGCTTTCAAGCAGTCACGGTTGGCCGAACTTGACTTGTGTTTTCTCGATAATTCTAGTCTAATGTGTCGTCACGAAACCAAGTTTCAATCTGCTATAGTTGCCAATGAACACCGGAAATAGCAATCGTACATAACAGAATCACGATCAGCGTGTTCTAAACTTTTACGTTTTTATTATTCCAGTATTTTATATGCCAAACGTTATTCCCAAGCCTCCTAAATGACGAGATAAACTTTCGATTTACACGTTTCAAAAAAAGTTCTTGAACTAATAGGACTGTTTTTCTGGCAAAATGTGACACTGTGTGATCGCTAGTTTCTCACAAAAGTCAGGACGCAAAAGGATAAATCAATTCATAATAAATACCATAAGCACAGTTTCTTACCTTTGAGATAGAATTTAATCTATGTAAGCCTTGTGCAAAGAAAGATACAGTCCGGAATAAAATATCCTCAGACGAAATCGCCGCCGATTTCCTCAGCGGTTGGACTGGCGCAGTTCTCTTGCGAGATGTCGTTAAAACTCGGATTTTTCCGGCAAATTTCGGCATTTGTACTAGTAAAATGTAGAAAATCACAGAAAAACACAATGAAACTTTGGCGAATCAAAAAAATACTTGGCGTGCACATGAATGACATTGAGATATACATTTGCACCAATTTGGAAAAAAATTGGACAGAGCATATCAAAGTTATAAGAGGTAAAAGACGGACGAACGAACGAACGGACGGACGGACGGACGGACGGACGGACGGACAGAACCCAATCTATAAGCCTTCGGCAGACTTCGTCTGCAAAGGCTAATCAGTCTATGCATAACTGAGATCCGGGTCCTGAATGGTGAAAATGTGCGATTTCAATGCATTTTCGGCCTTAAAGCGGCCCCCATTTGGTTATCGTTAATGAGATCATGAAACAAATGCACATACATATTTGTGACATGATGTACCTTGTGTGTGTGTGAAGTTTGAACTCGATCAATCCAGGTATGTCTCAGATACGGATCCAGAACTGAATTCTTTAAAATAAAACAAAATGGCCACCAGTCGGCCATTTCAAACCAGATCAACAACAAAAATGACGTGCATCAAGGTTCTATTATGTTTAATGTATGTACCGAATTTGAACAAAATCCGTCCATGCATAACTGAGATCCGGGTCCGGAATGGTGAAAATGTGCAATTTTGATGCATTTTCGGCCTTAAAATGGCCACTATTCGGCTATCGTTAATCGGATCATGAAAAAAATGCATGTGCATATGTCCCATATAATGTGTGATGTATGAGTGAAGTTTGAACTTAATCGGTCCATGCATGTTCGAGATACAGGTGATCACGGACGGACGGACGCACAGACGCACACAGGGCAAAACATAAGTCCCCGTTTTCGGACTACGTCCGAACGGGGACTAACAAACACGGTTTTCTTTGTAAACAGTTCAAGTTGTTTCTTGGTGAAGATAAACTTATCCGAGTAGGTGGACGACTACATAATTCGCGATTGGAATATACAACCAAAAAATTCTACTTCCAAGTAATCACCCTCTTACCGCCTTGAATGTGAAAGCTACACACGACAATCAACGGTAGCGAAGCTGCGTGAACATTACTTAATTATTTCCATCCGCCGGGTAGTCAATCAGATACTCAGCAAATGTGTTACCTGTCGCCGTGTAAGTAGAGCCGCCTACAGCAAACCTATTAACGCTCCCCTGCCACAATGGCATGTGACTCCAGTCCCGCCCAGTTCGAAATCGCCATGACAATTCGACAAGCAAGACTTATGTACATCTTTTCACATGTGCAGTCACTCGGGCCGTGCATTTAGAACTGGTGTCGGACATGACTACCACTCAATTCATGATGGCTTTCCGAAGGTTTTCAGCCCGCCGTTCTATTCTGTCTACAATAATTTTGAAGAAAACAATGACTTTAGTCTCTGGAACCAACGAACTCAGAAATTATGAATGACCCCCACGTCCAGCAAGTGTTATCACAACACAGGACCATGTGGAAATTTATTACCAAACGCACTCCGTCGGTGGGAGGTTTCTACGAACACCTTATCGGACTGACCAAGACTGTTATTAAAAAGGTACTCGTACGTTCTTATGTAACATTTGAGGAATTACAGACTATTTTTACGAAGATAGAGGCTACTATTAATGACCGACCCTTAACATACATTTCTACGAATATCGAAGACTTAAACCCATTAACCCCTTCACACATGGTGAGTGGACGTAACATTACTGAGTCCATAATCAACGAAAGTTGACCACCCCGATTTTGCTTTTTACTAATCACACGCAATTGAACCGTCGATACGAACATTTCGTTGCATATTAATGGCTTCAACTTAATCAGACATGACCGCTAGTACTCATCACACGGAGGCATTGCAATTTATTTTCGCAATTTCATGCTTGGATGTATCTACGAACCTCCACATCTTCCTGTTTCTGCTCTCGATCAACTGCCATCAAACATTGAGTACGCTTACCAGTCTTATGGAAACCACTTTGCTTTACTGGATGATTTTAATTGTGATCTACTGTCTAGTAAACCTGAAAGCGTTTTTGTGAAATTAACGATCTATATCACTTAAAACAACATATTACAGAACCAACACGTGTCACTGAAACAACCAGATCATTAATTGACGTCATTACACCAGCCTCATTAAAGCCAGTCAAAACATCTGTTATCCAAATCTCCAAAAGTGATCACTACATGATCTATACTGCTCTTCCATTTCGTCAACGTCGCACACATCACTCAAATATAGTTAAAAACATTCGCTGTTATAAGAAAATTGACCCAATACAATTTGCCAGTGATCTCAAAGATATCCCTTGGACAGACATTCAAAACTATAGCAATGTGAACAATGCCTTGACTGCATGGACCAACCTCTATACTAGTGTTCTTGATAAACATGCTCCAGTAATAAAAGTAAAACACCGCCCTCAAGCTACTCCCTGGATAAACACTGATATTAAACAAAAAATGCGCCTTCAGGACTGGTTCCGCAAAATGCACCATCGTTCCAATCTTCATGTTTACTGGGGTGAATTTGTTAAGCTTCGTAATATAGTTAAAGAAGATATTCGTGATGCCAAATGTGAATTCTACCAAGGAGTAATAACTGAAAACATGGGTAACATGCATAAAGTCTGGAAAAAGGTGAATGAAATTTTGAAACCCTCAGTCACTACATTGCCTACATATGACGATCAATCACCTGTTGCTACTAACTTCAATAACTATTTCGCTAATATTGGTGTCACTATACAACAAAACCTTCCACCTACATCTCCCCTACTGGACCTTATACCTAAGCCTGAGAACTCATTTCAACTTGCAACTATTACTGAAACAGAAGTCCTGCATGCACTGTCTTCGTTGCCTTCTCATAAGTCATCCACCACTGGTGATATTAATACTACAGCAATCAAATTATCCATACCAACCATTGTACCATCTCTCACTCATATCTTCAACATGTTTATGAGACAGGGCATTATGCTATCAAGGCTACTATTACACCAATATTCAAACAAGGCAAGAAGGATAAGCAGGATTTCCAGAACTACCATCCAATCTCACTTTCACCAACCTTATCAAAGGTACTTGAAAAACTAGCCTACAAACAACAACTTCAATTCCTGGAAGCAAATAAGATTCTCCATCCCACCTTCTCTGGATGCAGACCAAAGCACTCTACAACTACACTTCTACAACGCCTTACAGATGACATTCTCGAAAACATGTACAATAAGGAACTGTCATGTCTTCTAATGTTAGACCTGTCAAAAGCATTTGATTCCGTCAACTATGATATTCTTCCACCCCACAATTTCCACCCCACAACCTTACATTGGTTCCGTAGCTACCTTTCTGACCACACTCAGTGTGTTAAACTTGGTAGCCATTACTCCGAGCTCATTGATGTCAAGACTGGTGTCCCACAAGGTAGTGTATGTGGACCTGTTTTATTTTCCATCTACATCAATGATCTACCAACTTGGCTTCAATCTCCTTCACCAATATATGGCTACGCTGATGATCTCAATCTCCTCAAATCATCTACCTACATCAACCTTGACTGCATTCACAACGAAATTAAACCTTCTACTGTGGTTTTCTGCTAATTTACTTCAACCCAACTTATCAAAATACCAGTATATGCTGTTTGACACTCGTCAACAACTACAGAAAGTACCTGCTCACATAAAAGATCAAACAATTCACTCAACTACATCTGCAACTTGTCTTGGCTGAGAATGGATCCTGAGTTAAAATGGTGTAACCATATAGCCTACCTTCGTAGGACATGTGGATTCCGCCTATCACGTCTCGCAAGATCTCGTCGATGCATTCCTGAGAAAGCTCGCAAGGACATCATCTCTGCCACAGTATTCTCACTACTTGATTACTGTGACACTGTGTATTCTAACTGCAGCATTACACTAAAAAGTAGTCTGCAATGTATCATCAACCTTGCTGTACACATCCAATGTGGCTTGAAAAGACATGAACCTGTCTCCATTGCAAGATCAGCTCTTGGTTGGCTAACCATTCAAGTAAGAAACAAACTAAACACTTTAATAAACTTGTTTACAAATGCAAGCAATATTTAGTCCCACCATATTTATCTGACCTTCTCATTTCAAACTCTGCCATCCATTCCTACAACACCAGAAATCGATTTCATATTTCAAAATCTCACACTCGCTCTTTTAAATATCGCGCAGCTACAGCTGCTAATAATATTGTATAATTTTATCTCACTACTTTGTTGTCAATTCATATTTTATCATTTTGTTCGGACTGCTATGTTATTGTCATTTTTTATTGTAATTTTATCATATTATTTCGTAGTCATTTTATACCCTATTTATGCTTTTCTTTATTGTGTTCTCGTCATTTTTGCAGTGTATTGTTTAATTCTATGTTAAATTTTATATCTATATGCTGTGCATGAAAAAACATTTATGGATGTACTGTTCTAAATGAATAAATTACAAAAAATTAAAAATTAAATTACAAATTACAAAATTTGGCAAAATTCCAGAAAGCTTTCTGGACGTGATGGACTTCTGAATACCTGACTGAACTCATTTGACTTCAGGAGTGAGACATGATACGGTAAAGATTGGAGACATTGTTTTGATTCACAGCGATGTGAACAAACAGATCAAATGGCACGCGTCATGCAATTACTTCCGGGCAAAGATGGACTCGTGCGTTCAGTGGAGATTATTACGAAAGCCGGCAAAACGAACCGTCCCGTGAATAAACTTTATCCACTCGAGACGCCTTCCCAATTGACCCCAATTGACCCCGAAGCCACACCAACCGAGGAAACTCCAAGGGATACCTCCGAGATGACGTCATCGTCTACTGATGTAAACAATACAGCTGTTGAACTTACTCCTGACACAACGCAATCTATACGGCCACGAAGGCAAGCTTTTGTTGAAGCTCAACGCAAACTCACAACCCATTAATGGATTACTTGCTGCCCTGTGGATTAATTGCTGCCTTCCTGTTTCAAGTAACTTTTGACATTATTTCGAATAGCAACAATGCTATTGACTTTCATGTTAGTGATTTCACTATAGACATTTCGTTTCTTGATGATGAACGCATCATTGACATTTTATTCGCATGTTGACACTGTTTGAATCATCAACATTACCATAGTTGTATAATAATAACTACCTTGTTATTCCACTGTGTTTCTATGCATGTCCTCTTTGGTGATTATTATCAAATAATTGAGACATCATTTCACTGATTAATGTGACTAATACAAAACATTTGTAATTGTATGTTAACGCACTGAAATATGCAACCTTTTGTCTCCCATCCATTTGACTTTTATCAGTCAGCTAGCTCACTTCCACCCTTGATTATGTAACTTGTATTTACTTTATAGATCATTCCCGGTTTGTGCTTTTTTTATTCAGTATCCCATGAACCATCATGTGTTTACATTTTGCCATCTTAGCCAATCACGTTAGTGCATCCACGGCGTCCCTTAGTCTTGGCTACTCTCATCACATCATTTAGTTCCTGCTTTCACGCACTGAGCATCTTTCAAGTTTAGTCCCACCCTCCCATCATTACAGTTTCTCATCATTTTGTATTTTTTCCCCTTCTGTATGTATTTCATGTCTTGTTTATTTATCAATAAATACAGCTGGGGGGGGGATTGTCACACAGGGAATCCATAGCTGTTTGGGCAACACGTCGCACTTGTCCCGAGTCGCCCCCAGTATGTCGATGAGAGGGAGAATAATCCACTATTAATTCCCTAATTATTACTGTGATATTCGTTTGTATTATTGATTCAATATTATTCAATAGTGTTTCAGTGCTTTCTTATATTGTTATTGTGTTTATTCAATTCAATCGTCTTTATTACATGTTTAACTCGAAGAGAACTAGCACAAATAACGATATCAGACTCCATTTCAAATACTATTCTCTTATTAGCCAATCATAGCTCATAGCGCACTATGAACCAATCAGCACCAAGCCCGCTAAAATTTGTTACGGTGGCTGATTCAACCAAGGTCTTGTTTTAGCACGCGAGTACATGTAACCTTTTCCAGTGATGAGTAATAAAAGCAGTTTCTTCATATCGTTTATTTGTTTTCTGTTCCTTTGATTGATCGTCCCTTAATTGTTTTATGCGCCTTGAACTTTACGCTCGTTAGGGTTTTAGATAAGTGTGAAACCCTATTCTCCATTCCCCCACAATGTCTATGGTCAGGTCCTACTTTAATCATCCTGGCCAGCATTAATGTATTTTCAGTTTATGTGTGCTTCACCTATATTACAGATGTAGTTCATATAGACAAATAGAGCAAGTACTGTAAATGCATTAATTATTCACTGTTTTTAATTTCTCTATTTTTGTTGGTATGTAAATTCTACGCAAACATGTAAAATCACATTATACTAGTACAACTCATTGTTTCCCTGTCAAGTTTGTGAACTTAAACTCCAGTGAAATTGCTCAAAGCATCAATATAGTGAAACTGAAAGGATTTACAGTACAGTATTTAAATCCACATAGTCTTACCTTAAACTGCCTGGGCACAGTATAATTACATTTGCCAGACCACATTTCTTTAATCAGGTTAGCATATGCTTCAGCAATTTCTCCTTTTGTGCCATGTTGTCTCTCATAATTCAACTCATCTAGGTATTGGTTTGCTATGGGAGAATAAAGAGTGGAGACAGATATCAACAAGTCATTGAAAATGACACAGTCCCCGTAAATTTTTTGAAATTCTCTTTGTGCTCGTCATATTAAAGCGGAGGGGTTGTCGCGAGCGTGTCCTTGAAACTTGAGTCCCAAGTGACAAATACAACAGAATGTTTATTTACATCAAATTTGAACACGCGTTGCGTGACGACCCCTCCGGTTTAAGACACAGCAAAGAAAAACATAGATCACAAGTGAAAGTAAAACAAATTGACGTGCATGTCTATGTTATTGCACCTGCTAAAATTGTTTAAAGTATGTTTGAAAAAATGCAAGTCTGAGGATGGGAATGAGGCACTAAAATTACATTACCATACATCTCATGAATATGAATGCTTGTTGCCATGGTGCCCTACAACAAATCTTTACATGGGGCTTACAAAAACATATGTGTAATGACCAAATCTGATATTCTGGGATAGGGAATACAGCAATTGCAACTCTTTGTAATTGTATTGTAAGTTCTGGACTAAAGTGGCTAATAGACCCTTTGTACAAGTCAAGCGCCCTCTTGTGTTGAATAATATGGTGAAGGCAGTGTCCTCAAATTTGCAGTTTTAATAAATGTCAGTTCAAAATAATGCGTTGAATACAATTTAACGTTTTTCATGCCTCTAATTTAAATTTACATGGGAAGGGGTTTCAAACAATGGTGATCTATCTGTGAATTACACTTGCCCATCAACATCATAAAATTAAAAGAACTCCCCCCGCAGGGGGGGATAGTTCGTCAGCTTTTTAGTGTAAAACATCCATATCCCCATAACCATATCTGAGAGGTGGAAAGCAATCTCAGATATGCGAAAGGTGCTTGCTAGTTTTATTTTCAAAAAACTAGATGGCTGCCAGTCGGCCATTTTGAATAGAATCGCTAAACCAATGCATGTGCATATGTCCCACATAAAGTACTAGACACATGCAAAGAATAAATGGAATCGGTCCGTAGGATTCTGAAATATGACTCCAGACGGACGGACGCACGTACAGACGGTATCCTAACATGTATAATCTATGTACTAAATTTGAATGAAAACTGACAAAGCAAGTGCAAAGTCCAAAGGATTCTGAAATATGACTCCGGACGCACGGACAGACGAAGACTGAATTATAAGTCCCTGTTTTCGAACTAAGTTCGAACGGGGACTAATTAAACAATACTAAAAAAACTGAGGCTGATGAGATTTGTTTTATATTTTTCATAATCATGTTGCACTTTTATTCCAAGGTATGACAAAAAGCTTAGATCCACAAGTTCTTTCAAGAATTATTGAAGAAAAATTTGAATTTACAAACAACCAATATAATAAATATTCATGTTTCTGGTCATCATGATTGTCAAAAATGTATGCATCACAGCATTCATGAAGGTTTTTTGTCCAAACCAACAGAAGCTTGAGCATTTAAACCAGAAGCAAAACCAGAAGTATAGTCAATTTAACATACTAATGTCTTCCATGGATCTAAGCAAGGTGATTTTTTTCTTGTAGCATCATTAGTATATTATGACACATGACTTTTTGTGCTGATTAACAAAACACTTTGAACCATTAATCATATTGCACTGACATTTGGTATACATCATGTATATACAGAGTACATTGACTAAAATTAGAAAATAAAACTTAATGTCCCAAAATGAACAAATTTGACTAAGATTTGTATATATGAAATATCAAAGCAATGGGGCTAGCTGTTTTCAAGAAGAAGTCAAAAAAATTCACTAAAATTAGAGAATTCATATATTTTATTTTCGCTTGCAATCAATTTTCGCTATAGGAATGATTCAGTAAAAATAAAATCCAGCGAATATATCTTTTTCCTATATTTCACATTCAACTCGCCAGAAATCAGTGAAAAATAAATTCCATAGAAAACACCCAAAAACACCTTTTAGCGAAAATTTATTCCAGCTAAAATAAAGTATTTTACAGTACTTGGTATAATTTAAATCTTGCAATATAGAAATCAACGTGTTGCTAGCTTTTTGCTCTGTGAATGAGCTTACTGGCCATCAAAAGAAAGCATTTAGTGCTGTATCTGAGGGAAATGGTGTGTTTGTTGTAACGAAACTGGATGGGGCAAGTCGATATGTTACCAGTTTTGACAGTTTTGTCAGTTTATTAAAACATTGCATAATTAGTGTTAGTTTATTGGTTTGTATGTTTTGATTATGTATGTGCTTTGCTATTAAATGTAATTCAATGTATATCTTCCGTGTGCGATGTGTCTTTACAAACTAAAAATTAACTAATTATCATGCCAATTTGGGTAATTATTAATATGCATGGATTTCAACCAAAACCTAATCAAATCTGCGCATTAGCCACGAGCATGTAGGCACCAAGATTCCTTAAAAACTAACATACAGTTATTGAGAGATATCAGTGGAACGGACAAACACACACATACACCCCCACATACACGCCTACACACATACAGACAGGCTAACTGCAAAGACTCCCATTGTGTGCTTCGCACACGGGAGTAAAAAAATATAGCACATTTTGCGCTATAATCTATGTCATGATGTATAATGAATATATAAAATTTGAACATAATCAGTCAAAGCATGGCAACTAGAACATATGCAACTAGAACTGCATTCATTAAAACAAAATGGCGGCCATTTTTAAATCTGATCTGAAAAATAAAATGACGTGCATCAAGGTCCCATAATATCCAACGCATGTTTAAACAAAGTTTTAACAAAATCCATCCATAAATGATTTTTTAGCACAAAAATGGCCACCATTTGGCCATCTTGGATCAAATCGTGAAACAAATTGATGTGCATATATATAATATTATGTATGTGTGAAGTTTGATTGTGATTGGTTCAGGCATGTCTAAGATACAGGTCCGAACGCACACACGCACAGACACACGGACGCACAAAGGTCAAAACATAAGTCCCCGTTTTCGGACTGCGTCCGAACAGGGACTAATTAAAGTTTGAGTTACTAAATGTGGGCATTCAACAAAAACAAAAAAGTATATTGCCCGTAACTTGAAGTTCTGTTAACTGGTCATTGAACATCAAGTTACAATTTGGGCGTGGCTTCTCAAAAAAGGACGTAGTTTCTCAAATACGGCTCCAACAATTCAGCATCGATCTCTCTGTATTATGCTTTGAGAACACTATTATTATGCAAATACTCAAAGCTACCACATTTTGGAGTGAATAGTTCTTGTTTTGTCTTCAATATGTTATGTGTTGGAATAAACAGGACCTCATGGATTTGAATTTATGTCCCATGGAATTTCTATATTATTCTACATAATACAACCCTAATACACTATAAATACGCTAAACCCTAGACCACGTAGCCTACTCTACTGCCTAGTGAAGCAAACACTGATGATGTTGTTTGGGTCTCAGCAACATAGATTAATACTAACGGCAATATTAATTTGGTTTTCAGCATGTATGGGTAAAGTGCATGAAAGTTTGAAAATTCTTCAACGATTGGTCACAATTAATTAGTATGCTAATTATTTTATTAATATGCACATATTAATTAGAAGCTGTAATTTAGACATTGATCTATGCAAACAACAGTTACATAGCAAGTTTCACAGCATTTGTGTAAACACGATACACAATGAATATGCAAAAATACTAATCAATCATTATGCAAATTACCTATAATTAACAGATTTGTACCAAATTCTAATTAGGTTTGGTGTTCATAATATAGTATAGTATAAGTTTCATTTCAATCAAGCCAGTGGTGCTTGAGATATCAGTGGAATAAGATATGACACAGACACAAATACAGACTAAAAGACAGACAGACAGTGGTACAACATTACCTCCCATTTGTGCTATGCACACATGGGGGCTAAAAAGCTCACCAATTTTATAGAGCATATTTAACAGAAACATTTTCTTTTCTTAAATTTTAATAATGGATAATTTTCATTCTTGACAAATTCTCACTAAATGAATTGCACAACATCAACAATATTGTACACTCATGAGCTGGAACTCCATCATTCAGTCTTGCACATCAGCGATTTATATGTGCTCTGTACACAAATCTAACAAATGTGTAACATAAATTGTAGGAGGTATGATATACCTCAAAACTTTCCCTAGATTACTGCATGAATACAGGTGATGAATCCAGTCAGTTTGTGACATGTATAAAATATGAAAGCAAACTTACTTAAAAAGTAGTACGTCAGCGGAGGTACATTGCTCATACACTGGATAGCTGAATTCATAAAACATGTATTTCCTAAATTACTCAGTCCACATAAGCCTGGCTGTGTACCACTGGAACTAGTTGATCCATAACCATGGTAATCATAACCGTATCCACTTGCACTGAAAACAGAAATAATAGAAATTATTATGTACAGCTTGCAATGAGCAATTCATTTTCTTGACAAACTTTATTTAATTTTATGTTACCAAAATATATTGGAATATAATTATCTACTGCCACAGATGAAATAATCTGAACGTGTAATAGTGTGAATCAATCTGATTAAAATCTGATGTAGGTATGAGGCTCCAAATTTTTTTTTTATGATTTTTTTTTATGACCCTTTTCGTGTCCCTAAGAACTGATTAATGGCTAGTAAAACCAAAAAATCAACATATTCAAACTAAAATACAAATAAATATTATATAAAGGATCATAAAAAAAAAAAATTGGAGCCTCATACCTACCGGTACATTTTAATCAGATTGTAGTGTGAATATGCCAAAGGGAAAGCATTCACACCCACATTCACACAATTTGTTGACAATCAATTTTGGCTCTAATTTGATACAAGGGGTATATTTGATAAACAAATATTGGATTGGAATGGAATTTTGAAAACACACTTTAATCAACTAAAGAAATGATGGATAAAAAAATAAATGTTGAACAAAAGCAGTCTAAAACTTAATATGCACTTTAATACTGGAAATTTACAACAAAGTGTGATTTCATGATGCTGTTGTACAAGAAATATACAAGGTGCTTTATATCAGGGGTGTAGCATTCACAAAATAGCCTCAGTTATGCTTCGCAACAGCAACATCATCATCTGCCTCCTTGTAAAGAGAACTACAATGCAAAAAGTTTCATTTCAATAAATGACATGAAATATCCTTTGTAATATTTTTTAGCTCAATAACAAATAAATATATGAAAACTCTCAATAATGTTTGGCTATTTGCAGAGACTTATTGAATATCATGCTTACCTGTAACTATATTTACGATATTATAGGATGCATATATTGGAGACCAGGTAGTTACTTCAGCCTGTGTGGAGGATGGTGGTTTCATAGGGAGTGGGGTCACTCGGTTTTGACTTTGGAAGTAAGAGGTGTCACCTCATTTCTGAATTATGGTATAGGGGTTCAATGTATTTTGGTTTTGAGTGGCCAGACCAAATCACTTACATTATAAATTACAAAACTAATACAAGAACTTTGATATATAAAACACAACATAATTTCCATATTTTGTAACAATAACAATTTTATAGGGATTAGTGCACAATATAATTTATATTTAATGTTAAATTGTAATATATGAATCTTCCGAGGCTGAGCAATAACCTCGATTTTGCAGGTCAAAGGAAGAAACATTACAACATTTGTTTGTGAATTGCGGTAGTTCACATGTATTGTGGAATTTATTGTTTAATCTATGGGGAACAAAACAAATACCAAGCAATGTTTTTAACTATTCTATTCATTATTTTAATCGTTCATCGTAAAAAAAAAAATGACTGTAAATTTAAAAAAGTCATATCTTTCAATTCTGTAAAAATGTCACACATGCAAAGAATTTCACTCCCAAGTGCCCACAAACCTTAATGCCAGTGAAAATAAATGGTTTAATAGCATTTTTTATTTCTCAATCACAGGGAGCGAATTATTGTAAAGATGTTTAATGTAAGAAATGTTATCATGCAGTGCAATAAACTTTTTCTACATCTTCTGAAATGAAAACATACTAAAGACATCAAGCCATGCATGGCAAAGTCCCTGTTAGTTATCAAATTTAAGATATAAATATATATATAATTTTGTTTATAGTAATATAGTTGGAACATAAACATGTCAGAAGTATGGATCTAGAAGATGATGCTTGATTATGATGATTTATTTATTTATTTATTTATGAACAATTAACAGTTACACAGAAAGCATGGCACAGTTGGAGGCGTGGCTTGTTCAGAATTTGTCAAGAGCCAATCACATGACCACGCGAATTTCACCCACCCCTCCCCTTCCAGGCTGAAGTAACTGACTACATATGGTCAAAAAATTCACATGTCAAAAAAAATAGATGACAATTCACCTTTATTTTCGATCAAATGAAAAATTTCAAAATTTAGTTGTGTTCTTATTTGAGGTACCTACCCTTTGATTGGTGCAGCAGATGACGTTGATCTATCCTCAATGCTACAGTACTGGACTGTTTGGAACACGGTTAGCGCCGTTGGTGGATTTGCTATATGCTCCTTATATTCTTGCAAGGTCTTGACCCGGTGAGCGGAGGAAACTTTGATTTTTGTGTGTGCTTTAATGCAAGTCTCGCAAAAATACTGTGGACAGTCTAAACATACGTGGGACACAATTTTCGTTTTACATACGTCACAGTTACAGGCATTGGGAGAGCTGAATTTACTTCTTTCGTTGACAAGATCTATGACAGACACCATGAAATGATTCGCCTTGAAATCGTTGATGTCAAAGTTGCATCTTGATTGACATATCGGACAGCAAATAATTTTAGTATCCGTTTTTTTCACCAGATCAACTAAACACTGCTTACAGAATGTGTGCAGACATGGTAGTTGCGTTGGTATTCTATATTGCTCAAGGCATATTGCGCAGGAGATGTATTCTTCGTTGATTTTCGCCAGGAACTCGCTCATTTCGGTCGAGACCGCCATATTGTACACTATACTACCGGCCTCGTCCCAAGTTTTAGACGCGAACTAAACTTGGATACAGTTTTTTAGTTGTTTTTGGTGGTTTTTTTTCAATAAAATATAATATTATATCGGAGCGGTTTTTCACAAACTATCGAAAAGAATATTTGCGTTGTGTCGTCACCGTAAGACGCCGAACTGCAGCGTCAATGGAATATTTGCTTCAATCTCCTTCCCAGAGGCCTTTGCGCTTTTCGTATTTGCTTATGAAGTTTTGATCTTGACGCTGATTGGTTAAATATTGCATCATGCACTGAACCCTTCGCTTGTTCCCGGCGTCCCTTGCGAATGGCAAGTATAACGCATTTTGTGGCTTGTACGCCGTGACACTTGAGGCGGAAACCAGCCAAACTGAACCCCAGATCAGTGTCGCAAGAGGGCGTCTACAAAGAACAAAAGTCTCCTGACTCTTGTTTGTTGCACAGTAATCTCGTGCGGACATCCGGGCATTTTCACCGCCTGGCAACCATCACGGTGAAAACAAAGACTAAAACTGTACTTTGGAATGGTTGTTACGAATCCCCTGAACAGTAAAACAAGATCAACCTTAATAATAATAATAATAATAATAATAATAATAATAATAATAATAATTGTATTAATTGTATAATGGCCTCCGGCCCATTACAATCATACAAATTAATTATTGACAAGAAATAAATTTATGTTACAAAATATGTATGAAAATATAGATGTAGAGGGTGTCAATAGATAATATAAGCACTATATAATGTGATGGGGATATTAATATATATATATATATATATAAAGATTCCTCTCATTAGTAAATAGCGCCCTCACTCAACAAATTTTAGAATGAGTGGTTGGTCAAAAGTTTGATGAGTCAGGTGACATCTTTATAAATACTTTGTAAAATTACATACACTTTTCCGTTGATACCATTATTGACCAGTCTAATCAATAAAAAATCCCTGTTAACCGAGTCGAATGTCTTCTGGAAATCTATATAGAGGCAATACAATTTCCCCCCTTTCCTGGCTAACTGTTTCTGAATTATGGCATATAATGTAAATATTTGATCAATAGTTGAATAGCCCTCCCTAAATCCAGCCTGTGTCTCTGGAATTATATCAAAAACCCTTGCCCATTTTGATAGTCGTGCTTCAATGATACTGGTGAAGATTTTTCCAAATATACTCATGAGTGATATAGCTCTATAGTTACCGGGATCATTTCGACTGTTTTTCTTGTTGATAGGAATAATAATACCTTTTGACCAACCTTCTGGAAAAATACCAGTTTTAAAAAATTAAGTTAAAAAGAGCATTCAAAAATGTTATCGACACATCACATGAAAATTTAAAAAATCAGCGATTAAAAGGTCAGGACCTGCAGATTTGCCATTTTAACTTCAGTAAGATGCTCTCGATCTATGTTATTGTTACATGAATCCTGGTTATACAGTTTTTCAAAGTACATGACCCAATCTTGTAATGGGATTATAGATGTCTGATTTTTACTCTTATTCTTTCTAATAGTGTTTCAGATACATTTTTCACTTGTTATGTTTTCTATAATTGTATCCTGCAATTTTTCGTTATATGTATGTTTCTTTTTTCTCACCAGTGAGCGAACTGAATTACGGGCACTTCTGTAGTTATTAGTTATTGTACTTGCATAATTTCTCCCGATTCTTTTAAAATATCTGTAAATTGGGTAACTGTTTCGTTTAAATTATGAGCCCCCCGTTTAACATACATACAGACATGTGTTTGCACATAGACAGAAGTGAAAATTATTACGGAAAATGTCCCTAGAATGGCGTGGAATATCAAAATCATACTGCATATAATTAGGATCGATTCCAATGCTATAACGAGCATCATCATGTAACATATAATCAGGGTCAGATGCGGTTCTAGCATTGAAATCCCCAGCCATTATTATGCTAATATCACCAGCATTACATTGTAACAAAGAATTGATACCATCCATTACGTCATCATTCTGTAAATACCACTTTGAGCCTTCTGGAGGGATATATGTAGAAACAAGCAAAATGTAATTTTCAAAACCAAAAAATAGACTATCTAATAACAAAATCACCGCCCCCGTGGTTTCAGGAAGCATTCGTTTAACCCCCTTTGAATAACTTTTTTTAACTTAAGTGACGACACCACACTTGCTTTTCCCCTGTTCTTAAATTTCACAGCGGGGCAATTAAATGCTACATAACCAGAAAACAAATTTACATCATCTATATCAATACACCATGTTTCAAGTAAACTAAATACATCAAAAGTATTACAAAAACAATGAAAATCTGTGTCATCTAGTTTACATAACAGACCATGCACATTCCATGACATAAAATACATTGCTGCATGTGCACCTCGTAAGTTTGAGCCTTGGCCACATTCTTAGTTATTGTGTTGGCGTAGTTGTTTAACAGCTTGGCTAGCTTCGTCATAGATGTAAACCAATCGAACACCGGATGGTTTGTATACAATTAACTTATCATAGCGTACGGAAACTTTATTACTCCGGTCATCTTAAAAAGTAACAACGAGTCGCGATATGCAAATAGTTTCTTTTCATGCGAATTCGTTTCGAAAAGTCTTCCTGAATAAAAATATCAGACCCTTTCAGTTTGTATGCGTTTTTCCTTATTTCTTCTTTATCTTTATAATCATTAAACTTAGTTGCAATTAGCTTTGCTAACAATACGATGCTCTCTTTCAATTCCTATCTCCCTGTCTATTCCCAACCTGTCTTTTATAATTTTCCTCATCTTTATCTCGGATTGTTCCCATGTTTCATTTCTCTCATCTTGCTTAACACCAGAGAAAATCAAATTACATCTTCTTGTTTTGTTATCCAAATCATCGTAGTCATCTCCCATTTCCTTCATCATGTCGTGCATCTGTTTTAACTCCGACCCTAAATTTCTGCTCATTTCATGGCCACTGTTCCTCCTTAATCTATCAATATCTTCACGCATAGTAACCATGTCATCTTCTATATTATTCATTCTCCCTTCAAACAGCTCAAAGCGCTTATTTATGTTTTCTAATACATTGGAAATGCCCCGCAATTGAACTTCCATTGTGTCCTTTAGTTGTTTAATGTCCTGTCGTACTGGGTCGTCTAAATTCGATTTACTTCTCAAATTTCTGGGCACAGATCTAGAAGCAGTACCTACACACGAATTGGTGACGTCATAAAATACATGACCTTCAATCGGGGTCGTTTCCTCGGTATATACGAATTGGTATATACAAATTACAATAAAGATACTTAAGACATTACACATAAGGTAAAACAAATCACGTGACAATATAATGATAATAACGGTAATAAATCCTAGCTTAACAGTTGAAGAGAACGCTCATATAGTCAGTCGGGTGACGCCGAGGGTCACGAACTGTGTTGCAAAATGGCCGTGTGGTTGAAACTGGGTCATGGCGTGACGGGTGAGGAAGACATCATTAAACACTCAAAATCACAATAAAACGGGGAAGTGATTGCATATTACGGCGTAGCTACCATGAGAAATAAAAAAACGCCCAATACAAACGACATGGGTTCGAATCACACTAGATACACACTCACCAGAACCGAAGCAATCAGAAACCAGCAATCGTTTTGGCTTTTCCGTTCAACTCATCGGAGCACTAGAGTAGTTAGAAAAATGAACACCACTTAACGACCAACGTCGTAGCGTGGTACACAAGCGTGCCATCAAAATAAAACAAAATTAGCTTGAAAAGACAGTGGGTTCGAGTCCCGCTCAGAGCTACCGTAAAAACGTAAATCAAATAAACTGAAATCTCTCAAACCGTAAACAAGTAAACAAAGAACGTCGCAAAAAATAATAAACCTCACAAAACTGCACCATACAAAACTGAATGAATAAATAATAAAATAACTAACGTCTTAAACTGGACGACGCGCAATTTGTTCAACAGTTTCCAGATTGTGACAAGAGATAAACAAGACCCAAGTCAAGGTAAGTTTTGTTAAAGTGTCGATGGCGTTCCCTATATTACGAAAACAATTCAGGCAACAGACGAATATCTTCTGTGGTGTTGTTGAATTTATACCGTGTCTGCGGAATTGTTGATTGAGGGTTCGAAGCCAGCAGTTAACGTTTTGTTAGAAAGTTTCACAATTAAATCAAATATCCAATGATACCAGTATATTTATTTCATTATTTTAACAACTTGCAATGGTGGAAGTTGGTCAAACACGAGTTCTTACACCTAAATAAGTATCAAATATTTGTCGACACATTTATTCTCTCAACCTTGTAGAGGTGGAAATTAATTAAACAACAGGTATTTACTCACAAATATAATGGTCAATATTTGTCCATACATTCATTCTGTCAATTTAAGAACTAGTAATTGTTGGAATTAATCAAATGAGAGTTGTCTACACCAAAATAAGTTTCAAATACTTGTCCATACATTTATTCTCTCAATTTAACAACTTGTAATGGTGTAAAATAATTAAACGAGAGTTGTCTACACCAAAATAAGTCTAAAATATTTGTCCGCACATTTATTCTCTCAATTTAACAACTTGTAATGGTGTAAAATAATTAAACGAGAGCTGTCTACACCAAAATAAGTCTAAAATATTTGTCCGCACATTTATTCTCTCAATTTAACAACTTGTAATGGTGTAAAATAATTAAACGAGAGCTGTCTACACCAAAATAAGTCTAGAATATTTGTCCGCACATTTATTCTCTCAATTTAACAACTTGTAATTGTGGGAATTAATCAAACGAGAGCTGTCTACACCAAAATAAGTCTAAAATATTTGTCCGCACACTTATTCTCTCAACCTTGTAGAGGTGGAAATTAATTAAACAACAGGTATTTACTCACAAATATAATGGTCAATATTTGTCCATACATTCATTCTGTCAATTTAAGAACTTGTAATTGTTGGAATTAATCAAATGAGAGTTGTCTACACCAAAATAAGTTTCAAATACTTGTCCATACATTTATTCTCTCAATTTAACAACTTGTAATGGTGTAAAATTATTAAATGAGAGTTGTCTACACCAAAATCAGTCTAAAATATTTGTCCATACATTTATTCTCTCAATTTAACAACTTGTAATGGTGTAAAATAATTAAACGAGAGCTGTCTACACCAAAATAAGTCTAAAATATTTGTCCGCACATTTAGTCTCTCAATTTAACAACATGTAATTGTGGGAATTAATCAAACGAGAGCTGTCTACACCAAAATAAGTCTAAAATATTTGTCTGCACACTTATTCTCTCAATTTAACAACTTGTAATGGTGTAAAATAATTAAACGAGAGCTGTCTACACCAAAATAAGTCTAAAATATTTGTCCGCACATTTATTCTTTCAATTTAACAACCTGTAATTGTGGGAATTAATCAAACGTGAGTTGTTTACATCAAACTAAGTATTAAATATTTGTTGAGACATTTATTCTCTCAATTTAACAACTTGTAATGGTGTAAAATAATTAAACGAGAGTTGTCTACACCAAAATTAATCTCAAATATTTGTCCACACATTTATTGTCACAATTTAACCACTTGTTAATAGTGGAAATTACTTAAACGCGACTTGTTTAATCAGTTGACATCAATGCAACTTACTCGCAGACAGTGCACAACAGAGTATCATTGTTGAGCAATTATAAACAGGAACGTGTCTTGGCATTAGGGTAAGGGTCGGGTCAGGTATGGGCAACGGAATTATTAACAGGAACGTGTCTTGGCATTAGGGTTAGGGTCGAGTCAGGTATGGGCAACGCAAATGGCAAACACCCAATTGGCAAGATGTACACTAACGGGTTATGGCATGCATATAGTTTACACAAGTAAAAACACAAAATTGGCAATTTTTTGGACAATTGTAACTCAATAATAGAAATATGTTGTATTTCTATATATATACACACTATATAGTCTTATCAAATGCAAATACATCCAGTCAATCCATTGTGGTCTTGTGGGTCAGTTCTCTACATAGTGATCAGGAGGACCTGGGTTCAATTCCCTTGCCTGCCCATCTTTTTTTCGCAAACACCATTTGGCAATAAAGCTAAATATGACAACAAATTATTTAATTTGCATGACTACCCACATAGCTCAGTTGATTTATACTATGTCAGCAATGTGAGCGATCGCTGGTTCGAATCCAGTATGTTTAGTTAGATTTTTGAATGCTAGTGAAGACAGTGTCCTATGAATAGGACTTAAATCCTAACTCCTGTGTGAAGACACTCGTGGTACAGTGGACAAGACAGTGCGCTGGGAACTCAAAGATCGCAAGTTCGAATCACGGATTGGACACTCCTACAAAAGACATGAAAGACGTTAAAATCATAAACAGCGGATTCAAAAACTCAAGTCAGGAAAACAGAACACAAGAATACTACCCCACGTGGAAGCCAGCCGAAGTCGTCGAAGAACGAACACAGTTGACAGCTGTAGGTCACGTGCAACAACAGACACGATGAGCATGGCTGCTCTCCAAATGGGTCCCTTCTTTTGTATTGACCCCCTAAGGATTGCTAATCCCCCTTTCTAACTCTTCCCCCAAAAATAATATATCGCCCCTTTTAAAATGTAATGACCCACAAATTAATGAATATTCATGAGCACAGAAACTGCTACGTCATGAATAAATTAGCATAATTTTTAAAAAAATTTGCATAAAGTGTAGGTACTCCTTCTGGAGCTCTGCCAATTTCTGCGTGTACCCCCACCGACCTCATCCGAGTCACCATAGTTTGGACCAGGGTTCACTTCCACATTACCAATTACTAAGAGACAGAATAGGCATGTCCGAACTGCTAATGTTGTTTTACCACATAACAATAGAGAACAATAGGTCACTGCCAATATGGCGAAAGTACCGTCACCTTTACTCAGTTTCCCGCCACTAAATCTGCCTATTCTTGTTCTATAGGTAATCACATCCACACCCATCATCAAAACATGTCACTATATACCTCGTTAGACGGAAACGTTGTCAGATCCTACCGATCGTGTCTCAAATTCGGCAAAATTCAGGAAAGATGCGGAGCTCCAACGTAAACGATGCACTGCCACTCACGCCCTCAACACCAACCCAGATCAACCTTATTACATGTAATAGTACAGTAATAATATCTTTATTACACCATGTAATGAGAAAACAATGTTAACTTTATCTTAGGCACCAAAAGTAATAGAGGAATACTTAAAACAACAAGTAACATGTAGAATGCTGTGTGGGTAATATTTTTATATTGATTTTTGTTGCATTTACAGCAAATAGTTACCAAACAATGAGAAATCTATAGGATTGGATATACTTCTGTACTGGCATACTTCAAGCCTGCCTTACCGGTGCTTATACCATGATTTAGTTACAGCTTTATTAAGAATTATCATTACAATAGAAAACAACAGACTGGCACTCACATGTTAATACAGAGTGCAATTCCTGGGATTGAAATATTTGGTTAACATATATTTTGAAGTCACTTATGTAGGCAATGAATAACTTGGAATAAAGACAAGGGAGTTAATTTAATTTTTTATTTCAATTACTCTTGAAGTTACATAGAATATTTGGGGTGGGGATATAGTGTATATAGTGGGCAGGTGTTGGTGTCATGTGATTTGTTTATTTAAATTTCTCATGAATATCTGAGTTACCAAATAAAACTATAAAAACGTTAGGCAGAATTTAACACAATTAAAGGGCCGCGGTGGCCGTAGCACTGCGCGTGTTCGAATTTCATATACACTATGAATTTTACACGCGTTGTGTGCGTCGCTATGAACCCGATATCGAACAGGACGCGGCGCGACGACCACCGCCCGTTAAGGTAGTTTGCTACCGTCTACCGAATATTCAGAATATATGGTCACCGAACTAGGCTTTCTGCAAAACGACCACGAAAAATGCGTTTTTAAAAAGTTTACAATTGATTCCTATGGCTGAACCATTCATCATATCTTAAAATTTTGTTCGGGGACCTATGCTAAAAATGATATTTAGGGTTATGAGAATTCCGAATATTAGTATAAGTTATCCATGGAATAATGTGTTTATGTGGAAGATGTTCCAAAATGGCAGCTTTTTAGATTATTGTCGGAGTAATTTCTTAATCATTTATCTGTGAAGCATTGTAATTGAAACATACAATATTTGTTAATCGCTGTATTCATTTTGTTTTATACAAGTTCAATAATACTGTATTGTGACTTATACATTGTTTCAAAATACGGATTCTGAGGTGAGACGACGACATGAATACGAACGTGGTAGAAACCACTGCAGTGTGTTCTTTTGTTTCAATTGTTTACACGGCCAAGAGTTTATCGATGTATATCAAGGGCATACTGCCAGTTCTGTATTATTTTTACAATTTGTGTTATATCGTTGATATCAAGTTGTAAGTCTCCGGATTGCCAGCGGGTTTTCCGTTAGTGAATAAATTCTGAGTTTTTATTAAGTCGTTCCTCTGTGGTGATTGGTGCTGGTTGTGTAGCAGATAATTGTGCATACTATATTTCGTTATATTTCCATAACCGCAACGTATCGTCCACTACAATTATTTTGTATATGTGTTCTTGGAAACACGTCCTTCTTTCTCCATAAAAACGTTATGAGTGATGTGAACCATCACACACTTTCTACAATCTATTTCGGGTGCAGATATGGTGTATTGATAACAATTTTTGTAGAAACGCATTTTAAAGCGTGTCTCTGATACAAACAATTTTCAATATGTAGATTGTGCTGTGATAGTAAATACTTCATTAAAACATGTTTCCAGTTGAATTGCAATCTAAATAATAATTGTGTAGACAGATTGGAATAGTTTTAGTACTCTTCATGATATGAAAAACACATTTCATATATTTTGACCCGCATTTTGCCCCACCCACCAAACAAGCCAAAAGTTATATTAGTTACACTAATTAAATCACACCCAGACGTGCTGTGACTGCTAGATACGACAACACTTGGCGATTTTAATTGAGAAACATTATTGAATGGTCAAGATTAAGATGAAAATTAGCAAAGTATTTTGACGAAGTCAGACAACCAAGGCTAAATACAATAGTACTAGCTATGCTGTGTAAACACGACAGATTTTCTGCATAGAAGGAATATATTACTGTCATTAAATGTAGTGAGTGGAAAACACTGACTTTATTTCTAATTCATTCACCATACACAGATATAGCTAGTTTACACGATGCAAGGTGAAAACAATTTAATCGAGAGTTGCCTAGATCCGCAGCAAAGCTTCGCAGATGCATGAACTAACATAAGTACGCCCTCACACACTGGGTTTCAGATAAAACTCGATGATTCGGGTTACGAACGCGTTATAGGGTAATTGACAGTATAAGACCATCAGATGCTAATGTCGCTCCAAGTGATACTTATATATATATATATCATAGGATGAAATCATCCTCGTTGTATTCTACATTAATCTTAACCAATTTCTTTCAACAGATGCCAAGAGCGTTATTTAAACTATGACAAATGTAAATCGATTATTGGACAGCTGCGATTACTGTCGAACTATACACCAGTCATTTTGAAATCAGTTGCCAGTATTATGAGGTCACATGATCTGGAATGTCTGTATGTCGCATACCACCGACGAACAGGTGAGAACACACATTGTCTACTGAAACAATATTACAAATGATCTGTGTAATAAACGCACTATACTGCTTGGGTTATATATCATTTTCAGCACAAAACGATGGCGTGCCTATGTAACAGTACATAAACACTGCTCAGTACGACTCGAATAATAACACAATCAATGTGGTGCATTAATATGTGGTATATTAACATATGGTATATTACTATGTGATATATAACATATGCTGATTGTCCCAAGTTGCCATGATCACTTGCGGATCCAGAAATTCTGTAAGGGGCGCTCCTATTGACGTGGCTGGGCTCGTCGATTTTTTTTTGCGGGCTGAAAGGGAAGCCTGGCGCGCCTCCCCCTAAATCCGCGCGTGATGATATCTTTTGTTAGATGTCATATCATTTGTTGATTCCGTTTCATGTGTCTACAGGGGATTCTGCCACTTTTGCGAACAACAATTCGTTTGTATACTCGAGATGATATTATTCCAGTAAAAAGAAGATACTACAAAGGAGATACCTATATATGGTCATTGATTGAACATTACATTACATTACATTACATAATTATTCTAGTATCATGAACATGTGTGTATGTATTGCTGGGTTTTACTACACGTATGTTCGTCTCTCATACAGGGGCGCAGTTGTTTTTTGCTTGTGCCATATCGAATTGGTCTCAGTTTGTAAAGTACTGTCGATCAGATGGAACAATTGACATACGAGACTTAAAGGGACTACTGATGAATTTTCGCCTACCAGTGTGAACTACCAGGATGACGTTCAAGTTATCCACTAAAGTAATTATATGTCAAACACTGCATTTTTGAACAATTTGGCAGACTTTGACATTCGACGTCAGTGTAGTATATATACATAGCAATAATTATACAATCAATGTTCTTACAATTCGATACACCAGTTTTAAATTTGGATGCACCATGTTGAATGATATATGTTGAGATATCCCTGAGTTTTATCACGTTTACAATATGTGCATCCAGACCTTATATAGCCATTAAATGCTCTGATACATTATCTGGGGCAATCTTTAATAATTCTTTAGTACAATTAACTGGTATGTTGATTTGATACGTTTGTATGTGCCATCAATCAAACTAGAACGTCTTTGCTAGGGACATTAAACAAGTGCTCCAAATAACAATAGTGGAATCCTGTTTGGCTGTCTTGTGTACGACAGTGATAAACAATGGTGTTAGTATGAATAAAACGTGATGTTATAGTCATATTAATTTACTTTCTTTTCTATGAGAAGACATGTTGTCAGCTTACATAATGGTTTAATTTATTTCTGATATAGTAGTATCAAAAACCATAAAACTGCCAACACAAAATGGTTACCAAGTATGGATATATTCATTCCAGAGTAATATGTTGCTAACATGTCGATTTTCCAATGCGTAGAATGTCAATAATTTTGTGAGCGACTACTTACCCCACGCTGACCATACATAAGTTGGTATAATAGTCGTTATGAATTGAAATGTACGACTTTTCAGGTTAAATTTGGGTATTTACATACTCAGTGATACAGATCGATTTCACTGACTATTTCAAGTCATTGAAGTGATGGTGATGGTGGTGTCTTCGATAGGTTTGCTATGTATGTATGATTTTAAATACTTGTATTTTTTCGATTTTGTTAATAAAATCAATTGTATCTTTGATGTACATGTGATAGATCAATTGTGACACTTTATATGTGGGACCAGAACATCCATTGAGTAATCATTTGGTCTTCCAACGACTATATCGCCCTCTAGTGGCGGTTTATGGATTTTACAGCTAATGAACAGTTGTGCTAACTCTGTAGTTATTAATAACACCGTGTTCACGTTTGTTGTCACATTAGTAGGACACAGAACAATGAATATACTAAATGTGTTAATTACTGTATTTTTTATACATAACCCGTGTTGAGTCATATTAAGTGTGGCAATGTCTGTCATTACGTGTGATACGTACATTTCTCAATGCATTATACATTAATAATCAGAGCGCAATAGTATTTAGGTTCATTTTTACTGTTCGACATAATGAGAGCAACATACGCAGCCAGTAGTGTGAACTTATAGTGGAAGGAAAAAGTAGTAATACATATAGCAGTGAAATGAAAATAGTAGTGACATGCATGACAGGAAGAGTAATTTAATTCTGTCAAACATACTTCCTTCGGTAAGGAAATTTAATTGCATAACATTTTACAATATGCTTACACCCAGACACCATTTTTCACATGTCACTGAATGTAGGACTTTGTCCCCCGCCATTAGAGGGGGGTATTGGTAGCTACTTTTCAAATTGTAATTTTTGAGATACAGAACAATAACCCGCCACAGATAAACTATGACAGCATTATAAAACACACAGTGATGGGTTAAATTAAAAAGAAACAAGAAATATAAAGTGTCTCCTACCTTTGAAGGAGTGCATTCCCATACCTGTACATGCAGCAAAACATGTTACCGGGAGCCTTTTTTCTGAGTTCCCCTCAGAAAAAAAAAAAACTGTGAGGGCGGCCGACTTAAGAAAATTATTTATTGTCATAACACAATTATTGGTCAATGAATAATATAATTAACTACATTGGCCACTGTTTTGTGTTACAAATAGGACAATCCATGCAAGATTATTACATATTGATAAATGTATATTGTATATCAGTGTTTAAAGTCTTCAAAATTTGATATTCTCTAAAATGCAATGAATTTTACGTTATTAACCGTGAAAGTGTTTATATTTGTATGTCTACTTTGCGATATTCCAGCTGTAATGATAGAGGTACTCATAATATACACACTTGCACCATTGGTAACTTAATAACCCAAATAGTTAAGAAGATAACTCGGTTGGCTATGATATTAAAGGGCAGTGTTCGTCGCACAGCGCGTGACAGCGTTTCGTGTAAACAATGTATTTTAAATGCGCTGTATAGGTCGCAATGAGTCATATATCAGCACGACGTGGTGTGACGACCACAGCCTTTTAATTAGAAGCTATCCACATTTCAAAATTGCATTCCAATGATGTCTCTGTATACACACAAAAACAAACGATTTATAAAATCAGCCTGTGGTGGCACAACTCTCGTGCTAAGAAGCCATTCCTTTGCAGACAAGTTGCGGTATTTGTCCATTCTATTAACGCAAGGTTAACCTTTCAAAACGTATGCACGAATGCTTGCAATGAGACAATGCCCAGTACAGCAGCATTATAGAAATTTGTCTTCGGTCACCAAAATAAATCTCATTGTAAACATTTGCCTGTACTATAAGCGGTGAGTGGGATTTTAATATAGTATACCCACAGGCCATGGCGATCTATTCTTGTCAATAGCGGAACGACTATGTCCCAGTACAGGACCTTACCATTGCTCAAAATACTAGAAATTATATATATAAATATAATACAGTTAGTAATGTAAAGCAAGAATATGTCATTAATTTTGAGTATTCACGCTCAGAAACCCTGAAAAATCGCTAATACTTGTTTCAGAGTCCTAATGAGTAAAACCACGAAAAAGCACAAGTGTTGATATTGGGTCACATATATTCTTAGTTCAACAAAGAAAAAATTTAGTTATGTGTATACGCGCATGTTGAAATCCCGTTGGCTCTCATCCCTTAATATACATTACGACAACGCAAGATGAGATATGCCTTAAGTGGATTAAATCATTAGCCCAATATGATCTCATAGTTCAGGAGCACACGCCATTGGTGGGAGAATGATGATTAGACTTGAGAGAATATGATTGACTCTGTATGATGTTGTACTACATTAATTCAGTGAAGTTGAAAATATTTCCAACTTGTTCTTCCCGGGGCGACTAAAACACATATTGAGGTTGGCCATGATAGAACTTTTTTCTTGGTATGAGCTAGATTACATTTTAAAATGCTCAGTAGTGATGTTTGATTGTCACAGTGCAAGGCCTGCTTATCGCAATGGAGAGGGCCACCCACAGAACTCACTGGACAGGGTTTCTTTCACTGCTAGAATAGGGTGACAGGGCAATAGTACTGGAAATGAAATGCATCAAAATATAGAGTTAAAGCTCCTGGCTTTAATACATCTCAAAATAATTACAAGAAATAAAGCACAGAAAAATACAATGAATAAAGTCATTGGGGGGTTGCTTAGGAAAGTGTGCATTGGTGGGCGACAGTCAATGGCTTCGGCAACACAACGACGAAGAAATACAGTCTTGCTTGCAGAGACACGCTGCTATTCTGAAGGGCACCGCTGAAAGCAGGAGATCGCAGAGCAGTTCATACAAGTCTCACAGAATGATGGTTGTAGCCTGTATCACTTGTCACACAATATCGTAGCAGCACACACAGGATACCAAGTTGAAATGATGGACTCCAACTGTCCTGAGTCTGTCCAATTTATAGGCACGATTCAGTGTCACCACCTGGGTTTCCACATGAGCCAATCAGAATGTGATCTTGCTAGCAGCTGTGTCACGTAGGCAACTCAGTAGATCATAAACATCATTTGTTATTCAAATAACAGCACACCCGGTAGATTCATATTCTGCTTCGAAAGTTGTAAACATCCTTTGTTATGAATATCACAAGCACACCTGGTAGATTCCAACTGTTCAATCAGTTCAATCACCTTTATCACACAACAATGCACATCGTTTCTTCTTATGATTCCATGCACACTTCCATTTGCAGGGTTTGAGGTAATGTGACAAAAACATAAAATAAAGGATGCTGACAGGGATGTAGGGTCATAGGATGAGAATGGTACGAGTGGACCATTGCAACAGGTGTGCATGGATTCCCTGTCACTGAAAACAAGGGTATCCCAACCAGAAATCTAACTGTCAAATTAACAGTGAATCATTTTTTGAGGGATTAACGTTTTGGCTAAATGTTAATCAGGGACCTAACTCTGAATCAGAAACTTTTCAAGATCATCAGATTTGAGGATACCACCTAAAGCAAATAGAAGTTTAAAAGATTCAACTAAATCCTTCTAAATAAACATGGTACACTAGTCTAGAAGAGGAAGGATTGAGCAAAAGGAAACTACACAGGTATGAATAGACACAAAGCAACTAGGCATATCCATGCGAATGATCACAAAATTGACAGTTTGATGTTGCGGCAGATAGATACAGGGAAGGAATATTTGGAAGATCACTGCTAAAGCTTACTGGTGCCTACCAGCGTAAATTATGCATTTCCCATGGAGTTCAGAATATTAGCTGTGTTTCTGCGAGTTCGAGTATACATGTGGTGGGTGCCTCCAGTTTTAATAAATTTCAGTTTCCTGATGAGAAAGTATATTGATTTGAAACAGATCAATTGAGAATATTTTTGGACAGGGAAAAACACAACACAACACAAACAACCTATAGTGTTTAACTATACACATATATGCCTTGTATTCACGGTTCAGTGTAGCTACTTGTCTTATTGTTCTCAGGAACCAGCAGAGACAATAAACTGAGGAATTGTAAATCATTACACGCAACAAGTAATGTCAGACAGCTTAAATCAATTGCAGCAGCACAGTCTATTCTACCAATCGTTAACTTGTTTTACTGCGATTGTTGTACATTTTCCACAAATTTTCTTTCGTGGCTCGATGCAGTGCCGTACGTACATGGTTAATGTTGTAAAACATGAAGAGACTCGGAAGGCATACCAGCAACTATCATTTACCATTCTCGCAGTTCTGCTGACCAATCATCACAAAACATTTTAATAAAGTATTTCAAGTAATTCACCCTAATTGCTGCAATGCTGCCATTTCAATATTTAAAGCAATATCGAAATTTTGAAATTCCACCTGCTGCACGTAAATGTGTCAGTAAAATTACCATCGTTTCTACACTTGTCTTCATATTCAACTTACAGCATTGTCAGTTATATTTCTGTCACAAAATAACAATTATTTCTCTAAAGTTAATGGTTATTCTAGAATATATATATATTACTAGGAAAGTTGAGGCCAACAATTATTTATGAGTTATAAAACACTATAGAAGCATATATTTTACACTGACATTTAACTTCACTTTTTTGGTATTTCGCAAATTTATATTGTTATAATACATGTTCACATGAATTTAATTTAGCGGTTTTACTTAGCGAAAAATATAATTAAAAAACAAACAAACAAGAAATAAATAGTTTTGTTTGCTGTTGACATCCTGTTCCCATTGTTTATTTACGAATTGGAACTTGGTGGGGGTCTTTACATTGTGCTTGATGTGTCATGAATTTGTTTTTGCGTATCTGTTGGTCGACTTAATTAGCTGATTATTAGCGAATTGCTGTGTTATGTCTGTCATCGTTTAGGTCTATTTGAAGTTTTGGACGGAACTTAGCTCAGTGATTTGGAACTAATTACCAGATAACCGCCGCTTTTTAGACTACTCATTTTGACAGTTTATATCCGTAGTTATTAATGTAGTGAACGATTAATCAAAAGATATGACGTATGCAGTACTTAGTGTGATTGGCTTTATGATTGAAGGTTACGCCCTAGAGTCTTTTACTGTTTTGTAATTGGTTAGAGTTTTGAAAATGAATAAAGAGAGTTTGAGTTGGTCTTGGCGAATACTCCACGACAGACGCAGTCCGAGAGAGTCCAGGGGCGAGCCTTGAGGCAGTCCAGTCTTGGGCGAGTCTTGGTTCAGCCTTATGAGAGTCTTGGGGACTTTTCCCCAGGGCGCTGTGTCTTATAGAGTGCTCCAAAAGATCGACTAAGACGAGAGTTGAAACGTATTTCGTTTTGTGTGTCTTATTTGACTGTAAAGTATAAGTGACTTTCCCGATCCCGTACCTCAAGGGGACGAGATATAGAGACGAGACGAGTTTTCCCCCTGACAAGTGTGGAGACCCCGAGAGAGAGATTACCCCCGTGATAGATGCATCAACAAAGAAACGTGGTAGTTGTGTGTGGTGATTTGTGGACAAACTATATTGTGTGTGCTGCGCTTTAGTTCAAATATTGAACTGGATGGGATTGCTTGAACTATTATTATTTGTATACAGATATTTGAAGAATGATATGACGATATGTTCTAATAGATATACCCTGTATGTATATAAGATGAGATACAGTATATTTTAAAGGGCAGTGGTCGTCGTGCCGCGTCCTGTTTGATATGGGACTCATAGCGACGTATACAACGCGTGTAAAATACATTGTTTATTTACATGAAATTCGAACACGCGCTGCGCGACGACCACCAGGCTTTAATATAATATATTCGTTTTACTTTATTCATGTATCCGTTGCTGGGATAAGCATATAGAAGAGAAAATGAAATGACTTCACAATTGTATGATAAAAATATGATGTAATTAGAAACTGAATGACGTACTGATATCAAATAATAAAATGTTGTTGTTTCTATACACATAAATACAAGCGTCCATATGTTTTGAATGGGAAAGTCTGACCAATGCTACATATGTAAAACCATCCAGCACAACAGTACAATCACGTGACTCACCCCGCCTGATATCTATTAATAACCATAGTTCACAGAATTCGTGACACATTTCTACCTAGAATTCATCAATCATTGATGCTTACAATATAGAGTTGACGAATCTTGTCATGTATTATAGTTCAATGACACGGGATTTGTATTTTCAAAAGTCGGCAACTCTTTCGTTCAAACCATAGCATTCATTTTACCAGCATGTCACCGGGAATGTTCTCCAACGTTTTTTTTATCAGCTTGCATACTAGCTTGTTGGCATTTTCGAAACAATTCTCTTCAAGGAAGCAACACATGTGAACCTCATAATCACATTGACCTTCAACACCAGTATTACTGCATATATTTACTGAATGCTGTAACTGGATATGTTTGTTTAACGGATTATGCTATCATTGATAACGTCATAATGGGCGTGTAAGATGGCGAACTAATGAACTATGCCCTGCTGGCATTATATTATCTGTATTTGGTTTCAAAAAAAAAGCAGAACAATATAACAAAACTACTCTAATCGGAATTGAATCTTGAAAGTGAATTCATAAAACAATTCTCGTGACGTAATTTGTTTGTTTGTCATATTGAAGAACAATTGTGGACATTCCAGTGCCCTAGCTTGGGTATGCGATACGTTCACGAAGACTCCTTTCTTGTTGACAAATACTGCGTGACATATTCCGATAACCGAATAATGTTACAATATATGCAGTGAAGTACAGCAACTAGAGTTTGACATAATCAATTAAACACGACGTGGTTAGTAATTAGTCTCTCTGGGCTATGGTTCCTAACCAGGGCTACCATGACGCTGTATATATTGCAAAGTATTCCTAGTTCATTTTTGAAAAGGGGCACTGAAGATCTTTCAGAAATACGTACATATACAATTTCACAGAAATACACAAGGATAGTTAATGCAAGACTCTACTTATTTTAAGATAAATTTTAACACACAATGTAAATGAATGCAAATTGTTAGCTACTTACTAGTATCTTGCAGTTTGCTGGCCAATTACGCATAAAACAAGCAGAATGTAAAATTTTTCCAAATATTACAATCATTGAGCTCTTTAAGCCGAAATAATGCACCACTAACGCTTGAAAATTTGTTGTGATGCAGCTTGTGCTAAATTATAGGTGCTCAACATAAAGTCGTACATTGATATAGCGATATTGAAAAAAACATCTTACTGTAATTATGTAAATTGTAATTTGGTAAAATGAAATTCCCACTTTACAAATAAAATAAATTTAATTTATTTATATTACTAATTTAATTAGTAGTAAATACAATAAGTAATATTGGTTACAATAATTAAATCACACCCATCATTTCATGCTCAGACGTTTCGTGACTGCTAGGCACGACAACATTTGGCGATTTTTATTTGAAGCATTATTGAATGGTCAAGATTTGTAGTATACAACTATTTTTGACAAAATCAGACAACCAAGGCTAAATACAACAGTACTAGCTATGCTGTGTGAAAACGACAGACTTTCTGCATAGAAGGAATATAATACTGTCATTAAATGTAGTGCGTGGAAAACATTGACTTTATTTCCAATTCATTCGTCATACAGATATAGCTAGTTTGCAAGATGCAAAAATAAACATGCCTTACAAATTGTAAATGATATAGAAATATAGACATGTTGCGTTTTTTGCATACCCACATCATGAATTGAATCCTTCTCGGTTGGCAGTAGATGGTATAGACTAAATGTAAGTTGTACATTCTGCAGATTTACCTTAGTACAGAATGGTGGAACAGTGTTCATTTGGAATGAATCATAAAATGACTATTATTCGATTTTATTACCAATGTACAAGTAGGAAATAAATGCCTTTCCAATGTTTACAGCTTCTGACATTTGTTAAGTAAACACTTAACATACACCCATCTAGGCTAGTAGGGTTACTGCTACTTTACTTTTAAAATTACTTTTGAAACTGTCTTTTTTTCGTAATTCACAAGAATTATGTGTGTTTTTTAATAAAATAAAACAAATAACTGATTACAAAACTTTATGAATGACAATATCACTATTTACATCAACTAACTTTAAATCATTTGTAACTCAACTATTTTACACACGAAATATTTAAATAGTTGTGACACAAGAAATCAAGCTAAAACATAATTTTCTCACCAATTAACTGCAATTGAATATAATGCATATCTAATTTGAACTACATTCAGTACAACTTGATTACTATGAATAACACCCTTATATGACTATGAACTATGGTATGTTTTCTACAATGCTAAACTTTCTTTTGCAAAAATCACACGTGTATAATCTTACTCAAATATAATTTATATTAGATGTATCATTGTGAAGTGACCTAATTACTGATAGAAAGTTTTTGCAGGAACCAAGGCTTTATTGAAATGTATTAAACCTTGATATTTAGCAATTGATTCTAACAGTGCAATGTCACATGTTATAACACATATACACTTACAAAATACACTTCACTAGGTTAAGTTCTCATAAATTCCTATATCAATGTGTAAGCCAAAGAGTAAAAACACTATGATTACAATCAAAGTCAATTCAGCTGGAAGGAAAAAACTCCAACAACAGTAATTTGAATTATGTATTAAAACGTTTTATGCTACACCAGTTTTTCGTTTTGAATATTTAAGCATTTACCACTTATCAACAACACATGTATCAAGAACGTTAACGCATTGCACCAAACTTTCAGAGCAATGCATTCATGCTGCTCTAATGACTTTGATTGTAAATACACATAGGATTTTCTCACATTCTCCCTAAACCAAATGCCATGACAGTTTTTAGGTACCACAAATAACATTAAATATATGTTGCATGCTGGGAACAGGTGTAAGATTTAATGTGTTAACACACATGTCTACTTGTAATGTGACATATTGCTCAAATATGTTGATATCTCATTGTTAAGATAACAGGGTACAAAGATCCATTGCACACACTTGTATAACTTGTAACTTTATTGGGGCATGCAGTGTTTCGCAATTCATGTCAACCTTTCCTATTGACAACCGCTTTCATACCAGACATGTCACTTATAACTAAAAATTAATTAATTTCTATTCGTCTTGTGTGCCAATGAAGACGCCAATGAAAACGTTGTCCATACTGTTCTATTCAATATAATATTGATGTGCCTTCCTTGTGGTTATTTTTTACTTGCCTGTGTACATTTTTATAATATTATAAATAAAGTCCCAAATATAAGATATTTATAAAACAACATAAGATTCAGTTTGTTACACTTGCTGGAAGGTCTGCTGAGATGATTAGATAATAATCTTCGGAAACAGGTCTTTCCCTTCCTGTTATCCACTGTTTAGTTAATACAATCAAGTATGTGTATCTGCAGCGTGTCCAAGTCTGGGAAGCCAGCTTCACACTTAGGACATGTAAACTGGTGTGGTACTGGTGATGCTGATCTATCAGTGCCGCTGGAAATCTAGAAGAAATACAAATTTGGTGATCAACTAGAAGTTGTTTTATTTTATGTTGATTTCATGTTATACACACACAATAGGTATAAAGATAGTGCACTTGTGATTTATTTCAACAATTTTATTGGTATTTGTTTTTACCTGTTCTGCAGAATCTCCTCTGGCTAGTAATCTATCGCCCTGGCTACCTCCCATGCCATCTACAATACCCTGTGGTGCGGGTTCGTTCTTTCTCTCATCAGCGTTGTTACCATCAGCATAATATCGTGGATAATAAGGACCAGGGTATGGATATCCTCTCCCTGGCTGTGTATACCCTGCGGCACCAGCTGGCCTTGGTTCATGTTTACCATGGCGTTTCTGCATTTCAGCGATCTGCGTTTTAGATAATGTATTTAAGTCATCTTGAAGTTGCTGGTTCTCCAACTGTAGATCCTGGATATCCTGCACCAGCTTCTCCTTTTCACCATGAGCCTTCTCTCTAGCTTCTCTCTCAGCCTGGAAGTCAGCTTGGTAGATGTCAGCCTACACATACAATTTCAGATTGTTATTTTTGGTAACAATATACCCACACAAAGAAACAATGAAACGATGTGGTTGAAAAAATAGGATAGAAACTTATAAATGATTACACAGTAGATAATGATTACTTTAAATGCTTGAGAAAATTCTAGATATTTGAACTGATAAACTTATAAGCATAAACATTTTGAATTTTGCTGTTTATCATGAAAAGAGAACTAGTTCTTTCTAATACTCGCCTGTGCCTTTAGTACTGGCACAGTCTCCAGTTCATTTTTCATTTCTCGGATTTTGTTTCTTAATTCTTTGACCTCATCTTCCTTGGCAGCAATTGCTTCATCAGCTGACACTAACTGAGCTGTCAAGTTGTCTATCTCGTTATCTTTCTCTTTTAGAACTCTTGGATCAACATCTCTCTGAAATGGCAAATTTTATTCGACATACATTATATCAAAAAGAAACCATTTTACTGATTACACAAGTACATATATTTAACTGCAAGTGATGTGTAGTAAACAAAACTCAAATCGAGACATATTTATTACATCTTTATATCATACGTCAAGTGTATATTTCACCCTTGATCGTTCATGATGCCCACTGCAAATGCAATCTGATCAACAATATCAGAAAACGTGACATACATATCAAAAGATATTTGATTTGAAAACCAGTTAATCATAATATTTTCCCTATATATTTATTGTATACATGCTTGCAACCACATTTAGTTCCTATGGAACAGCGAGTCCTATCACTACATGCAACACTCATCTCACTTTCTAAAAATAAACAACAAAAATATTTCTGGAACCATAGTATCTAGAATGACTACACTAGCTTGCTTGTATTTTTGATTAGCACTCACCTGTCCACCCTTTCCACTGAGATTGTTGTACATTTTCCACAAATTATCATATTCAGCACACAATTTCTCATGGCTTTCAGCAGTTTCCTTCAAGTTTGATCTGCAATACATTAAATGACATTGGTCAACGTTTGTAAAGTACCGGTATACAATATTTGCTCTATTAGAAATGCATCTCCAATAGATGCGCCTATGAACTGAATACTGTATGTGATTAATATTGAATCATTAAAATTAATACTATTGCCTGTCCACCCTTCTTAGTAAATATTGCCCATCCAGCCCTTAACTCACCCTTCTTGGTAAATATTGCCCATTCAGCCCTCAACTGATATACTATTGCTCAACTCTTAACTCATCCTTCTTGGTAAATATTGCCCTTCCAACCCTTAACTTACCATTCTTGATAAATATTGCCTGTCAAGCCCTTACATCACCTTTCTTGGTGTAACATTACCCTTCCAGCCCTTAACTCACTGTTCTTGGTGTAATATTACCCTTCCAGCCCTTAACTCACTGTTCTTGGTGTAATATTACCCTTCCAGCCCTTAACTCACTGTTCTTGGTGTAATATTACCCTTTCAGCCCTTAACTCACTGTTCTTGGTGTAATATTGCCCTTCCAGCCCTTAACTCACTGTTCTTGGTGTAATATTGCCCTTCCAGCCCTTAACTCACTGTTCTTGGTGTAATATTGCCCTTCCAGCTCTTACCTCACTGTTCTTGGTGTAATATTGCCCTTCCAGCCCTTAACTCACTGTTCTTGGTGTAATATTGCCCTTCCAGCTCTTATCTCACTGTTCTTGGTGTAATAAAGCCCTTCCAGCCCTTAACTCACTGTTCTTGGTGTAATATTGCCCTTCCAGCTCTTAACTCACTACCTTTCATGTACTATATATTGGCGTTATACCAATTACCTAGGTCTTCTTGGTTTATAAAAAAAATTTACTACATGTATTGCCCCTTCAATCTAACTAAACTCACCTTTCTTGCTGCAATGCTGCCATTTCAGTGTTCAATGCAGCATCGTAATTTTGTAATTCCACCCTCAATGTGTCTATAATATGACCATCTTTTTTACACCTGTCCTCATATTCATCTTGCAGCATTGTCAATTTATTCTCAGCAGTGATACACCTATGGTAAAAGAAAAACGAGAATAATAAATAACAGTTCCATTTTCAGAGAGACCTCAACAAGGAAGCTGAAATAGATATTGAATAACAATTATGTAGTATTCAAAGTGTTGTGTAACATGTCCATGCTCCATTGACGCGGAGCAGTGTTTCGGTAGCCACCTGAGATGCCAGTTCTGATTGAATATTTATACGTAGTTTTTTAAGTAATCCAATGCTCTAAATGTTCTGCAGTCAGCGCATATAAACAATTAGAATATCTCTTTATTTGTAATGTCTGGAACTCTGTGAAAATACATTTCCATTTTTGCATAGACATTTTCTGCATGACGTAGAACTGTAAGACTATAAAATCTGCATAATCTGTGAAAGAGTATACAAAAAAGCACTGATTTATTACCTATTTCTATATTTATTAATATGTTCCCTGGTTGCGTTCAATTTAATTTCAGTGTCTCTCAATTCATTGACGAGTGACATAACTTGAGACTTCAATGCTTGAATATCGTCACCAGTACTTTCCAAACTTTCATTGTGCTGTGGAAGCAAATTTATTATTAGAAACAAGGTTGTAAACCACTTAAGACGCCTCTTTATAAATAATATCTACTTCTTTGTAGGTGTTTTCAAAACCAAGTAACAATGATCAAATACTAAGAAAGCTAAAATTTTTTATTTTGAAACCCAAATATTTGGTAAATTATTTTGGGGGATCTAAACCGAACTGTGTCAAACTACTTGAGAACAAGTCATTGTAAATAAAGCTTCCATCAACAATACATTTATTGAATTAAAGGAGAGGGAAGCTATATCCACCAGGAACTCAACTACATGAAATACAAAATGTAGTTACTTCAAATAGACGAATTGGAATAAATCCAACATAATATTTTGAGGAAGAGAATGAAAACTGAATAGATCACCAATGAAAACAACATTATGTATCAGATTGTTAATCTATTAAACAAGCCTGATCACAATGACTTATCAATTTTTTATTTGCATGTTATTAGATTTATTATGTTGATTTCATGAATGGTATTTACCTGCCGCTCTTGTGCTGCCTGAACCTGGGCTGACATACTATCAAGTTGCTGCATTAGGTTTTTCACTTTATCTTTATGTTCTTGCTGCAGCTGAGAAACAGTGGTATCCAAATGAGAGGTACTGGCTTGTAGTCTCTGCTTGGTGTCTTGCAGATTTTGCTCCAGCCTAGTAACTTTACTTTGTTCAATGTGTAGCTGTTGCTGATATTCTGTCACCTTCTCTCTTTCAGACTGCAGCTGAACTAAAAGATCATGAACAGTTAGCTCGGATTTTGATTTCTTATTTTGGGTATCGCTACTGCTCCGATCTCGCTGATCAAAGAGGATCACTTCACTGTCCTCTCGACTTGCAGTGGCAAGATCACCCTTCTGTTCTTGTGGATGTTCAATTTCCGAGACAGCTTGTTGTCTATTGTCATCCACAGTGGCTACAGGATTGCGTACGGATCTCTCAAGTTCCTTGAAATTGTTCAAACAGCTTTCTGGCCCACTACTACCCGAAGTCATGCTGTAGGACTGTCGGGATTGCAATTCATTATTCATAGCTACCAAATCCTGTTTCTCAATAACCAGTCTGTTGTTTGTTTCGCGAACTCGACTAAGCTCATTCTTCATCGTGGACATAGCTAAATCCAGTTCTTCACATTTCCTTGATAGCTCTTTATTATTCTCTTCAACCTGTGATTTTATCTGTTGTATTTGCTTGAGATCCTCCATCATCTGATCAGACAATGACTTGTACTTCAACACCTCATGACTTAGTTCATCACATTTAGATTTAGATTCTTGTAACTCGTTCATTGAATCAGTGCACTTCTGTTGAAGGTACTTCATCTCTGCCTCTTCAGTAGGGTCTTTACTCACAACAACCTAGCATGAGAAAAAAAAAACATAATTGTTGTTGTTGGAGAGTGTAGTAAAATGTCAAGTACATATGGATATATTAACTAAAACAAAGAACTTCACACACCCTTACCTACCCCGGCACACCATACAGTCGGTTTTGGGGCATAAAACAAGCCATTAAAATTAGAGATGACACTGTGAATTAAACACCATACACAATATACTGATCATATAGCCTATCATGCAGTGTAGTAGCAATAACCAACTCCACACAATGCCGTAGAGGATCTGAGTCGATTCCAATTCTCAAAGAATCAACTACTCATCCAATATGATGCTACAGTTATGTAGCCAAGACAATGTCAGTTTGCAAGTTACCGGTTTGTACAATTATCTGTAGCAATTCCACTCAGCATATAAATAATACTGTATAAATTACATTCTGCATATGAATACAAGTGTGACCAGTTTACAATCTGCTAAGAACAAAATATTCACAGAAATGAACCAAAAGCTAGAACATGTCACATGACCAAGAGTGGCATAATTCCTGTAAACACGCACATGGTCTTTTGTCCTTATGTAGATTAGTAAACTGCCACACTTGCATATTACCGGTAGTACACCCATATTTTTGGCTCATCCATATGTAGATTTAATAATTCAACCATTTCTGATATTAGAGCTCGGCTAAGTTCTACGTCAACTATTGAAAAAGTTGGCTAAGCTCAATTTTTTGGAGTACTCAGCACCTATAACCTGTACACTACAATGGATTTGGTTGGCATAGTTTTATACATTTGCCACCATGTGATATGTATAACAAAGTGAATAGAATAAAGTCTCTGGCACTATTGATGTGAATTACAAGTTTCTGCATTTTTTTTTCATTTTCCTGGTATTTCAGTCTCTATAATTTGTTGCAATGAAAAAAAATTCTGAGAACCAATGACTCGGAATGATAGTGAATTTAGTAAAATTTTTTCTTCACGGATGCCATAAAATTCTGAAATTGTTTCTCCTTGGTGCAGCGATTTTCATCTACTCTGTGAAAAGGACGACTTAGGTGTGGATCAGGGTGTCATACTTAGCAGAGCAGCCACTTTGCTGAGATCTATTGAAAGTAAGCCTCCAAGACCCGTTGGATTCCTTGTTTTAATAAAAATTAATTAAACAGTAACGTCATCTAAGACACTGACATACATGCATGAGGTTCTAATAGGACAGACAGAGTGTATGGTTTGAATCAAATATTGTAACAATTTGTTTTTAAGTCATTATTTTGTTTATTGTTTACATTCTTCATTTACACATTCTTCTGCATTTACACATTACAAGCGATATCAACAAAGACAATTCTACCCACATATATATACGTGTATATACACAATGTACCTGTTCAATTTCACTTTCTTTTTCTAATAACTGTTCTTTTATTTGACAATGTTCTTCTGTTAGTTTCTCAATAGATTTCTGGAGTTTCATATTCAGATCTTCCAGTGATTGCTTATCACCCCTCAGTGTGACTATTTCCATTTCAAGTTGTGAACGTTTCTCCATTTCCTACACAAGGCATAATATCAAGAGTGAAATGAGGTCATAATGCATTATATATCAACAAATTGATGTTTTATTTCAACCTTATTATTACCACACTGGTTACTTTTCGTAACAATCAGCGAAAATTCTCATTCAAACATTTCCATTTGTCAGCTGATATAGCTCCACTGTATAGTAGAAAATAGCATTTTTTTACCAAAAAATGACAAAAATATTCACTAATACTAGAAAATTTAAACAAATCTGTTAGAGCTTCCTCCATTATGTCTACATAAAATATCAAAGCAATTGGCTAAACATTTTGAATAAAAAATTCTAAAATAGTACATCTTAGTAAAAATGACAAAAATAGTCACCCAATGTACGTATATACAAAGTATTAAAACCAGCTGACTCTCCATTTTCAAAATTATGTCACAACAATTTAAAGTTGATGCAGGTGGACAAATCAGTAATATCAACAGCAGAGCTGAAAATGTGTTTCAAAATATTCTGCCATATAATCTAAAAAAAATATTGAACAATCCTGATTCAAAATTAACATCAAATTTTGATAAAATTACAGAAAAATTTAAAGAATTGAAAAGAATTATTAACTTTCTATGATAATATTTATCAAAATGCTAAAAAATAACAATTTGTCAGTATTGTTACCTGCTGCTTCACCTGCTGTATTTTCTCTTCCATATCCATGGCACCTTGATCAATTTTATCCTGCAGTTCTTTTTTTGTCTTTTGCAGACTCAGAATTTCAGTTCTTGTTTGGTTGTATCTTTCGAGATTCTCTTGGAACGTTTCTCTGTGCTTATCTCTGATCTCTGCAAGCTCCTTGCTTTGGTTTTGCATTAATGCATTGGTTTCTGCCAATTTCTCTGTCAAAAGAAAAAGTAGTAGAAATGAGCCTATTGATGGAAATAATGTACATTTCGGGCTAATCTGCACTGGCTCGGAAGGTTGTAAATGATTAGCTAGTTTGAATTTGCATAACAATACTGACAATGAACGTGCATTCAACGCCACAAGTTTTTTTGTTTTTTTAGCCAATCAGAATTCATCTTCCGAGCCAGTGCAGATCAGCCGTACATTTCCAACTAATACAATGCTTCATTTAGTCTCAATTCTGCATTGCTATATTAGCTCCTTTGATAAAAAATAAAATTTTTATGTGACACCCCTCAAGGGTCCTCCCCTGGGCATTGCAAAGTAGGAGTTCCCAACTGTTAAAATTTTGGATAAACTATAGACCCAATTTAGCATAACAATAAATACAATAAAGGTGATTAACATATGTTATTGTAATGTAAATTAACCGATACTGTACGCTATTGTTCTGGGGAGGACGCTGATGCCCATGATGCCAGACACAATCTTAATTACAATTAGTGTTAGTACAGACGTTATTATATCGTCTAAATAATTGTGTATGATCAAAACATACAACATATTTCAACGATATAACATACAATAAATACAATTTCGGGTTTAGGTGTGCTTCTCTTTGTTATAAAGTGATACTGAAAGAGCAAATGTGGTTACCAGTAATATGAAAAGTACCAAAGTCTGATAATGAGATATGCACGTATTCTAGCAAAGCCAATATCTCAATTCCAAATTGTAGTCCATAATGGGATCGTCCAAACAGAATCAAACCATGATCAAAAATGACTCCTCCGATAATCACAAATCACACCAGCTTGTGCAACCTGAACTATAAACTGTCCCACAATGCACTCAAATTTGGAATTGTGATATGGTCTATGCATGGTGGCAAGTGATAAGATTCTATTTGAATGCAATTTTTTTTTATCCTTGTATGGAATCGATACAAGTGACACGTGTATGTTGGTTGAATTTATCACCGTGCATACATTTTTATTAAATTTGGAAAAAAAACAAAAACGAGCAAAATTAGGAATCTACAAATACAGATAATAGGGGAAAAAAATGGGAGAAACCCTAATCATCTGTTCCACAGTCTTGTTCTAGTATATCTAGAAATTTGTGATCAGTGGAATTATCTGGCTCATTAATGAGATGCATATACCCTTTCTCTAACTCACAGAATTTGTCAATTGCATTAAAGCGGATTATAGTATAAAATGTAATTGATAACTGAATCTGAAACCAATCAAGAATTTCCTAACAAAAAAAATATCAACTGCCCATTATATGCAGAAAAGAAAAAAATTGCATAGATTAGTATGAAACATACATGTACAATGAAAAAACACAATATTTATATATCAAAGGAGGAAAAAATCTCTCTTAAAAATATTTAATGTTTAATTATTTTACATACACAGTAAACAGTCACACCCCAACAATGTTGAGGAAATGAATCATACCCCAAAAATTCACTCACATTTTTTTTTTCAAATCATACAATAATTAACTTACCTTATTCCCACGAACAAGCAATAATTTAAAACAATTTGTTAATTCAAATTAAAATTAGTGACTGATATTATACACAATAAATTCACTTGATGTTTTATGAGGAAGACTTTACCGTATATATGTCAACTATTTAACGATTGCTACCTAAAATGGTTCAAAACACAATGCTGGGGAAAACCCAGTGTTGGGTGTCAAAGGTCATTGAAATTCACCAATGACGATCCAGAATCCAGTTTCTATGTAAGTGGTTAATTCCAAACTAAAGATTGGAAATACCCAACAAAAGCAATAAAACTGAGAATGCATTTTCTGATAATTTAAGAAAAAAATACATAATTCAGAAAATTAAAATATTGAAAAATAAACACTGACATACCAGTGAGTTGGTTGTTCTGTAACTGTATACCACGAATAAATGTAATTAGTTCTTCATCCATCACAAACGACATATCATCATTTTGTGGTGATAACAGTGGGTTAGATATGTTACTTCGTAGACTTTGACTCGAAGGCGGTCGAGATAACACAATAAATTCTGATCCAGTTGAAGATCCAGACAACTGGGGGCTTGTTGAAGAAGTGCTCGATCTGTTCGAACTTTGCTGCGACATGACTGATCAGTATTGTAAAACTACTGAATAATAAAGTAAATACGATTACAGTAGTGGAAATAACAATTATCAAAATTGGCCATGACATATTTACTAATTATACTGACCAGTAATAGGGGAAACACGTGTATATGAGTCATGCGCATGTTTAGGGAAGGCAGGATTTACTGACCTACCGCCTCTAGTTTGGTACACATTCAGTGTTTTCGTTTCTTTTAAATTCACCACATATTTCCCAATGGCATATATTTTATTATTTAGTCGCGATCGACCTTCATAAAAATCAATCAACAAATGAATACACAGCAATCATTACTAGTAGAACTTGGTCGGAAATTTGAATAACAAGGAGTGCCAAGTATAAAAAAAATTGGGTTAAAAACTAAATACGACCATGCATGCACATGTATGTGGCAGTAAACAATTACATTTTAACTGTGTTTTAGGTTGCTTGAAATGTCCGACACTGACCACGGACTCAGGTACCAAGTGTATGTTTACGTGAATATATGAAGCGCCCTTTTTTCAGTTATAATACAGGGACTGTGGTTATAGCCTGAGATATTTGCCACACGCCCTGTTACGGCGTCCAATCATGGGTGACCACCGAACTCGGCCAGATTTCTACTCGGCCAGTGACCGTACTCGGCCAGCATATGTGCATAAGGGTGTCAATGATGCAACAGCGAGCGCTGTATTACAGACTGTCAGAGTCATATCACAACAAAATATAAAAAATGTACGGGCGTCAAAGGGTGTCGATTTCAGTGATGCCTATTGTGCTTTGTTAATAAAAAAAGGGTTGTCGATTTCAGTGACGAAACAGCCAGCGCTGTGTCTTTTGTCATATCACAGTAAAATGTAAAAAAAAAATAGACGGTCGCCGATGTGATGTCTGTGATTCGATGTAATGTCTGTGTTTTTCCTTTGAAAAGAAAATTTGCGTCACTGAAATCGACAATGTTCAGCCAATGTTGAAATCAACAACATGTCGGAGAACCAGTAGCGTTTGTGTGTATGTGTGTGTTTGTAAACTTGCGTTGTTGAAATCGACAACAAAGTAGTCAAGGGAGTTGGCGACTGGCCGAGTTGTGCATTTTTCTCCTGGCCGAGTCGAAATCTGGCCGAGTTCGGTTGTATTCCAATCATGGACGTATAACGAAAAAATCATTGAGTAGGAGTCACTCGGTGCTGTCGCCATTTTCCACAGCAAAGTTAAAACATAAAAGTCGTAACCTACCTTCACTCACATTAAAAACTATAGTGATTTTTTGAAAAACCATTACCACGAGACTAAACACAATACTTGACAAAACTAGAACAAAGCGCAGTGACCTTCGTCGTAATAAAGAGTCCTGGGAAAATACGTCGGCAAGACAATGACCCCATATCGGGATTTACAGGGAAATCCCCATATTCAAATAACTCGTTGCTCGTTGCTCGTTGGTGGCGCTGCTTATATTGGTAGGCGCGGCTGACGAAGTGACTAGTTTGCGAAATAATGTCAATACGTTAGTTATATATTATTATACCATTAGTCGTGCAGAAAGAGAACACAGTAACGTCACAGGGATAACAAAAAGATTAAGTGAATTACATTCGAAAATTAAATTATCCCTGTTTTGATTGGTTTCTGTGAATCCATTACTAGAAATTTCGGACTTGGACTGAAAAGTTGAAGTCCGCGTTGTCACTTATATAGAATTCCTAATTTTGTTTCGTGTTCAGTTTATTGTCGTTTTGAGATAGACCCTCGCAAACAAGAGAATACCACATATAATACATGAGTTCCTTTAGCGGAAAATCATTGTTTTGAAACCAAAGCTTTAATGTTTTTTTGTATTTCATTGATTCGATATTTAAACATTTTCAGGAGGAAATAAATGCGCAACTTCTGCCGGGAAGAAAGGGGAAGGGGGGTCTTTAAACATGCTATTTGTGTCAAAAAATCAGATATGATTGTTTTTCTTTTTTTAGATGATGATAGACATTCATCTAAATATCCACGATTATATGGAGGCACTTTTCTTACATGTAGGATGTTGTACCTTGACATTTAAAGATAGTCGAACTGTTATCCTCGAATTAAACACGCATCATACATATTCTAGAGTGTTATTCTGAATTTAGAGGCGGCTCTTCGATCAATGTATCGATTGGAATGTTTTATTTTAACATTATTATGTGATTCTACCAAGTAATCGATTGTACGATGAACCAAGTATGAAGTAGTGTGGCCTTTACTGCAAATAAAAAAAAAATGAGAATAAGAACATTTACTTCAAGATATGTCAATAACAATAATTACTCTGAAGTTTATATTGGAAATAGAACATTTGCCTGAAAAATACTCATAATGGAACCTCTCTCCACCTATGTACAGTTTACATTATTGTCAGTTGGATTTTTTTCCTGGTCGGTGAGTACAATATTCAAGTTAGAGTCGGCAAGGGGTATTTTCGTAAGCTGTAATCAATTGTTTTTATTTACGTACTATGTAATTTAAATAAATAAAAAAATATGTAAAATGTAATCAGCTATTTTATTCGTCCATAATTTGTACAAAGATCTTATTTTTTGTAAGCATATAAAACACTTTCCTTATTAAATGTCGTAATTCTTACGCAATTTCCAATTTTGATTTTTAAACACAAATTATCAAATATATTATAACAATATAAAATGTAATTAGGAATTGCTTTATCTGTAAAGTGTAAAAACCTATTTTTTACTGTAAATGAAACTTTTATTTTTATTTCCTGTAAAACGTAAAATGCCTTTTTTATTTCCTGTAACCTGTACAATGAATCCGCATTCATAAGAAAAAAATACCCGAAGCCGAATCATCCTACAATCACCGGCTGTGCACGAGTACATGCAGATTAACAGGAAGTAGAGTTTGTCACATTCCTCTAGCACGGAAATGATCACATCCGGGAAGAGCCGGACTTGTACTTTGGCTGTAATTGAGGCCAAGTCCAATTGATAATAATGTCTGTACATGGGTTTACCATCTGAGTACGGCGCAATTATATTATTTACTAAAAGTTCATACGTTACATGCACGGTGTAGGTATATTTAATTACTAATAACTCGTACGTTGCAAGTACGACTTAATTTGTTTTCACTCATTTGTAATTATTTACCAATAACGTATGCGTCACAAGTAAATAATAAGAAATACGTCGTGCTTGTTACGCACGAGCTATTAGTAAATAAATAAAAATACGGAACTTCCGTCCGCCGTTCTGAACAGTAACCCTAGGATTTGTCACCAAACTACTTCTCACACTACAATCTCCCCATGCACTCTAAAGTAACACAAACACACAAAACCCAAATGTGAAATAAAACAAGACATGATTTGTATATTTATTTCACCATCTTACATTGTTGAAACAAATAATAACATATAGACGAAACACATTTCATATAAGAATGGCAGGGAACAAGGAAGTAGTTCAAATGCCTGGGCCAATGAAATTACATAGTGGAAAATTAGATATGTATGTAAAAAGCAAAAACAGAAAAGTAATAATTATAAACGATTTGCAACTGAAATTGACAAAATAAAATACAAAAGAAAAAATGCTATTGTAAGCAGTTATTACGAATGTTTTTTCCAGTTTAAAAAATACGAGCTCGCTGGAGCCTTCATCCCTTGTCTATTTCTTACACAAGATACCAGCTAATACCCCCCCCCCCCGCGCTCATAGGGACTTCGTACAGTTGATTATAGTTCCTGGGTTCCCTGTGGAATAAGGCAGATCGTTTCACACGATCATGAATTAATATGTTAAGGAACTCTATTCTGAGATTGACAACATGTACAAAGAATTATCGTTGGATTTTGACCTAGTGCTTAGCCTGACATGTAGACGTGAGTGGCGCCCTCGCCGGCCAAACTGCATTAGACTCCACTAACGCCTGACAGAATAGTGTGTCTCGTCGGCAAGATCAATACTGCGAATTCGCAATGTCTACGCCGAACGGCATCAGACCTCAGACCTTGGCTGCACAGTCAGCTGGCGCACATCTGATATAATAAAATAAATGCCATATTTACTATATGGGGGCCGCCATCTTGAATGACGCATAAAACTAAATAAGAGATATAGTAAATATCGCATTTATTTTATTATATCAGGTGTGCGCCAGCTGACTGTGTTGGCTGGTTCCCGCCTCAAGTATCACAGCGTACCAAGCCATAAGGGGCCTCCTACTTACCATTCGCAAGGGACGCCGGGAACTAGCGAAAACTCAGACCTTGGGTTTAGAGCACCGCCGAGGGCGCGACTCGTCAGGCGACGCCTTCTTGCAATGAGTTCAATGAATATTCATTTTGATGGTATGGTAACACCGTCAATCAAAGTTGTGTTTGCATCTTTGGCAAAAAATCTGTTTTCAACAAGACGATAAACATTGGGCGGCAATTTGCCAGCACCTTATCATACAATATGTCAACAAACAAACACAATCTACCGTGAATGTTTACTCTTTGATGGCTGTCATAACTTAACTTGGTGAATGCAACATATAACTTGGTGAATGGACTACGTAACTTGGTGAATACACTACATAACGTGGTGAATGGACTACGTAACTTGGTGAATACACTACATAACTTGGTGAATGGACTGCGTAACTTGGTGAATACACAACATAACTGGGTGAATACACTACATAACTTGGTGAATACATTACATAACTTGGTGAATATACTACATAACTTGGTGAATACACTACATAACTTGGTGAATACACTACGTAACTTGGTGAATACACTACATAACGTGGTGAATGGACACGTAACTTGGTGAATACACTACATAACTTGGTGAATGGACTGCGTAACTTGGTGAATACACTACATAACTTGGTGAATACATTACATAACTTGGTGAATATACTACATAACTTGGTGAATACACTACATAACTTGGTGAATACACTACATAACTTGGTGAATGGACTACATAACTTGGTGAATACACTACATAACTTGGTGAATGGACTGCGTAACTCGGTGAATGGACTACATAACTTGGTGAATACACTACATAACTTGGTGAATGGACTACATAACTTGGTGAATACACTACATAACTTAGTGAATGGACTACATAACTTGGTGAATACACTACATAACTCGGTGAATGGACTACATAACTTGATGAATACACTACATAGCTTGGTGAATGGACTACATAACTTGGTGAATACACTACATAACTTGGTGAATGGACTACATAACTTGGTGAATACACTACATAACTTGGTGAATGGACTACATAACTTGGTGAATACACTACATAAATTGGTGAATGCAACATATAACTTGGTGAATGGACAACATAACTTGGTGAATACACTACATAACTAGGTAAATGGACTACATAACATGGTGAATGCACTACATGACTTGTGAATACACTGCATAACTTGGTGAATGGACTACATAACTTGGTGGATACACTACATAACTAGGTAAATGAACTACATAACATGGTGAATACACTGCATAACATGGTGAATACACTACAAAACCTGGCAAATGCACTAGATAACATGATGAATACACCAAATGATATAATGAATGCATCGCATACCATGGGCGAATGCACTAGAAACTCGGGGTTGAATAGTTCATCTCTCCAACCATGCTTGCGCTCCATTTTCTGGGGGCTGAGCAAGAGGGTGACTGGCTTCTACAGCAGTACTGTCCGGAGACAATGTTACCATATTTTTGCTGCGGGACATAATCACTGTGCAAGATACATCAGCTGGCACCTGCGTGACATGCAGCATCTACCACATGATGCCAAGAAGGATCTACTTGTTGATACCATGTTGTCACTCACAAGTTTGGAGAACAGACATTCATAAAACAAGGAAATCAGGCAGGGGGTATGAAGGGTAATTCCACCAATCCTGGACAAGTCGCGGTCTCGATTGAGTATTTTGGTGTTTGCTACCATCTTTCCATGGCTATGGATGATATGTCCAGCCATGATGGAGAATCTGCTCATGTGAAACACAAAGAACAAAGGGAAAGAGGTGGGAGTTGGACAAAAATTACAGACAAAAGATCTTGGATAAACTTCAGAGGCATTCTCATCCACTAACTGATCAATCAATGTCTCTGTACAATTATATTAATGGACTAGTGACATTGGAAAAAGATCGACCAGAAAACGCAGAAATCTTTTGCTACATATTTTCCTGGTGGCTTCCACAATCCGATACAGAAGAATGTTAGGACCATGCAGGTGTTGAAGCATGGTGTGAGAGTTAAAGACAAAACTGCCTATAATCTGGAAGCAATATTTGTGGGTCTTCTGGTCATTGGTCAAACAAGGAACCTCGATTTATCTGCTCTCTTCCAACATAAACTGTGTTCAGTACCTCCATCACTTTTTGACAAGTATGGCTGCTTCCGGAAGGAAAACAGTGTGGTGTCCAATGACTTGGTGTCTTCATAAAGAATCACCCTCCTCCCTGTACTCTCCTGGTGGACGCCTCTCGGCTGCTATACCATATTGTCTGGCCATCTTCAGATACAGTCGGTGATGTTGCAAATGGAATGAAATCTCGTCTCCTCAAATGCAGACTACCTGAGACATATGTATTCTTTGATTGGTATGATGGAATCAGTGCAAAGGATCATGAGACAGAAGAGAGCTGGAGAGAGTTCAAACCAGTATCAGGTGTCCCTAAATTCCCTAAATTCACCTCTTCCTGGTCATGATGCCATGATGATCATGAAAAACAAAGATAATAAGCGACAGCTCTCACAATTGCTCTGCACATATGACTTTGGTGGGAACATTGAACTTGTAAGCCGAGCAGACAGTATTGTGCGACATGATGAAGCAGACATATTACTCATCAGCTACATGTTACATGCTACACCAGGAGATCAGATTGTGCGCATTCTTAGTGATGACATAGATGTGTTTGGCCTGCTTGTATATTGGTGCTGGAAAGCATGTACATTGTATATAATATTGTGTTCAAATGGAAAAGTGGGATGGGTCAACAAAACTGTCTCCCAGCATGCGCTATTGTAGTGGAAAGGGGAGAGTGTCTGCCATTAAAGTGCTCAACTGTGCTGAAATACATGTAGCTCGGCTGGATTAAGTTCTGGGAGAGAAAGATGCAACTCATAATGAATTGATGGCACATGGTACTGGCTCTCTATGGCCAGAAGAATAATACATCAATGATTGCAGCAAGGTATGAGATTTCCCGCAAGTGAATAAATCCCCCACCTCTGAAATCCCTTTGGCCAACAGACCAAAACCTAGCATTTCATATCTAGCAGGCACATCTTCATATGTTGTTGTGGAAGGCAGCAGACAAGATTGACCCTCCTTCTGTTCAAATCACTGACTATGGATGGGAAGTTCGCAAAAATGACCAAGTAATGCCAGTTATGACCAAGATGCTGATTGCACCAGATCTTCTCATGGATGTAATTAGTTGTGACTGCAAAGTCAAGGGAAAAGCATGTAGCAGGAAGTGTAGTTGTACAGCAAGTGGTTTATCATGTACCAGTTACTTCATATGTGAAGGAGGGGTGAGTGTTATAACTTGCTGATGCAACAAGAAGATGATGAAGGCGTTAATGAGCAGAAGGAAAGAGAAGAAGATGTAGAGAAATAAGAGAATGACTTCGAAGACAAATATTATTAACGATTAGAGTGTGTACCTAAGTTTTGCTCAGACAAAATGCATTATGCCGTCATTTTACAGACAGGTGATTGTGCACTCTGCCCATGCAGGGACTAGGTGTATCCTGAAATTTGAGTGTACATAACAGTTTTAGTAACTGCTGAACTATTCAGTGTCACAGAGTTTGTTGTTTGTGGTTTTGCATTTTTTCATTGTCAGTCTGTAACATATGGACTGAAGATGTGTCGAAAACAAATAGTTTATTATATAGTGTAGTTTAGTGCTTTTATCACTCTCTCCTGTAATAATTATAATACTTTGCAGTTTGTACAGGATTACTAAAAAGTGATGTTAAATGTTATTACAATATGCATTATTTTATTGTATTTTAGAACTTAACCAAATGAATCCTTTGATGAGATCATACATCAAAACCATGTCAACATCTTAAGCCGATATATCTTTGACTTAATTCATTTAGCTACATTATGGCTAGCATGTTTTAATATAGAAATATGTGTTTGAGAACATGCTAAATGAAAGGGACCAAAACATAGATACAGATACCAAAACGTAGTTTATATGTTTATCGGTTATAAAAATATGCCAATTTTATGTCATTCCTCATTATGCATGGTGGCCATTTTGATTGGCAAAAAGGGTCGTATGGATCTAAAAACCATGCTAGATGTGTTCATTGGGGCCAACAACATGGGTCTAGACACAAAAATGAAGTCTCTATGTGATTCACTAAGGAAGATATTATATAATATGGTAGTTTTTCTGATTTGACCTAATTAATATGCTAATTAGGTCAATTATGCAAAATGCTACGCATATGCAAATTAGCATCCGTCAGTTTCTGAGTCCTTAGGACCTGTATATTATATTTCCACCATAAAATCTTACAGTACTCACTATTTCCAAGTTTACTGAAGATATACTGATAATCTTTCTGGGAGCTCGTTTCCACAGAGGAGTAAATTTGAAGGGAGTCGCTATTTCGGAGTGTGCTTTGATTTCTGCTGTGATCGAGTCAACATTAAAATGGAGCATTTTATCAGTTTTCCTTGAAGCAACAAAGTACCGCACCCCAAATCCATTTGCCTCCCGATGAGGCGAACACCCTATCACTGATAATGGCTGAATAGTATTTTACTTAAAGCGGGGGAGGAGGGGGTCGCACGCGCGGGAATTAAGTCCCAATTGATGATAACAACACACAATAAAAACGAGGAGACTCATGGGTGGATGCTTGTTTGTAAACAATGACACGCTATGGCCATACGCAAGTGATGACTCCCCCGCTTTAAACAACGGTTTCAAGGAGTGTTATCTATCTATCATCACAACAATCTCAACACACCTACAGTAATTATACATTGATTCACTGCGACTTTGAAAATGAAACAAGAATTACAACAACAGCAAACTTCTACATGATTTGTAACATTGGAATCACCAGCCAGTTGATAAATATGGGAATTTATTTATAAGTGGATGATCTTTGGTACTGACGTTATGTTTTACAAGATTGTGTTGTGAACACAAGCGTTGTGTTCAGGGATCGGGGAACTTTGTCTCACTTGGCTGATGTCACTGTCATGAATTAGTTTTTGCGTATCTGTTAAACGACTTAATTAGCTGATTACGAGTGAATTGCTGTGTTATGTCTGTCATCGTTTAGGCAGGCGAGGTCCTGGACGGAACTTGGCTCAGTGATTTGGAACTAATTACGAGATAACCGTCGCTATTCAGACTACTCTTTCTGACAGTTGGTATCCGTAGTTATTAATGTAGTGAACAATTAATCAAAAGATATGACGTATTCAGTACTTAGTGTGATTGGCTTTATGATTGAAGGTTACGCCCTAGAGTCTTTTTACTGCTTTGTAATTGGTTAGAGTTTTAAAAATGAATAAAGTTGTTTTAGTTGGTCTTGGGGAGTACAGCAGAACAGACGCAGTCCTGGAGAGCCTTGGGGCGAGTGTTGACGCAGTCTAAGAGAGTCTTGGGTCAGCCTTGCGATAGTCTTGGGGATTTTTCATCAGGGCGCTGTGTCTTATAGAGTGCTCGACTGACCGACTAAGACGAGAGTTGAAACGTATTTCGTTGTGTGTGTCTTATTTGACTGTAAAGCTTAAGTGGCTTCCCCAATCCCGCACCTCAAGGGGACGAGATATAGAGACGAGACGAGATTCCCCCCTGGCAAGTGTGGAGAACCCCTGAGAGGAAAAGAATTTCCCCCTGATACGTGGTGTGAGGACCCTGGGCATTGCGTTTTACGCACATTGACATCCTGTGAAGAATAGTGAAATGGCGAAGGTGTGTCTTTCTTGCGAACCAAACTAACTGGCTCGATCACAGAGACGAAACCGCGCTTGACGACTAACACTGTTAACAGTATGGCACCGATGAACGACGCTGAAGAGATGAAGACTTCTGAACCCCTTACGAAGGACGAGTACCGGATAGGTCTGTATAATTAAGAATTGAGCGACATTAAAGACAAGAAGATGATAAAGAACGACCCGGACTAACGCGACGACAAGAGAAGAGACGCTATATAGACTTTGATTAGAACTTTAGCTATCTGTGTATTGCTTAGAGAACTGCTCGCTGGACACTGTAACGAGCACTGTGTAACTCAAGACGTTGAACTCTTTTCAGAATCACAACACTATTGCTCAGTAATGTAATGTATTGCTTGCTTTTCCTATCGTTTTTACCAGATTTTTTTTGTGATGTTGAATTGTATGTATGCATGCGCCCAGATCTTTGTTTTGAAATGATATTTAGTAACGTGCGAGGTCCTTTATAACGATTTAAGCGCGTCTCAGTGGATAAGTATTTGCAACACAGTGTTTTGAGTTTTGTGAAGTTTTATGGTGTTTTAATGAGTTTATGAGTAAGGATTATGATGGGAGGAATGATGCCCCCACGTGTTTTTAAGAGTTTTGAGATTTGTCGATGTACAGAGATATCGACGTTTTAAGAGTTGTTTTTGTTTATGTGTTGTTTCCGGAATACTTCTGACGCTTTTTGAGTTGATAGCACCTTTGTAACGTTTTTTAATATCTTTTTGGAATGAGAGGTGGTGCGCTTATATACGTATTGTTTGATAACGCAAGCTTTTATTCATGATTGACAGGATTATATGTAACTCAGTAGTTTCTATCGTTTTGCTTTTCCCCGTCTTTTTTGCCCGAGGAGTAATGTATTATAGCAGCTTTATCTTTGCATTCCGTTTCCACGCCGTATGACTTGTGTTTAGATTAACGACTTGTGAGTTCAGTTGAAGTTTATAAGCGTATATGACAGGAGTTTGATTAATAGCTGTTTATTCATTCTTTATTAGCTACCGCTTTGCAATGCTTTAACCGAGAGACACATCCCTGGTAATCTCGTGATCATGATGTCGACTGCAGCGATTGGCTGATCGCTTGGTTACACCGCCATGCCTTAGTTTGTTTGACCTTTTGATATAGAGTTTGTAACCTTAGTAACGGAGACAGTGCCACGAAGGGTTACCTCAGCGAACCGTTTTGAGAAAAGTGTGTCGATTGGTAGCCTTTCCCTTGTTTTTGATTTATAACCATTGTATTTAGATTTTATAATCAGTTTATTAATCAGTGTGTTTTACTATTTTGATTTATGCTTTTTCTTAGTATTGTATTTAACCCATATGACGACGAGTAGATGACGGTATCTTTGATTTGTGAACGTGCAATGCCGGGAGGCATAATCTCAGTTTGGGTGAAGGGATGTGTCATGAATTAGTTTTTGCGTATCTGTTAAACGACTTAATTAGCTGATTACGAGTGAACTGCTGTGTTATGTCTGTCATCGTTTAGGCAGGCGAGGTCCTGAACGGAACTTGGCTCAGTGACTTGGAACTAATTACGAGATAACCATCGCTATTAAGACTACTCTTTCTGACAGTTGGTATCCGTAGTTATTAATGTAGTGAACGATTAATCAAAAGATATCACGTATTCAGTACTTAGTGTGATTGGCTTTATGATAAGTGGCTTCCCCGATCCCGCACCTCAAGGGGACGAGATATAGAGACGAGACGAGATTCCCCCTGGCAAGTGTGGAGAACCTCGTGGAGAAGAATTCCCCCCTGATATCACTCCCACGTAGGTAGAGATACCAGATTCGACCCACATAAATACACATAAGTTCATTACAGATAGTCCAGCTTTATCCACACAGGCAGTCAGCCGAGGTAACCCCTGGCTGCACCATTCTCTCTTTTTCTCTCCTCTTACAAAAGTTTACAAATTCTATATTAAAAGTAAAATCTTTAAGGCGTGGCAGAGTAACCATGCGACCAGCAAAATCGCTGCAGTCGTTGGCACGATCACGTGATTACCAGGGATGTGCCTCACGGTTAAAGCCTTGCAACGTTGCCACTACTAAATACAATAAGTAAACAATTTTACAATAAAATTCCTGTAATATATGTTTATAATCTCTACCCTAAACATGCATGTTGTTGATTCTAAACAATAGTCTAACGGCGTGTGATGGGAATGTGCGATCGTGAAGTTGCTAACATAACATAAGTGCTGAAAATCGATATATGACAATTTATAGTGAGTGAAACAGAAACCGTACAGCAAATGCACCGTGTCTTCCGCAGAAAAGAGAAAAAACAAACGACTGAGATACTTTCAGTTTTGCCATGGTAATAATTTGATGAAAATTCCTATAATTTAGACCAGAGGTACATTACATGGGATTTGCAATGCGCATATTACTGTATGGTGACATCATGTCAAGACCCCATTCAAGTCTCGTTTCGTAGATAACGAGACTGATGCTACGACCTTCTGACATGACATATATCAATGTTCAAGGTTTGTAATAAAACAATAAAACATGTCTCACCACTATCATAGTGAAAAAGTATAATACATCGAAAATGTACAGAAAATATAGTTCTCGTAATCCGTCATATCGTGAGCTTCTATTTTGATCCACCTGGACCACCGAGTATCCTAGTTACCTTGGGCATGCGCATTTGCATTGTTCTGAGTTGGGAATGCTTATGCGAGAGCGAGATTGAAACGGGATCTTGGTATCATGTCACGCTACTTGCAAACCCCAAGTAATGTACCTTTGTTTAGACTTGACTTGATATGTCGTTCTTGTTTTTTTATTGTCCTGTGACTATTCAAACCTCTCATAATACGATGGTCACGCCAATAGGAGTTTACAGCATCCTTGCCACATGCTGCTGTTAATTCAGTCTTACTTATCGCAACGAAATGTCCAAATAAATCACTTTATAAAGACCCTTAAGAAGAAACATTTGCAGAACCAGGGATGTGTTTGTGCGCTGATTACAAATATTGTACCAGGATCTTGATTTTTCTCAATATTGCCACCCCCCAAAAAATACAGAATATAAAATCTCAAATTGGTGTATAAAATTGCACAATAATGATTTGTGATGATAATACGCTTATTAGTATTGTCAGAAATGCTACATGGTGACATATTTGTGAGCAAAATGGCGCCAATAATCAAAATGGCTGACATTGATAGACCATAGGCTGGAACTGGTATTGGACATTTTTCTCCCTACCCTCAATCGAATTTAAGAAACACTGTTTTTTGTTGAAAGCTCACCATATGTCATGATTAAATAACCTTACTCTTCGCTCAAGCAACCATGTTATTATGATTTCTTCATAAATAATCACATGGTTGAACCATCCATTACCTAAAATTCAATAGTTAAATTTAACCATAGTAACCATGGTCAAGCATCGTCACCATGTTTCAATCATTCCGGATAATCAGCGTATGTTAAACACTAAACCCAGGCTAATGGATTATCGGAGTATTTGATGATCAACCAACAACAATAGGGCCATGGTAATGTATTGGAGTGACTATGAAGATAATATTCCATATATTTATTGACAATACTATACCTAATGTACAACTTGTAGGTTGTGTTTAAGAACTAAATTATGAATATGTATTTATCTCTGAAAATAGTGTACATTATATAATAGTTAATAGAGATTGAAATGTAAGTTATATACATGTGATTATGAATGTTGTGCACGTGATTGCTGGAGCAGAACTTTATAAGGAATTTAGACATTATAAATACAATTCAAATAATTTTGAGGTTTAAAATGAACTACAATCATTGGTTATTATTATAAAATTACATAAAAATCCTTGTAATAATGAGCATAATAGTAGACTACTAACCATAATCGTACATAATCATGAATTACCAATGGTCAACACAGGTCATGGTTAGTACCACAATCAGAATATGGTTAAAACATGGTTAAATGGTTATGGATGATAAAATGGCATAAGATTTGTATTTCTCCACGACTATTATCAGATGCATATATCGAGAACAAATTGTCAAGCACGGTATTCATTCTGATAGTTTAGACCAATCTGACACATAAATAGATAAACAATACCATATTAATTCCAAGGGTCTTCAGTTGAACAGTAGTGAACAGTGGTCAAGAATGTGGAGTTAACAACAGTCACACACTCCGCTATATTTGAGCAAGCCAGCACTAATCGGTAAACCCATGCACTATACTATACAAGTTACACTACGGTACTTCAATTTCACCATAAAATCTGGTCAATAACGGAATGCATAGCAGAATGGCTTAAAATACAGAGGTCATGTACAAATGTCACACATTTAAACAGTATAGGAAATCTGTTTGTTCACAATACCCAGATATGTTTACTAAAGCACCACTTTTTAATGTTACTGATGAAAATACACCAGTACTCCTGTTAATACATACACACGACTACTTTGGTATTGATCATATGTATATTTAAATTTCATATTAAATTGATATTTTCCCCATAGACGAGTCTTTCACAATATCAGAAAATATAGCAACATTGTCAGTATACAGCTACATACATAACCATATTATATGAGAAAATTTTCTTCCGATCACGAAGTTTCAAAATCTTCAAAATCTACAAACGATCATACAAAAAAAATTATAAAACATTACATTTACTTTGCGACTGTCTTTTGATGGTGCTAAAAATTTGATCCTCTAATAATTGGCAAATAGAATTTGCAGACTTGTTTCAGTTTTCATATTATGACGTCATAGTGATGCCATACCTCAATTATAAAAGTTGTCATCTCAATGAATATCTGGTTTAATATTAAGTCTTCCGTTGATATCAAGCACAGTTTTAGTGTCACAAGTATAATTGTATCCACATGCTCACTTTTACGGCCTTTCGGAAAGCTTGTACTATACTACACTACTTGTAATTAACAAACAAACGTCAAATACAAAACGAGAACACATTTGATTGGCCATCATCATTATATCATACTTCAATAACTGAAATGTAAACGAATGAATAACTTGAATGAATAATCTTTTCATTGATCTCTAACAGTATAATTTCTGTAATTATGATTGCATCCAGATCATATTTTATTAGACCAATTTACCCCTTTACGGATTTTGGGGTTGCGGTTGTTGTTTTTGTTGTTGCATACTATTGTATGCGAATTGTGGAGTATACATAAGACTTTTTGGGAGAGGATAAAATATGGCCTGTTCAATGAGAAAATTTCTTTGAAACAATGTGTCGAAACAGACTATTATTTCATGGCAATGCGGAATGGTCTACGATTTAATCAAAATGATATCCTCTTCTTTTTCGGTGCAGAAGGATCTCCTGTTATACATTTCACTCTCGTTTTTCATAAAACGTAGCATTTCATCCATTACAACGCGGGGCACAGTTGACCGTACGTCTTTCCGCTGCAATATAAAATCTAATAACATGTTGCCTATCTCAGAGGATTCATCAAAGATATCAGTGACGTCAACCTTAAAGCTGCGCGGACATCTTTCCAAATGAGCCCCTATCTCCTTAAGGTGATTGAACACAGCATCGGATGTCAGATGATGATCTGGATCGAGTTTATCGTTGACTTGTTTTCGATACATGTCTACAACTCTACCAAAGGTGCCTGTGTTTTTAGAAATAATAAAGATTGTCAAAGAATCACGGTGGTTTAATTAAGTTTTAAAGTTTGACTAGGTGTAACGAAGACACATATGTAATATAAAAATATATGTAATTAATTTACAAACTTGTAAATTAGAATAAAGTATCATTAAATAAACTGGATTAATATGAAAAGTTGAGCAAATGAACATAACATACATTACAATGTTCGGCATTTCTATTGTGCATTGCAAACAAATATGAAAAGAAAGAAAACGCTGTATGTACAAGTCATCTATGAATTAGGACCGACATATAAGAATATCATGGTTTGTAGCCTAAATCAAATATTGTCGTTGACTTATAGCCATACAACAATGACACAATGTGTACGTGGCACTGAACTAAGGCCACAAAATCTGGATTATACTATTAAACTGATTTTTTAACAAAACGGTTTATTTGTCATAACCTTCCTTTGACCATGATTTACCTAATTCACTATCGCGAATTAGGGAGTTTCACCAACTCAAATTGCCGCTGTGAATACGATAACCCAATCTGTTGTCAAATTGTCGCGTATTCGGAGTTCTTCTCATATGGTTATTGCATATAACCACGGACATCCTAGAATGCAGCAACGAATAAAAAGTGATAAGCATTAGACTAAAAACGTTAAGGTTCATACTCACCATTGGCTGTGGCCTGTGTAATCGCAAGCAAACCATTACACTTTAGTAGACCAAACATCTCATCTAATGCACGTGGCCAGTTATCGATATAATGCAGTGTGTGTGAACACGTGATCAAATGGAAAGATGGCGCTCGCCTGGCATCCACTTCAAATTGAAGAGCATTTCGATACTCCTGGTACGTCTTGGCGTGATATTCAAAACTAATAGCCGGATATAACGCAGTTATTTTCGACGCCTTTTCCCGAAACGACTTCATCTGATTGCTATCAGGCTCTACAACTTCACAATGCACACTTGGGTTTTTTTGTGCAATATAGTCTACAATCTGACAGTCTTTGTATCCTAAAATATAGATAGATTACATCACTAAGTATTGCGATCGCACGAGGGCGCAAAACGTGGTCAGCGGAATTGTTCATCTCGTCTGCCTCTAAATCGATATTCATGATCAATAGTCTGTTCAAATAAATTTATACTAAACAAGCAGCCTCTAGGCTGAGATAACTCCGCTGTTAGAAATGCACATTTCAATTAAAGAAATGAAGATATTATTAGAAAATGAACAAATCTGAGAGAGGTCTACTTGAGGTACCTATATGTATAGTGTCACAGCAATCGGACTTGCTATTTTTAACAAGAAGTCGAATATTACAGCATTCATATCGACGAAGATCAGTTGCCATGTGTATTTATTACTTTTTCCTAACCTAACTTCAATACTTTTCTTCGACATTGTAGCAATATATCAATTTTGCTATAACGCTGATAGTGAAATAAACATAACAAGTGGCATGGGACACACTCAACTTTGATTGCAGCCATCTTAAAAGCCGGTTATAGAATGACGAGCGCCATATACGGGGTCTTGACGAGTTCGCGCCTCGTGACCTCAATATCTGTATAGGGCGTTTGTCATTTTATTATATATGCATAGTAATTAACGTTAATTTAAATGATTAAATAGTAATATATATATTCTGATTAAATGTATAAGTTATGGTACAAACGCCTACTCACAACCAAAATATTTGTCAAAATCGCATTATGTTGTACTCTAAGCACAATACAATATGTTGGCCATCAAATTTATTTTGTCATTTGTTATAAATAAAGCTCGGTAGTCATTATAATTCCGAAACTGTTGTTAGTGTTTTCTCTGATAGAACAATGTATTCATATCTCATTTTGTGCATTGTGACACAGGGAGAACAAATTATTTGTCATAACTAACAGTGTAAAAAAAGGATGATTGAGTGGTATCAGTATAGTACACCAAAATTATTTTCTTTCATCATTTGGCCTATTCGGAACTATGAATATTTACAAATTGATAGCGGTCTGTTTTTATAGATCTAGTATGTGCCAGTGGGACATTCACAGAGAATCTCGTAAATTCAGTCATTATATGTTTTTGTGGCATTTGAAGTACTTTAGTTATACAATCGAGAGCAATGAGAATTGCGTAATGCGCGTACGTAGTGCACGCGATGTCGGTAACATTACAACAGTTCATGTATTCAGGTCACATTTATGCATTTGAGTAAATTTCGATAAAACGAAAAAAACAAAACATTTAACCAATTATATCTTGTCTTTGTACAACATTTAACCCAAATCATCTATGTAAAATGAGTAGAACACTCATTAAAAACAAAATGGCCACCAGCCACCCATTTTGAATCGAGTCATGAAAAAAATGACGTACATGAGTAACCCACCATGACTGATTAAAGTGTCATTTTTTAATGAAATTGGTCAAGGTATATCCAAGAAACGGTTGTTGACATGTCCAAATGTTGATTTTTGGTGTTGTTGGGCAACCTGGTAAACTCGTTTGTAGAAGAACAACTTGTGAAGTTGTGGAATGAAATGTGTACTCAATACGATACTGTGCGATGCCAATTTACTGGATATTATTGACACCGTTATCGTTGCAAAACACAAAAAAGCTGGTTCGCTCTGGAGAACAATCATGATTGGCGTGGGCGTGTCGCCTTCTGTGGAACGCTTGGCGCGAGAAATGTACGAACGAATGAATGCAATTAGCAAAGTAATTCTGCCGAATTGATTTGAGTAAATCATAGAAAACAAAGCTGAAAACATGTTTTCTTGTTAATAAGTGGGATTGCCTTTCCAGTGTGTTTGATTTTCTCATTATCGTCTGTTACTAGTACTTTATTGGAGATAGTTACTTACCATTGCCTGCGCCAATCATCAAGATGTGCACACTATCTGTACAATGAGTTAAATTCAGCTTTTCCCTAACGATGTCCACCCACTGCTGCTGCCAAGTCTTTCGCAATGAGTTCATGTCAAGAACTTGTGAATGTAGGTTGTGTAAGGCTTGGGAGTAGTAAATTGTATCTTCGGTTATACTCTTTGTCTTGATTTCAAACGCCATTGCTGAAATCAAAATAGTTCATCAGTTTTACGTTGCTAATTTAATAATAATAATAAATGATAGTATTCATTTATTCATAATTCCAATTAAAGTGATTGGCTGCCCACGCAAATATTGCCTACTCGCCTGGGGGGTCGGGTGGGGGGGGGGTTTTACCTGATACAGATTACAGGAAATAAAACAGACATTTTACGTGTTTACAGGAAATAAAATGAAAGTTACATTTACAGTAAAAAATAAGTTTTTACACTTTAAAGATAAAGCAAATTCCTAATTACATTTTTATAATACATTTGATAATTTGTGTTTAAGAATCAAATTTGGAAATAGCGTACGGATTACGACATTTAATGTGGAAAATGCTTTAAACGCTTACAAAAATAAGATCTTTGTACAAATTATGAATAAAATAACTGATTACATTTCACACCTTGCCCCTGTCTACGATTTTACGTTTTTTTATTTATTTAAATTACATTATTACGAAATAAAAACAATTGATTACAGCGTACGAAAAAACCCTTGCCGACCCTCCACCTAGTTATAATGACCATGATTCAACGGAGTAGAGTCTGCCCATTGTTGTCATGTGTGACCCTCTTTCTGTGGTATGAGATTTTTCAGCATTTTTGTAACGATTTTGTATTTTGTCGGCACAGTAGGCAGAGAAAGTGTCATGAATACGCCAGCAAGTGCCCCGATGTAAAGTTAATTTCCTTTGACGAACAAACATCATACAACCATTTCTGCCTCTGAGTCAACACTGCTCACAGAGACAACCCATGTTGTAAATGACATTTTCTAGGTCCATGAAGATAAACATGTTGATGAATGTGGACAAATGTTACAATCGACATGGCTGAGAATATTACAAAAGTTTCATTGAAACCGACTATCGGTTCTTGAGATTATGGTGTGACAGACATACACGTATACATACAGACTACCCCATATACTCCCAGACTACCATTGCGTGTGGGAGTACAAGTAATCTAAAAACGAATTTGTATGACGTTTTAAAAATAAAGAAAATAAAATCAGGAGAGGCCTGGTGACCCCCAGGGGTAGCAATAGGAACCAGGTGTTGCAATAAAACTAGGTACTATTTCAGGGGTGCAAATAATGGGTACAATTAAACAAGCTAACAAAATAGCGGATATAGCAAGCAAATAACACCGAATACACGACAATGTCAATGGTATCAAAAGTAAATACAAATACTGTACACAAACAAATTTTGTATCTACACGTCACAGCACGTCTTCTCCTCGATAACAAGGCAGGACCCCCCTCCCCAACACACAGACAAAAAGGGTGCTTAATACCCAAGTTGTTGCATGCACCGACCGTGAAACCTCGTCCAGAGACGCCAGAAATGGAATAAATTTCCCCAATGTGCTGTACAAATGGTGAAACAGCTAAGTACTAGAAGACCAACCTATGTACATATGAATTGACCCCACAAAACAATGACCTAATACAGCGAATAAGTGCTGGTGAATAATTGTAAACTCATAATAGTAGTTCATAGTAGTATTCATAGTAACTGCTGACATAGTAAGCAAGAAAATAAAACCGAACAAACGGCATGGTCAATACTACAACAAATAAAAGTAAATACTATATACGTACTGCATGCGCGACTCGAACCCAACGCTTGCGAATGACACTAAATCGCCTAACTTCAGGTGCCATGATATATAATCAACAACGCATGTTAATTATTAACATGTGGTAATTGACCCTGCACACACAGGAAGTCCTCGTTATGAAAATTATGTAACTTTGTTTACTTATACTTATAGTAGCTAGAGACAGTGTTCTTGTCAATTGCTAAGGCCAACGAATGAACGGCACAAACATGGTGGGCCTAACATGATATGTAATCAACAAAGCATGTTAATTATTAACATATGTCAATTGAGACTGAGATGTGTTCCTAGAAGTCATTGTAAATTATGGGACACAATACCAGAAATGGATTTTACTACTGAAGGCAATAAGGCTGAACGATGGAGTTGTATTTAGATGTTGGTATGGCAGACAAAACTGATGCTGAGAAAGGCATTCAGTACATCATAGGCCCTGAAGGTAGGGACATCTTTGAAACTTTTGAGTTCACTGAAGAAGATGATGACAAAAGCACTGTACCAAAAACATCCTAGACAAGTTTGAAAAACATTTCTCCTTAAGAAAAGCCTTGTATTTTCGCGTCACATGTTCAACATTAAAAATCAGTGACGAAATGAATCCATTGATGATATTGTCATAGCATTAAAAATATTAGCAAAGGATTGTGCATTTGGTACAATGCGTGATGAACTAATTCGTGATAAAATAATGTGTGGTATTTACTGTGAGCATGCTAAAGCAAACTACTGCAGAAACAATATCCAAACCTAGAGAAAACACTTACCATATGCAGTGCTTATGAAGAGTCAAAGGAAAATAGGAAAGATCTGGTCTGTGATTGTTTCAGCAGATAAAGCATCTAACAACAATATTTTTATCTGCAAGCATTATTATATCAAATGCTCAATTGATGACAGAGTGCTGCCTTGTTTGTATTGGATCCCAAACTGCACAAGAATCCATATAAACAACGTTATATAGCAGGTTCTAGCAAATGTACCACTAAACGCTTGTCACAATTGTTAACCATTATTCTGACTACCATTAAAAATTGCATTTTTCGCTATTGTGGCAAGGTTTATGAAACCAGTGGTCTTGACCAAATTTGGAACTGTTAGATAGCGTGCAAAGTCAGTGCAACATTAGGTACAGTTCTATTCATACATTTGATATATATCATAATTATATTTTAGTAACAATGAAGATGCCAGAAATAAATATACCGAAGATGATATTACTATGATCACTTTTCGCTTTAATAATATCTTTGTCAAATTTGGTGGCTCGACTTTTAGACAAACTGTTGGTATTCCTGTGGGTACAAACTGTGCCCCACTTCTTTCTGACCTATTTTTAAATTCATATTAGGCATAATGCATGCAGTTTCTGCATCAATCAGGGAATAAACAACTTGCAAAGCGCTTTAACAACACACACAGATACATTGATGATCTTTTGAGCCTCAATAATCAGGGTATTTCGAAATATCTAGACCTGATTTATCCTCATTAGTTAGTAATTAAAGATGCTACCTAGAACATGGATACTGCTTCCTACCTAAATTGTGTTTTCCAAATTAGACTGAATGGTCTATATAATAAACTGTATGACAAAAGGGATGATTTTGATTTTGAAATTGTTAATTATCCTTATTTGTCTTGCAATATTTCATCATCTCCAGCTTATGGTATCTATATTTCACAGCTTCTTGGATATTCTAGAGCTTGTGTATTGTACAGCGATTGTCGGGTAAGACACAGCACACTGACTTCAAAGCTGGTGAAGCAAGGATACTCAAAATGGGTGCTTTTCTGGATGATACAAGCATTTAATTTCCAAATTTGACATTTCTGTCTAGCAAATGATGAGAGACAGTATTCTCGGATATGACTCACTATAAACTATTTTACAACTTGCCCAGATAGCAACATGCTTATGGAGTTATTTGTATCATCTTGACGGGTGTAGCATGCTAGCATGGTACGCTTACAAATTCCGGACATCTGGTACCACCACTTGTAGAGAGACGTAAAGTGGTTCAAGATGGTCCATACTTACACTGTTGGTGAATTGTGCGTCTCATGGACCTGATGACTTTTGTCATCTTGCATGTTATTGGATAATGGATTTGTTTTGATTTTTTATTATTGCTGTAACGGGCTATTTCTTGATTGGTGTTTTGCCAAGTAACCTTCTGGAGAATTCCACAATGTTCTTGATAAAAGGATGTTGAGTAGGTGTAGGTAAACCAGGCTAAGTGTGCATCCATTGAATGCTATAGCATGCCGATTTTACACACTGTTTCGTCTTCTGGCTATGAATGGCGCCCTCAATAAGACTAGTTAGATATAATGACACATGGGAAAGAAAATGTCTGGAAACAACTTTCTTTAGCCCACCTAATAAGTGCGTTAAGATTGAATGTGGAGTCCGCTCTTGATGCTAGCAATATGCTTTCCAATGTTGACACAAGATGAGCATGTTCCTTATTCATTCTTAGATCTTCCCAGACTCCCAATTTAAATACATCCGTATCTGTTTATTGTTTGTGTATATAAACGTAAAAGGTTCAACTAAACTGAAAAGCAAAAAAACTGCTACTATGGAACGCATTTGATCACTCGAGCCAAGCACAATTGGCTAAGCCATTGTCATGGCAAACATTCAAAAAGCAAAAAACAGGCTGCTATAGACCGCATTCGATCACTCGAGCCTAGCACTATTGACTAAACTATTGTCATGGCAAACATTCAAAAAGCAAAAAACAGGCTGCTATGGACCGCATTCGATCACTCGAGCCTAGCACTATTGACTAAACTATTGTCATGGCAAACATTCAAAAAGCAAAAAACAGGCTGCTATGGACCGCATTCGATCACTCGAGCCCAGCACTATTGGCTAAACCATTGTCATGGCAGAAATTCAAAAAGCAAAAAACAGGCTGCTATGGATCCATCGATCGCTCGAGCCAGGTTCATTATCTGACGCCATCACAGCAAAAACCGAAAACCTGGACTACTTCAGTCATTTGAGCTCAGTGCAGTTACCTGTACTCGGCAAAGTTAAAATACATGTCTTTATGGCTTGCAAAGCATACAATACCCTCTATCGCTAGAACAAAAGCCTGCAAGGCAATGTTTAGACGCATTTTCACCTTTGAATTCTACATTGAAAGCCAGAATAGGGAAATTTTATGATTTCCCACCAAACACAGTGTTTGAGCGCCTGTCTGCAACAAAAATGCTCAAATCATTTGGCAGGTCCATCCAGTCTGCTACGTAAGCAGCAAAATGCACTCCATCTGGACAAATAAATGGCCAAAAATATGCCGATCTCCGTAATGGGATCATTACCCCTACCCCGACATGATTCAAAATGTCTCAGAACTTAACCAATGAGGCTTACAGGTGGTAACAACCAATTGGTATCTAATGACCAATCTTGAGTAAAATCATCCCAGCCTCTGTGTTATTTGACTTGTCTTGGATTGGATTGTTTTTCCTTCCTTCCGATGAATTTTACGTGTGTCAATAAACAGTACTGTGTATGCAAATTACAAATGATGTAAATACATACAGACACACACACACAGCAACCACATTAGGAGTATATGACAGGACTGATACAATGCAAACCAAGATTCATAAACGTTACACCCGTTAGTGAGCGAATCCCAGCCAAAACATTTTGGCGCACTCACCCAGGGTTACGTAGATTTTTTATACCTTGACTCTCAATTCCAGGTACCGTGATGCAATATCAATTATAATACCGGTGAACCTAAAAAGATATTTTCAGAACAGTGATCAAACTGTTTTCAGAAATAGATCGTATTTTCTGTTTCGTCACTTCGTAAACAAAGGTCACTGTGCAGTGGCGAATTTGGGCATTATTAGTTCACCAACTCAAATGCCATCTACTACTACATCTACAACGAATGTGTCCATAGAACGAGCAGTTTATGATTTACGTCGCACGTTCAAGTATTTTTTTGATAGAATTCGAAATTTGACGATATATTTTTAAAAAGAGGTGTAGTATTATATCTTTTAGATTGGTAGTACTAGCAAATATTGCATCCTGGGATTTATTTGCAAATATACTGCGTTGTATCGAATCGTTCACCATAATAACGTTTACTCTAATGACGTCTGCCATGTTTGTTTTGTCCCCCATAAGTTCCCATTAAAACTAGTACTGAAGCGTGATGGCAGTACACTACCGGTATGGTTGTACACATTTTATAGTGGGACAAGCTTCTATTAAACATCTATTAGTAGTCTATTCTTTTAATAATTTAATAGAAAAACAATAAATTCGACACCAATGTTAAAGTGTTACCAACGTGTATTGTTTTTCAGACAACCAAACAACCATTCTGAAATTCGTCTTGTGCAAATCCGGTTTACACTATCTCATGTTAGGCACCTTTTTCTTTCAAATTCCGATTTTTCATGATTGATTAATATTATTTTATTCATTTGATAGATCTATAATCTGTTTACTTGTTATGTATTGATTTTTGCTGATATAATTGTATTTTAGTCTTGTATAAAAATTTGGCAAAGTCAACTTCAGGGACTGCCTACAAAATACTATCGGTAACATCAGAGCGGAGCGAAACTACCACTCGGCTGAGTCACCAATGACGGTTGCAGTTGTGTAAAGTAAAAATATGATGATTGTTTCCCAGACACCGGAAGTAGTTTCATTTATAGTCTGCTCTTTTCCATTGAAAATATTAACCCCAAAATTATTTTTTTTTACCAAAAAACTAGAAGCAATGTCTCATTAGGTATATGTGTTTCAAAACTAAGAGTGAATTGAGCGGAAAATCACAACATGTGAACAAATTTACATCGTTTTGAGTGGGAAATTGTGACCTTCAAATGGTCAATGGGATAAAGCGTGTCACATTATCTACCCTTCAGGCTCAAGAACACGGCTTTCCGATACTTATGTCTACGTTTCTTTTCGGAACTTTTTGTATAACGTTTTTTTTTCGTGGTCTCAGATGTTTATTTCAGTTCATCTTGGGGGGGGGGAACTACTTTATTTATTTATTTGTTTGTTTGCTTGTTAATTTATTTATTTTAATGGAAGTCTGCAGTTTATTGTAACAATTTCACAGTGTTAAACCAAAAACTGAAAATAATTTACATTATCTGTTCTTATATTTTAGGAATGAAAAGTTACAATCAAAGCATTCACGGAATTGCATTAGAACTGATACATTTACAGTGATGTATTACAACTACAACAATTACTGGTAACCTTTTATTTTGTCGATAACTTGACAAGCTTTTCCATTTCTTCATATGTGTTCTTAATTTGTTTTTATTGCCATTTACAAATTCTGAATTTGGGATATTTTCTCTATAGGATTTTAGTTTCACAAAATGTGGGTTTTGCATCTAGCTATGTAAAATAACACGTTTTGCAGTCAATATCAAAACATTCAATAAGCATTTAACTGTTTTTGCAAAATACCGTGTTTCCGGCATCGATCACTGACTTTATTCCAGAATGTTTGTATTATTTGCATCATGGTGAAATACTGCTTTCTACATTTTTGAGCAACTACGTGAACATAGTATAAGGGACCCTGTATAGACGTTCGACAGAGTAATATTATGCATAATGAATAGACTGATTGCACAGAATTGCTATGTTAATTAGTTGTCAAACCACAGTTAACCGTAGTCAAATCGTGTTTTTTTAATATCTACTGGTTTTCAGTCAGCATCGAATTTTTCATACGCACAGCAGAACTTAAACTTGTTGCAGGTCAGTGTGGTTGTTTTCAGTATTAATTCCTTTTTAAGAGGCGCGTCTGTATTCTGTTCTTTATGTATTGTAATGTTTCTTCACTTGTATTGTTTCTTCTGAGACTGAGTTCTTTAAAAAGGCAAACGTAATAACGTAATATTGTAATAATATACAGCAACAATTCACCGTGACATTCGTTGTCGGAGTGGTATCGGTTTTATACGCTATCATCCACTCTTCGTTGCCAATGCTGTACCTAATACCAGACCATATATACAGATATAAAGATAAGGCATATCTGATTAACTCGTTCATTTTCACAATCAAATCTGTCCATGATTATACTTGTTTGTAAACGCTGATGATAAACAGTATAAGATGAGATACATTTTCTTTCAAAAGCGCCATTTTTATAAAAAGGAAATCTCAAAAATAAAACAATGAGACAATGTGACACTCGTGACTGAAGCAATGACTCGAAGATGAAGCATGCCATCGCTGTCTCAGAAGAGAACAAAGCGGTAAAACAGAAAAAAGTACTGGCTATTTGTTTAGTTTTATACAATGTTATGAATACCAGATATAGTACATGCGCAGCGTACTATTTGCTTATTCTCTGTTCATTCCACCAAATACTTGAATGGTATGAGTTTCGCCAGCACGTGACGTCCGACGAGTCGGATTGCGTACTATATTAGGACTGGGAGAGTTGCTGCTCAGCCAATCACAGGCATCTTTACGAAATGACTACGGTATGTAAGCCACGATGACGTCATTTACCATGATGCCTCGCGCTCGCAGTATTGAAAGAACATTCAAGATGGCGGAAGGTGGGCCACCCGAGCTCGAGACACAAAAAACGGAAATAAGTGAACTTCTTAAAACTTCCTTAAAAAAAGGCGACACATGGTAAGAACGTTAAACACCACAGATTGTTATCGGTCTGGTAGTATAAACCATTATTATAGAGTTTATTGTTGAACCTACGGCATTCCTATTCCGGAACTGCGAGCATGTCATTCATGTTTTTGTCATTTTGTACCCGGCTCCGTCATTTTACCGGTAAATGCGCCAAATGTTTTCGTATAGTAGTTAGTTTTATTGAGATCGCTTCGTGTAATGGATATATTCATTTCTGATAACGTCGACAAAAGCAATATTAATAGCTAGGCGTCTGTTCGTCGTCTGTCAAGTCTTTTGTTGCGCCGGTGGTGTAAATATTGTACCCCAGACACCGTAACAGTTGAAGAGACATCAAAATTCTTGGTTTCGTCGACGTCATCGTTTCGTTATTTATACCACACGACGGATGCACTTTATTTTTACAACGCAGAATAAAAGAAACTTCAGTACAACAACGATCCGCTTCAATGACCGTGACACCATGGTGACATGTCGACAGTCCCTGGTATACCAGGATAGATTGACGTAACGCTTGTCATAAAGAAACTTTTCCCGTATCTAGTATATTTGTATTCAATTGGACTATTATTAAGACTTTGATCGTGTTGCAAATCATTTTTGCTGATGCTGATTACCACAATAAATATATTTTGTTATTGTTTTTCATTTACAATTAAATGCCCATGTATTTTTTTATATGCGTCTTTGCTATGTGGGCAGTAATGAGTTAATATGTACAATGATCAAAGTCTTGTGTACACAAGAGGAATTGGGTTAAGTACACATAAATTTAATCTGATTGCAATAAATACAAAATGAGAAATAATAAATTTTAAAGACTCATTTATTGAATTTTTTGCCTAACAATATACATTACACGTAATTGATGTGTAGTAGGCATGTAGGTACGATTCACATTTCTTTTCATCATATATTGTACTAATTGGGAGCCATTATTCGAAATATCTAGTATTTTGACAATCATTACCAAATATTGCCTACTATATCACATATTTAATAGTGTAGTAAGTCGCATGTCAGTACCAGAGTTGCTGTGGTTATGTGTATCTGGTTTGCATCATTTGGTGAAAGTTTCAGTTGTTGAGCCACAGTCATCATGTGTGGCTATATTAAATTTAAACTAAATATCAGTAACAAAATAAAAGGCAAATTTGCTGTCAGTAAAGTTTGCATTGGGAAGAGCACTGTTTGTGCTTCCACTCATTGTTATCGATTTAAACTGATTTTTTTTGAAGATCTTGGTTTCTCCTATTAAATTAACCTAACAGCAACATTGTCAACTTCACACAGCTCAGGTGTAATATACATAGAAAAATTGTAAATGAAAAGGGAATCACAATTTTTGAAAGTTTTAAGTGTTTTAAGTGAAATAAGTGTTTTTTCCCCCATGAAGAGAGTTGTCATTTAATGCAATTTTTTTCCTTCCAGGTATCTTGTAGACAGTAGATGGTTCAAACAATGGAAAAAATATGTTGGATATGACAGTTGGGATATGTATGGCATGGGTGAGCAGTCGTCATACCCTGGTCCCATTGATAATTCAGGCTTGTTTAAAGGTAACATTCCTAAATTATCTTAGCTGTAGCAATGCCTGACTAGTAGTCCAATGTTCACTATCTGTCAAAGTTCCATAGTTATCTCAGTGTGCCATGTTTACAAAAAATTTGAATGCCTGCTAATAATCAGTTGAGCAGTATTTCAGTTATGTTAATGATCATATTATACATTTTTCTTTAGAACCTGCTGGAGTGAACGTTTTAAAAGAACATTTAATAGATGAATTAGATTACATATTAGTTCCGACTGAAGCCTGGAACAAGTTACAGTCTTGGTATGGAATCTCTGAAGGCCAAGAACCGATAGCTAGAAAAGTCATTGAAAATGGCATGTTTGTCAAACATTGTAAAGTTGAAGTTTACTTGATGGAGTTGAAATTAACTGAAAACAGTCAACTTGATAAAAGTGTTTCCAAACAGTTTAGCAAAGCAGACACGATAGGTAAGTAGGAGGATGGGTGGGAGGAGTTATGTTTCTAATGCAAGTTCCAAACTGCTAATGTCCCAATTACAGTTGTGAATATAATGTAATTTCTTTGCTGTGTAATTATAAAGAAGGACATGAAAGACAATGGGCTTCATGAATTACGAGCATTGTAGCAACTAAGTTATGATACATTTCTGATCAAATTTATTGTCTTAATTGTCTTAAGTAAAAATATGAACTGTGTTTTTATATTTTCAGAAACAATAGAGAAAGAGATGAGGAAACTGTTTAACATAAGTGCAGACAAGGAAACAAGGTTGTGGAATAAGTACATGAGTAATACGTATGAACATCTTAGTAAAAAGGATAATACAATCCAGGATGCTAATCTTTATCAGGGGCAGGTAAGACCTTGTAGAGGAAGTTAAAATTTGTTGCTTTCAAGGTGACATAGTGATATATAGCTTGGCAGATAGAACATGTCTAAAGATTGTAAATATTCGATGGAATATGATGATTTTATGTGGAAAATATTAAACTTTTGGCCCTGAATGGTTCTTGTATATTAGTGGGATTGAAAGATCTGTCGCAACCCCCCCCCCCCATTTTGCTGTCATAAGTGGTTTTAGTAAAACAAAAGAGCTTTTGTTGTACAAATGAGCAAAACCTCAATGTTTGCCAGGGTCCTTTTACTAACATGTGAAAATATACAGCAATTATACTTTGTGTATTCTTGTGTTATAATCAACCATAGAGACCTGTAATGCATGTTCAGTTTATCTCATGACATGTATTTACATACACCCAATTCTTATTGTTCTAGCCTTTCAGTTAGAATTGTACGTTTTATTTCTCAAACTTAGATGTTAGTTATAGAACAGAAAAATGAAGATGGTACGTGGCCAAGACAAGCAAAGTCTACAAACGCTTACACTTCAACAAATCACTCGTCAAGTAGTAGCAGTAGTACTAATGCAGAGAATAGTATGTATACTTCATCTGCTACAACAACGAGAAGGTGAGTGCCTCACATTAAGTGGCAGTGGTCGTTGTGTTCCGTATTGGATTCCTAGTGGGTGCACACAATGCATGTATAAAATACATTTTTTTTTTAAACAACAAAGTAGTTTTTGGCAGAAGTTAGCTAGATTATGATGGTATCAAATCTGTCGATAATGCTTCATACACAAGCAGTTTTATTTATTACTACTTGGTACTGTAAAATGACTAATTTTCACTGGGTTTAAATTTCGCTGATTAACTATTTCAGGCATATTCAGTGGGTTTTAATGCTGGTTCTGAGGCCAGTTTATATACTATGGAATAGTATACCACTTGATTGTGTTCAGAAGCAACTCTATATATAAATCTTGTTGGTGCTCATTTGTATCCTAGTATGATATGCTTCTGTGCCAAATCTTGTAGTATACCATGTAGGAAGATGTTGTATTGCTTAATTATAAATGTATTCTCAGGGGCAGAGCTACGTCACAGAACATTTTATGTTGCTGAGACGTGCATCACTGTACAATGTTTTTCTATGGGTTATGCATGAGCCGGTCGGAAAGCTGGTTGAAAACAGCACAAACTCAAATTTGAGGTAGTCCTGAACAACCAAATTTATATATGTTACACATGTAGGAGTAATCTTGTTACATTGTTCAGGAAAGTCTCAATAACTAGGAAAAAGTACTGTTTTCCCGGTAGTTTTTGCATTTGTTTTCATTAATGATGGTTGCCAGGTGATGAATATTTTCCAATGTACAAATAAATCAAGTTTAATTGAATTACAGCTGTATGGCATACATTTCTATCCCTATTTTCAGTGCAAGTAGTTCATATGGCGGCTCATATTCTGGTGGATATGGGTATGGTTACCATGGTTATGGATCAACTAGTTCCAGTGGTACACAGCCAGGCTTATGTGGTCTGAGTAATTTAGGAAATACATGTTTTATGAATTCAGCTATCCAGTGTATGAGCAATGTACCGCCGCTGACATACTACTTTTTAAGTAAGTTCGCTTTCATATTTTATACACGTCACAACACCTGTATTCATACAATAATCGAGGAAAAGTTTTGAGGTTTAGCATAACTCCTTTTGTTCATGTCATCTAGTTTTGTCGATCAATTTTAATTGGAATGGTAGCCATTTTTTTTTATGAATGCTGTTTCAGAGATGTTTTTGGCATAGCCAGTTAATTAATGGACATTAATGAATGGACACTAAAAACCAATGAGAAATGTGTCATGTCATAACTTGTTGATACATTTATAACCAGTCTCTAATAATAATTCGCAACAAGTTTTCTGAGTCTTTGTTCATTTATCCCCCTATAGCAAATCAATATATGGACGAGTTGAATTATGAAAATCCACTTGGCATGAAAGGAGAAATTGCCAAAGCATATGCGGATCTGATTAAACAAATGTGGTCTGGCAAATATAACTACACCATGCCCAGGCAGTTTAAGGTAGGAATATCTGGATTCCAATAATTTACTTTGGTGGCTTCTGTATATTTATACTTGATAAAATAAACAGATCCACATGTTGTCGTAGCTTCTTGTTCTTTTTAATAAGGACTTACTGACTGAATATTTCAGATGCAGGTTGGCAGGTTTGCTCCTCAATTTTCTGGATACCAACAGCAAGATTCGCAAGAGCTTTTGGCTTTTCTTATTGATGGATTACATGAAGATTTAAACAGGATAAAGAAAAAGCCATACATTGAAATAAAAGATGATGATGGCAGGCCTGATGAAGTGAGTAAAAGCTAAATTTGTCTCGCTGTTGATTCACATAACTCTACGTAAATGCTAGGAAAAATTGGGGCCACAATTATAAATGGAAATCAGCGTGTGTACATCACTGAAAGCTTAGTCTGTTTGATTTATTGCATATATACATATTGACTTGAGTATCTTCTGTCATAGGTTGTAGCTAAGGAATCGTGGGGCAACCATCTGAAAAGAAACCATTCTATTATAGTAGATCAGTTCCATGGACTATTCAAATCTACGTTGGTATGTCCCGAGTGTGACAAAGTCTCTGTGACCTTTGACCCATTCTGCTTTCTTAGCTTGCCACTACCTCTGCGGAAGGAGAGGAGTCTTGAAGTGTTTCTTATACGTGACGAGCCCACGCAGAAACCAATACAGGTTTGTAAATTGCTCTTATGTGTTCATGACTCAACATCTGTTACTAATAGTTTAGTTCTGTGTTATAAATTCTTGTCATTAAATAAATATTGTATTTTCTTTCCCTTACAGATGAAGGTGATAGTTCCTAAGATGGGGTCTGTTAGTGATATATGTGATGCTGTGTCAAAAATCGTAGAAATACCAACAGGAAATGTAAATGATATTCATTATTATCTGTAGTATCAGTATCAATCTGTTTTTAAAATATGTATGTAATGCTTTTATGAAATGTGTCTGTTAAAAAACATGCGATTGTCATGTGTAGTGAGTACGTTGTGTCTAACTTAATCTTAATCATGCTCTTTAAAAAAAAAAGAATTACCGTAAAATCTGTATTAGAAGCCGCATCCCTAATAGAAGTCGCACCCATTCTTTTTGAACAATTGAGAACCAAAAGTTCACCATTTCTCATAAGTGTAGATGCTCTAATAGAAGCCACATCCCCTCTGTTGCATTGTACCATTTTAATAGAAGTCGCGGTTTCTAATACAGATTTTACAGTACTTCTCAAGAAGATGTATACCTAAAATGTCCTGTCTATAAGTGCTTACATATAATTTGTGCTTCTTCTTGTAGATGGTTGTTACAGATGTGTATAATCATCGATTTCATAAAGTTTTCGGAAGAGATGAAGCTCTTACGCACATTCTAGATAGAGATGATATATTTGTGTAAGTGAATTGCATTTAGAAATTAAAAGTTTCAGACTCGAGCAATTGTGTCTAATCAAAGATGTAATTTCACACAGAGTGTCTCCTGACATCCATGGTAGTGATGTATTTTCAACCTTTCAACAGGCGCCAAAGTCATTCAAGCTGTCAGAACAATGCTTCCTACTTGCAATCGTGTTGACTAAGGAAATGTTCTAATTTATATGCATTGCTTTAAAACACTTTGTTTTTGCCACACACATGTCTGTATGATTATGTCGTCAGTGTAAGGGATTGAAGTTGGAATTGTTGCTGCTACGATGTGTTTAGATCTCCCGTCATTCCTATGTTATGGTGTTGCACAACAAGCATTGTCATGTCCCCCCCCCCCCAACACATTTTTTCAAGAAAAATAATTACCCGCCACTTATGATTTCCATACTGATGTTTTGCATAAAAAGTGTTATAGAGCACGAATTTAAAGTGAAACAAATTTAAAACTTTCTTTAAACATAGTTATTTTCATTTTATTTTACATAATTTTATTTTTTTAATGATTTGGTTACCAAAGTTGTAAATGTACATCAAACTACTGTATGAGAAAGCCGGCCTGTGTTAACACCGGGCATGTACATGAAAACATGGTTATTGTACAAACAATGCTGGAAAAAAAAGTCAAAAAGCATGTTTGAATGATAGATCTTCCTAAATATGCTCAATTGTCAAGAACATCGCCCAGGGTTATTTGTGGTTGTCAAATGTGGTTGATAGTACGTGTTCTTCTGCAGCTCTGTCTCAACATTGCTGCTAATTAGTGTATCGATAACTTGTATGGTCTTTAAACAATTCTGGCATGGCTGTATCACCATGCCTTAGAATGAGAATTTCTCAACATCCCATTAATATTGTCATTTATCATTATAAAGGTATGAAGTGACGGGTGCTGATGATGCGTCAACTGCTGTGCTGCCTGTCTACATGAGAGAGAAAAAGTGAGTTTTTGATGTATTCAATATGATTGCTAATACAAGCTAATTCTTACCACATTATTATAGATTTGTCTGATGTTTTTTGCTACTGGTTTTTTTTATGTAACTCCTAATAGAATATTGATATATTGTAAGTTGCACATAGGTTCTTGGAGCAAAATGTCCCAAATTAGTTAATGATGAATTAACTAAGACTGGTATTTTAGAAATTGAACTTACTTGAAATGTATTTATGCTGTGCTCATTTCGCATTAGAAATCAAAATTCTATTTCTACCTACTGGAAAATATTTTATTTTCGGTTAGAATTAATTTTTACTATTTCTTCTGAAGGAATGATTCAGTGAAAATAAAATCCAGTGAATATAACATACCTTTTTTTTCCTGTATTTCTTATTTAACTTGTCAAATATCAGTGAAAATAAATTTCATATAAAACACCCATAAAGTCTTTTCAGCAAAAATTAATTCCAGCTAAAATAAAGTATTCTACAATACAATTACAGATTATCTGTCCTTTTTTCAGACATCGTCAATCTAATTACAATTACAACTCTGTTAGTTCTACCTTATTTGGACAGCCATTACTCATAGCAGTTCCCAGGAAGAGTACAACGTATCAAACGCTGTATGAAATTGTACTACACAGGATGTCGTAAGTAACCATTATGAAGTCGGATATTATTAACCGTACTTCCCCGATCATAAGCCCAGGGGCCTGAACATGTAAAATCGGGGAAATTGGGGGGGTGGGCCTATACTCGAGGACCACCTCAGAAAAGATCCTTTTTGTAGGGTTTTGTGTGTGTGTGTGCGTGCCATGTCATAGTATATTATTTATCATGATATTATATATATTAGACAATGCTTATGTGAGCTGTTTTAGTTGTGGTGGATTTATGCTGATTCTGACTTCTCAAGAGGTGGCAAAAACTTGATAATGCAGCATACTAGTTTTTGATGAGCCATGGTTGCGGCTATGTTTTAAAACGTGTTTTGTTTCTTTGCAGGCGATATGTAGAAATACCTGACAATGAAGATTGGTGTGAGGATGACACTGATCAGACAGATAACATAGAAAATGGAGGTAATGTATTGATTGGAAAAGTTAACCATCACTTTTCTTTCTTTGTGATAATCTGTCTGTATCAATACTTGAAATTCTGTATTCTTTTTCAGAGGTTGAAATGAGTGGGGATGAAGATGACGCCCAAACGGAGGATAGTAATAACTCTGGTGGTGACAATATCAATGAGAATTCTAAAGAAGATCAGATTTGTAAGCAAACCAACAAAAATGAAAAGAAAACTGAAGAGGATGAGAAGAAAAAGAGGAGGAGACGATTATTCACATTTACACTGGTGAATGCCTATGGCAGTGCTGATTTAGCCAAGCTGAAAGATGACGATGTGCCGTTAAAATTTACAGGTTAGTATAGTTGAATATACATGCATAGGAGAATTTTTAGGTCTGTGATATGTATGTACGTATAGTAAAAAATAAAATTATGAAATGTCAGTGTCGTTTTAATATTGATTGAGACATGATCTGGGTACAAGTTGAAAACATGCAGGTCTTAAAGTTGTGAACATCCAAATAATTAAGTTTTTTGGCCATTACAGAGGCAGAGGCTGAAGATGACTTAAATGTATTCTAAAATTATTTCTTAAAATAATAATCTTTTTTTTTCAGCCCGCACATACCTTGCTGTGGATTGGAATATGAAAGCCAAAGAGAAGTTTTATGATGAAAAAAGTGCAGAGGTATTCAAGAGTTTCTAGTCTCTGTTTGAACATAGTTCGAAAACGGGGACTTGTAATTTCATCTCCTTGTGTCTGTGCATGCGTCAATCTGTCTGTGTGTGCATCCATGCGTCTATTTGCAAAACCCAGACATGTCTTGGCAAACTTCACACATGTGCATATCATACATATGCACTTGTATTTGTTTTTTGATTGATTCAAGATGGCCAAATGGCAGCCATTTTAATATTAAAAATGCATCAAAATCAGACATTTTCACTATTGTTGAACTAGATTCCAGCTGTGTGGGGGACGAATTTGGTTTAAGTTTAGTACATGCAATGAACACAATAGGACTTTGATGCATTTTTACCTTGCCCGTACCATCAAAGATGGAAGGGAAAGGTATATTAAGGGAAAGATTTTGTCCGGCGTTGTCGTCGTTGTCGTCGTTAATAATTGTTATTGTGTGCATGATAACTTTACTAATTCTATTCCAAACTTTATCAAACTTGGTCACCTTGTTCATCAGTATAAAGTCTTCCCTGAGTTTGAACAACAGATGTCCTGTATGAAAATATCATGGAAAAATTGAGAAAAACTGATAAAATATTTCGACTGTTTCTACTTGACTGATCACTGGTGATACACATCAAAGGTCACTGATCTCAGTGGAAATATGCATTGTTGTATGTGTTCAATGAAGCAAATGATTTATCTTGTAATAATATCCTTGGTAATGTATCTCAGAATCCCTTACTGGGTTTCAAAACCAACTCATGGAGAGATTGCACAGTCTGATACACATTTGCAAACCTACCAATAAATCTTTACAGAAAACAAGATGTCAGAAAATCAATATAAACACTGCTATGAACTGGGTGCCAAACTTTGATCAAGATCTGAAGCTAATAGAAAATCTGTTTAGTTCAAAGTTATCAAATCAAAAACAATACATAAAAAATACATAAAAAGCAAAACATTTCATCCACATTTTAAAAAGAAAATTGTTCTAAAATATATGTATTCTGTATTTGACAAACAGTTCATTCGACAAATGAAAACTCACAGGAATATGTTTCAGCTATTAGAACAGAATGATAGAGTTTTTATAATACTAGTTTAAAAACTCACTTCAAACAAAGATTGCAGTGTTTGAAGATGTAGGTTCTCAGGAGGCAACAGTACTGTTGACTTCTCCCTCCACTGGACACCAACTAACAATTTAAAGCAGAGCTTGCAACATGATAGCTATTCATAAAGGGTGTTTTTTTTTTTTTACTTTTCATATAATACAGTAGTCACACAATGAGGCAGTTCATATTTGTCTCAGTGAATCATTAATTTTTGACAGACACCTGTACAAAATACTTGGACAAAAGCCAGCTAAGATTTTCTGTTATCTTGCATGTTTTATGAATCTATTCACGTCTAAATGCAGCACTTTTTTTTTGCAATGAGGCATTTGTTTTTATACTAAAATATCTGAATTACTTTGAATAAAGCTGGAAATTATGTCCCTTAAAATAATTAAACAAATAAGGCACCAATGTTTTTGTAAGATATTTACATCTTTAAAGGACATTCGGTAGACTGATTCCCCACTGTTAGTTCAACCCCAAAACTTTTTTGTATTCAAAATTAATTATGACAATGTATATTTATATTGAAACAAACTATGTTAAAGGGAATTATATTATATAACAAAGGGCAAGGTCACCAGAGTTCAACTGTTATTTTTCTGATCAAGTTGCAAGATGGCAGACTGGTGGCCATTTTGTTTCAACAAATGCAGTGCTGCATCCATATATACAAAATGATGCTAAAAATGCATCAAAACATCGCACATTACACATATATATAGATGTTTATCTTGTGTCTATGTCTTTGGTAGTGATTTTTCAATAGAACAATGCTTGTATGTGAATTTTCTGTATGTTTTTCTACTTTGAAACGCACTACATGTAAGTGGAAAGTAGACTCGGATTTAAATGAGTTGCAATACTTAACTACACCGTTTCTTTGGTACGTGTTAACAGAATACATGTACCGGTAATTATATTTGCAATTTTCATAACGAATAGATATGTCATGTATTCATTTAAGGATACCTTATCTAGCTATTTTTTGCATTCATTTAACAGGAATATGATGTTCATGATAGCGTGAATACAAGGCCACCCAAGAAAACAAGTGTTAAATTAAGTGACTGCATTGATCTTTTTCTCAAGCGAGAAAGACTTGGAGTTGATGATCCATGGTGAGTGAATCGATTTATTTTGATAGTGTTCACTTATTCTGCAACTATGAGAAAATTTAAATCATAATCTTAAACATGAACTCTTCTCCTGCCTGTTTTACCTGTCTAGGTATTGTCCATCCTGTAAAGAACATAGACGAGCAACTAAAAAATTTGATCTGTGGAAACTACCCAAGATTCTTGTTATTCACCTTAAGAGATTCTCATACAATCGATATTGGAGAGATAAACTGGACACTTTGGTGTCTTTCCCAACTCGGTAGGTTGTTTTTCTGAATATTCATATTGAATGTTAGAATATACTCTCCTTGTCACTAGATACATTGATACAGCTGTCTCCATGAAATTGTCACTTTGATAAGTTTATACAGCACTGTATGTAAGAAATGTAATCGTGAAAACCACAATTTTGTTGTTTCCCAGCTTAATTTCACTGTGAACATTGCCAGCAATCTTTGACTTTGAGAGACAGTCTCATTTTCTCAAGTGGTATGGAAAGAGGCAGAAATTATGTGTAATGTGTATTTAAATTTAATCAGGAAATAAAAACAAATGTTAATCAATGGTCAATGGAACACAAGTTTGAAATTGAATAGTAAAAGAACTTGCCGCAAGTATATTACTTTATGCATCGCTCTAATTTAGGTGTCGGGCAAGAGTGAAAATCCTTATTTCCTTGCCTGATATCGCTACATAATAGTAAAATGATCTTTCGGCATTTATTTCGGTGGAATTTTTGAAAGATAAACTGAGCATTAAAAAAGCATTTATCTTGAATAGGCATCAACAAGTACAAAAAACATAATTTAGGCATCACAAAAAGATAGAAATGTTCCAAAAGTGACGCCAATATTAAAATATTTACACTATGTCATTGTACTTTCTCTCCTGAATAACCTTGACTTTAATTCTACTTGTATTCTGTTTTTTTTTCACAGAGATCTTGATATGAAGGATTATTTGGTCAACCATGGCATTGATTTGGATTCCACGTTGTACGATTTAATAGCAGTATCCAACCACTATGGTGGTATGGGTGGTGGGCATTACACAGCATATGCCAAGAGTAAAGACGATGAGCAATGGTATAGTTTTGATGATAGCAGCGTGTCTAGTGTTGGCGAAGATGACGTTGGGGTATGTGTTTGCATTCCTTCTAATACTCACAAACTAATGTCACAAACCCTCAGATTGCAGAAACTCAAGTTTTCTTGATATCGTTAAACCATGTGTTAAAAAAACATGTTTAACTCCTTTCTTTCTCCTTTTTTAGTCCAAGGCTGCTTATGTACTGTTTTACATGCGTCGTGATCCTGATGACCAGATTTATTCACCGACCCGACGTAACATGAAAGAAAGACCAGCAGAAGACTTGGAGGAAAGCACCTCAATGAGTGAAGATGACTACTCAATGGACACAAACTAAACTGGAATTGATTAACAATTAATTGCATTTCTTCTGATGTAGTTATCTGTATACAGCATCACATGATACTCCAATGTATTGTACAGATCTCCTATTATGCTGATTGCACAATTATTTATTAACTGAGATGTCTTGAAAATAAGAGTCCTGAGAGTATGTCTCAATTGTGAACTGTGATACATGTGGTATATGTGAAGATGGTGCGTCACTTGCACAAGGAATTTTTATATTAATGATGTGTCTAAAATGGAAGTTACAAAAATACACCTTAAAAGCTCTACTAAACGAGAGACGTCCACATCAATAGTATAATGGGTTTGAAGGGTAATAACACTAGTAAACATAGCTATATAACTGAACCATAACTTTGTATATTATCAGATCCAATATAATTTCAATAACCAGTTCTAAAATAAAGAATGATGCATGGCCAATAAAACAAAACAAAAAATTGTTGACACTACTGTGATTTATTTCAGATTCTGGCATCCAAAATTGAAATAAACTTTTGGTTTTTTTTTTTTTATTAAGTGTGTAATATTGCTGTATAAAACTTTTCAAGCTGAAAGTAAAATTAAAATTTATTTAGATGACCCAGCAAGCAAGCAACCAAACTAACTGTATTACCACAGATCAATCAAACACAACACTGATATCATGGATTGTGCTCAATATATGTATATGCTCTGGGCGGAGCTACGTCACAAGATGTTCCACGTTGCTAAAATGCGCACCAATGTTCCACGCATTTCTATGGACTCTGAGCGCGCTGCTGAGGAACGCCAAGCGAAGAGCCGGTGAAAATTCGAAAAACAGGATCTCAATTTTGAAGTAATCCTGAACATTCAAATTTACACGCAGGGGTAATCTTGTTACACTGTTCAGTGGAGTCTCAACAACCATCCCAAAGTACCATTTCCTGGGAGTTTTCGGCCTTTTTTCACCGTGATTGTTGCCATGCGGGGAAAATGCCTGGATGTCCGCCCCCGAGAATTCCATTTTTTAACCCATGTTCAGAAGTCCAAAAAGGGGACTTAATTTCATGTCTCTCTGTCCATGTATTAGTCCACATTTCTATCTCTGACATGCCTGAACTGATCATGTCCAAACTTTACTCGTACACACATACATTTGTTTCCCATTCTAATTCAAGATACTCAGATAGCATCTATTTGAAAGCCAAAAATGTATTAAAATTGAGTGTTTCTTCCATTCTGTTCAAATCCAACATCTAAAACAAGCTACACATCAGTCAAGTTCTGATTCAAAATGGCCGAAAGTTTTTAGTTGGTTTGAAGAGAACCATCATCTTAATGTCCTGTTTTTTTAAATTAAATGTATTTATATATTCAGTATAGCAGTGTTAAGATTCCCAACTGTAATTGATCCTCATTTTTCAGATAAATATTTTCCCTTGCATTGCAGGCAATTGTTTATGGTAGTTTTTTTTTTTCTACTGATGTTACAAAGGGACAAAAAGCTTGTTTTATAACTGTAAACCTCACAATGTATAGTGCACTCATTGTGCAATAGTCATTTTATGTTAATGTACACATATGTGGCATACTAGTAACAGTGAAATGGAGAAATGTCTATTTTTGTTGCCTGTGTCAGTATGAACACAGTGAATCACTGAAAGATTTCATTGTAGTGTTTGATTGTTCAACCATCTTGTCTGTGATGCAACACTTGTAATTACTTCATATTCTGTAAAAACTTTGATGCGTTGCTTTTGCTATAGGGCACTTTATATAAACTCTAATTCCAGCTAAACGAGTCCGCATTTTTTTTATTTACAAAACAAAACCTGTCCCATCAATTGTGATGTCACTTGTGTATACTGGAACTGTTTTTCAGATCATGGCATGTGTACTTGCATGGTTTTAGGTTAAAGCGCGGTAGATATATGGGTCTCGTATAAACAAAAATGGCGACTTTGACTTTTGCGCAGAATAACGAGTACGAACTGACACGTTTCAAAGCTTTAATTAGGTAATTTTCATGTGATTGGAAGGTATCGAGGTCACCGGCGGTAATCAGTGCAAGTCACGCCCAGGTCAAACCTCATACTTGCGATTTCCATTTGAAGAGCGCATCGGATTGTGGGAAAATCAATGTTCATCAACACAAATGTCAAACATGCGCAGCATGGCGACTACCGCGCTTTAACATTTGGTTATGGGAAGCTCTTAATTCGCGTCGTGTCATTTACTACATGTGAGAAGAGTTTAGTTATGCTTAGTGTTACTGCTAATTGTCCAAATTATGCCTTGTAAATGCATTATTTGCATGAAATTCAAATGCATGCTGTGAGACTACCACTGCCCTTCAAGGTGGAAATGTTTTTATATTAGCAAACTAGTGAATGCAAAATGTCGAGCTTGAATTAGAATACCAGTGATCAAAGAAAACTATGATGGTTCAAAAATTTAATTCATTTTATTAATCATAAATGTTACAACTATATTGGTAGGATGTTCTTAGACTTCTGACTTTTTGTGGTACCTAAACTGACAAGTATCTAGACTTTATTGCATCTCGTAATTCTTGTCTTATTTTAACAATGGTATTTTGTTTATAATCTTGACTAATCATGATCCAATTGAAATATGTGAACTTTGATATTAATATACAAGCAGCCATAGGCACATCTGAAAATATGCTTTTGCGGAATCAAGAACCACTCAACTTGTTTTCCCAATTTTAAACTTTTCACTTTGGACATTAAAATAGCACGTGTAACTTTTTTTAATGATTTTTCGGCCATGAAAAAATTTTGAAATTTCATGAACCTGAGGAAAATAGTTAAAGAAAGCTTAGAAGTCTTGTGTGCTGAGATTATTGTCGACTTGTTTAAAATTAATTAAAAATTTAACCCGGTAAGATTAGCCATGTACATGTATTAAAGTTTATACTCGCAGTAATACTTGCCGCAAATAAATTTGATTTTGCAGTAGTTTGCAGACTGCTTTATTTCAGAACAACTCGACCACAAGTCCAATTTATGAGATAGAAATTATATAATATGGATAGTTTTCAACATTGAACTAATCATGTCTGCTTTGGAGACAGAAGTCAATCAAAGAAAGCTTAGAAATAACTTGTGTGCTGAGAGTATTTAAGACATAGTAAACATTAATTCAAAATTTAAGATTAGCTTTTCAAACGAGAAGCTTGGCAACTAAATATTTGTCTGCTATTTCAGATGCACAACGTGAAAAGAATGATCAACATTATTTGTTTATAATAAAGAAATTTAATTTTACATCTTGGAGTTTTTTTGTCTAATTCTGGAGCACTTCTCCCACAAGTGCAAACTGGCTTATAATTTGATAATCAATATGCACGTGTTTTTTTTGGTAATTATGCAAATTGATCAATTATTATGCATACATTTCAAAAAATTGGTGGTAAGCCGAAAAGTATTTATGTACCAAGATTCATTGAAATTAGATAATTGAGGTATTGATGGAAAAACTGACCAGTTATTATGCAAATTGGGTAATTAATGTCGCAGACCATCTGTGTACAAAGGTTCATTGACATGTTACTGGTATAATCTGAGATATTGATGAATATCAACAGATTTTAACCCCAAGCTGTGCATTGCCTCAGACCATCTATGTGCAAAGTTTTATTGAAATATTAAAGATTACAACTTGTAAATGCATTGTTTGCATGAAATTCAAACACATGCTGCAAGACGACCACCGCCCTTCAAGGTGGAAATGTAATTTGTATGGAATTTTATCCAAAATCAATAGTCTCCATTGTCCCATGACATCTATGTACCAATTTTCATTGAAAAGTAATTAGTACCAGAGATATCTGAACCTCGTCAAAATCCATTAAGTGGTTCTTCAGATATTAGTAGAAAAGTCGTGGAACAGCTAAAAATTGGTAATTATCAATTAAATTAGGTAATTAATATGCATGGTTTAAACCCAAAACTAATCAAATTTGCACACTAGCACATATCATCTATGGAATTGGGTTTTATATCTTGAGAACGGGAATTGGCACACACTGGTATTTCACAACAAATCACACATTAACTTTCCACTTTTTATTCACCATTTACAGTAGTCCTTAATAATGCTGAATATTACATTTACTACAAATTTGATGCTAAACTGTACATGCGTCAGGCCCATACTGGTGTATTGCATTGTCATTGGTTAGCCAACTATGTAAATACAAGTATCTCGATTAGATTCAATCGCAAATTTGTTAAAATGACAGAAGAAACTTGTCTTATTTTTTTTTATTATTTGAATGATTTTGAACCCTGGGTCCAAGAACGAGTCTACATCATTGATGGATAATATCAGACTTATTCTTCTGAATTTAATCCATATTTCAATGCAACAGAAATGTTGAAAATGGTAACCACAAGTACACACCATCATAAAATTAAAAAAAAAAGTTAATGACTGAAAATTGTAAATGTGGAAATACAAATGAATGCTTCTGCAGATGTCTTTATAGTGTTGGATTAATAGTTATGTTTGTATACCCCTCCCCCTCCTCCTTTCACCACCAAAAATTATCAGAGAAAAAACACTTAAAAATAAAAAGGACAATAGTGTAGGTAGATCATGTAATGGTGGCTCCATTTCAGGTGGCAAAATCTCAACGCAAGTTGTTTACCGGTTGATATAGCGGGTGACATTAAAGAAAATTCTAATAAAAAGTACAGCACCAGTCTCACGCAGATGAAATAACAGACAATAGCTTTTGTATAGCAATGTGGCATTATGATGATTGATGATCTTAAGCAATTTCTTTAAATTATCCTATGAAATAATTTTAATTACAAAAATACATATATACAATCATTCTCATTTTAAGCTCCCTGCTATGGCAATAGGCCACATGCACGAGAGACTACGACCACACTGTAATTTACCTGCTTTTTACAACATTTAATCGACGAAATGACTTTATCTCTACTAATGTAACAGCCTAAACATTTAATTCAACAAATATTGGAAGTCCATAATGAGAATGCTGCACTTTTACTTTTTTTTTGAAATGCATTAGAACTTTGTTGTCAATGTTAGCCATTTTTATACAATTTTGAAAGACAAGGTTATTTAAATGACAGAACCTGATTGTTATCACTTGAATAACATAATTATCCAGTTTTTTTTTTTACAATTGAAGACATGATTAAAAACAACAATTACATACAAAATTGAAACTTAAATTAGCATTATCGTACATAAAAAAAAAAAAAATTCACAATGTAGACTCATGGGTGATACTAGTTTCTAATGAAATGATAAATGCAGTTGCTACTAAATGTAGTAGCATATGATGTTATGTAAATTGCACAGGTTTTTCAATCAACAACAAAATAATTATGGTAATTATTCAGGATACAACATATGCAACTTTGGGTTTTGCTTCAAGAAAAAAAAAAGCGGACAAACAAGGCAAGAATTAAAGTTATTACAGCATATGAAGACTCAATAGGTTATCAAACTGTGTACCCAACAATACATACAAATAACACTTAAAGATCATTATGCAAATCAGCTTATTTGGAAATGCTAATTATCAAAACTAATATATTCAATTAAAAGTGTAAGTAGACCCACTAACACATGTATAAAAATACTCAGCTAGACTTGGAGTTTATTGCATAAACTGTAGAATCACATGTTAAAATTCACATGTTAAACCAGGCTACTTCAGCTTTGAATAAAAGGGGCTGGTCTATCACTTGATTTCTACATTAAAACCATTGCATCCCACTGTGAAATCCCATGTCAACCCAAGTTACTTCAGCTTTGAATTAAAGGGGCTAGTTATTAACTTGATTTCTACATTAAAACCATTGCATCCCACTGTGAAATCCCATGTCAACCCAAGCTACTTCAGCTCAGAATTAAAGGGCCTAGTCTTTCACTTGATTTCTACATTAAAACCATTGCATCCCACTGTGAAATCACATGCCAACCCAAGTTACTTCAGCTCTGAATTAAAGGGGCTAGTCTCTCACTTGATTTCTACATTAAAACCATTGCATCCCACTGTGAAATCCCATGTCAACCCAAGCTACTTCAGCTCAGAATTAAAGGGCCTAGTCTTTCACTTGGTTTCTATATTAAAACCATTGCATTCCACTGTGAAATCCCATGTCAACCCAAGCTACTTCAGCTCAGAATTAAAGGGCCTAGTCTTTCACTTGATTTCTACATTAAAACCATTGCATCCCACTGTGAAATCACATGCCAACCCAAGTTACTTCAGCTCTGAATTAAAGGGGCTAGTCTCTCACTTGATTTCTACATTAAAACCATTGCATCCCACTGTGAAATCCCATGTCAACCCAAGCTACTTCAGCTCAGAATTAAAGGGCCTAGTCTTTCACTTGATTTCTACATTAAAACCATTGCATCCCACTGTGAAATCCCATGTCAACCCAAGTTACTTCAGCTCTGAATTAAAGGGGCTAGTCTCTCACTTGATTTCTACATTAAAACCATTGCATCCCACTGTGAAATCCCATGTCAACCCAAGCTACTTCAGCTCAGAATTAAAGGGCCTAGTCTTTCACTTGGTTTCTACATTAAAACCATTGCATCCCACTGTGAAATCCCATGTCAACCCAAGCTACTTCAGCTCTGAATTAAAGGGGCTAGTTGTTCACTTGATTTCTACATTAAAACCATTGCATCCCACTGTGAAATCCCATGTCAACCCAAGTTACTTCAGGTCTGAATTAAAGGGCCTGGTCTTTCACTTGATTTCTACATTAAAACCATTGCATCCCACTGTGAAATCCCATGTCAACCCAAGTTACTTCAGGTCTGAATTAAAGGGCCTAGTCTATCACTTGATTTCTACATTAAAACCATTGCATCCCACTGTGAAATCCCATGTCAACCCAAGCTACTTCAGGTCTGAATTAAAGGGCCTAGTCTTTCACTTGATTTCTACATTAAAACCATTGCATCCCACTGTGAAATCCCATGTCAACCCAAGCTACTTCAGGTCTGAATTAAAGGGCCAAGTCTTTCACTTGTTTTCTACATTAAAACCATTGCATCCACTGTGAAATCACATGTCAACCCAAGCTACTTCAGGTCTGAATTAAAGGGCCTGATCTTTCACTTGATTTCTACATTAAAACCATTGCATCCCACTGTGAAATCCCATGTCAACCCAAGCTACTTCAGGTCTGAATTAAAGGGCCTAGTCTTTCACTTGATTTCTACATTAAAACCATTGCATCCCACTGTGAAATCACATGCCAACCCAAGCTACTTCAGGTCTGAATTAAAGGGCCTGGTCTTTCACTTGATTTCTACATTAAAACCATTGCATCCCACTGTGAAATCCCATGTCAACCCAAGCTACTTCAGCTCTGAATTAAAGGGCCTAGTCTTTCACTTGATTTCTACATTAAACCATTGGATATCAAATGTATGAACAAATATATGGCACACTGCCTGATTTTCAAATTAAAACCATTAGATAACATACGTGTGAACAAAGACTGGAATTTAACACATGACTACAAGCCTGTTTTAAGCCATTCGCTATGTTATGGTAGTGAGAACGAGGCATTGAACTTATTACAAGAAGCACACTTAGTGTTACTGAACAAATTATGCAAAATAAGCTAATTAATATGCAAAGATTTCTAATGCAAACCTTGTACCCATATTGCAAATATTGCAATTATGCGGTGGTACGACATGAGCTCCTATTTCAAGCCCTACACACAAGGATAATTAAGCAATTAGGGAACACCATGGATGAGTAAGATAAGGCAGCTTTAGTAGAGGCTCGCATAGACAGATATTTTACAATTTGTTCAATGCCACTGTATAGCATTATAGAACCGAATATTAATTTTCATATGTACATAAAAACATTCAACATTTCATAAATAATCTAAATTTTACTTGAATATTCTGTATTTCCTGGAAAAAACATTAAGTAATATATTAATGGGTTGGTTGTTTATGCCATTCAGTTTCCACCAAGGCATCAATTATTTGCTGGGATCTGTTTGGCCATATTGGGTGTAGTACGCGGCTCATTTTATCAGCAATGGCATTAGCAGCTTCAACTGGAGTTATGTCATCATCCCGGGCTTTTTCTAATATTTTTGTTGTCATGTTGATAATCTGGTTGTGGAAGAAACAAAAAAGTGAGAAGATTTCAGATAAAATAACATTGGTATGGGGCAACACATTGCATACAAAAACATAAAGAAATGTCAAATTTGACTCAATTGGTAAAATGACTGTTTTCAGCTTATCAAAAGTTCATTCATGCAGGGTTTCCATAGCCCTATGTATTGACATGAGACACAGAAGATACTGTGCACAATGAATTGATACATATGATTGGGCATCTTTATATATATCTATAAATATCGATGACAGTTGGATCCAACAAGTCAATATTCTCGGGTGGACATTTGAGCATATTTACCGCCTATCAAAACATCTAGGCAAAAACAAAGGCATTGTAACAAGAGTATAAATTTGCTTGCTCAGGATTAATTGTGTTTTGTTTTTTTTACTTAAGCTTTTTTCACCGATACTGATAACATATCGACTTGCCCTCTCCAGTTTTGTTGCAACAAACACATCATTTCCATCAGATACAGCATTAAGCACTTTCTTTTAATGGTCAGTAAAGCTCATTCACAGAGCAAAAAGCTAGCAACACGTTCATTTCTATATTCCAAGATTTTAATTTTTATCAAGTAATGTGTTGTTTCTATCACATGTTCTGATTGGGTAATGCAAACGAGCCCAAGTGAATCTTATAATCGTTTGAGGGCATGTGACATACAGTAAATCGTGGTGAAATCTGCCAAGGGTAAAAGCGGGGTTCCTACTTGCGCACGCGCGAGGATTGAGTGCCAACACACGGTAAGAATGCAAAGGCTCATGGGCTTGTTTGTAAACAATGACACACTATTGCCACCTGACGCATGCATAGGTGATTCCCTCGCTTTAATGTTGAGGCTACGGACGAATAATGCTACTACTGCTACTTACCGAATTTTCCCAGTGAGTGTCAAAGTGCCTGGTAATTGCTGGATCATTGGGAAGTCTGCCGTACGTCTCGTTAGCACAGTTAACAATTCCCATTCTATTTGCTAGGTAATCTACAACATAAGTAATCCCCCTTTCTTTCAACAACTCATTATCCTCAGGACTTCCTAGTTGGTTGTTAGCGGCACCGCAAACTATATCGGCATTGATCAATGGAATGGTATCTTTGTTCAAAATCTGTCAGAAATTAGAAGTTGAGTTAATAAAATAACTGCTGAAGTCTTCAAATTCCATTATTCAAATTTCTAAATTATATTTATCAAATATTGAGAATTTATTGATTCTCGGGTGATTGGAAGGGCTGTTCAGTTCGGCTCTGAAGAAACTCAGCCGATCTCGGCTTTTGTCTGGCCCCAAGGCACAAGAGATGAGAACCTATTAATTGGGGGAAAGAGCAAAATTGTGGCACTGATAAAATGCTGCTGTGTAGATCTAGTAAAAAAGATGGAGCACAGTTTGGTTGCAATAAAAATTAGACTGAAACAAGAACAAAACTTACATTGCCAAGGGCACATGGTGAGAGAATATGACATTGACGTGACATGATACTTGTATCATCTATAGGTACTTTCTTTATTTCTAATTCAGTACTACCATGCTGCAAAGTCAAAAAAAAAAGAAAAGGCAAGTGACAAGTAAATGCGAAACTGTCAATGAGAAATGTTTGGAACTGATATGTGCATGGCATAAAATCTGTTCCATGATATAATTATTTTTGATTACACATGGATGTAATTTTATATAAATATTCATAAATATACATTCATATTTAAATGAGAGGTTGTGATTTACTATTGGGATGTTCTGTTATACTGTCATCTGATTGGATGATGGATGATGGAGCCTGATTGAATGATGCTAATGTCGTTCAAAATTATATGTACCCACGCCATTGGTATTAAATTTACTAAATTAATCCACATCTGAAGCACCTGTATCAGGCTACACTGATAGCGGATAAATAATCTAAAACTCATAAAATCTAAAATGGAAACCCTACCTTATGACGGAACAAATCTCTCATATCATCAACTCTGAATTGATGACAATCTGTTACATAAATCTGAGCGACGCGTTTCTTTATTAGTTCGTCAACAATAACAGTAGCTGTAAGAATAAAACAAAAACTAGAGATAAAACAGTAGCATATTTATTCTAGAAGCAAATCTCCAATAAAGGCACATGTATCATCAATATTCTAAATTTAGGTGTCATTATCGGAACGCCTAATTTTAGTCATCAACACCTATTTGAAATACAATATAACGGTAGAATGAATAAACTACTGTAAAGGGGGTAATTATTCACTGTGTTTTAATTTAGCTTATTTCGCTGACTGGAAACATGCGCTAAATTAAAACACAGTGAATATGTAAAATTTAGCATAGAACACATTATCTAAGTGACGAAACCGTGAATTTAAAACCCACTGAATATGCCTGAAATGGTAGATCAGTGAAATTTAAGCCCAGTGAAAATTAGTCATTTTACAGTATGTTTATCATCAAAAAAATTGCTAATTTATAACTGAATGCCAAAATGTATAAATCATGGCCAAAATTAATTTGCATTAAGTTTTTGCATTAAGTTTTTGCATCAAGTGTTTACAAATGAAACTAAATTAAATTTGACTTGAAATTCATAACAAACCAATTAATTGATTTGTGTAGGTTATTATATATAGACTGTTTAATAGTCAATACCAGTATTACTTTGAAAAGGAGTAAGTCATTCACACATGAAAAGTGCAACTAGACTGACTAGATCATTTACAAAGCAGGGTGTGTTTGCAAATTACTGCATGCCCGTACTTCAGAGACAGGTACTAAACTTTCCAGTCAGGATTATACTCACCAACATTGCCAGCACCCTGGATAGCCACAGACTTGCCTTCCAATGAACCCATGTGTAAGAAGCCTAAAGCCCCTTCCATAGCACACACAACACCTGAAAATGAAAACAAACATGGAATTATCCAATCAATAAATATAGCAATGTGATAAACGTGCAACTACAGTGTAGTATACACATTGTGCAGAAGATGGGTTTTCAGAAATGCACATGTTTTGAAAACATACCAATCAAGTTTGAATGGCAAACACTGGATATTCATTTCTTGTACTAGAAAACTTGTGTTGAAAGAAATGGTGAAATAAACAAAGACAGCGTGCTAATGAATACTCGCTATACAAACCATTAGCAGATGAAAAAAGGATAAGCAGCGCGTCATACAAATGAGTTTTTACTATTAGTATGTTATGTTATATACAAAAATTTCAAAGAAACAAGCGCTGTCCTATTTGTTGTTTTACAGTATTCGACAGAATTAATTAGCTGCGAGGCAAAAATACTTTTTATCAAAGTTAAACTGTAAATAGCTCCCGTGTGATCGGAGCATGTATTATAAAGGTATAGGCTTTGCCTAATAAGTGAATGTAATTTCATGTAGGTCAATCCATCAATAAAATTGATCAAGATGTCTGAGAATCAATGACATACTGTATATGGAAACACATGATTTTGATATGGGCATTTTGAAAAACATGCAAGGACACTATACTGAGGCACTCTATGAATGAGGTATTTCTAGAGGTCGGGGTTTGTCTCGTCTGCAGTTGAATAATTTTTGCTTTGATTTTCTTATGGGTTTTTTTCCCAATGCGACTTAATTTCACTTGTTTTTTTTAATTCTTGGTAATTAGTGTCATTAGCGATGGAGTAGTAAAACCTGCAATTAACCTCAGTGCAGCAAATCGGGATAGATCTTCCTGACGCAATGGGCAAATTTCGCTATTTTCGTTGACAAGTAAAATCTGCTAAATTAAACCTACGTGAACATGTAAAGTAACAACAGACTGTTTCCTTGACAGAATCTTGAAATTAAATCATCAAAATAGTTCAACTAAAAAGTCTGTACAACATACCTAGAACAGATAAATAAAAACATCGTAGTTTAATGTTCGTCCGGACTTTGAGCCCTTGAAAGTAAGTGATCCAGCCCTTACATATGCCAACGATTGAAATTTAATTGCTATCAAATTATCGCTCAAAAAAAATATTTCATTTGTGAGACGTGCGTTTGATACAAACCGAAGATCGCGATCAACCCTACACAAAACCACCGTCATTTTGTCTTCCTTGTCCTCGTTCGGCAAAAACAAAAAACTCGCATATTTACTATTTGTTTAATGAGTGCATTTTTGTTTAAAAAAAACAAAAAAAAACAAAAATAAACACTAAGTAAAATAGGAATCAATTGCTGCGTTTTATTTGAGAAAGATGGAAACCATGCAAAAACAATAGTAGTGAAACCCAATACTGTAAAATGACTAATTTTCACTGGGTTTAAATTTCACTGATTTGCCATTTCAGGCATATTCAGTGGGTTTTAAATTCACGGTTTTATCATTTAGATAATGTGTTCTATGCTAAATTTTACATATTCACTGGGTTTTAATTTAGCGCATTTTCCAGTCAGCGAAATAAGCCAAATTAAAACCCAGTGAATAATTAACCCCTTTACAGTAGTAGTGATCACTGTGATTATTATATAAATTTCATGCAAAGTCTGGAACTATACTGAAAAAAAATCGTTGATTTCCTTCTATATTCATGCTTGAAAGTAGGCCGAAGTATCCACAGGTGAATACGAGATCCAGATAATAAGTTAGGATTGATCAGTTCACACGAATTGTTCTGTTCTGATTCATCATTGCAAAACAATGGCCTGGAAACGGCCCAGCTTGAGGGAAACAGTATCGTGGAAAGAAAGAACAGTTATCGGACCCGATACCCTTAAAGACCTGATGAGAACACTGCAGATGGCTCTTGTCTGAGTGACGCAGGCCCGAGGAGAACACTGTAAATGTAACCAGAACATTTACAAATCAAGATTGGCAGAAAGTTGTACGACATCTGTCTTCGATTTTGTCTATTGATGAATATGACGCACAAAGTGAAATTGAACTTGCGTTCATGAAAATCGGAAAGGGTACTGCCTTTTCGTCAAACTGAAAAAATGGCTGCATCACTCTTGTAACTGCGCATGCGTACTCCCCATACTCGCATACATTTGATGTTTTTAGTCGCTGTATCTGCTCAAATAACATCAATCATGATATAATAAATCATTATATACTAAAATTCGTGAATTTGCAGACCTTCCAATGAAATATTACCAGTTTTTTTTTGCGACAGAATACGTTATTACAATATGCAAATTAGGCTACTCACCCTAGTCAAATATTTGTTAAGAAACTTTAAAGACTCTAAGTTATAAATTAACAAGCCATGCATGGCACAGTCCCTGTTATCAAATTTAAGATAACTAGTTTTGTTTATAGTAATATGGCTGGAATATAACCATGTCAGGAATATGATTTTTTAACATTAAAATTGTATCTGATCGTCAAACAAGTACTTGTCCATATTGAGAGATATTGCTCTGTAACAGCATTCAAAATCAGCCATTTTGAATACATGTATATATAAAACATGATGTATAACGAATATATAAAGGTTGAATAGAATCAGTCAAAGCATTTCAGAGATATGGCTTTAGAAGCCCAATCACTAAAACAAAGCCATTTTGAATCCAATCTGAAAAATAAAATGATGTGTATCAGGAACCGGTAATGTCTAATGTATGTACCAAGTTTGAACGAAATCCATCCATAAATGCCAGAAATGCTTGATATTTGATGATTTGTTAGCACAAAAATGTCCACCTTTCGGCCATTTTGAATAGGATCGTCAAACTAATATATCTGTATATCTATGACGTGATGTATAATGAATATTTAAAATTTGAATATAATCAGTCAAAACAAGTCTGAGATATGGGAGCCTAGAAGCCCATTCATTAAAACAAAATGGCCGCCAGACAGCCATTTTGAATCCGATCTGAAAAATAAATGATGTGCATTAGGAACTTGTAATGTCTAATATATGTACCAAGTTTGAACGAAATCCATCCATAAATGCCAGAAATGCTTGATATTTGATGATTTTTTAGCACAAAAATGGCCACCATTTGGCCATTTTGAATAGGATCATCAAACCAATATATCTGTCTATTTATGACATAATGTATAATGAATATTGAAAATTTGAACATAATCAGTGAAAGCAAGTCAGAGATATGGCACGAGAACCACAGTCATTAAAACAAAATGGCCACCAGTCGGTCATTTTGAATCTTATCTGAAAAACAATATTATTTGCATCAAGGTCCCATAATGTCTAATGTATATACCAAGTTTGAACAAAATCCATCTGTAAAAAGCTGAAAAATGCTCGATTGTTAGGATTTTTTAACACAAATATGGCCGCCATTCGGCCATCTTAAATCAGATTGTAAAACAAAATGATGTGCATCAAGGTCCTATAATGTTTAATGTATATACCAAGTTTGAACATAATCCATCTGTAAACAGCCGAGAAATGCTTGATTTTGATGATTTTTAGCACAAAAATGGCCGCCATTCGGCCATGTTGAATCAGATCGTGAAACAAATTGACGTGCATATGTATAATACCATGTATGATGTATGTGTGAAGTTTAATTGTGATTGGTCCAGGCATTTCTAAGATACAGATACTGCATCTGAATGGGGACTAATTAATGCAATAATTGACTAATTAATATGCATGGAATTGCACCAAAATCTAATCAGCACATCTACTCATCATATATTAGCTGTGTGCCAAATTTCATTTGAATTGAAATTGTAGATCTTGAGTTATCAGTGGAACAAATTTTAGTCAGAGTCACAGAGACCGGTACCACATAAGCTCAGTTTCACGGGAGCTAAAAATTGGGGGATTGAAGATATGACAACAAAGAAATAAATTCGATATAGGTCCATCCAAGGTACATCAATGTACATAAGTATGAAAACAATCAGGCTGGTTATATAAATAGCACTCAGTAGGAATAAATCCTTATTAGTGAATAAAAATGTTTATACCATGCATATTTTTGGAACAAAGTATTAATAACAAGATGTAATGTACTCGTATTTAATAGATGAAAATGAATAAACATTTTTCATACGCCCTATGAATTAGGAAACAACTATACAGTGTTTAAGAAACAATGATTAGTATAAAACATGCACATGGCCAAAAAGTCCACCTTCTGCACAACACATGGCAGAAAAGTAAGGGCCGAGTTTTCTGCACTACTTTAACAATATGGATAATCTTGAAGGCAGTCTTAATCGCCTTATACCTGATATATAGTTTCAATATTTGCAACCCACTGTGCGCCATTGAGTAGAGCCAAGTTCTGCAAATAATTTACTGGATAAAATACGCATGTCACTCAATCAGTTAATAAGTGGACCACATACCTTTACCAGTTGCAATGGAAGGATTCCCTGAACCTCCTTTCTCTTCTGGAATACAGGTTGTATACCTTGTATGCTGATGTACGTGATCTAAATCATGAACATTTACACCTACATCCTCTGCAGTAACTGAGTGAAAAATAAATATATGATTAATAAATATGCATATGTATGTTTTGACAACCACAGGATGAAAAACCATGTGTTACAATGGTACATTGCATGTTATTAAATTCGGTTCTATTGTAGTCAACGGGTCATTACTCAGAATTTTTTTATAAATTGTTTTATATATTTTTAGCTAAATTGATTAATTGTGCATTTATGTTATAGAAATGCATCTCTACAAAAAGCACAAAAACAGACCAAAAACCACATGTAATTTGTTGCATCAGCACTACATGTACAACCATATTCGACCATGTTACCACTCGTGTCCAGTCAAGCACACAATCCCAATTTTGCATGATTTTTCTAATCAGAGTCACATTTGACTAAGTGCCCAACAAATTCCAAAAACAATGTGTCATGTTAAAAAAAACACAGGATTGTCTTTTTTGGAGGATGATTGATTCGCCAAAAGCATCTGTCTTTATGTGCTGTATTTTCTGAATGAACACGATTCACATTTAAATTTTTTTTTCAGTGTTTCGCCAATGTTGTTGAGACCAATGATGATGTAACTAATCTCATAAAACAATATTTCAACCCCTCCTGTTTGAGAACAAGTAATTAGTGCATCCAAATATGCAACGTGATGAGAGAAAAATGCTATTTTGACTATTTACTAAGGAGGCTGCTCGGCTGACCATCCTTCCTTAATGATAATAGTTTCCTGAGGACATTGAGTGATAATGTGGTCACATACAGTATAGTGCATTTTATGCAAAACATACAGTAATTTACATTTTTATAATCAATGTATAACTGCAAATAATAAAACAGAACTGGTCAACATCATACATGTCTATTTGACAAGCAATGTACAAGTACAACATGCTTCACCACTGTGAACAAGTCAGCAAAATTGTGAATAATTCTGTTAGCATGTATAGAACTAGTGTTAACACACAAACACACAATATTGTCACATGCAAAAAGTTATGCTATGAGTGCATGTGATTACACCTAAAACAGAGAAAGCACAAGAATAAAAAGAATAACACTGAGATAGCATTGAGAAAAGTGAAACAAAAGCAAATACAAAACATTTCATTCCCAGCAATAAAACTAGATATCTGGAATTTGCCTACCATAGCACCCGTTTAGCGAGGACAGGAAATCCCCGTAGTCATAAAACATTGCGGCACGGAAATCCGGAAGAATATGTTTCTTTGCTTTGGGTTCTGGTATTAAGCCAGTTCCTCCACCGAGCCTCAAATTGAGATAAAGTCAGATATACCAGAAGTCATTAACTTGTTACCACTATAATATTACATAACTACGATACTATTACATGCCAATAGTGTACTCATCTTTTAACATTAATACCTCACAATTAGATGTTAATGTGTGCTTAAGATGGAATACAGTGAGAAAATGAACAATCAACTAAATAACCGACTAAAAAACAAGGCATTTACCATTAATTTTTGTTTTTAAACAGAGAAATCACGATAGACATATACAAAATGTGCAACAACAAATTAGTACACTGATCACACAACAATAAAAGAACTGATCTGAAGCGGATGACATGGAGACCATTGAAGAGATTCTCTGCTGATTGAAATCAAAATCAATCCATCTGCAATAAGTATATGCCAGCTGCAACGTATTTATAACTGTAGCATTTTGGCTTGTTGCAAATCAGAATGATGGTTGATTAAATACATTTCTAGTCAGCTTTATTGCAGATGGCACCCAAGTTTGTCATCTGTGTATTCAAAAACAAGCCTGTCACAATTTACAATTAGAATTGGCTGTGCTGAACTACCAGTATGCATTTTGCATAATGTCTAGATCCTTGGTTATTCCAATGAAAAAAAAATCACCATTTACATCAATGTCATTTTTGCAAGACCATATTTGTGCGAAAAATAACTGTAAGTCAACATGTTTATTTTCAGTCGCAAGGTGACAGTATCTGAACTGCCATTTTACATAATTTGTATGTGAGCCATTTACGACTGAAATCAGTGCATCATCTGAGCAATTTACACAAGCTATGTCTATTTTGAAAGTACTTATTAAAACAAATTTCATACTATCAAGTAATTACATATGTACCAGGTGACACGCTGCTAACTGGACGCAATTGCGGTACAGAATGGCTAAACAGGAAACACGTGGGGTTATGCAAATATTGTGTCCATAAACACTGTTTAATGTAAACATTAAACACACATATATAAAATATATGCACATGTTTGTAAATTAAAGAGAATATTTTTGCAGTGAAATTTTGCAATTGTCAATTTGTCTGATTCTGAAATAATTATACGGTATATTCACTTGGGAAGATTATTTGACAAATAATTTCTTGTATCATATTGACAATTTTAATATGTACAAAACATGACATGACAAAGCAAACTGCTATATCTGTACCAGTCTAAACATAAATATGCTGCCTTTGATAATAAGTGATATACAAACTATAGCTTTGCCATAAGTTTAAGCAGATTATGCCAGGAAAACTTGGAGTCCTTTACTGAAAGTTTTCTTCCTAATTAATCTAAAGAATTATTCTAAAACTTTTACATTTGACATTTGGTGCCTTGAAACGGGAAAAGTACCACATATAAATCCAGATCTCAAATCCAAATATGGAAAACCTTTCTTAACATGCCCTTTTCAAACAAACATTCACAAGAACAACATGAATAAAAATATGATAACGACAGAAAACGACAGCTGAAATAAAAAGATGAAAGACGAAAGAAGAAGAGAAAAGATTGAAAGGCTGCAAATAAACGATGCATTAACAACGAGGAGACAAAGATAAAAAAGAATACAGCAACGACAAAACATGAAAAAGATGAAGTACACTACTGACAACAGTTTTGAACACATAATAAAAGTGTGGAGTGGTTTAAAATACAAACTTATTTGATATTCATACCATAGCAACCATTCAAAGAAGATAAGAAATCGCCATAGTCATAGAAGATCTGAGTACGATAATCTTGGATAAAGTGTTTATTGGCCATGGGTACTTGGACGACGCCTTTGCCGCCACCAGCCCTGGATCATGGACAGATACAAGCAAAATGATATACAAAAAAAGCAAAAACAGAGCAGCAAACATTGTATCATCGCAATAACAGTATTTTAGTAGCATTGCATGGCTGCTATGATGCATTTCATTGATGTTTGCAGTGAAAGATCAAAAACTATATTAAGATGAAGTCTTGCTTTGGGATGTCTCAATACAGTTTTATTTGGAGGTCATCAAAGAGATATTTTCATGTAGCTGGCGAAACACTAAATACTACACAGGAATTATTTACAGATTTGATAAAAACTGAAAAATCAATCAGATGGTTAAAAAAAATGGTGATGCTATTTATGGTCAACAAGAATAAAAACTTATCTATGCAGTATTTCACTCACTATATACCTTACCCCACTATCGCCTAGAATCCATGCAGGAATTCTCTCACTGTACCTCACTACTAATGCCTAGCTTCTATGCATTATTCCACTCATTGCGCCTCACTCCACTAATGCCTAGAACATATGTAGTGTTCCACTCAGTGTACCAAACTCTACTAATGCAGTGTTCCACTCCGCATTGTAGGTAGGGCATTAGTGGAGCAGTGAGTCAGAGTGATTGGAACACCACATATATTTTAGGCTAACAGAAATAAACATGTAATCTATCCATTTAGCAACTAGAGAATGAGAATTAGATTACTAGGGATGTACCAGTGAATAATAATCAAGTTAATATTAAATAGTAGACTAATACTCCAAACAGAGATTCCAGTAATAATGAATTTTTAGAAAAATGTCTAATGTACAAATAAATTGAATCTCAACATTCAACACAGTACATTATTTTTGTTGGTGGCAAAAATATCTGAACAATTACCCTGTTTTCTCTATTAGTAGCATATATACTGGAGTGTTTGAGTGGTCATATGCAGGTAACATTTTAATGATTTAGTATGCACTAAATGTAATTCTTGGTTTATACAAGCTTCTATTTGACACGCACCTCAAATAGAGTGGGTACCGTAATCGTAAATTAATATTGAGGAAACTATCACAAATTCTAGAATTGAAAATGCATAAAATAACTCAACTTACCATAAGCCAGCCAAAGCAGATTTGACACCCATGCCTTGACCAAGGCGTAAACCATCACGCAAATATTGCTCTATGGTTGTGTAGTTCCAAAGCCGAACACCACCGCACTAAAATAAATCAAGTAGAGTGTACAAGGCAGCTGGCATTAATATAAAGACAAATCACTTCTGTTAAGTAGACACTGCACTGGTAAAATGATCAGGTTCACAGTAGCTGCAGTTATGTGGCTATACCGGTTTTTCTGGTAGGGTACTAGTACTGCATCAATCATGAGGGGATCACAAAACCAGAAAACTAAAGTCAATACAAATCTTGATACAAAGCCAACTGAAAATAGTTAACGGTAGGCAGTTTTGTTGATTTGTTGTTGTTGTTGTTGTTGTTGTTAATTTGTCCACAACCATCAACCTAATACATGTACATCCCAAACTGTGTCACATATCAATAGATTGCTCCGGGAAAAAAATCAGAAATCATTGGAAACTCTGAAAACACAAATGATCTGGTCACCATTTCGGAAGTGATGTTAATACGCAACTTTCAAACACTTTTTTTTTGAAGCATAGTTTTCAACCTGGCGATCACCCACAAAAGTGCTGTTTAAAGTGGTAATAATATTCACATGTGTATAGTCGAGCTATTGAACACGCCCACAAATTCAAGCTATTTTATTGGTCCACGATAGGGGCGCGACCTAATACACAATTTTAATTGGCAGGTTCATGAATACTAACAGTAGACTGCCTACAAATAGACTCACCGCTTGCCCCCGGTTTGTGCGCCAGATAAAAGCACCAAGTAAACAGCCGGTCCTTTGTCCTAACTGTAAAAACACACCCTCGTGCTGATCGTAGTCAATTTTGTCCTTGGCAAAATATTTCTCAATGGGCTCAAGTTCAGGGTGCGACACTTTGACCTTGCAGTCGGTACGATCCCATACCATGTAACATCGTTGAATATCATTTTCTCGCAGAAAATCCGCGAAATTGTGCGGGCTCCATTCTAACATGTCACTCTGTGAACTATACCTGGCCGTGTGTTGTAAACGTAACAAGTTGCGGTCTCGTGACAGCCGGTCATGCCACAGTGCCCTCTCCTCTGGTCGCCTGCTCCGAACAGTCACGCCATGGTATCGGTGCCCGAGTGTTGCAACAGCTGAAAAACGACGAACTGAAAATGGAATCCTCGCCTTTATCGTTTGTACGTTCACGCCGTATCCAAATGACGCGTTTCTAATAACTCTAGTGTAATACCTCAAGCAAATAGTTGCCATACTTCACGGCAAGTGTCGATAAGAACAAACCAAAGCCTGATACAACATTAACAACGTCGTGCGTATACTGTCCGACTTCGGGCTTACACGGGGTAGATGACCTCGGCCTGTGTCGTCTGATGACAATCGTTGTATCCTTACACTTGTCAACAATAACGAAAATAGTTCTCAACATTTATTCATTTGTCAATTATCTATCTTTTATTGATTCCGTCTACTAAGTTATGTCAATGATGGACAGTTACAAATAATTCAGTTCTAGGTTGTTTTACTGCTCATATATATAATAAAATGTAAATCTAAACTGGCGAATTGGTATGGAAAAACGGAAAGCAGTGGTAAAGTGGCCGAGCTCTGTTGTCTCAAGGTTGACGTGAATTTACTGTTCGAATTAAGATACTAGTTTTAGTCTTGGAGGTATGGTGAACTGAATATGCCTATCAAAACAGGAGGGCCAGCATAACTCATTGTGTTTGTCACGACCCCGTGAAAGAGAGACTATTCCTTGTCGGGCGAACACAAACGACAGGAGCCTGACGATCTAAATATGCATGGCTGACCATGGAGTTCCATGGATTGGTAGTACGTCCATGGTCACACCGACCATGCGCAAATCTCAGTAGCTGAGTTTTGGATTATTGTTATCATTTAAAAGCAATATTTCAACACTTAATGCATATCTAAAGCGATAGTTGTTACTTGTTCTGCTAGATTCTATTAAAATACGGCGGCAGCCATGAGTTAAACGTTAGCGAACAGCGCCACTAGTGGTCAGCAATGTAATAACGTCATTACCGGGGAAATCCCCCGTTTTGTACATTTAACGACAGCAATTTGTTGTCGACATCACACTTCCGTGATATAATATTCGCCATACATGCAAGTATGAAGTTTTGACTGCTACATTTTTCTGACCTCTAAGAATGTGAATTTGGCTGATTTCAATGTCGTTTTCGGCTGTGCATAGAACTTTTTTTTTGATTTGTTGAGGAAGTGAAAACAAGTTTTTGAATCGTATGTACTGATCAACAACGATAATGGCGACGAAATCTGGAAGAGGACGGCAGCGGAAAATTGTGTATGTCAGTGATATTCCAGCGATAGAAATACAGAATTTATCCGAAATATTAGATGTGCTAGGAAAGAACAACTGGGAGAAGTTGGGTAAGTTTAAATTTCATAAAAAAAATGGTCATAGTTTTCAACTTCTTGCAAACACGGAAGTAAATTTTATGATTACTATGAATGCAAGAACCGTGCAACAAAGTAAACATCATTCAGACATTATTAAAATATATCAAACATTTATGAACATTTGTATTAAAATATATCGAATAAATCTCAAAACAAGAATTGTGGCACTCGGTCATGACAATCTTCAAGGTCATGCTTGTACATCTGAATGCATGTATGAACACAAATATACAAGTTGGGAGAGTTCAAAAGCAGTGATTAAATTTAATTGAGTTTTATCATGGATGCTATTTTTACTTTCATGGTTGTGTTGATAAACCTAATTTTTATGTATGTAAGTACGGGGGTCTAAAAACTTTACTCTGCGATGCGATTGTTCGACTGGCCTCATGATGCAAAATAGGTCTTATCATTTGCTAAAGGTCTGAAAGTCAGCAATTTAAAGGTGGTTGGACTGTTTTAGGAGAAGCTACGACATTGACTTCAGTACTACGATCGTTTAAAGTAGCAAATTCAATGACGATGTTCCAGTAACCTAGATGTGGACAAATACATAGAAGTATTGATATCCAAGTATACTACTAGTAAATACTTTGCCATTACACATTTTAGCTCAATGAAGTTCCTACTGAACATTAAATGACTTAAATACTTAGTTTTGACACAGTTTTTAGTGACCAAGGTTTTGGCATAAGCGTACATCCAAGGTTATGTGTGCATATCAAGTTTTCAATTGCAGTGTCCACACAAACTACAAAATATGTACGAACACTGTCAACGTCATCACCACCTTTGGACCTTCATAAAAAAAGTTTGAAAAAACTGCTAAATGTCAAAATAAAAATATTACTCTGTATTTGCTCATTATATAATCATAAATATCGTTGATGAGAAACAAATGCAAATGCAGTTATTCTCTTAAAAATTGAAAAATTTGAACAGAAAAAATGCCGTTCAAAAGGATAAAGCTGACAGATTTCATTTCTGACTAGATTCACCCATTCTAGATTGCTTGTTTGACACTAGAATGACATTATGAAAACACACAAGATGATAGCAAGTATAATTGGAAATTTTGGGGTAAGCTTGTGTCAATAAACTACCAGCAAGGTCTTGTGTCAGTAAACAAGGTTGACACAAGTCCTACAGATTTAATCCAAATTCACACCTAGAATAGCCATTGCCATCTGTTCTTCTAGTACTCTGAGTATACATGTGTACATGTACATGTTCCAATGAACCTCAAGATTAGTACAGTTCATATATAATATTAGTTGGCTTGCGATTTATTTTGTTAATATTTATTTTGTTTTACATGTAAACCAGCAGCTACAGTACTCTCACTTTTATGTTATATGTGTCAAAAGTAGAAGTTTATTTTTTGTTAACACATCAATTTTTACCAATCAATTCATTAACACGTACTGTGGTATTACATCTTCTAATTTATTTTTCCTACATTTTAGCTTGTATCTACATTGTATGAACATGGATTATAATTATTACACTATGTTTGTTATGCAGCTGCTTTAATGGAATACCCAAAACACAAAATTGAGGCGTTCAAGATGGCTTACCGCCGAAATAGTGGCAGTCCATGCACCGATTTGCTACGTGTATATGGCCAGGGAGATAGTACAGTTACCGATTTGTTCTTATTGCTGAAACAAATGAATCATGTTAGATGCATGGACATTCTGAAACCATATGGTAAGTATTTTCATTATGTCTATTGTGGATGCTTATCCACTTGTGTTTTTTTCCTCATTGATTCATATTTGTTGTTGTTTATTCAGTTTTAATCTTTCTTTATTTAGTTGTATTATTAGATCATGTTTTGCTTTATCTATTCATCTTTATTTTGTTCAATTACAAGCAGTAATAGCTGAGATATAGCCAGTAGAAGTTATTACATGTCAAGATTTAGCACTTTAATACATGTATCTCTATTATAAAGAAACACAGATTCAATTTATACAAGCCAATTAATAATAATCAATAAGCAGCACGAAAGCAATAGGAATCAGTTGCAAGGTCGATTTTAAGCTGATGCATCAATATTGAAAACCAATCACTGTGTTTCGGATGTGAGCGAATATTACCCACAAACCACAATGTCAAGAGAATGGACTGTCCCAATGTGAAAACATACATTTCCCCAATGTCGCACACACCAGTGATGATTTTTTTTTCCTTTTGATTCTGTGTTGAGTGCAGGTCAAATTCTTTTTTGCTGTTCTACTTGAAGTTGCATGACCACATTACATAATAGTATGAGGTTATTACGAGGGTACTGAAAATATGCACGAAGACAGTACAGTGGGAGTAGCGACCGACGTGTAGCGGAGGTTGATGCGACCACGTACTGTCTGAGTGTATACTTTTCAGTGTCCTCGTAATAACCTTATCATTATACATGTACATCTTTTCCTCCCGAAGATATATCATGGGAATGCCGAAATACAAAAAGTTTTAGAACAGATTGAGTGAACTTCTTTGTATGAGGTCCGGTCAAACCCTGGAGGCAGCCATGTTTACCTTGCCCGTACCATCAAAGATGGAAGGGAAAGGTATATTAAGGGGAAATTTTTGTTCGGCGTTGTCGTTGTTGTCGTCGTCGTTAATAATTGTTATTGTGTGCATAATAACTTTACTAATTCTATTCCAAACTTTATCAAACTTGGTCACCTTATTCATCAGTATAAAGTCTTCCCTGAGTTTGAACAACAGATGTCCTGTATGAAAATATCATGCAAAAATTGAGAACATCTGATAAAATATTTTGACTGTTTCTACTTGACTGATCACTGGTGATACACATAAAAGGTCACTGATCTCAGTGGAAATATGCATTGTTGTATGTGTTCAATGAAGCAAATGATTTATCTTGTAATAATATCCTTGGTAATGTATCTCAGAATTCCATACTGGGTTTCAAAACCAACTCATGAAGAGATTGCACAGTCTGATACACATTTGCAAACCTACCAATAAAATCTTTACAGAAAACAAGATGTCAGAAAATCAATATAAGCACTCCTATGAACTGGGTGCCTAACTTTGATCAAGATCTGAAGCTAATAGAAAATCTGTTTAGTTCAAAGTTATCAAATCAAAAACAATACATAAAAAATACATTAAAAGCAAAACATTTCATCCACATTTTAAAAAGAAAATTATTCTAAAATATATGTATTCTGTATTTGACAAACAGTTCATTCGACAAATGAAAATTCACAGGAATATGTTTCAGCTATTAGAACAGAATGATAGAGTTTTTATAATACTAGTTTAAAAACGCACTTCAAAGATTGCAGTGTTTGAAGATCTTCTCTCTCCACTGGACACCAACTAACTATTTAAGTTGATTTGCATACAAAGCAGAGCTTGCCATATGATAGCTATTCATAAAGGGTGTTTTTTTTTTACTTTTCATATAATACAGTAGTCACACAATGAGGCAGTTCTTATTTGTCTCAGTGAATCATTAATTTTTGACAGACACCTGTACAAAATACTTGGACTAAAGCCAGCTAAATTTTTCTGTTATCTTGCATGTTTTATGAATCTATTCACATCTAAATGCAGAACTTTTTTTTTGCAATGAGACATTTGTTTTTATTCTAAAATATCTGAATTACTTTGAATAAAGCTGGAAATTATGTTCCTTAAAATAATTGAACAAATAAGACACCAATGTTTTTGTAAGATATTTACATCTTTTAAGGACATTCGGTAGACCGATTCCCCACTGTTGGTTCAACTCCAAAACTTGTTTGTATTCAAAATTAATTATGACAATGCATATTTATATTGAAACAAACTATGATAAAGGGAATTATATTATATAACAAAGGGCAAGGTCACCAGAGTTCAACTATGTTTGTTTTTATTACTAGAGGACACTTATGTGCGTAATCGCTCCATATTTGGAATTCACATTTCCCAATATTGTAGGATTAAAATACCCCGTAAAATACCGCAAAATTACAACACACTGTAACTTATGGCGCTATGGTGACAGATATATAATAAAAATAAAATATTTTCTTATTACAGTGGATCCAGTTCACCATGTTAAACAACCAGTTGAAGACTCACTTGCATCTTATACCACTTCCGCTCATAGCAATGCTAGTGTAAACAAATGTCGATGTTCAGAGACTGTGTCATTCAACACACCATTCGTTAATCTTCTAGGTATCAACATTGAAGGTAAATCTTTTTCAAATTTTGTGTTTCAGTTATACAGTACAAAATAAATATTAAAGCAACAATCACTGGATTATGTAGTTTCTCCTAAATTTTGAAATTAAACATTTTACAGATTGGTGACAAAATTTTTTTAGTGATTTATTTCCTCAATGCAGGTACATGTACCAGTATACTTACAAAATGACATTCTCACAAGGTTGTATGTGTCTCATTCAAACCCTATTATGACCAATAGTGCTAGCAACTCATTTCAAAACTTCAGCAGGCAACATGCGAGTAAATATTCAGACAGTAGTACATTCTACCGGGTATAAGTTTGAAATGTATTTTAAACAGAAAAACTGTGCATATACCAGGACACATTGTTGGACTAGCAAATGTATGCTAATTGAGAAAACATTTGTGAATAGCGAGTTGCAGTTTCCTCGTTTGATATGTTATATTTTATTTTGAACATACACAAACAAACATAAGGTGTAAAGTCCAAAAAGCCAAAGGCATCACTACAAGACTAAAACAGATCAAAAATACAAAAACAAACAAAGCAAAGTTGGAAAAGAAAAACTTGTCACGACTTGAAATTTTGAAAAAGTGGCCATAATATAAAGGGAGCTGGGAGAGATTTATGCCTACATCCTTTGATATTGCTATTTTATTTTGGTCCATTACTTAGGGTGATAATGGTGTACTGTAAAATACTTTATTTTAGCTGGAATTAATTTTTGCTAAAATAATATTTTTGGTGTTTTGTATGGAATGTATTTTCACTGATTTTTGACGAGTTGAATGTAAAATATAGGAAAAAAGGTATATTCGCTGAATTTTATTTTCACTGAGTCGTTCCTTCAACGAAAATTAATTCCAAGTGAAAATAAAGTGTTCTACAGTAGTTAATATAATTATATGGAATCAACATGCTCATTACAAAAATAAATTAGTATTGTTCAATGTATGATGGAATCTGAATCTTCCTGCAGACTGGACGTTGGCAGTAATGATCAACCACCACTCTCTTCACATACATGGTCGCTAATCAGTCAATGTGTAATGACAAGCATAAATAAATCGGCAACAGAAGGCGTTTGGCTGTCGTATTGTGTTCACATGGCACATTGCGTTGTGCAAGAGCCGGTGTGACAACAGCGTTTAGGATCTGGTCCATCCCTTTTACGACGGTGTCAAAAACACCAACACCACAACGGCGTATTCTGTTCACACACACATTTTAACAGTGTTTTCAACGGCTTATTTCGTCCAGTGAAAAACACCGCTTGTGATGAGTTGTACCCACATAGAGTACATAATAATTCACCTGTTTGAAGATGTTCCATGTATTATTTTATAGTTAAATGACGGGGACTGTGACATTCATGTCTTGTTTATCAAGTATTTAAATTATTCATTTCCAGATTTGCCAATACCAGAACCTCCGCAGTTAGATTTGACTTGTAGCATTTGTTCTCAGAGTTCATCACTATCATCATCTTCCTCATCAAGCTTTGATCGGACGCAAGAAATGCACCAGTCACACTACCCATCAACGTACGAATCAAATAAAGCACAAAACACAAAAAGTGTCAAAAGTGCCCCGCTGCCAACAGCTGATTTGATCAATTTGAATATTGGAGACAAGAGACATGCGTCATCTTTTCAAACAGTCTCTACGACGTCATGTAATCTTTCTGAAGGTGAACGTCAACAGGTGTACGACAGCAACAGTTTATGTGAGTTAGGAGATCTAGAGATATTACAAAGCTGGGATGCGAGTGATAAACCACTTACTTTAGAAGGTGAGACTATGCTTGTTTATTATTGTTGCAATGTTTTACAGTAACAGTTGGAAACATTAAATGAAAAAAAAAATTATATCAAGAGCATTCTAGCAACAAAAAATAAATATTTTTCTATACAAAATATTTATAAAGTGTTAAAAATGTCGAGTGAAAACAGCTTGACCAATCTTAAAGCCTTAGCAAATGCATACCATCCATACTAAATTCCAGGCAGTGTGGCTTTTCACCCACTATCTGAAAATCCAATGTTTTGCACTCGGTTGTTAAAAAGCAGATAAAAAAACATGAGAAGTCTAGACTGTCTAGACTATTGTGTTACCAACGTACTGTGCAATTCATAGATTATTTGCATGACTGAAAGTGATAAAAAATGGTATATTCAATAGCAGGAATAGTCAAAGGAGTACAATAGCGAAATGGGTTGGCAGGTAATTCTTTAGACAAACATTGATATAGCATATGCACTACCATATTAAACTATGCTTATGGTAGGTTGTTATAGTAGCATATTTAGAAACTTTTAGAGATTGTCTAAATCACAGATCAATTTTTAACTCATTATTCCTTGTTGCGCCGTTAAAATTGAAATGAAGAAAAATATATCGACAATGTACATGTATGTAGACAATAACACAATAGTTATATTAACTGCTATTACAGAACAACGACAGAGAGATCGTATGACTGCCTTGGCGACTATGAACCATAAGAAGTACAAAGAAATATCACATAGTACAAATGATTTTGATGAGTCAATGATACTTGGTGAAGGGGCATTTGGTCGGGTTTACAGAGCTGTGTTAAACGAAACACCGTTTGCAGTTAAAAGACTGATGCAGGTAATATTTCTCTCTGTTTGGCTCAGTGATCAAGCTATTCCTTCTCTGGTAATTTACGAACCAATGGACAAATGATCTTGATAAAAATCCTCCAAGAAATACAGGAGAAATTTTACATGTTTATTTTGTGAAAGTTAACAAAAGTTGATTTTGGCGAAAAATTGTTTCTGGCATAATTAATTAAGTTACCCCATAAATGTACAGTAGAACAAACAAACCATTTCTAAATTTCTTTCACAGGCTCATTTACTGTGTGACTCATTCTATAATCAAAGAGTTAGGTGTGTACTTCACAAAAGTTGCATACATGCCTCAACCTTCATGAGAAATCTTGTCCAACAGGATCTGGAAATCAAATTTAAAAGATACTCCTAATTAATAAAGAGTGATTACAATAATGAAAATTATGTTTCATTTGGTGATTATAGACGCCATAACCTAGCCTCATTGCACCAGAAGTTTAGGATTTGTGGCCAAATCAACGTAATTATCATTTTTCATGGTGATCTCAATAATCAGTAAGAGGGTTTTCGCATCATAATCCAATGGGAAAAGGCAAGTTTGCAAATAAATGGTTATTATGTGGTTATTTGAAACTTACATTGATACTTTACTTTGAATTGCAGAATGAACACACCGGTTTTAGTCAGGAAAGATCCGCAAGAAAATACCAAATAAATGAAATTGTTGCCTTATTGAAGTATGTACATAATATTATAGAAATGTTTTTTGTTTATATGTTTCATGTTACCTTTAGTTAGGTGTTTGTTGCCTAATAAAAATATAATGTACACATCTAACCAGATGCTGGATTGTTTGAGTTTCAGACATTGCGAGCAACTCATATTTTTATATTTTTGTTAAACGTAAACATTGAGTAACTCAAACTTTAATTGCAGTAACAGTTAACCGAACTTCAAATTACAGGAAATGTACAATGTTAAGCAAAAATAAAAATATATGTTGCTCATAACTCAAAGTTTGGTTAACTGTCAAAATTTGAGTTACTTGTCTGTTAATTGAACATCGAGTTCAGTTTGGGCATGGTTTCACAAACATGGGCGTGGTCATTTTCGTAACTCAATGTTCGTAACTCAATGTTCATAACTTGAACATTTCAGTATGTATTTAAAGGCCCAGGTATACTATAAATACGCTCCTAAACAATAGGGATTATTTCCTTGCTTGTCACACTGAAGTAAACAGCTCCGGTAAAGACATGTTTTCTCAAACTTACAGGTCGATTATGTTGTGCCAAAGTGGTTGCATGTGACTATGAATACCACAGCAGTGACCGTGTGTAGTATTTATGACAATAAATAGTGTACGAGCTGAGATTTTGGCGAATAAAAGTCAAAAACACGAACTGGAGAAAGGGACGCGCTACTAATCTTGATTAATTAATTAGTTACTGTCAATCAAAGTCACGTGATGTTGGACCGCTGAAACAGCATGCTTCATAGGCTATGCAAGTGATTAACAACACTCATTAGCATGGCCACACCTCCAATTCACACTTGCCTGAGGCAAGTGAATTGGGCCTTTAAAGCGCGGTGGTCGTCGCACAGCGCGTGTTCAAATTTCATGTAAATAAACAATGTATTTTACACGCATTGTATACGTCGCTGTGCATCCCATATCCAACAGGACGCGGCGCGACGACTGACGCCCTTTAAGTAAGTAAGTAAGTAAATAATATAAGTAAAAAATGCCTGTTGTATCATAACCATCCCTGACTGCTTGCATAAGTGAAGCAAAAACAAAGATCTGGTAGGCTAGTACCGGTAGCCCCTGTTTGATTTTAATTGTTTCAACAGCTTAATTTCATTAACCTTTGCTTTTCATACTCTGGCAATTGTATGTATCCAAATTAGGAATAATTTATAAAAAATACTTATTTTATTGCAGGTATCGCCATACCAACATAGTGCCTTTATGTTTTTACTCACTTGATGGTCCTGAGCCTTGCTTGGTTTATGAATTCATGCATAATGGATCACTTCAGGATAATTTAATTGGAAAGGTAATTAAAATATCAATTAAAAGGGGGACTTATAATTCCAACGGGGACTTTGTCCATTAAAAATGACTTTTTTTTTTATTTTTAGGTTCTGTTCAAACAAAGTTTGTAAACAGGGACTTGTATATTTACCCTTGTGCCTGTAATAACAACAATAGTTAACATTAATGTTCCTGTGTAAAAATATGTTTGCAACAACAAAAATCTTTTTCATCATATCGATGATTTTGAAAAATTAGTAGAATAAGCGTAGTGAAATAACCAAACAAATAAAATTTAATAACTTAATAAAAATGTTGCAGCTAAAATAACATTATTTCTTTGTGTGCAAGTAAATATGCGAGACAGGAAAATGTTATTGTCAGTCAGACTTTGAATTTTATTCAACAGTTGAGATTTCTGTGGTTCATATTTTTAACAATGGAAACAGACCTATTTACAATTCAATTACCAGGTATTACAGAATCAGCTATTCATTGGTAGTTTCAGATTTGTAACACCCCCCCCCCCCCCCAGTATGTCTGCATTTTTTAGCACCTGAACTAGGGTTAATTCCCCAGAATTTCTGTTTACGTCATTTAAATTTATTAAATAAATTTCCAAATTGTAATTTGGTTTCAATTATATTATGTTTTGAGTTTTAAATTTGTTATCAGATATATCAATTTTTTAAACTAGTTCACATATACCGTATATATCAATTGCTTTGGACATTTGATTGTAACATATTTAATTGTTGATGTTTGTGTGTTGAGACAGTTTCTTTAGTATTGCTAACTGTAATTTGGCTTTAAGATTATTGAACCAACTACTTAGATATTGACTTTTTCTACAAAAAAAAAAATAGATTTTTTTTTCATTTTCATATTTTGATGGAATTTACAATAAAAATATGATGACATATAGTCTTTAATTTTGACTCAAACCTCTACAATGTCACAGACACAATGATGGTAAATTAATAATATAGAATTTGACCAGTTCATAATTTACCTGATCTATTTTATTATTTTTTTTTTTAGAGGCACAGATTCTCACTAAAATGGAAATTACGAATGAATATTGCTAAAGGATCGGCTAGAGGAATCCAATTTCTACACACAGCTATTGATAAACCACTTATACATGGAGATATCAAAAGGTACACAATTAAAAACTTAAAGCAAATTTTCATGATGGAAAATTTCCCTAGCATATTGAGAACAAAATTCTGAAACTTTCCTCAAAACGTGGTATTATGAAATATATTGCTAGTTTACTGGGAAGTTTCTGAAAACAAGACTTAGTGATTGACCTGTGTGTTCACTTGTCTGCCCATCTGTGTGTATGTGTCTCCACTCGTACATCCCTGCACCAATCACATTCAAGCTTCCCATATATATACTTGAGATGGATAACTATGTCCAATCAATTCACAACTATGCATGTCACAGGTTATATAACTGTTATTGGAGGTTGAAAAATTATGAGATGTTCAGTGTTTACAGACTTAATTTCATTGTTTGTTTTTTGTGTTTTATTTCAAGTGGTAATATTTTGCTGGATAAGCACAATGAGCCTAAAATTGGTGATTTTGGTTTGGCAAGAGAAGGCCCTAATGCCAATCAAACTTCTACGTACCTGAAGACAGAAACAGTTCATGGCACAGTAGCTTATCTGCCTCCAGAGTTCCTGAAAAATTTTCGACTTTCAACCAAAGTTGATACATATAGCTTTGGGGTGGTGAGTCTCAGCATTTTACATTATACATAGATATTCAGCTACTTATTTTTATGTGGTCTCCAGTCTTTCAAATTGAACAAAGCATACAATGTACAACTTGGGAACTGAGTCCATAGCGACGATAACAACACACGCTGAAAACGCAATGGCTCATGGGTAGACACTTGTTTATAAACAATGACACGCTATGGCCATCTGACGCATGTGCAGGTGACGACTCCCACGCTTCAACTTGCAAGGTGAATGTTATTATCTTTTTTAATTTTTTCAATGCTACTAAATTTGCTAATATTAAAACAGAAAATTTAGAGAAACTTTCCAAAATAGAAAAAAGAGCAATCCCTTAACCTTAAAGCAGGGGAGTCATCACCTGCGCATGACCAATGTATTTACATGCTTTACATACAACCGTTATTGTAAACATAATTACATGCATTTCCCATTGAATACATGTCATGACTTGTTTTTTATCAGCTCCGCTGTCGACTTTGTCAAGCGGAGCTTATCATATGAAGGATTGTTCGTCGTCGTCCATGTCAATGTTTACTTTTTCGACTTCTTCTTGAAAACTACAAGCCTGAATGCTTTGATACTTGGTGTAGACCTCTCTCAGATTTGTTCATTTTGTAATGATATCTTCAATTCTCTAATTTTGGTGAATATTTTTGTCACTTTTGATAAAAAGTGATATTTTCAACTTCTTGTTAAAAACCACAAGTCCAATTGCTTTGATATTACATATATAGGTACTACCTGTGGACCACTCTCAAATTTGTTCGTTCATGATGATATCTTGAATTTTCTAATTTTGATGAATATTTTTGTCATTTTTGGTAAAAAGTGATATTTTCAACTTCTTGTTAAAAATCACAATCATTTAAGGTGAAAAATAATATTTTTGAATTCTTGTTGAAAACGGCAAGTCCCATTGCATTGATACTATGCATATTGTTCATTTCCTAATGATATCTTCTGTTCTTTAATTGAAATGTGCATTGCTAACAGCGGAGCTATCTCAGCCGAGAGGCTGCTTGTATTCAAATTTCAGCTTAATAAATTTTTTCATTTAATTTGCTAGGTCATGTTTGAAATTGTTTCTGGGCATATGGCATTTGATGATAGACCGGAATGGGGAAATAAAAAACTGGTAAGCAAACTGTGGGGGAGATTTATAATCTGCATAGTCGGATAGATTATTTATGCTTTTTGGAATTATAATGTTTAAAGTGACTTCATTATAAATAGTTTTGTCATTGAATTATCAAACTATTAAAACTCATTCAAAGAAATCCATCTTGTATGTTCCACCCACTTAGGATTAAAAATGCTTATAACCTAAGTACTGATTTTACTCATTTTTAAATACTTAGGATTTTGTCATTGTATCACACTTTTAACAAGTTTTTAGAAATTTTGTGAGTTGGGGAAGATCCAGATTTCACTATATGGGCTCTTTGAGATAGATGTAACCATGGTGATTTTTGCAAAATTTCTCAATCATCAAATCATGTAGATTTTAATGGATATACATCTAAGTACCCAGAATTTGCCATTTTCTAAAATGTTGTTGCAACACTGTTCTAAAATGTATGTAAACTATATGACACAAACATTGACACATTCCAGGTTATTGCTATCGCATTTTTTGCAAGTCCCGTGACTCGTGCAAAAGTTTGCTCAGTGCCAAACAGTTTTTGTTGTCATCTTCCAATAAATTATTACAGCAAACAGGGAAAAGATGTATAATAATATGGTTGTTATGAGAGTATCGCAAAGTATGCACTCAGGTAGTACGGGATGCATCAACCTTTGCTACGTGTTGGTAAATACGTTCTCTGTATTGCATTTCTGCAGCCTTTTCGGTATTCTCTTGATGACCTCATAATATACATGTAGTTATATTTAATGCTCATAATTGTGTACTGTTTATGTGTAAGTTTTGAAAATATTATCAATATGGAATTTCCTGTCTAGGTTTTACCTCATCATTACATTCTTAAATTCTATATATTACATTCTAACATCACGCCAAAAACTAAAAGAATGCTTGCAACAGATACATGGCTAAGAAAAACTTTCTTTTGTCTTTCTCAGCAGTGAGAAGCACAACTAAAGTGCCACAATAGCTACTTTAAAGTAACAATGGGTTGAGATCTCTGAGCAAATGTTTTCTCTCAGCAGGTTTATTGACCTAAACACATGAGCTAATTCGATTGCAGTGTTTAAACATTTTCTGTTGAGATACATGTAAGAACTGTTTCTGAGACTTTGTTTAATTGCATACAACTAGATGGATTACACTATGGAGGAAGTCCTTGATGAGCAGAGAACACCTGAAAAGATTGTCACCATGTTGCGTGATGCTAGATGTTCTGATTGGCCGATCTCTATTGCCATGGAGTTTATTGAGATTGCAATCAAATGTACTAAACATGCTCCTAAGCACAGGCCAGAAGTTAAACAGGTATGTCATATCCTTCATGTTTTCTAGTCAAGTGAGGTAGGAGAGGAATTGGATGTGATCTATGTCTAATCCAAATGATGTGTGATTGTACGTGTCTCCCTGCAACTCTCATTTTTTCTCGCTTTTATAGTCTCTACGATATGGTATGTCAATTTATGACTCAACATTGCATTAACGTGAGCCATGGCTTACATACATTGGTAAACATAGGAAATGTTTTTTGGAGGATTTAATCTTATCCACAGAAATAACATGTTTGGTTCACACATGCACAAGGTGTACAATGTGATGTTTATTTATTTGCCAACCATGCTTACATGGATCTGCTACTAGTAATTTTACCATTAGTATTTAGAATTCTAGTGTATGATATTCACAATTTGTTTTTTTTCTAGGTTCTTCAAGAACTTGAGAAATTGGAACTTAAGGTGCAAAACATAAGGCAGAACAAGGCAGTAGTTAAATGTATGATTTTGTTCTCAATGTTTACCTTGTCTGTGATAACTGTGGAAATGAAATGAGTCGCACATATATTTTTAGATACACTGGAAAATGAAATCTGGGATGAGTCGCACAAGTATTTTTAGATACAGTTGACAAAATAATTCCATAGTGCTTGTTTTTTTTACGGCTGCTCATAATAACATTGATCTTTGTTCTCTTATGAAATTTGCGTTTAATCTGGGAATCACAACTCAGAATTGTCACTGATTTTAGCAACTGACCTTAGATGCAGAGGTCTTGTTGTGGAATATTTGACTTGTTTTTGCCCCTAAAATAATAGTATACCATTCTCTCTCCTCATAATGCCTCCCACGCTCTTAAAAACCATAATTACTTGGATCAGATGCAGAGACATACAATAATGGAAAACTCGGACATAATTTGAGGGGCAAAAATTAGTTTTTGTGGCTTTCTTACTTGCAACAAGATCTCAGTGGAATTTTGCATCTGAGGTGTATTTTAATTTTGAGTCTTGATATTATGAGTACCGGGTAATGTAGAAAGGGAAATATTCACTGGGTTAAATTTTAACAGAAGTGATGTTTCAGGGATATTGGAGCTTTTAAATTCACTGTTTTTTGAATGAAATCAATAATACATTGTTTATTAGTCCCCGTTCCGACGAAGTTCGAAAACGGGTACTTATAATTCGGTCTCCATCCGCCCGTTCGTCTGTGCATTCGTGCATCCGTCCGTACGTCTGTGCATCTGTGCATCAGAATCCCTTGGACCGATTTCGTTCATTCTTTGCATGTGCCTAGTACTTTATGTGGGACATATGCACATTCAGTGGTTTAGCGATTTGATTCAAAATGGCCGACTGGCAGCCATCTTGTTTTTTTGAAAATGTTGTATTTTGGACATGCTTTGTCAGTTTTCATTCAAACTTGGTACATAGATTAAACATGTTAGGATACATGTTCATGACGATTTATTTCACAATTGGATCAAAGATAGCCGACTGGCAGCCATCTTGTTTTTTGAAAATGTCGTATTTTGAACATGCTTTTTCAGTTTTCATTCAAATTTAGTACATAGATCATACATGTTAGGATACATGTCCCCGACCGTCCGCGAGTTCCTGAGTCTGTCCTCCCGTCTGTGTGTCTGTTTGTCCTTCAGTCTGTCCAAAGGTATATTTCAGAATCCTGTGGACCGATTCCGTTCATTCTTTGCATGTGCGTAGTACCTTATGTGGGACATATGCACATGCAGTGGTTTAGCAATTCGATTCAAAATGGCCGATTGGCAGCCATCTAGTTTTTTGAAAATGTTGTATTTTGGACATGCTTTGTCAGTTGTCTTTCAAACTTGGTACATAGATTATACATGTTAGAATACATGTCCATGACGATTTATTTCACAATTGGATCAAAGATAGTCGACTGGCAGGCATTTTGTTTTTGTTTTGTTCTTGGACGTGCTCTGTCAGTTTTCATTCAAATTTGGCACATACATGTACTTTATACATGTTAGGATGCATGTCCATGACAATTTGTTTTTAAATCTGGTCAAGGATGGCCGATTGACAGCCATCTGACTTTTTGGCCTTACTATATTTCCACAATTTATGTACCATTTTCATTCGTATTTGGCACATACATCAAACATATCAGTGTGTTTCATAATCAGATCAAAGATGGCCGAATAACGGAACACGTGTTTTGATGTAAATAAACAATCTGTTGTAGACGCCACTTGGAACTCAAGTTTCAAGGACACCCTCGCGACGACCCCTCCGCTTTAATATGACGAGCACAAAGAGAACTTAATTTAAAGGGGACTGTGTCATTTTTAATGACTTGTTTACTGGGTTTTAAATTGACTGTTTTGTGAGGGAAAAAATGCATTGTATGGTTACATCATGTGTCAAAATAAACTTTTCATGAAAATTGTTACCAATTACCCATGGGATATTTGAATTTTCGTATTAGGATTAGTGTTTGAGAGGCATTTTCTGCATAACCCTTAGGATCGATCCTCTTTTGAATTTATAGTTTGACTATTTCAATCATGTTACTGCATCTGAGCAAATATCAAACATAACATACTTCATAGGTTATTTGTGTTCACTATGCTTCCTAAGTAGAATCTGAACAGAAATGCCTGACAGGATTTATTGCAGTGAAGCAAAACAATAACCTAGTCAATAAACAGTACAGTATAACTGGTGCAGTAACTTTGGCCAAATTACTCAAAATTAAAAAGGGCTTTCAACTAAGTTTTGTCAACAATACAATGAACCAGACATTATATCACACAATTCCTTGGTGCAATTCCAGAAATTAACACTTGCCCATTTTTGGATGGTGACTAAATTTCAAAATTGGCAATAGCTGCTAGGACTTATCAATATAATATACAGACAATTGTAGTAGGTAATCATAGTCCCTTGTAACTATGAATAGAGTGAGAAACAGTCATGGGGTAAATTTTTTGTCAATTTTATTTCAGGTGCTGTTCAAAATACAGAACCCTATGAACTTGTTGATGAAAGACTACAAGTTGTATCAGTGGAACCAGAGAAGGAGGGCAATGTACAATTGAGCAAAGAACCAGAAGAATTAGATGATGATGATGAGAATAGAAAAGGTGAAGGAAAAGTTAATAAAAATATGGATAGTCAGAATGAGATAGAATCCAATGAAGAAAATATGCAACTTACTAGTGATGAAAGAGCTTTAAATAAACTCAGAGAGATTGAGAATTTTGACAAGTTGACGATAAAAGAGAAAACGGATGAAACAGAAGATGAGTCACGAGAGTCACTGGAAGAAATTAGTGCACGGAAGCACAGAGAGTTGGAGGATGAAATGGTTGCATTTGAGAACAGAAAACAGCAGAATGATAATGTTATTTCCAATGAAATAGAACCACAGTACATGTCTCTGGATCATGATCATCATCATCAGCATCAACAAAATCAGTTCCAAGACCAGCAAATCAGCAGCTGTCAGACAGGAGAACCACATGTGTGCCAGCCTCCATATCAACTTGACCATGGTAATCAACATCATTATGTTGCTCCTCCACCTGTTGAATCAAGTGCACATTCTATAGGTCCGATAATGGGTGATTCAGTACATACTCCAAATAGATTTCACCCAATGTCAGGCAGTTATGAGAGAAGAAACCCTCCTCCTGTAAGGTATGACCATCCCCATGGATACAACAATGTCAACTATACAGGGCATCCTATCTCTATGCCATACAGCTATGCTGATTATCGACATGCCCCACTCAATACTACTAGACAAGAAAGTTATCCATTCAACTACCCTGATTCAATTCCATACAGGCAATATCAATATGATGGCCCATACCTACGGCACCCACAATCACACCCTTCTATGTTCATAAACAGTGTGCCTCCACCAAATCCAAATTTACATTCTGCCTCAAACCATTATCCAGTTCGTGATCCTGATGACATTGAACCACGGAGAGACTTTATGTATTATCCCCAAAAGAAGCAGCATCCTTCTCAGAATGGTAGTCAACTTCAATTTTATAGCTTGGAGTCATACCCCCCTGCCCAACCCATGCATCACAATGTGTACCCTCCGCCTATGATGGAAGCTTGTGAATTCCCACCTAATAATGGGAATCCATCACTCAGCCCCCCACCAGATGGTAGTGACAGGTATCATGATGAACGTATTGCTTGGCAGCAGCAGCAAGCTTGGCACGCACAGCATGGGAGGAGTCCCCAACAGCAATATATGCAACAGGATTTGTACAGGGACGACGGGCCATCACAATATAGAGAAATGTCATTAAGATGGGCAGCCGGTCCACCTCCTTCTCAACCGTATGCTGCCCGTGATTACCAATCACAGAGAAGTACTGGGTCATCAGGCGAAGAATCAGATGTAAGTCGAGCTGTTCAACACCAACAACAACAAAAGTGACTGAATGTCCAAATGTAAATCTTGCCAAGCATTATGTTAAGCCCTCCACTGAACCTAATGTCATGTAATTTAACAAATCACTTCAGACGGAGGGAAACAATTTTGAAAAATATGATACAAATGCATGTACATCATGCAAATGCATCTTTTCAACATTTATTTTTAATAATTTTTTTATTGTAAACAGTAATAGTGTGAATTCCATTTCTCCATGAAAAAATAGTATAACATGATTTTTTTTTTAAATGTTTAATTAAGTAATATGTATGTATATTTAAATTAGGTCAGCATATATACATCTATTTAAGCATTAACTACAATTAATAGATATTACTTATTTTGATAAGTATTAAAAAAATTGAGCATATGTGCTTCTCATTACATACATATTATTTACATAGTTTTAGAATTTTATTTTCCATCTCTGTGCATTTTGTATTATTACTGGCATGACAATAGATATTTTTGTATAAGATAAAGGCAGAATACATTAGGAATCTTCCAGGAATTATTAAAATCGTGTTTTCAATTTTTCACAACAGTGTCTTGATGATACACTTTGCCCACAATCCTTTGCTGGAAAATCAAGATGGTGAACTACATAATACATTTTTTGTACTGACAAAAAGTGATAAAAGAAAACATGTAAATAGAAATTGTAGAGCTCTTTCATCTGGTAGCATTGTGTCCAGACATCCCCTTTAACATGCTTACGCGAAAGACAATGGTCTCCATCAAATTCCACAAAGCTCAAAGAGCTATGTCTGACTCAAATGTGCTTTCGGCCTTCAAACCAAGCTATGTCTTAAGGAAGTCTTTTCTGCTGAGCCAGCAGTACTCGTCTGGTTTTAAGTCCCCCATATAAGGTTTAGGTAATTTAGTCAACTGATTTGCTGTGCAAAACGCTTGTAATATGAGCCATTATTTATTTCTAGAAAACCAAAACATCTATGGCCAGACTTTTATTATCCCTTGTTTCGCGAACCCGTCGAATGTACAGGAGCCGAAAATGAAATAAAAACAAAATTTTATTTCAGCATAATTTCTCGTGCCCGCTGACTTGTAAGTGCAAAAAATTGCTAAAAAAAACTTAATTTTATCTTCATTTTTTTTTCGCCCGCCGCATAACAAATTCAAGTTGCATTTTCGTGGGAGTATCTTCTTTGAGAATCACACAAATCCCCCCCCCCCGCCTCTTCAAAAAATGTTCCTTATAAAAACTATAGAAACAAGGAATAAAAAAAGTCTGGCCTAATACTCCAAATAAAGTAGATGGGTCATGTATACTGTGTCTGACTTTCTTGAAAATTTTAAATAAACTAATTTAAAAAATATTAGGGTTTCCATTATTATTAAAATACTTAGCCTAAACATAAAACGTTGGCCCATAAATGTTATTTTTAAAAAAGTAGATAGTTTCTGCCTGTGTGGAACATTTGAGTTGTAGAAAGTCGACAGTTATATCATTACAACATGTTTACATAAATGCCATGTTATATAATTGCCTCTATGAGGGTGTATATCATTGTATATCATTTTATTGGACTCTGAACCTCATAAATGCTATATTTCTGTACAAATTTTTTTACTTTTGCTGAATAAATTTGCAAAATACATCAGTTTTGACTGCCTGGCTGTTTTTATTTTTGATCTATTCTATTTAAATCCCCATTGTAAATGTATAATGAACCTAGAACACTCATCATTGTAGTCGGTGCTTACTGATGAGAGATTCAGAAAACATTCACTTGTCTCAGATCGAAAACCTGAGTGGTGCTGTGCTCCGAGCAGTGTGTCTATACAAAAAAACTATTTGCAGCATTCGATCAGGAAATGTGTAATACTTGCATATCCTGATTGTGGTGGAAGTGAGGGCGGATTGTTTAAGTGGTTCATGTCTATAAATCCTTATTAGCAACATAATTTATGACAGCATAAACTCTTCGACAGTTCGTCTGGCCTAATGTTTTTTTTCGACTGAAATGATTTAATGTGAAACGTTTGCAAAATGCCTTCGGAAATTCGCTGAGGATGGGTTGCACACTGATGAGGGTATGCCGCATTTATGGAATTTATTTTACGCCTTTGCAATCTATTCTCATCTAAGCCTGGTAGTCTGATTCTATCACAACTGGTAGTAGAATCTCCCAATTTCGGTAATGCTTGATGGACTATATTTTTCAGACTAGATTGACGTGTATAAAAAACTATATACGAAGTATTTGAAAAAAGGCATAAAATCTATATGTGTGATATATTTATCTAATGGTTTTTGTAGTTACCATACTGCAATATGTTTATTAGTATATGTTTATCTCGTATTGTCGATTGATCATTCTATTTCATGCGAGCTCAGAATTCTTGTATGTATCATTGACGAATAAATACCCGGCGACTTTGACTGTTGCGCAGACCACGGTTACTAAAAGACCAATGAATACTAACTTAGACGTTACCCCGGCCCCCACTCCCTATATTTAGGGGGGGCTATGCTTGTTCCCTCATTTTTTTGACTCCCGCTATCTAGGGAAAAGAAGAAAATTTAACCCCCCCGTTCACGGGCTTTTCCGATGAATTTCACCCCCTATCTAGGGAACTTTTCAGTCTAGAACTCCTTTTAAACCCCCCTTTTTTGTATATCTCGGGAAGTGTTTTGAAATACACCCCCTATTTTGAGAATCTCGGGAAAACAAGCAAAAAATACCCCCTTTTCTACGATTTTTTCGGGAAAATGTTCCCGAGACAGATCGTCAAAAAGTACCCTCTTTCCCGAGAAAATGGGAACGCGCATGCGGCCCCCTATGGATCCTGAGTGGGGGGGGGGGGCGGTGACGTTACCAAGTTTTTATGCATAAAAACATGTTGGTGATTGGAAGGTGTCGAAGGTGTCACCGGCGGTAATTAATGCACGTCGCGCCCTGATCAAAACTCGTACTTGTGATTTACTAGTATTTTAGAAGAGCGCATTGGATTATGGGAAAATCAATGTTTATTATCAACACTAATGTCGCACTTGCGCGGCGCGACTACCACCGTCCTTTAAGTCTATCTGACAGCCTCAGACCAGAGCCATTGGATTTACTGCAAAATCTGATCATTCCATGCCACAACAAGTCGATTTGTTGTGCTAGCTAATATGTATCAGGGAGCACCCTTCTTGGTGGGCACTCTTGTACACAGCCATCCGATTAAAGTGTTTCACCAGAGGGGACATTTTGCCCAGGACAATAAACGCTTAATCAGGATTCCCAATCTTAGTTATTGATTTGCCATTTGTAGAATTTGTGCATTAATATTCATAGACTTAGATCATAACATGGTGCGACAGAAAAATACTAACTCATCATATCACAACACAAGTCCAGCCTGAAAAGTAATTCTGTATTCCACTGTTGTATATATTCAGGAATTTCTACACCAAGTAGGAAATGAAATTTCATGCTAAAGTCACGACAATATTTACTGACCCAGTTCACTGGTTCTCCAACGTGTTTACTGTGTTCAAGTAATATGTGAAATTGAAATATTTAATCTTAACTTAACGTTGTTCACTGCATTTCGCAATACTGAATATATTGTCGACTGAGTGTCTATGTGACAACTTATGCCATGTTAATGATATGTGAATAATTATTTTAACTCTGTACACTAAATATCTGTATTTTGGCTGCATTCAAATATTAACGAATTCGATACTGCACGATTCTGACGAGATGACCGCTTGTACAGCGCCGCTATGCGATGAGACACATAACATATCGTCTATAGCGCCACTAGGCGACGGGATTAACACATAAGGTGACCACAGATTGATACACAGATGGCAAATAAACAGCAATAACAGTACAGAGCTCACAATATTATATTTATAACCTACATCCCACAAACAGCATTGAAGTATACAGAGAGTGACATTCGTTCAATATCCCATTCTCTCATAAATTATTATGTGTTCATGCTTTTTATCTAAGTTTAGTTCATTATTTATATTACTGGTAGCATTTTCAAAGAATGGTAAACTTGTGAGCCTAAAAACGTATGTGGTGATATACCAAATATTACGTATCTAATGACAAATAAATATATTTATAAAATATATGAAATAAAAAAAAATACATGTCGTGCAATACATCTCATTGTACGCAGTTATAAGAGTACTGAACTCATAACAATATACTCATAGTATTCGTTCATACCTTGTGTCAATAAAACAAAATTTGTTTAATTCGAACTTTAAATGTGTCGTCTCAATTACTAGTACATAGAGGATTAATCCGAGATTCAGTATTAATGTATACAGCGAATTTTGCAATGTCCCATTTTTGTCAGGTGTTTATGATTGTCATGGTTGTTTTTTGACCTTGTACTAAATAACGTAAATATCCACTAATACATGTCAAAAATTACTGTAGAATCTTAAACCGAAATTAGATCTCAGGCTATATGTTATGCAAGTATATATATAAAAAAATGAACATCAGATCAGCGAAAATATGAAATCTGATTTTCCTGCTTCGTTGGGAAAAAGACTTCAACCATATATATATATATATATATATATTTCAAAGAAAAAAAATAAGGAGCGTGCACGTGATGTCCCTCTTCGCGCATGGCGTGTAGAGTTTAGACATTCGAGGTATACATCATGCATGCGACATTTGTTTGCTGAATCGAAGATGGAGGTGTTCATTTCAAGTTATATTTCGACACGATTGAATTAATTATATGCAACGCGCTTCACTATTCAACACTTTAAAAAATCGTCATTGTGCACATTTAATATATGAAATCAATCACTTGCAAATGTCATTCAAATCGCTTAAAGTACGCTCTTTTTTGCGAATGAAATATCTCTAACGCTTTTTCATATATTTTTATGTCATAGTACAAAGCATAATAAACTTCAGAATCTTGTTGTAACTGACTTTTGAGTTTTTTAACAAGATCGTAATGTGCTAGTTTCTTTTTACTATCCGTTACGCCCATTGTAGCAGATTCGACACGAAGTCCTTTACAAAGATCATAGAAGGGCAAATTGAATGCAGTTTGTAGGAGTTTTAAAGACATGTCGTATTCCTCAGTGAGGGAGATTACAGCAAACCAGTCTTGTAAGTGTGGCAAGATAAAATCCAACAGGATGTCTTTCTCTTCTTTCGTCATTTTGTCATCTAAAAGAAGCTTATGCACATACCAGCAAGGCACATGTTCATTTTTGTTTCCTTGGTAACCATTTTCTTTCAAAATTGGTAATATCTTAGAATTTAATGTTGACGGTGAACAAATCTGTTCTGGGTTGAACATCAACTGCCTGAAGAAATAGCTTCCTTGGTGCAATGCCCACTGAGAGACGTTCAATACCCGTGCATCGCTGGCAGTGCAAAGTGGATCGCTCAGATGAGTTTTACAGAACTCGTGACTGGAGACAATTCTGTCATATGGATCACGCAATAAAGTAAAATATGAACAACGAGGCTCGTTGAAATCATCGCAAATTCCGAACGTGTTCTCACTGACATAAAATTTATTTTGAAAAACATTACTTTTCGCACTCTGGATAAGTTCACTTACTTTTTCCGACCAAATCCCTTTGTATCTCGGCAGATGAAGTTTCCTTGCCATATTATCGATGCACATTTTTAATGTAGATCCTCCCGACTTTTGATTGTGTACAAAAACCAAAATATTCTGCAATGATGAGTTTTGTAGCTTTTGGTTTAAATAATAGTTTGGAGTAAAGATCTTTCGTTTTAACCAACTGTATTTTAAAAGAACTGTCTCCAAAGTACCAGTTCCATTGATCAGCATTTCAGTAGATGTGCTGGACTGTTCTTTTGAATCAAATACTGTGTTGCTGAACGAAGAATCGTAAACATTCTTGGCATCATGGCTGAGCGTTGCATTTCTCGTTGGTTCGTAAACATATTTGATGCCATTCTCATCTGTATTATTCGTATTGGCATTGTAGATGGGCCTGAATGAAAGCGTCGACAGTGACGCCTGAATCCCGTTGATCAAACCAAATGAGCTGCCCGCATTTCTAAAACAGAAGACAGATGATTATGCATGATTGGGGGGAAATATAGTGTGTGGCATATTTTTTAGAAGCCTCGGCCAATGAATGAAAAGAACGCCTTTCAGTTAATTGATATTGTTCTGTGGTTGCCAACTGATAATATATTGTTTTATATTTATTTGCTATATTTCAAATGACGAGCAACGTTACGTACAAAACATAAATTACGCATAATATATTGCGTTGCATATATACAAATTATAAACCATCACATTAACCATGTGAGATCAATTATGTAATATACACAGCAAATTGGCCACTACTTTGGCCCTACCTTACCACAGCCTTGGTAAACATTAGTTAGTACGTATTGGCCACATTGAGTGAGGAAAATATATTATTAAAAATAATACAAACTATCGTTTTTATCTACCCTTTATGTTTAATGAACTATTCTCATTGCCTTCGCCGCCTATTTACAGAATGGAATGCTCCACTTATTAATGACCTTCCTAAATAATTATGTACACGTGGTATTGGCATCGTATACTGATGTTTACTGAGTAAATACTATTCAGTAAGTGTGTTTATCTTCGCAATCGCACGTATTCGGGCTTACAATGATTGAAGAGGAACAGCTAAATACCCGTATTATGATGTCCACGTATTTGCGGCGGTAGCTACACTGAGCCTGAAATACCGATGTTTGGTTTTATTTTATTTTCAATTCTGGCTTCCTTCCATATGGTAACATTTTTTTTTCAATTTCTCTGCTTTCAAAAATCTACGACCAAACATCCATGAAGCACGTGCACGTACTGTCGCATTGTATGTGTCACAGCATAGCCCATACGTAGAAGTAGATGCAGATAAAATACATAAACTTGAAATATATTTGGAAGTGGCTATTTTTTTTTCAAATACATCGATTTGGTTGTTATTGATTAATTTCTATATTCAAGATTTCATTTCAATCCGCATTTAATAAAGCTTTCTAAAATTCAGCAATGCCCGTTAACACAGTCGGCGGTATCTGATCGTTGACTGTGTGTCTTAAACAGACATGATGCCGGAGGACATTACCCCCCCCCCCCCATGAATGAGCGGAATAATAAACTAAACGGCTAATACATACCCCCTTTTAAATAGCGGACGTTGATAATACACCAAAGTGAGAATAAATCCCAGGAACATTAATCCAACCAACTGGACCACTCTTCTGCGATGTACGGAAACCATAACGGAGGTGACACCTGTTATCTCGTTAGATCGAATGATATTGATATAATATTGATGAGTATGGTGTTGTAACTGGTATATTAACGTTAATAAATAGTTAAATTGGATTTAAGGTTGTGGAGTCTATGGAGTACTGGCAATTAGAGTGCAGACAATTGCGTAACGTATTGGGATGCTTGAATCCGTCGACCCCCGTAAAGTTATACGAAGCTGTGTACGTTTGTTGACCTGTCGCCGAATCCGTAAAAGTGATCCGCCTCTCTCTCCCTTTCTCTCTCTCCCTCTCCGTCTCCTCCTTCTGTCTTTCCCTATAAGTAAAAGTGTAACGAGACCGCCAAGCCCGAGTGTTGCGCGCAGTGTTGTGCCTCAGTCCTGTCGTATTTAAAGTTAAAGAATGAGTGTGTGTCAGTTACCTTTTGTTAAATAAAAAATAAATAAATTTAGCGATATTAATTCTCGAGCTTCAAATGCGGGTACCTTCACCATTTACATGGTGGCGTTACATTTTGCATGCCAAATGCTGTTTTTAGGTGTCGGCTAACTTAAAATAGTAATTTCTGTTGTCAGAAAAGGAAATAACGAAATAAGATCACGCAAGCTGAACAATTGTGTATCGTTAGCACACGCACAAATACAACGGCAATACATGTAGCTCAAAAGGTGGAGCCTGTCAGCTATGCTTGTTTTGGTGTATGCGGAGTGGGTAAGTGAAGTGCGCTAAACAATACCCGGGGTAAGATCTAGTGGTAATCATGTAATTGTTGTAAGACATTGGAATGTAACACGCGTAATGTAACATGTTGCTCATTTATACGATTACCTACATCACGGAAGATAATATTAAGGCAGCAAATCACCCGAAAACTTGACAATTTCTTTTAAAAAATGTTGTTTGTGTATAGATACGTAAACATGTCGAGTTTAACTGACATGAGTTTGTTTATTAAACGTCAATTAAAGGTCAATTCCATGATACCTATATCTTATTTGTAACACGGGATTTCCCTTTCGAGAAATTTAAAATTATATTCTAATGTTTCTTGACTACAAGTTAACTGACTTTGCCTCGTTCTTAATGTGTTCATCTATGTGTCATTATTCCCCATTTTTGCTACATAAACCACTTTGTTCAAGGTAGTTTCTTGAACTTGAACTACTGGTATATTGGAAATAAAGTGCGCTGATACAATCGAGTGCTACTTATATACAAGGCCGTTAATTTTGCGCGCCACCATTCCGCCAAACACATATTTGTTATCGTCTCGATGTTAACGTGACATAATACTAGAAAAATATGTGTGTAATTCTCGGGGTTTGTCTTCACTTCACTTATCTTCATTTGCCACAGAAATAAATATTTTCAAATTCGTCTACTCATTCATGTTTCGTAAAAGAAATAAGGGTGCAGCTTGACGAGTTTGTGCCCATCCACGTCGTTAACGCCGCCATGTCGGTTTTCAGGCAACTTCGCCCAAAGGAAAACGCAAAGAACGCACACTGATTAGTAAATGTATGTACCGATTAAAGACATCTACGCGCGCGTTCGCCTTGAAAATCGCAATCTTCCTTGTGATGCACATCTAAAAATGAATCAAACAATCATATTAATACATAAAATGAATCAACCAATAATAGATTATAGTATCACTTTTTACCAGAACAATTATGTGCCAGTAGTTTAGAAATAAAACCATGATGTAATAGTTTAGTTTTCAGAATGCGATGACGCTGTAGAAAAGGCAGTATACTCGACGAATTAACTGTGATATTTACACATCTTATGTTGGATAGATAGAAAGTTAAAGATTACTGTTAAAGTTTGGAAAGTTCACGAAGACGACACGACTAATCGAATATTATATTGATTCTATTTATATCTGTGACACCCAATGTTTTCTGTAAAAATATGTCAAGATTTCACAATATGTCCTTTTAACACAACATGTGAACACCTGCTGATATAGTAAGTATTTTAGATATTCTAGAAAAACCGAAATGAACTACTGTTAAAATACTTCGAATTATGACATTTTGTGCAACCAAAAGAAAAAAAAACGGAAGAAATAATTACACCTACTGTACTGTTATATGCCCACTATATATTTTCACTTAAATGTTAGTAAAATACATAAATTATACGAATTACCATCCTTTACTTCAAATCCTCACTTAGTACATATATTACAAGCTATGTACATGGTGAGTGAATTGCCATACAGATATTTGACATATTACCCACTAAGGTAATTTACAACTTGTGCGTGAGCGTATGTTGTAAAATAATTTTCAATTCCAAATATTGTATTACTATTTTTATCATCATATTTCCATATTTTATTGAGGCATGATTTGAATTATCAATTTGTTATTCAAAAAATTCTATTTTTTGTCGGATTTTTAGTTGCCAGGTAGTACAATATAATTAGATATAATTGGCCCTGGAAATTACGAATTATATTCGATTCTTCCAGCATTTTTATAAAATTAATATTTGATTTACTTACTATTCCCACGGGAGTAATACCGTATTCATTTAGTATCCATTATGAACACAATTTATTGTTTTAGCATTTCTATAAACATATTGCAAGATTCTTTCAGTATCGTATACTAATATTATTAAATTATTTTAGTATTCATATTATATTAGATGTTTTTAGATTTGTTTAGTATCTTATATGAATACTACTGAATTGTTCAATTCTCCTATAAAAATACAATTTGATTATTTTAGTATTTCTATTAGAACACCAATGGTTCTTAATGGACTATTATTTTTATAGGAATTCTAATGGATTATTTAGCACTCCTATAATACTATTATATTTTTTTTACTATACTTAAAAAAAAATTCGATTCTTTTAGTATTCCATTAGAATACTATTTCCTATACGAAATACTATTTAATTCTTTTACTTTTCCCATAAGAATTATATTGGATTATTTAGTATTCCTATAAAAATAACATTTTACATTCTATTTCAGACTACATAACAAGATAATAACCTATATTTCATATATTCTAAGGTATGTAATCTCAAATCATTGATTCAAGTTATACAGGAAAGTAGGATATAGTTTAGTATTTCTATATGACAGACCTATGGGAAATAACTCTCTTTTAAAGTTCTCATGTGACAGTTTTCTAGGAGCTGACTGTCCCATAGAATCCAAAAGATCACTATATAGGAGCTCATGACTTTTTCGTGAGGAAAGTCTTTTTACGCACACTGCTTTCTGTACTTAGCATTTCCTTTCCTTTTCTATACTCCACCCACATTTATGATTTGGTGACGTATACGATACTCTGATTATCAGCTTTCCGTCACATGCCGATGGGTTACCACAGCTGTCTGCATGCAGGGAGGCAGGCAGGTAGGCAGGCAGGAAGGTAGGAGTGAGACTTTGTTAGCACGTTTTGAAGATATACCATAATGCTTCTGATCGGACTACGTGGTTGTATAATATCATGATTATGGCACTTGAACATGAATATTTATAAGAATATTATGTAGTTGTACACTGAATGCATACAAAAAATACTTACGCAGCACAGTTCAAATTGAATACAAACAAATTGGCGTGAAAACGAAACGTATCCACAAAACACAAAAAATAGCATAACAAAAGATTACCTTTCTTACCTTTTACTGACTGTACAGTTTGGATCCACGCTTTTATTCCTGTTTTTGTACTATTTGGACTGTGATTTGCCCATTGAAAGTACAGTTGTGAAATAAACCGGTTTTGTGACTCATCATACTACTCGTAACTGTGGATATTTGACGTTCAGCGGTACTTTGTTTGAGCGAAGTTTGAGACATGGCGGGACGCGGTGGTGTATTAGTTCATGAGCCAAGTGGCTAAAAATGGCGGATCATTACCACTCGGGATGGCAAAGGCTATCATATATCAAATTGAAGCTTATTTTGTGTAGATTCCGAAAAAAATATGATAGCAATTTTTTTGGTAGCTTAAATCGGTCACGTGACCTTGACGTTAAACCACCATGCATATTCATACAATTCATTGAATTGCGTTTTTTGGCTATTATTTTTTCCAAAATGTAATCAGCTAACATAGCTACTGTTGCGACATGTTGGTACTTTGATGTGTATTTTTTGCAAGTAAATTTAACTTTCGAATTTTTCGACAAAATCACGTGACAATGACGTCATCATGAAAAATCTAAAAATTATGACGCTAGAAAATATATTAACATTTTCTGCTAAAATCAAATTGATTTTTTTAATTTCAGCACTGAAACATTTTACAATGCATTTTACTACTGCATAAATATTTGAATGAACGTAAAAGTAATTTTTTTCAGAATTTTTCTCTCAAATTAAAGTTTTGGCGGATCAGGTGTCCTGTTTGGTGCACAAATAAGGTTTAAATTGAGTTGCTTGCCTTTGAATACATGTTTCGATTTGTATGTAAATAAGCACTCGTTTAACGTTAGTTCCATAAATATAAGATATTTTTCAATGGTTCAATCAGATTTGCTGATTTTGGACTTTTGTAACTTTGTGGTAGCTTTGACGTTTTTGCTAATCTGCCATCTTATTTTTAGCTTCAAGTACGTATGTAGTTAAGACTTGCGATGATATCACGTACAGCTATTGTGCTTCAATTTTGACGCAACAAAAGAAAGTCATGATGAAGTTATCCAGAGTCGACACTTTCAGCATTTGTTTCATCTGTACACAGAGTACACACATCATCTCCGTAACAACAATGACTCCTTTTTAGCACTATGGATTTCATACATAGACATGATTGAACTAATGCTTGACATGATTTGTGCCTCAAGAGAAGAAGACTGGATGCTTCACCTGGTGTTTTGCATATGATGCAGTTAACTACGCTAGATACATGTCAGTTTATTACAGTGACATGACAAGTCTGTCCGGCGAACACACTGAAATATATGAGTTTATGAAATCTGGTGAATTCTCAGTACAGAGAACAAGTCAACCCATTCGGAAGAATCACTGTTGATCAGACTGTTAAGGAAACTCTTAATAAATACACCCAAACACCTGGGAGAACAAAAGGATTCAGTTTGAAACCTGGAGCTGTACAGATATACTATATGACAGCCGAGTTCAGGGCTCTGGTTCTTGGTAATTTGCGTGAAATGATAGGCTGTGCCAAAGGTAATAAAGGTCATGCTGATCTCCAGTCAACTCGTATTGCTAGAGATGAGAAAGATGTTGCCACAATGGTAGAACTCATCAAGAACTGGACAAATCCATTTGCTGGGCATATGCAGCTGTCAAGTATCTCTATTGGGGCTATGGCCTCAGCAGACATTGCACATAACCTTAAATATGCATATCTTGTTGGTGATGCAGCCTATCATGAGTTCAAGAAGAACCATCTGGAATCAGAGCCAGCAAAAATCAAGTTGCATGACACGTTAAAGAAACAAAAGCTGAAAACCTTCAGCCATTTGTCAAAGACAAAGACAGTAATCAAGACAAAGGCACAGAGACTGTTCTCCGTTCAGATCGAAATATGTTCGCAAGAATTATTATAATAGCTGAAAGTCAGGATTCACAGATGCAAGATGTTTTGAAGCATCCGCTAGATCCTCTGGCTTGTCGCAGTGCTTTTCCCTGCAAAACCAACAAAGCACAACTTGGAAAAGTTGGTTCAGCCAACAGTTGAAGTCCTGAGACCTACTGTATTGATGGCATGACACTGGTCCAGAAGCTGAAGGTTGACTAACTTTCATTTGATGAGATCGCAGACATGATCTTATCTAGAGTTTTGCATGAAAGAGAAAGTAGTTCTAGAATAGATGTTGTGTTTGATGTGCACAGAGAATAGTCCATTCAGTCAATTGAGAGTTAGAGATGAGAGAGATGCCATCACCTTCAATAACCTTGCAGCTGGCCAGAATGTGAAGCAGTTCTGAAACTTTTTGCGCAATGGCGAAAACAAGAACAGTCTTGTAAGATTTGTTGTTGAGCACTGGAGGAAAGCATGCAATCGTGAAAAACTGCGGGATAAGGAGCTGTATGCAACATGTGGGAAAAGTTGTTACAAGCCGACAAAAGAGAGAGTCATAGAAATTGAAGAACTAAACTCAGAACATGAAGAGGCTGACACTCGACTCCTCTTTCATGCTGAGCATGCTGCAAAAGAGCAATGGTTCAGTGCTATCATCATTTCCAAAGAAGACACTGATGTAAGAGTCCTTTGTCTTGCATTTTCGTTTTTCATCAACATACCTACTTATAAGCCTAGTGTTTCAACTCCATGCACGGTATATAGACATACAAAGAGTATCAGATCATGTTCCAGAAGCTTGGGAAAGAGTGGAAGTTGTCCGAGGAGCTTTTACGTCACTTAGAAGCCTTCGTTTGCGCTTTGTATGGTTCAAAGAAAGGTGTTTCTGATGTCATCAGTGTTGACATTGTGTTTTCTGTGTCAAGAAAGGAGAAGCATCAGCTGCCGAAGTGCCAACTCCAGTTGGTAAAGGCTGGGCTCTGGAGCATGATGGAGCTGGTGAAAGAATTGTAATAGACTGGACTGGATGACTGGACTTCCAGCACCGAGAGCTGTAAAAGAGCTGATGCCATGCATGTGCAAAAAATCCTGTGATAGTGATTCTTGTGACTGTATCAAAAATGGATTGAAGTGCTCTGATCTCTGCCGCCTAACAACTTGCTCTAATCAACCTGATGAGGAAGAGGATTTGCAGGTAGATCTGGACGATGATGATGAGATTTATATTGACTGAGACAACCATAACTTGTTGTGTATGAAGTTGCTGTGCGTGAGCAAAGGGAATTGAGCCATGACCTTCAAATTTAACAAAGCTGCAGTAGAAGAAACACATCAATTCATTTACTGAAACGTCGATTTTTTTAATTAGATATAGCTGTAAGTAGAAAAGTTTTCTTTTGTTTTTCTTTTACTGGCTCATAACAAAAATATGTGTACAAGTCGATTATGTACAATGAAAAGTTGTGCATTAAGGTCGCAACTTTCATGAAACCGAAGTATGCCATTAGAACTTCCGTTTTGTACAATACATTTAATGCAATGCCGTTGGACAGCAAATTTCTGTTGTTTTCTCATTGCAATAGTTTATTAGTTATGTATTAAACAATCTTAATCAGCAGTTGTTTATTAGAGAAATCATAAGCAAATTCGAGAAAAGTCTGTTTTGAATATATAATTTTTAACTGTGGGCAGAAATGACGTCACTATTACGTACTATCTTCAAATCATGTGTGATGTGTTCGACTTAACATGCAAATACATCTCTCCTATCATAGATTGAGTCTATGAAAGTATTATTTCTTGCAGTATTTAGACAGTAACTCACATTATACTTTCAACCAGCGACCAATCTCATTATGCATACTACGCGAACGTTGAGGTCACGTGACAACTTTAAGCTACCATGACAACATTGCTATCATATATTTTTGAAATCTACACAAAATAAGCTTTAATTTGATATATGATAGCCTTTGCCACCCCGAATGGTAATGAAAAGTCACTTGGCTCATGGACTATATCATGTACGGCGACCGGCACGGCGACCTCAGTTCCAACATCTGACCTGGATACATCTCTGGTATAACCAAAGTTTTGTGACAGTATACCCGACAAGTTTTGTCGATGTTCTGAGGTTTGTTGGTGTAAGATCGGATTCTCGTATCATTTTTGTGACACGTACATAATACGCTTCGTCTCAAATCCTGCCGAAAGAAAGACTTTGCATGCCGTTGCTCTAATACAGTGTTTTTGTTATACACTCGGCACAAATCTACAGCTTTCGAAACTACCTTCATCATACATCTCCTCTATTTTATTTAGCCTCAGTGGAGAATTACAATACTATATATCGTCGTCGAATTCTGCGTTGTCCGTGTTCTTTGAAACAGATTGCAATTACCCAAGTGCAATTTCACTGCAATTTTGTCAGCTAGAATTCGAACGCTACTACGGGACACCGGATGTTATTGGTTGCAAACATTTTTGCCTGTGACTCGTAGTTTTTTGGCATTTTTTTGTCCTTCAATCCCCTAATCTCTTCTAGTTGGTCATCAGTTAAACTTAAAGATCATGTTTTCATTGTTGGAGGTTCGCAATCCATTTCCAAGTCACAACACGGAGAACACAGCGTTCTGGCGGTGTTGAGGGACGGTGGTTTAGGCTTGTGTGGCGAACGACGATCACCCAATGACCGACGCTCACAACTTGAATTCCGCTATTAACAAAAAGCAATATTATGGGTATATAATTTTTCAGATGTTTTTAATGTACTTTTTCCAATATTTTTTCAAAATTCAACCACAATATTTCCCTAAAAATGAATTAACACCATCAATATTTTGATATATATATAATTCGCCGTTTGAACACGATTTTGTTGGTCTGTGATTTTTCAACTCTGCATGCTGAAAAAGGGTAACAAAACACAACTTTTTAGTTGCGTTAAAATATTGAGGGATTCGATTATGTATGGTTCGATTTATGCTAATTGATTGGGTTTTATTTCTTGTGTTGTGGCGTGAAAATAGATTACATTTTAATCAGATTGTTGCCACACCTACCAAACAGAACTCATACATTTAATATTCATTCACACACTGTGACATTTACAGAAAGTATGTTTAATTTTTCCTTAGACGATTGTTCACAATTACAGAAATACATCATTACAGAGTATCAATATTGAAATATAAAGTTTGTGATAATCTTTTCAATATTCAATTCTATCAGGCATGTGTATGACTGCCATGACTGTTGCTGACTCATTACCTAGTATGAAATATTGTATTCCCAGCTCATTGATAAAAAAATACTTTAAAATTATAATCCAAACTATACCTATATACTCAAATAGTTGTGATATTTGTGGATGGGGTGAAACTTCGAATTATAATAATACCAGGATTAAATAGGCTAATTCGGTCATCCTAATTTATGCCCAAATTTAAAGTGCATCAAGCAGTGACAGTCTGCATATACACCACAAACTAATGTTTTAATTTAATGGAGTGCCTTCATTTCTGACGTCGAAGTATAATTTCAACTACATCGTGCGAATTTAATGCACAAACCACTCAAATTCAAATGTTATTCAAATCGCTTAAAATACGCTATTTTCTGCAAATGGAATATCTCTAACGCTTTTTCATATATTTTTATATCATAATACAGAGCATTATAAACTTCAGAATCTTGTTGTAACTGACTTTTAAGTTTTTTAACAAGATCGTAATGTGCTAGCTTCTTTTTAATATCCGTTACGCCCATTGTAGCAGATTCGACACGAAGCCCTTTACAAAGATCATAGAAGGGCAAATTGAATGCAGTTTGCAGGAGTTTTAAAGACATGTCGTATTCCTCAGTGATGGCTACAACAGCAAACCAGTCTTGTAAGTGTTGCAAGATAAAATCCAACAGGATGTCTTTCTCTTCTTTCGTCATTTTGTCATCTAAAAGAAGCTTATGCACATACCAGCAAGGCACGTGTTCTTTTTTATTTCCTTGGTAACCATTTTCTTTCAAAATTGGTAATATCTTAGAATTTAATGTTGACTGTGAGCAAATCTGTGCTCCGTTGTACATCAACTGCCTGAAGAAATAGCTTCCCTGATGCAATGCCCACTGAGAGACGTTTAATACCCGTGCATCGCTGGCAGTGCAAAGTGGGTCGCCCAGGTGTGTTTTACAGAACTCGTGACTGGAGACAATTCTTTCATATGGATCACGCAATAAAGTAAAATATGAACAAAGTGGCTCGTTGAAATCATCGCAAATTCCGAATGTGTTTTCACTAACATAAAATTTATTTTGAAAAACATTTTTACTGTTAAAACTCTGGATAAGTTCAGTTACTGCTCCGGACCAAATCCCCTTGTATGCCGGCAGATGGAGTTTCTTTGTAATGTTGTCGATGCATGCTTTTAATGTAGATCCTCCTGACTTTTGATTGTGTACGAAAACCAAAATATTCTTTGCAGACGTGTTTTTCGGGTTGGGATGTAAATAATAATTTGGGGTAAACATTTTCCGTTTCATCCAACTGTATTTTGAAAGGATGTTATCGAAAGTACTAGTTTCATTGGCTGACGTCACAGTTGATGCGTTGGAAAGTTTGTTCTGGGTGTTCTTCGTATTGTTAAGCGTTGATTTATTGCTATTATTAGCGTGGCGGAGTGTTGTATTTTCCGTTGGTTCATGAAAATAGTGAATGCTACTATTGCCTGTATTATTGGCATTCACATTGTCGATGGGCGTAGATGACAGTGATGCCAGAGTTCCGTTGATCAAACCAGATGAGTAGTCCGCTTTCCTTTAAAAAAAAAAGACATACGGTTATTATAAGTATACACATCACATATTGCAGCAATTCATTTAGAATATGATCATGGTATGATTATTCAGTGAGTATCATGTAGAATTACATTCAAAACAACAGTAGTAACATAATCAGCGGGCAGAGTTGTATAAAAAGGTATAGGTTGTTGAAATTTGAAGAAAATCGTTATACAAAATTATACCCGGATATATTTGGGAAATGTTAAAGGAAATTGTTTATATAGTATGTTTTTGACAGAATGGAAACTGATTGGTTATTAGAATAAGGAGGTGTCGAATTTATTTTAGCAGGTATATTGCTTATGTCGATAGCATGAACTTCCTTGCCATTGAAAGATAAAATGACGATGTTCATTGGCTTTCGTCGAACTCCCTTAAAATGTCGGTATGATAAAATCTCGCACAGTATATATGTGGATGTTTTGGAATCCATTTCTTGTAGTTTAATAAAAGGTACATATTCTGTAAATATTTTAGGGAATTTTATAAACGTTTTTATGATAGATAAAAGTCCTATCTTAACTGATGATTGTCATAACCAGCAATAATAATTTTAAAAACAAAGAAACAACCAATTTACGACATATTTCAATGCAACAAATCAGCAAAAGAAAGATATGGTATAGTTTTGGGCTGTAAATGAAGCTGCACACTGTGTTAATATTGTTTTGTGGAGATGTTCTACACTCTACATGACGAACGACTTCCCAACCAATCAACAAAGATGTATATATGAACGAAGTTGATAGAGGGCGCAATTATTTTCAAGGTGCATTCATAGTTCACCGGCGTCACTCTGATTTAGATTGTCGTAATTAAAGCTGTTTCAGTGTACCAGCCTGTGTGTCGACACTTGGCTAAACACGATGTGCCTCGTCAAGGTCACTTATTTTGATATAGCCTCCCCTTCCACGGTAATTAAAACATCTATAACAAAACAACGCAGTATGTTGACATAGTGCGGGTGCGTGTATAGTGGTAATACAAGCAGTGAATTCCCATTTTTGTTTCACCGTTATATACCGCATTGTTCGTGATATTATACGCTACGCAAACAATGCTACACAATATGACAGCCTGGGCATTACAAACATTTCTGCTGATTGAAATATACAGGCTGTTAATTGTTGTCATGGTCGCCACCGTAATAAAATAGACCTGCCTGTTTGACTCATACTGCGTATTGTGAAAGGTTTGAAATGGTGTTTGGTAGTAGCTGACTATAGTAAATTTGTATGTGTAGGATATTGGTATAACGCACAAATGCGACGAGTATATGGTATGTATAACCACAAAAATACATCGAGCCTCCGAACTTATTATTTATCAAACATTTACGTCCCTAGGTATATTAAGTAAACTAACTAGTGCATTAAATCGTTTCGTACATGATTAACAAATAAATCCTTAATAGATTATAACTGCGTGTGTATAAAACGTCGTCAGCAGTGGTATTACACACAAATGGTCACATATGTCAGCGTGATTTAATTCAATGTAATATATATTTTCAAGTTGACATACGTGTTACAAAACAAAGAAACAAACGCATTGCAGATAAAATGCTTAAAACAGACGTTATATTTGAAGCCAGAGTACGTCAGATCATAGAGCATGGATTTACTGTCTATACCAATGAATGAATGAGTTTGTGGGTCGATGGTTTAGTGAGTGGGTGAAGGAATGCGTGAGTGAGTGAGTGAATGAATGAATAAATAAGTGAGTGAAGGAGGGATTCAGATAATATAACACGTTGAATGGATGAACATAACACAACTAAATGCATACATACCCTTCTTTAAATATTACAAGCCGGTTTTGATAATATAGCAAAGTGAGAATAATTCCTAGGACGAGTAATCCAAACACTCTTCTAGGATATAGTGCAACCATAGCGGAGGTGAGACCTGCTTTAATGGCAGATTGTACGAGCACACATCACTGCCATATGGAAAGGCAATGTCAGCCGTGCACATTACAAACAACTAAATCTGCACCAACGTGTTTTATATTATAATAAATATTCGTCATGTGATCCATTATTTAGATAATGCGAAGAACACAATATCGTGTCACGCATAAGTTACAACAGTTGGTTTACTGCCACTACCCGAAAGCCTGACCATGGCCGATCGTTTATATTCCCATAAGTCGGCCTGTTTCTTCCTAAAACCGGGAATATTTATGTTTTCACTCGTTCAAAAACAATTCCCAGAACACGTATTTTGCAGACGCAGTGTCATTAGAGACTAGGCATTGTCTTCTACCTGGGTGGAAGGGGTATGGGGGAACAGGCATGTAAAGCTATTTTAGAGTACGCAAAGGGGATATGCTATTTCGCTCTTTCTGGGTCACAAAATTACTTAACGACCATTTGCTTCTGTATTAGTTTGCTATGCACTCGTTTTTAATATCATTAAAACAAACATAGGACAATGGCTCCAACAGTTTTGTTGATCTACAGTAGTTGAGCAAACCTTTCCAGTGTCAACGGCTTTGTAGTCATTGTCCGCTCAAGTCTTCATGAAACTCTATACCTACGTATTTATAATATGCCACCGATTCAATTTCCTGTCCTCGATAACACTATTCCGCGCTCTTACGTATATTTCCACCACCTTTAAAAACAATAATTTCTGTTTTGTCTAAATTTACTCGCATTTTCTAACGATCGAAAATAAATACAGTTCTAACTTTATTGAGTTGTGTTCGAGGGTCAATGATTGAATCTGATAATAGTGTAACATCGTCAGCAAATAAAAGACAAATAATTCAATTATATCTGGGGCTAATTGAACGCCTTGTTGGCTAGTAGCCTTGAACTCATTTATTACAATTAAAATAAAAGTGGGATCTGCATGCAACTATGAACTAATGGTGCACTGGTAATATGCTGTATGGCTGTTGAAAATTCTTACACATGATTTAACATTAGGATAAAGATTAAATATATTAAATATCTTCCAATTTACACCCCCTTTGAGAAGATACCATATAATGTATATTTTAAAGTATTTGACACAGTGGTTCTTTCAATATTGACGTTTGGGGCGGAAGTACGGGGCTACCAAAAGTTCTCTATATGCCTATAGTTTATTCCTTGGTGTTCCGGCAAAGACGTCTATTGCAAGGGTCCTCGGGGATTGCAGGAAACATCCGGTCGTTCTTAACACAGCAATGCAATGTATTAAATGTTATATGAAATTAATATGCATACTGAATTCAAGGACAAACATTATGGTATGCTATATACGGGAAATGTTAATATTCAATATAGAATTGGTACAAAATAATAGCATATATTATTTAGTCCGAGGAAGCTGTTAATATTTGATATTATAGTATTGGCACCAGAATAGCAGCATGTATTATTTAGTTCGAGGGAATGGGCGCTGCTAATGAATTTACTATTCAAACAGGCACATACAAGAACATATAAACATAGAACACGAAATCAGCAAATGTGCCTCGCCACTGTAAGGAGACCAACTAGCTAACTCTGACAAACATGACAGTAAATACACTTGCTTGCTTGAACTGGAATAGTAGTCTCTCCAAAATCCGTGCATGAGATGCAGTGTGATCGAAACGTATGTAGATAAAAGAATAACAATCAGAAAACAGGAGGGCTGCTTCGCCTCTAACCAAAGCCAAAACGAGCAATGTATTGAGCACCAAATGTTTAGTAGTGCTGATTTTTGCGGCTCATATGAACAAGTAAGACCAGACTGTTGAATCTGAATCTGGTGGCTCTTTATGACAGTGCTTGGTTGGTTGCTGTTGTGAATAAAAATGAAAAAAAAAATATCTATCTCTGGATTGGTTCCTAGGTCAATACCGGTGTAATCACAGACTACTGGCCCCAGGCTAGCCATATATCCTATGATTGTAGTGAGGATGAGATTTGAAATGAATCGTCAAAAATATTCTCTTCCAACAACAAACACAGAACTGTCTATATCCACACTCATAAAATCGGATGGTAGTCTCACATTTGTTTGCAAGTATGCAAGTCTAACCCCTACCAGGTGATGGGCTTTACCTCTATTGCCCACTCTGTCTCTTCCATCAGCTGCCTAAGCATGGGTGATTTTGTCCTCCCATGTTTGTAATATATGCCAGTACATTTTTATTCTGTACCTCGTCTAGAAAGCAATCTAGTGCCTATCTAGCTGTGCTTTCCAAGGGGAACACTCCTCATTTCAAGGCGTCTATGACCAATGATATGGCCTGAGTTGATGGGTCAATCTGTGATCTTATGTTGCTCCATCAACTTGAGGGCAGCCAGGCTTTCTGGGGTCCAAAATATTTTCTCCCTCATGTGGCGACCCTAACCGTAGGGCTGTGTCAACATGATGATGTGATAAAATCAAATGAACGGTGCAAGATGCCGCGACATCCTGGACAGGCACTCCCAACGAGTCACAGAGCGATAAGCTAGCTAGTAAATAACCACACTTTCAATATCAATATTAAATCGTCATACCTCGCAACTTCACCGAACAGTTTCGATGCACTAATACAATTTCAATCGGTGACGGATCTGCTATGCACACTATCACAGTGTAAGGCCTGTTTATTGCTTATGAGAGGGCACATGAGCCAATCAGAATTTGGTCTTACTAGCAGCTGTCTCACGTAGGAAACTCAGTAGATGGTAAACATCCTTTGTTATGTAAATAACAAGCACACCTGGTAGATTTCAATTGTCCTTCCAAAGTTGTAAACACCCAGCTGCTGGTAAGACCACATTCTGATTGGTTCATGTGGAAACCCAGGCGGTGTCCCTGAATACGGGCCAATTATATCTATAAATTGGACAGTTGGATCCATCATTTCTACCCTGTGTGTTTCTGTTGCGAAATTGTGAGACAAGTGCTACAGCTTGTATGAACTGCTCTGCGATCTCCTGCTTTCAGCGGTGCCCATCCAGAATAACAGCATTCCTCTGCAAGCAAGACACCTGTATGTCTTCGTCGTTGTGTTGCAGAAGCCCATTGACTGTCATCCATCTCTACATCCTGGTACTGTGAGTTATCACCAATGCACACTTTCCTAGGCAACCCCCTATTTTAGTGAATTTATTCATTGTATCTTTATGTGCATGTTTCTCGTAATTATTTTGAGAGGTATTAAAGCCCTGCTCTCTCATTAGCAATACGCAGACCACAGACTGTGACAGACTGTCAGGACAACTGATTTTAATACCCCCGAAGTTAACGTCACTGTGCGTCAAAATGATGACAATTCGATCGCAAAAGATGCGCAAGCAATGAAAATATAAATTAAACATGAAAAATGACTCCAAATTATATACAAACTGTCCAGAATTATTTAGAATTATGAGATTCAATTTTCGCGTGTACCAAATTAGTCCGAGCTGTTGCCCATCATTGTTACGCGAGTTCCGCGAACTTGATGTATAGGGTGCTCACATTACCTGGGGTCCGAGCCTAGCTTTCCTGTGTAGCGCTCTGGAGATCAGTCATAGGTTAGTTTCCCAGCTGAAAAGTTCTTAAAATGTGCTGTATACTTGTGGGATTAACAGACGTATGTGTGTGCGAGAGAGTAAAACGGGGCGATGTTGACTGTTTCAAACCTAAAGATGAACTGGTTTACTTCTCAGTAATACAGAGATAATTAACATGTGTTGTTTATAAAGCTGAAGTGAACAACTAATACGTAATCCATCTACGAATACCAGCCATAAACAATATGTGGTAAGAGTCTGTTTGATGGCGGCAGCGTTTGAAATAATACAACAGCTACACAGATTTTCCGACAATACTATGTAAGTGGTAGGATATTGCAGAAGCTATGTTTCGGAATGAAGATGGCATCAAAGCTTTTGGTCAATGCGTCTCAACGCTTTAGTATTCAAGCACTATGACATTGGAGTACGTTTTTAAAGCAATCCTGCAATGGCGGAAGTGGACAATGTATCATCGTACGTTGGTGTCCTGCTTAGTGCTGCAAGGCCTGAATACCACCAAAGTCAGTCATTCTCGTTTATTTGAAAAAAAAAGTTTACCAAGCGTCATTGAGCAGTCAATTGTCTTGATGCTTTAGTGTTTTGGTATAGAATAACCATTCTCGCCCGCCAGAGTATTTTTTCCGCCCACTCAAAAAAATAAGGCAACCATCGGTTGCCGAAAGAGGGCGTGGTTTGCGACGATGAGAATAACGGGCGCTCAATACAACTGCCTACAATATGTCAATTACAATTATATTTGCATATAAGCGGGACTACTTGGCCAATTTAAGTGCACTACGACTGCCACGTGACCCACGGTCTCCTCCCGCTGAAAAGAACTCGAGCGATCTCGTTCAAGGTCGTCGTTGTCGGTCAGTCGTCTTGGTTAGTCGCTGTTGTCCAACGGCATGCATCTCCAAGCGTAGCCGCGGGGCTGTCACGTAGCAACCAACTTATGACAAAATATTGTATTGTATCTACCAAATGAAACCTTCACAATAAATGGCGTATATTGTCAATGCAACCATACTGTGTGTCCAGAATGAATTCCCTCAACCGAGCAAAAAACAACCTATACAACTCTGTGCCAAGGGACTAATCGGATTAAAATCTGATGTATTGTACGGCGTGAATTGAATTTTGTTTTATATATTTTATTTTTACTATATGTATTTTTTTATTTTGTAATTATTATTATTATTACATACATCTTATTTTGTATTATTTAACTAGAATCTTATTTTAATCAGATTGACAAGGGGTGTGAAGCAAATTTAGACGAGATATATATGAAGAAAGCAATGTTTTATTAATAAAATTCATACTGGTAATATTAGTAAGTTCATGGTAGCGGGGAAACAATCATGTAAAATTGGGCCTCATTATCATGGTAAAATTACACAGTGGGGAATATCGCTATTTGGGTAATGCTCACAATTTCAGCAAACAACTACACGCATTTAATCCAAATTAGTCTGGAAATATAATAGGTAAATGTTACACTGCGGCTACACCATGGATGTTATCAATACCGTTGCTGTCGTCACAGCCATGACCGTCACGAGGACCACAGCAGTGGGCATTGCCACCATCGCTACTATCATATTGAATCACAATGTCACCACTTTTTTTTTTTCCTCTCCATATATAAAATTTCTGGTATGTGTTTGGGTATGTTGTCATTTTTACAACAGTTACTCTGAATAGTTGCATGGTTTTTGAAATCATAATATACATTGATAACTGGGGTGGCCGACTGCTTTATTTATTCTGAGGTTCAGTTCAAACACGGTTAAAAAATCATAATGCTTTCTACCTACAGATGCATCCATTTATGATTGTGACATGGTTTGGAATATGTCAAATTATGCATGTACATTGTAATTGAGTCACCAACTGATTGGCTGTGTTGACTATCGATCGTCCCCATGATTGCCATGCTGCTGCAAACAGATTTTTTGGAATTCTGTGATTGCAATTCGATCACTGCGATAAATATCCCAAAGCATGGAGAAAGAAGATGATTTGTCCTCTCGATATTTTTAGAACGAAAGGAAGGTAGATTCATCTCCATTCTAAACACATGCTGCCGGAGAATTTTTATCGCACAGAAGTACAGAGTAAAACGAAGACTTGAAGAATAAGTCGGCGGAGTGTTAGTGGCATTGTTATACAATTGCTACATGGAAAGTAACATGATTAAAATATGTTTTATTATTAAAACTGTAATCATTATTGTCGTTTTATTTTATGAAAATACTTGTCTATCGAAGAAGAAAGATAATAAAATCACGTGTCAATCACGTGAAAATAACATTTTACCCATACGTGTTTCGACACTTACACACAGCAAACGACGAAACACTCACAGGTGGTTTTTCATCCGAGACAACGGTATATTTAAATATTGAATTTGATTTATTCTGTTTAGGTTACACCTACATCATCTTTTTTAATTATTTTGCTTAATATTGTCCGTGTGCACTGTGTCGTTTCCATGTATTAACTTTTTCGTGATTATTTGGCTGGACCGAAACATGGCAGGTCACATCTTCACTTAGACTAGTGCCATGGCAACAGCCAAAACTTGAGTGATTGCCTAAAGTTTGTTAGTTGATGTGAGTGATTTTACTGGATTAAAACGCGCAAGATGCGCATTCAGTGCTAGTCTAAATTGCAATTTGCACTCGAATTCATTGGTTAAAACGGCTGTGTTAAAAACCTCTATGGAAGTCTGGAAAACTTTATAGGCTGGTCGGACGTTCACTCCAGTTAAATGGACAAATTTGGGAAACAAATTCTCTTCTATCATGGCAACATGATTTTTTTTTTGAGCGAAGTAGATCGCCAATCAGTCTACCGGTTTGTGAAATTACAAGCCATACACGAGTGTGCATTCTGTGCCATATAGAGTACACACCGGTGCAGATTATATCATTGTATCATATCCGGCTTCCGGGCAGTGTATGCATGAATCACGTAATCGCTCATTTGTTCCACCAACGTAACAAGTCTTTGCCTCAATAATGATTGCCATGAATCCTATGAGAGTAGCCTACTTGTTTGTATTAATGTCGCTAGTATTGACTTTGACTCTCCTGTACTATCCACACCGGCTTCCGTTTTGGAGGAAAGGGTAAGTATAAGGCTCATACCTGTACTATATTCATGAAATTATTCTTCCGTAGATTCAACCATCATATCCACCCACTCATTCACTCACACACATTTGTAACTTCAGAATCGTATCTATTTGTAAAGACCCATTCAATTATTTTTTTATTTCATCGCACAGAGACTTCATTGCGTTGCCCCCTCTTGATTTCAGTTATGAAAACAACATGATATATTTGGATGAATTAAGAAACTGCGTAATAACACTGTGTGCTTAGTGGATTATATGTAAAATATATTTGTAATAGCTTAGATAAAATTAATTACGAAACTTGGTAACTTTTGCAAAATAAATGAGCTGGATTTATGTGGCATGAACAAGCTATTTTTTATGTAGAAAATATACACCAGCTGTTGTGATGGAACATACACGAACCATATTGTTTGGCTCTCAGAGCAAACAGGCCACATGCAATACTCTCGTAGCCTCGCAATAAACATTGTTATTTCGAAATCAGAGTGCATACACGGTAACCCACAATGCTGATGAATATTACATTGGGTCATTCGATTGGTGAACGCTAATTCAATTGAATATACACATATTTACAGTAGACTAAGTGTGCTCTTTTTCATCCTCTTATAATATCACAACATATAAATATCTTTCTCTAAATACCTTTCTTCTCACTAATATTGTGTTACACTTTTAAGTCTGTTATGTGTTTGTATGTTGTGTTCTTGGATTTCTTGCTTATTTTTATATCGCACAGGTTTTGGAAATATTTTATTGGGAAAATCATGTTTTGCTGAAAATGTATTATTATTATGTACCTATTCAAACATATATTCGTCTTATTTTTTAAGACACGTGGAATATCCTGTCTCTATTAAAGAAAACCTGGCACATCTGTCGTCTGTGTTATTTGCATCCAAAAATGAAGACAGAAATGTAAGTAATTATGCGGAGAAACCAACAAACCACACAAATCCCCGTTATGCTATAAATAGTCAGAAATCAACACATAACGTGTCAAACACGCGTTCCGACGTATCAACTGGGACACCAGACACCAATAATTTGGAGAAAATCCTTTCAAGATACAGTTGGATGAAACGAAAGATGTTTACCCCGAACTTTTATTTACATCCAAACCCGAAACAAACTCCTGCTAAGAATATTTTGGTTTTCGTACACAATCAAAAGTCGGGAGGATCTACATTAAAAATGTGCATAGATATTATTTCAAGGAAACGTAATCTGCCGAGATACAAGGGAATCTGGTCGGGAAAAGTAAGTGAACTTATCCAGAGTGTAAAACGAAATCCTTCTCAAAATAAATTTTATGTCAGTGAGAACACGTTCGGAATTTGCGATGATTTCAACGAGCCACGTTGTTCATATTTTACTTTATTGCGTGATCCATATGAAAGAATTGTCTCCAGTCACGAGTTCTGTAAAACACACCTGGGCGACCCACTTTGCACTGCCAGCGATGCACGGGTATTGAACGTCTCTCAGTGGGCATTGCATCAGGGAAGCTATTTCTTCAGGCAGTTGATGTTCAACGGAGCACAGATTTGTTCACAGTCAACATTAAAATCTAAAATATTACCCATTTTGAAAAAAAATGGTTACCAAGGAAATAAAAAAGAACACGTGCCTTGCTGGTATGTGCATAAGCTTCTTTTAGATGACAAAATGACGAAAGAAGAGAAAGACATCCTGTTGGATTTTATCTTGCAACACTTACAAGACTGGTTTGCTGTTGTAGCCATCACTGAGGAATACGACATGTCCTTAAAACTCCTGCAAACTGCATTCAATTTGCCTTTCTATGATCTTTGCAAAGGACTTCGTGTCGAATCTGCTACAATGGGCGTAACTGATATTAAAAAGAAACTAGCACATTACGATCTTGTTAAAAAACTTAAAAGTCAGTTACAACAAGATTCTGAAGTGTATCATGCTCTGTATTATGATATAAAAATATATGAAAAGGTGTTAGGTATTTTCCAGTCGCAAAAAAAGGAATATTTTAAACGATTTCAATAACACGGTGATTTGGGGCTTATTCCTGCATGCAAATAGTAAAATATATTTCATTAAACAATTTCAATAATTATTGGCGTATATACACCGTATCTACTGATTTGGGTTTGTCGCTCAATAAACTGCTGCATATTTTTGTACTACATATTTTTTCAACTAAGTTTAGCAGATAATTCACGTAATTCAATGTATGACTGCAAAGAATGATTGATACCAGATAATCACACTCATTTGATACTTCAATAATGGCCGATGTCTAATTGATTGTCATTCACTGTTTCAATGCCAGTGAGTAGCTAATAGTATACTGGTAATATTATATGTGATATATAATTGTAACGAGTTCGTCTTATATAATACTAGTCAACGAGGGATTCTTCATAATACTTACATAATGTAAGTATCGATTTGATTGCATATGTTATATATTGGACTGAAAATAACTATTTAATTGGTTGTATAACGAGTAATCTGTGCCGATTGTTTTAATGCTCACAATCTTCTCAATAATCTACGGCCACGCTATTAATAAACACATCCCAAAACACCAAGTTACGTAAGTTCGTATCGATATACACGAGATTCGAACATCGGAGAATGCGTTAATTTTGCGGCTAATCTGTTTAAGTCCGCTGAGGAACTCATGATTGCTACAAACCTTGTAACACGGACAAGGTGAGTCATCTGTAGTGACATAAAGCATACAACCACTTCCGCTGTTGTCATATACCATCACATTCGCATCGCCCATATATCCTATTTCCATTTCGCTCGCGTCACATACACGTATTTCCATTGTACGTCACACCAGGGAGCATACCATGGTGATTTATATAAACGTATATTTTTTATTTCTGTTTCCGATGCGGAAATTATCTTCTTTCATTTCTGGTATGGACGATCTTAGCAGCCAGGAAGAACTAGATTTGCGCCAGATATTTTATCCTAGTGAAAATCTAAAACGTCCAGTGCGGTGATTACAACATGCAATACAAATAAATAAGTGATGTGAACACAATAGAAACGATACACATGCTACCCGAATGTAATGAATTGGAGACGTAGGAGCAATGAATGTACACCGTAAGTGACACGAACGTGATAAATACCCTGTGCGATGACGATAAATTACGCTATGATACATCGCCCGTAAAAACACGCTAGTGTACCCGACAACTACGCGAAATGGTGGTTTTAATAAATATAATTGCAATTCATATATATAGTCATGTTACCAAATGGACAGGGTTAACTTTGGCCGGGGTGACACGAATACGTTCCAGGGTAATGTCCACAACGACCAGACCAAACACAGCGTTTTTTCAGATTATAAACACAATGAATACTAGTTTTCTACATGGGTCCAATCGTGTTCATGACAGCTGTTTGTGTCCTTAGCATCTACCCACGTCTCGTTACGTCGACTCTTCAGCAGACATCTTTATCGTGCGTGATCACACACGTTATACCGTAGTTTTAATATAAACTGAACCTAAACCTAGCATCCACTATCCAATTCATTATGACCTGACATACTATTTATCAACAGGCTGCGTGTATTAAACCCCAATATACGCTACTAAAGCACGGGAGTTATAGCTTGTAATCCGGTCATTCAAGCTTGTGGTTGTTTGTGTTGGAGCTATTATGATAAGTGACATGTTGCAATTGTATGCTTAACTGGTAGTAATCCTCAATTTTTTTTATTTTTATTTTGTATGTGTATTTAATATACATTCCATAATCTAGACCCTTTATTTATGAATACTCTCAGCTTACCGTGAGCATGAACATCTGTGTAAATGGACGGGCAGTTAACTTGTCGAAAATACCTTAAAATAATATTTTGCACTTGCCATTGGACTGCATTCTCAAAAATGTATTTATTGTAGATTGACTTCCGCATATAATTATTTTAATATTATAGTTAGTAAAATATATAACAGTAAAAAATAGTTTCAAATTGAAGTGATTATACGATTCTGATTGTCAAAACGCCACTCACCGGGTACTAAAATAGTAACAATGCCATATTTTCACTACATGCGTTTATATGTTTGTTTCATGTACTCAAATATATTTCACAATTTCTATTGTTATTTTATCAAAAACCAAGAGTACTGTAAAGCGTGATATGAAGCGTATTGTGCGAAACAGGTCAGGCAGATAATGACAGAATGTCGTGTGTGATATAGATGTATATTAATTTAATATTATTTATTTGTCATATTCTGCTTGTGTTCCCTTTTTTGACTCAAATACCCTAGAAAGACGCATATATTATGAACTTCAAGTTATCAGAAAGTATTTATTCTAGTATGATGTCTAATTACATTCCTGTATTTCGTACGTTGAACGTCCCACCATGCGATACAGCGTGGCTATTTATCATAATTATTTTACTTTTTAAAAATGACTTGGAAATTTCATGGAAATAGAGAAAACTCACAAATTATTCATGTATCCTGGTGCGATTCATTTATTTTCTCTATTGCCAAGATTATGATTGATTTTGTCCATTTCCTATATCTATGTCTATGTCCTAATTATATTGAAACGTCGCATGGAAGTACGCCCTGGGAAATCGTTGCCGATTGTTTAAGCTCCGTTTTTTTCAACTTACAGAAAATCTATTTACAGCTCCAATCTGTACTGCAGTGTAATTAAATAACGGGCCGATTGGAGCGTCTTTTATCAAATGTTTTTCGGTGGTATAACTTCAGCGTCTATTTAAGATTTGCTTTTCGCGGGCATCAAAACCTTTTATAAATTAATAAAGTTTTGATTTGTTAAGTGTCGTTCAAATATACTCGCAATACTTCTGTTATACATTACAGTTTGACTTCGGGTGTGGCAAGTTTTGTGTACCATTGCTATAGAATTGATTTGATCACTGATTTGTTGGCATCTGTGATATTTCATACATGTATTCTAGACTGTCAGCACCTGTGTAACGACGTATGTTTTTTTCATTTGATAGCCGAGAGATCACGGGGTGAAACTGCGTGAATATACAATAACAGCAGGACGCCCTCGGTGTGGTACCATATTTACATCAGTACGCATGTTTGTTTCTTACGACGTTCCAGTATTATTATTTATTTTTAACTTGCATGTTTGAGGTAGAACCTATAAACATATAATACAGGAATTTTATAAACAGTAGCGGCAATTTCACAATGTTTAAACCTTTGAGACATAGCGCTGATAATCACGTGATCTTACCAACGGCTACAGCCATTGGCTGATCGCATGTTTATTCTGCAACGCCTTAGAGTTTTATTGAAGAGTTTGCAGGTATTTGGAAGAGGGAAATCGTTTGAATGAATACGGCCGGACCATCTGTAATGAACTAATTCATGTATTCCTTTGGGTCGAACCTGGTATCTCAACAGTGTAAGCGTCATCGGCCAAGTGAGTCCATGTACCCTACACTGTCTACGTACCCCTAACTCCGCGTCGTGAAACATGTGAGGGAGGCTGCCGAGGGCATGTACTAGCAACCTCTGACCTCCATGTAGCCCAAAGCACGCCATCTGTATTTATCACCAATGAAGTACAGAATGACAATTTACGTGCAGCTTAAAAAATAGCGAACTCAGTCACACTTTTTATTAGAGAAATACAAGAAATTAGTATTTGATCAATCTGATTAAAGTCTGATATATTGTACTGCATGTATTATATTTTATATATTTATTTTACTTTTACTATTATTTTGTATTTTTGCACTTTTATATTTTGTTTTGTTTTTTGTACTTTTTGAAATTATCGTCACATACATTTGAACCAATGCTTATGTAACGAGATTTCAATAAGGCCTCCTCTGACTGGTTTAGTCAACGAATCACAGACTTCCTTATATAGCGCGCCTGATGACGTTACCGGTCAGAGTCAGGTCACAAACACACTCAAATAAAATGGCGGATTATACCGATGTTAGCGATAAAAACGATCGGGAAAACACGGCTTTTCGGTAAGTTAAACATTGTCAAATGCAACAAAAATCATCTATGATTTTTATGATAGATTATATTGTGGCTTAAATGGTTCCGGGTTAGATCTTTGTGGGCTTTCGCGATTACCAAAACTCTTAAAACACTGCCAGCAAATAAATAATAAAATAAAATAAAATAAAGAAAAAGAAAATGCATAACAAAACTAAATAATTAAACACAAATTAAAAAAGCCCAAACTAGAATCTTATTTTATTGTGTAAAACATTCGATACCATAGGCTATAGTATTTTTACTGCTTAAACTCTGCGGGATAGAATTGTAATTTTGTCGTCATACTTTAGTAAAAAATAAACTCAGTTTAAACATAGCAAAGCTGGACCGATTACATTCCAACTTGACAGACAGGTCATACCTGCATTCTAATTTAGTTGTCAAATAACTGAATATTTATACCGTAAATATCGAACATATCTCTCATTCTACTCTGCTTGAGCGTGTGTCCAAAGATACTAATTTTTGTGTTGCCATGTAATTTGACAGGTTTTTCGTTAGAAATGGCGTTTTAATTGTTTGTATTTTTTTTTGGCTGGGCGATTTTGTTCAAACTTGACAGGCAGGTCACACCTGCAGTTAGGTGGGAAATGGTAAAGACAATCCTGCCCCAATCGTTGCTATAGCAACGCCCAAGAACCTGAATGTGTGGCCATGGCTTCGCGCAAAATAAATCTTTGAGTAAAAATATCGGACATATCTTATTCTACTTATGCTTGAGTGGGCTTCAAAGTTACTATTTTTTTAGTCAAGTCCAGAGTTCCACTGGATCGAAATATTTAAACACTTCATCCATTCAAGTGTTCAATTCTGTAAAACATTCAAATTTACTGAATTCTAGTCCCTCAAGTCTAACATGCAAGTTAATTATGTATGTTTTTGAAGTCGGTCCAATGTAAGTATTGTCAGGCAAAACCCGAGCTTTCATGATTTTTTTGTGTGTGAACCGAATTTCTAAGACAAGGCTGGTCACACCTGCACCCTGATGACGTGGAAACATTTGCCCCCCAAAAAAACCTCTCCTTCCGTTGCCATGGCAACGATCACCAATATGATTTTTTACGTCTCCTTGCGGGTCGCTAATCAGCCTGTCGGTGTGTTTGTTGTTTTGTACTAGCTGACAAGGAAATAAAACTATTTTGGTACAAGTCATAACAGGTTGTATTCAAATTGCGCACAACTGAGTGGAATAATGTACATATATGCAATGCATTGTGGGGAGTAACTTTCTATTGCCTATAATGGAAAACTCCGATCATGATAAAAAGTGGACTTTTTCAGCACATGTCACAGAACGACATTCTAATAGATGTGGGAAGAAAACCATACAATCAAGTGTAAACAAAAATATTTTTGTATTTCGAATTTAAAAATATGAATACTTGATAAATAAAGCACTTTCATTATGAATCTTAGAAATCATTGGTAGCTCAATTGAACTTGGAGATCATTTACATTGTACTGAAATAAATACTCACCAATTCGTAGTCAGTTGTGATTGGTTGAATCGCACCACGTGTCTTCAGCTTATGAATAGTAATCACTAAAGTCAGCTTTGGTCGTAAGTCGCTGTTTCACATCAAATGAACGCGGTGCAATTGAATGGCGAGGAGGGGAGGGGTCGCCACCAACTTACAACGTACTTGTTTATATTTGTGTAAATAATTACGTTTGGAAGTTGATCAATAACAGTTCAATGAGGAAGGCGTCAAGAATGGTCGTAGAGTAACTTCTGAGAAACAATTGACCTTAAGACGTATCCAATAACACATTTTAGTTTAGATTGGTTTGGCAATAAGAGTAGAAGGCCGATAAATTTGTCCAAAGGAAAAGAAAAATTGTAGAAAAAAAGTATACTGATAAAAAACATACATATATGACAGAGGAAATCAACATCATTAAAAAGCGTAGCTCAAATGAAAGAAAATTAAAAGTTCCAATGTCTGGTATTAGTATCTTAATGTCCAACACCCTATATCCCATATAGTATTGATTTGTTGTGTCCCGGGGTTATGTCCATATAATGTTGCTCATTGTCTGCTACTAGGTCGTGTCGCGTGAAACTTTTACATTATGATTTTACTATTTAATCGCCCCCAAATCAACATTGAACATTACATTCGAAATAAGGAGCGATATTACAGTCTAAATAGTCTCTATAGTAGTTTGAGTAGACGACGATTTGTTGTCAAACATTCCATGGCAGAACGTGACCAGCTATGTCATGAGGGGTCGGTTTGGGTCAATAATATCAGATTTTATATTTTCCAAAATGAACAGGTGTAGAAAAATCCCACATCTATTTTATTGAACAAGTGTAGTGATTTGCAAGACGTGGAACAAATGAAAGTTACGCAACCTGACAGTATAGGTTTTCAGTAATTTCATATTCCATAATGTATGCCAGGTGTCGTGAGAACATCGCACAACATCTATCGACACCGCCAACACTGCTTGGATATCGTATAACTTACCGCAAGCTGAACACAAATAATGTAACGGTGTTAAGAAGTATTCACATTATAGCATGTTTTGAGGCTAAATACGTGAATGACGTTTCCTCGACGTGGGGTAGGGTAGTTCACCAATCATGAATTAACAAATTAAAGATTACGGTTCAACAAATCTAAGACGTAATTTATATCATCAATAATATATGCAACAACAATATTTTAAGTATTACTATCGTTCGTGTAGAACTGGGGAGTACAGCCGACATTGTTAATACGTGTTTTATATTGATTGTTATTCTAACAATGCCAGAAAACCTCACAACATATCATGCACTATACGTTCTTCTCATCTACCTCACGATCCAAAGACCACCCACACCCTAGCCTTCCCCTAGTATTGTCTTATCTTAGTTCATTACACTTGTATGATGAAACCTAATTAACTAATTAACTTATTAATTCATTAATTAACTCGCACACTATTACTATATGCATTGTTGCATCCGCCAAAAGAGCTTTTATTTGTCATTTATATTTCGTTTTGGATTTCTTGAATCGTGCTTCGTTGATTTTTTTTTATTCGCGATACATTGATTCGTGATTTGTTATTTGTTGATTCATGGATCGTTATTTACTCTAACCCAGGTGAGCAGGCTCGTTCGAGTTCAATATCATCACATTGTGTTTGTAGTCTTTATAATACAACATAACGGAAATGAGTCGCTATACCACACTCGCACTGTGCCGTGAATGATGTAATTATCAGGGGTAAAATCTTCTCTCTCGGGGTCTCCACACTTGCCAGGGGGGAAACTCGTCTCGTCTCTCTATCTCGTCCCCTTGAGGTACGGGATCGGGAAAGTCACTTATACTTTACAGTCAAATAAGACGCACACAACGAAATACGTTTCAGCTCTCGTCTTAGTCGATCTTTTGGAGCACTCTATAAGACACAGCGCCCTGAGGAAAAGTCCCCAAGACTCTTACAAGGCTGAACCAAGACTCGCCCAAGACTGGACTGCCTCAAGGCTCGCCCCTGGACTCTCTCGGACTGTGTCTGTCGTGGAGTATTCGCCAAGACCAACTCAAAACTCTCTTTATTCATTTTCAAAACTCTGACCAATTACAATGCAGTAATAAGACTCTAGGGCGTAACCTTCAATCATAAAGCCAATCACACTAAGTACTGAATACGTCATATCTTTTGATTAATCGTTCACTACATTAATAACTATGAATGTCAGAATAGCGACGGTATCTTGTAATTAGTTCCAAATCACTGAGCCAAGTTCCGTCCAAAACTTCAAATAGACCTAAACGATGACAGACATAACACAGCAATTCGCTAATAATCAGTTAATTAAGTCGACCAACAGATACGCAAAAACAAATTCATGACATAATAGTTACCTTTCTTGGGTTGGGTTGGATTGGGTTCGTGGTGTGGGTTATATGCCAGCAAATTGTGTTTGCTCCGTGGACACAAGTTGGTTCACTACGGGGCCGCTAACTTTCTCTACGGTCATGCACTAGTGTTCTTGCATACCCAATTGTTGTAGTCATTTTAATAGACTTCGAAATCAAACAAATGGTGCTAAGTTCCGGGGTATGTAGATAATTGTCTTGTATAACATCAGTGGAGTAATTGCGTTAATTCAGCCACGTACCTGTCACTTTCAAGATAATGCAAAAACTGTTAAAGTTCAACATGTTCGTGTCGTCAGCATTCTATTATGATCCGGCCATTAAATTCGATATTATAAATTTATTACCTCCAACCCGCTTCGCTGTTGCCGATCTTTTTTCATCATTTGTCACACTTTGTGGGGCAATAATAAGAGTGTAAAGTAGTTGTACTGTGATGATGACCCTTTAGGCTGGGCCATGCAATATTCGTTAGACGCGTACAGATGCCTTTAAGGAAACTCACATAGCTTTTGTGACTATGCAAATTTAACCTACGCCTGTATTGAACTACATGTACAATTCACTTTAATACAGCATTGTACGATCGCTCTATTCACAGTTAAACGCCATTGAGGTCAACGCTGAATGCGATACAATGGTTTGACGAGGTTGTCTTAGCACGTTTGTCTCAGTACGCGCACCCAAAGCACAAAACCTCGGAGACAAGAAATATCGGTTAATTTCAGGTTCGGTTTCCATGGTGACGCATTCTCTTGGGGGCACGGTACGCATATTTATAATCTCACAGTCCAGCGATATTATGCAGCGAGTGCCTCGGTGTTCGGCACAATGACTCACGTCGTTTGACTGTGTCAACGCGGTGTCTTGACAAACACTTTCATTTTCTGTCGAGATATCAAAGTGACCGCGCGCAGTGTGTATGTGTACTGGAACGACAGTGGTGAGGGTTTTGTTCCTGTCTGTTCGTCACTGCAATTTATAGTGTCGGGGTGTTTTCGGCGGGTCGGAAAAGCACACACTGCTTCAGCGATGTATCGATGGCAACAGATCTTCAGAACGTCTGTAATCGTAGTCTTCGCTTCGCTGCTGTTCGCCGGCGTGTGTCTCTATCGCAGAGGGTTATATTCAAGTCCAGTGATCAGGTAAGAGCAGTAAGAATATCCCCCTACTCAACGTGACATTTTCTTGAGCTGTACAGTATGGGATTTAGTTCAGTGGTCAGTTCTATAATTACACATGACTCAGTGAGACGACATAGCGTGACATCACCTAGCGGTTTAATTATTTTAGGAAATATATTTAATTTAAACTGACCTTTTGGGGGGGGGGGGGTGTCAATGCTGGTCTCCGTGACAACAAATGTGTGGCAAATCTGTACCACCGTACTAAATAAATAAACACAAGTGGTTCGAGTCGAACGCAGACTTGTCGCTGTTTGTGTGTACGGTGACAGGTTATAGAATACATCGCACACATCTATGTCCGATTCGTTTGACAACTTAACGAGCATATTAGTCTAACGTGCCGTGGGTCAATTCATTAAAACCTGATTGACCTCTAGTTGATCGTTTACCGGTCGGTTGCGACTAATTCTGTATTGTTAGGCGTTTGCTAGTGTAAGATCTCTATTTATTAGTACCGTATGGATTCTATGTGTGAGTCTGTATTAGTTGACTGTTTGCCTGACATTAATTTAATTCTTTTGGTCTGGATAGCTATTGAATGCACGTAATTCCATTTCACGACCCAATGGCCGATTAATAACAATTCTATTTTTCCAGGATAAGATCAAACTGTCACAGTATTAGTACCGTATGGAAAAGTGTATAATTCTGTCAACACCGATACACAGACAATCCTACGTAGTCATAGTAACACAAACATGCAAAATTGTTTTTGAATCTGGAAGTGGTACAATGTAGTTATATTAAAGCTTGTGACTGCTGTAACTGTTTTGCTCTAATGATTAGGTTTATTTTGTTTGATGTATACTTTCTCAATTTGATTCAAAATTTCCGAATGACAGTTGATTTGTTAAATATGTAAATGTACAAGTTAAATATGTAAATGTACAAGTTAAATATGTAAATGTACAAGTTTCATTATTATTTAACCACCACCCACCCCGAACCCCACAATTGATTGATGTATCTAAACTGGTTATATCGCTGCATACATTTTAAACGTGTGGGTTCTCACTCTCATACATACTCGACTGCCGTAACGCGTTCCAGTCGAAATAAGAACTAATAATCGCATATTGTATGATGATCGTGGATGCGTTTTAAATATATCTACAATAAACTGTAGCAACAGGGGAAATCCCATAGTTTAGTTAAAATGATCTGAACAATTCAAAGCAAAATATATTTATGGCTAGCAGAAATATTCAGGAATTTGATAATTTATGTTTTGCAAAGATTGTTCATATGGGGGTCATGTGAATGGAGTTTGATTCAGTTTGTTTGATTTTTTAAAGTTAAACTATTTATAACTGCTTAAAATTTGGTTGGTTGGCTGGACGGACCATTCAATTCTTGTTGAATTTCAACGTATTCAAATGTAAATGTATGTCTTACACGTAAACGTGAAAATAATCGAATCCCAGACAGCGCCTTATTGGTTGAGAAGGTTGTGTGGCAAGATAATGTGGACTCAGACGAAGACCTTTCCCTGATTCCAATATGGTTCTATGGGAGTTAATTCAAAACAATAATGATCACCAACACATTGAAAAAAAAATGACAACATACAAACCTTTAATTTTGATGGTAATGCCAGTATTTAATACAATCGTGAAGTTTTGGAAGCATCGTATTGAACATGTTAATGAAGTTGGAATAATATGACGCACGTCATGTTTTAAATACAACGCAAACTGCGCATGCTCCGTAATACCAAGTCATATATAACGTACACGTCTGTTATCATATGCAACTTTTAATTACTGTAAAATACTTTATTTTAGGTGGAATTAATTTTTGCTGAAAAGACGTTTTGGGTGTTTTGTATAAAATTTATTGTCACTGATTTTTGAATGAGTTGAATGTAAACTATAGGAGAAAAGATATATTCGCTTGGTTTTATTTTCACTGAACCATTCCTTCAGCGAAAATAGCGAGAATTAATTCCAAGCGAAAATAAAGTATTTTACAGTACATGATGTCAGCTATTCTGACTGTATATTTATTTGTTTTACTAGTTGTATCGCCCCCTATACAATCTGGCGATCGAGACTGTTTTACATCAAATTCTGGTTGATCCACTGGCACAGGTCATATGACAGTCTTAAAGCGGGGGAGTCGTCACCTGCGCATGCGTCAGATGGCCATAGCGTGTCATTGTTTACAAACAAGCGTCTACCCATGTGCCTCTGCGTTTTTAGCATGTGTTGTTATCATCGCCTGGGACTCAATTCCCGCGCGTGCGCAGGTGACGACCCTCCCGCTTTAATAACAAATATACATTTGGCAGCCCCGTCAGCATGACAATAACTAATATATAGTATTGAGGAGTACTAAATACTAAACAAACTGACTGTGCGCATGAGGCAATTATTTGTAACTCCAATCCGCGCAGACGAGTTGTACACTAACTGTGCCAGTTGTTAACTAGACTGGCGCAGTCGGGGAGATTAATTTGTTTTTTTGTAGTTTAAATAAAATTAAAAAAAATCGCGAATATGAGTAAATCACCCCGACTGGTTTATTCTGCAGGAAATTCATTGTTATTAAATATTCATGAATGCCCACAGGTGGGCGCGGAAACACGTGCAAAATGAGGTGTACATGGTGAAGGTCACACTGCAGACATAACATGGCGGCACGTTGAAATTCGAGTTTGTCGTAGTCGTCGTTTCCAATTCATCACAATTTGTAAAAAAAGTAACTCGTACTAGTCGGCTGCTGCTACAACCAGCCGACGTCTTCTCGGTCAGAGATCAGTTGAAGAGACGTTGTGATTGGCTTAGATGATTGTCAATTAGAACATCATTAACATAATTACCCGTTGAAAAATCGACGGGTTCCTGCAGTGTCGATAGAGGGCCATGCAGAATAAACCAGTCGGGATGATTTCACAGTTACAGGGGATTTCGCGCTAACACCTCCATTTCGCGATGTTTTGTATTTTATTTGAACTACAAAAACAAATTAATCGCCCCGACTGCGCCAGTCTAGTTGTTAACGTTCAAATTTAGTAATCGAACATACGTTAAACGTATGTTAACTGTTAATTTAACATCGAGTTACACTTTGGGCGTGGTTTTGCAAAAGTGAGCGTGGTTTCTAAAATATGGGCGTGGTATTTTTGTGTCCGTAACTCGAACAATTCAGCATCTCATTTATCTATTCAAAGTTATATTGATCTATCCAATGTAAGGGAACGACGAACTAAACATTTTGTGTCATCGTGTGTGTGTGCGTGCGTTGTTTCCTTTTTTGGATAACCGGGTCTAATATTTTTTTTTAGTATTTTTACGACATCTCTCTTCATCACTTATCCCGCAGATGAAATATTACTTTTTCGCGGCGTCTGATTAGCGGGCCCGTTGTCCGACAAAACATCGTCTAAAAGTCACTTACTTTTTTTGTGTTTTTCATTATTATTATCCAGGTATCCATTCGCGAGTGACAATGTTGCCAATATGGAAACGACGTCACTGGAGAATCGATCCCATGTTTCCAGTAACTCGACTAATGCGACCTTGCATGTGCTTCATGGTATACTACCGGTGACGGAAAACAACCCGAAGAAAAAGACAAACAACGCCATTTTAGATGGGCTACTGCAGAGATATGAATGGTTCGAAAGAAAAAGGTTTTCCCCAAATTACTATCTTTACGAATATGACAGGAGTGTCGATAACGACGTAAATACCACTATAACGTCACCGATGACATACGCCGACTATAATCTGATATTTGTTCATAACCAAAAGTCCGGCGGAAGTACGTTGAAAAAATGCATTGAGAGAATATCCGTCGTCAAACGTTTACCCCAGTTCATTGGAATGTGGGACGAGCGCGTTGCATCAAACATCGCCCGGGAAATCAGCCACAAGCAGTCGACACGGAGAATTTATGTCAGTGAAAACACTTTTGGTCTTTGTGACGATTTCAAACGAAGGCCTTGTTCCTATTTCACCTTGCTTCGTGATCCATATGAGCGAATAATCTCGTGTCACGAATTCTGTAAGCGTGCTCTCGGCGACCCGCTCTGTGCCGCTGGGGACGCAAGGTCGATGACATTAAAAGAATGGGCGCTGCACCAAGGTAGTTATTTCTTTCGCCAACTGCAATTTAAGCCGACAGAAATCTGCTCAGACAAGACTTACGTAGATAAAATCCGTCCTCTGATTCCTAAATTAAAATTTAGTGGACGGAATCGTAATTTTCCACCATGTTGGTTTCGCCACAAGATGCTTTTAGACAGCGCCATCAACACCACAGAGAAGGAGGCTTTGCTAGATTACTTTATAAGCAATTTAGAGAATTGGTTCAGTGTAATCGGGATAACAGAAGAGTACGACGCATCTCTTAGACTATTACAAGAAGTATACGGTCTACCATTACATGACATGTGCTCAAAATTGGTGGTCCAGAAGGGTGTTTACAGAATGGGCGGAAAATTAGTCTCGCCGAAGTCCGATGAAGTTAAAAAACTGAAAGAAGAACTGCAGAACGACACCCAAGTCCAACAGAGTCTATATTATGACGTCAAACTTTATGAAAAATCACGCGAGATCTTCGAAAAACAAAAAGAAAAATATTGGTCTATACCACGAAGAAAGCATTGACGTCGAGTCGCGGGGTTCGCGTCACGTGATCTGTGTATTCATTTGATACTACAAACGTCACCTTTCTCATGTCACGTGTAATATGGAATTCGACGCGATTTTAATAATGTTTTATTTTATTTTACATTTGTCTAGACATTCTTCATCAACACTATGTTTGATTTATAACTTTGTCTTGTATTTTATACTGTATTATCGCTTGAAAAATCACGTCGGCAGTAGTGCCAGTTTGTGTTTTATTTAATTAAAATGTGTACATGGATTACAGTAATATGCCACAAATGTGTGGCACTTCGAATGACGGAATTAGAAACAAATTCGATTAAATGATGAGTACGATTATTAAATAATTAATTAATGTTACGGCAGGTGAAATATTAATAGAACACTGTCTATAAAAATATTATGGGTGTTAATCTTACATTACTTGAACTGCGACAGTTGTTTTGAAAGCCTCTCCTTGCGATATTGAAACACCGTAGCGATCACGTGCATGTTTCATAGGCAGACAATGAGCGATTTTGCACATCTCCATTCAAACACGGTTACTAGAATTGAAGTCAATGGTAATTAGCATATCTAACAATAGAGTTTCCTAACCGTTCTTCTAGTAACCGTGATTCAAATTATTAATAGTGCTCATATAGTTGTTCTATCAATTTTAAATTTCATCAACGAAAATGGAGGTACCGCCAAAGCGTTTTTTCCTCTTTCTACTCCCTTAAGAACGTGCCCTGAGGCTCCCAGTATGGAATTACAAATCTGCCCACTAGTTTAAAGGGCGGTATTCGTCGCGCTGCGCATGTGCGACATTTGTGTTGTTAAACATTAATTTTCCCACAATCCAATGCGCTCTTCTAATGGAAATCACATGTATGAGGTTTTACCTGGGTGCGACTTGCACTAATTACCGCCAGTGACTCCTTCGATACCTTCCAACCATCTACTAAAAAGTACCTAATTAAAGTTTCGTAACGTCTCAGTTTGTACTCGTTGATCTGCGCAACAGTCAAATTCGCCATCTTTGTTTATACGAGACCCATATATTTCGAACATGCGTGGCGTGACGACTACCGCCCTTTAATTTTCATCTTCCCTTTTCTCCACTGCATGTGGTTCGTGCACCCCCCCCAACTACCGAACGTTTTTTTTTTCATCAGCATCTGCACTCACGGACGGAAAGTGACAAAATACTTGTCGTTACGATGGGTAAACAGAACATATGTCCTACTCGCGGAGGGATATCATGCTATGCGATGTTCCGAACGTAAACATTGACAAACAAAATACGTGTGTCCAAGTGAACAAGACTTTCGGTGACTCGATGTAAACTAACTACACGAAAAAAACACCCACCCATATTGTGTATACATTATCGTTGTTTCGTGTTCAGTCAGATATAAAAGAGTATTTATAGTTAATTCCCTTGTCGCTACTTTAGTCAGTATAATTGCAAATAACTAAAATGAAATGATGCGTTGTATGACAACAATTTACATATTAATAGATATGGAACGTCTATGTTTAATCTCAGACTAGTAATACTAGTTTGAGGTTTAATACTAATTGAACGATTGTGACATCTTTATGGTGTGACCCATGTTTCAACGTTCACTTTGGCTGGGTATACATATATCGTTCATTGGTTTTATTTCAGTATTCCACCGTGGTTTCATGAATTATTAATATTATTACTTTCCATTTTCACTTTGCAAATCTATGGGATATCATGACCTGTCCAGTATTATATTCAAAATGAGACGTTGAGATTTTGGATGGGCAATGGGAAGTTACAGAAGTCTTAAAGGAAACATCAATCCAAACAACATAATGACCTCTAAAGAAAAAGCTCCACAAATGAAGGAGAATGCAATTTACAGTTTTTTAATATCACTTTTTATTCTCTACATATTCAACTTTTCATCAGTATTATGTAGTCAGCCATCTTGACTTTCAAGCAAAGGATTATGGGTAAAGTATGACATCATAGAATCTGTTGTCAGAAATTGCGAAAATGATTTCATATGTAACCTGAGAAATAGCCCGTACTTGGTGTAGCCTGAACGCGACTCTTGTGTTGGAACACCACGTAATCACATACACTGTAACATCGTTATAACAAACTTTTTTGTGGCATATAGTTACACGCAGTCGGTTATAGTGGAGTGTTCACTTCAATTAATCACATATAACAATGGGTTTGTTGTGAGACATGCTATGTGTTCGTTATATCAGAAAGTTCATTATAAAAATGTTCATTATAACGAGGCCACAGTGTATATAAGTATTGTACAACGATTGCCGCGTGAGAATATCCGTTCTTGCGTTTAAGCATTCAATTTACTTGTGGTAAACACACTTTTTTTCCAGAGACCGTCCCAAAACGGTCTTCTAAGCATCTGTATGCATTTCCGAACCTGTCACTGTACCAGTTCTTTCGTCTGTCGTACTCGCCTTTTTACAACCAAACGCAATAGGAATTTTGTCACGGAATTGATGATACTGAAATACGTAAATGAATGGATTTATACAAGGATTACAGAAAACAAGTACCACTGAGAAAAAATAATAATCACTAGAAAAATCTAAATAACCACCCATGTTGAAGTGCAGTAAAGCAATTTCATTTGGTCCCCAACAGAGGGCGTACGTCATAGATACGATAAAAAGTGTCTTCACCACGTTTCTCTGTGCTCGACGGAAGGTAGAATTGTTATTGGATGAATGGCGATCAGCGTTGTCACTCGGATTTAATTTGTTGCCGCTTAGCCTCTTGATAATTTGGACGTAACACACAACCATTAACACCAATGGAAAGAACCACGCTATACAGAAAAATAAGACGCCAACAATTAAACTGAACTCTCGGCTGATGTATTTTATTGCGCAATGTTCGCCACTGTGGTGAAATGGTAATCCCCAAAGCAACTCGATGGGAAAACCATATAGCCAAACTATAGCTATGATTATCTTTGCCGCTTTTTTGTTAAACTTATTCCGATGAAAAACCGGGTGACAAATGGCGAAGTAACGCTCTAGCGTAACAACGCACAAGTTAGCAGTAGATGCAAGAAACAGCGACCACATCAAGTACTCCGAATACCAGAATTTACAGAACAGGCTTCCTGAGATGCCTTTCGAAGGCAACTTAATTGGGCCCAGTTTCAAGATGAGAAAGATGAGAGAGCTTATCATGTCGATTACAGACTGGTTGATAATGAATAAATTAGTTATGGATCGTAAGCGACGTATACGGTAGAATACGTAACAAACAAACATATTTCCCAGTAGACCAATGGTACCAACGATTGCATAAAGGATGGCCAGCTTGTATTCGGAGCTGGATGTCACTGAACTGTCAGTTTGGTTGCCCGTCATTGTGATTTGAGACTCTGTGACCACGTGCACTTCTGAAACAAATAAGAGATTTACATTAACAAGTTGGCAAATATAGACAAATTCACACATTCAACTAAATATAGTATATTACCCATAGTTTATAGACTATATATATATAGTCACGCAGACACAGTTGTTGAGATTTCACAAATATATTGCACAATATATCTCCGTACCTGCATTGTATCGCAGCCACCAAAATACGAAAATGCGATCTCGTATGAGGTGTTACATTGGAGAACATTATGTCGTATAAAGATTTTTAAAAAGTTGGTTGCTGATTTGCAAAACAAAAACAACGAGGTGAGTACGTATCATTATATTTTTATTTAGGTGGTGCGCAACTTCTTAATACATATATTTTAATTTCTCTTGTTTTCTCAAATGTATAACACGTCCTTCTCAAAAATGTTATTGTTGCTGTTCACTTAAGTATATATTGCGCCAACGATTATTGTTAATTTTGACCAGGCATCACCATAGCGTACATGGCGAGAATTCCCTTCTCTCGACTTCTCTGACTTAAACTAAGTATACCGAGACTTGATCAGGTATATCGCCATTTTCAAAAGACTGAATCGTTATAACAGTAGACACATGGAAATCAATAAGTTACCTCGACATATTGGTAACCGTTTTTTTAGCATTTTCATATTTGGGTGAAATAATTTGTTTTATAAATAATAATCGTATATGTAATTTGTCTCTAGTCCGGCATCGACGCATGCAATATGTACAAATATTACTGTTTATATTGGAACGCCCTTTGAATATAACACGTCGAGTAATGAAAGTATCAGAACACTAGTCGCAGAGTATCACGTATTTTGTGCAATCATTAAGTCCTACTATTATTATGTGTTCGTCTCTATGGGACATTACCATGCAATCTCACACGTAAACATCACTGACATTGGTATGTGTCACGCGTATGAGTATACATTTTACATGGAAACTATGGCATATACGGGTTATAAGTGAAACCGTCTAAAATCTGCAGATGATTCCCACTTGGTATTCCTACTCAGCAATAATCAATGTTTTTTTTTTATTCATCTCGCCTATATTCGACTCTACTAATTACATGTAGATTGGGAATTAGGCAACTTTCGGTTGGCACGCATACAACACATATAACAAGTCTAAAACCACGTATCTCGAAAAATAACATTAAGCTTAATATATCCCACACACATATTTATCTTTCAGAGTTCCACACAATCAATCACAGACCTGGTGTTGAAATCTGCATTTAAATATTTCACTACATAATGTCGTAATAACACAATTGGAACTATTTCGGGATAATTGGATTCGCTTAAAATGTGCTACTGTAGGGTAGTAATGTTCTTAATTTCCTCATTTCTGATATCAATACAAGAAATTATTAGAAAAAAATCTAAAACGAACAAAAAAAATATTTTTGTGAAAACAAACCATTACAGTAGCACATAGTTCCAATTGTGTTCGTTTCACATGTCAAATGTTTCAATTGTCCAATACATGTATGTACGCACCATGAGTTAATTGTTACACCTCTATGGTATTCATTTTTATGCACATCGATTATCAAGTGATGAATGATATTTGCAACTTATGTTTTAGAAAATCGTTAGCTGCAGAATTTTTACTAGCTTATCTGTCGCAAATCTATCTCTCAATAAATGGAATGTTTGTTTTTTCTCTGAATCTGTTCCAATAGTGCTTATTAATAAAAACATATTTGGTTTTCAATATCCTTGTATATTCACAATCACACGCCTTAAAATATCAATTATATGTTGGCAGAAAGTATCATTTTATAGAGCCTAAGAGTATGCGCTTTGAATTCTAACACATTTTCATGCACCGCCTGATTCGTATGTCGTTTACCAGGTAAATGATTTAGAACGCATTTATAAATAATATCACGCTGTCCCATGACCACGTTATAACCTTAATCACCCAGCGCGCGGTCTGTCAATTTGGCGAGTAAGCAATGTATCAATAGAAACGATTGGAGAAAGTGAATACTCTATTGTTACCCACGAAGACACTTGCCTACAGGATTTACAGTCTAAGTGAGAAAGAATCGTGCAAACTATCGTTTACGAACAGTTTTCAATATATACTTCACAACTATAATTCAGCAGTCTGTTTGAAATTCCAACCCGCTACACGTGTAGGAGTAGAATTAGTTGTACATTTCAGCAAATTGTATCATGGTTGCATTTCACAATCTAGAATAAAAAATACTGTTCGCGTACACGTCTTGTACAACGTATTAATCTTAAATATTGGGCAATTATAACGACGAGTAACCATAACAACTAAAATATGTTTGAATGTGCCGAACAGCTCTGCCAATGAGTGTTTTACTACCAGTAACACCTGAGTATAGCAAAACGACCACTCGGCGTGTAGAATAATAATAATATTATGATTGTTTCCCCGATAAGTACCGCGACAGGCATCTACTGACAGATTGGACAGTATGGACAAATTGCATTGAAATGAACACTAAATACAGCTATCCCGGCCAGCAATCTAAAATTGAATCTTCATGATTGATGTAAATGGTATTCCCATCTATTTGCTTCTATTCCCGCTATCCTTAAAAACCTCTAGTGTCTTTACGTGCAGTGACATGAACATTGCTACAATGTAAGTCGCGCTGAACACGAAGTTCATTTTGCGTAGAGGACTATCTATACAGGATACGGCAAGATTCAAGGGACGGCAGTGACGACCACCAACAAGTAATTAAAGGCAAATAAACACGTGAAACATAAAACAACTGTTTCGAGTCGTAGCGTAAAATAGGGGACTAAACCATTGTGTATCATTGAGGAGAATGGAAATTAGTCGATGCCTATCACGTTGTGGTGAATGCCTATCACGTTGTGGTGAATGCCTATCACGTTGTGGTGAATGCCTATCACGTTGTGGAAATGCCGATCACGTTGTGGAAATGTCTATCACGTTGTGGTGAATGTCTATCACGTGCTGGTGAATGCCTATCACGTTGTGGTGAATGCCTGTCACGTTGTGGTGAATGCCTGTCACGTTGTGGTGAATGCCTGTCACGTTGTGGTGAATGCCTATCACGTTGTGGTGAATGCCTATCACGTTGTGGTGAATGCCTATCATCTAATGAAAATGAGTAGGATAAGACCTTCATTGGTAAATACGCCGAGTTGTCATTTCGTTCCGCTCACGTGTTACCGATAGTAATTAACTTTGCATTATGTCTGCCGCTCATCTACCCATAACGTAAGGTATAATTTTAAAATTAATAACATTCAGGATCCATACTCGTTTCTATGGCAGCGGTTACAACTCTGAAAGCGCTACGACGTAACTACTCAGTGGTTATTTCTTGATATGCTAATGCGAGTAAACATAACAAACATATCTCTCAATTTAATGGGCCTTCAATTAACCTTACAGCATCACAAATTGTTATACTAAGCCAGAACCTTCATACATCCATACTCGTTTCCATGGAAACAGTTTACGCTATGTAAACACTGCACGTAACAAGCATATATTGACCCTGTGGCCAAGGAATTAATATAATCACCCACGAAAAATGAAAATAATCAACATAAATTTCACGAACTCGTGTACAAATGAAGCTGTATTCCCAGATTTAGTACTGAATTATATTGATCAGTAAAATTATCGATAAACTGATTGTTTATTTGATTGATTGATAAATGATTTTATGGCAGTGGAATGCGAAGCACTCTTCATTATATTAAAACTGTTATTTTTGTGCATAGGCTTTGAGTTGTGTACGGTGTAAAAAGTGTCATAATTAATGTAACTGAACTGTTAGTTGGTAATTTCATTCTTCCAGCTTCCGATTGGAATGGTACTTGATTCGTAATTTGCGTGTTGGAAAACAATCTTCGTGCAATGTAAATTTGGCATTATGGTATTTTCATTTATTACTGACCGGAAGTGTTAGGAAAACACTATAAGAAGAAACGGAGTAAAATAGACACGAAAATATGTTTTAGTGCAATCACGTGTAGTTACTTGTTGACTTCCAGAAACTTGTAACTGTTTTGTTTTTATTGTGGTGTTCTTTTCTGTATCCGTAGTCCATAACCAATTGACAAGAACACGCTTCTGCTTATTGTCGTCATTATTTCTGTATGCATGTACTGCGGCTCCATCTTCGTTGTATATTACAATATATTACATATCAAGCACGTTCGACTATTCAGTAAAACTGAATCACATGTTAGCCCAGAGAAATTTAAATGTTTTGTAGAACATCTCCAGAAACCAACGTTCTTTAGCTTTAGCTTCATAAAGTTGTTTGTCAGTTGTAGTGGGTCACTCTTTCAATTCCTTTGAAATAGAGTCAACACATATATGTTAATATTACACGGTAAATCGATTTGCTTTTACCGTGATGTGTAAAATGCCAGAAGTAGTTCTGTTGAATTTGATTTGGTGTTTCGCAGTATTCGCTATGAGAGCAGTTGTTGAACGGTATTCACTATATATCTACTAGAAGATTAATTGTCTACTCGGCGAATACTTCAAATCACCCACGAAACGCACACATTTGAGCTAATCAGAAATCATTCAAATCAGAAGTTATATATATATATATATAAGTCCTATACAAACCTAATTCCTAACACAGAAGAAATGTGTGAATCGTCCAGCTTGTATTGGAAACCAAAACTTCCAAAATCAATATAGTTTGTCCATCAAAAAAAAATCAAAACTACTGTGATGTTATGTTTTCTAGAATTTCTATAAATCGAATGGGAATGTTGACAAATTCAAAAAAAAAACTTTTTAAAAAATTCAGTTTCAATTAATTGTGACTTCAATTTTGATTTTGATGTGGTTCGCGTTACGAACTTTATTCATCAAATATATAGTGCTTGCATACGATTCTACTTACTTACAAGAATAATATGCAGCTTTTCTACTTTGGACATGAAATTGTCAGTAATTACGCAGTAAGCTATGCGTCCGCGTCTGATTTTGTTCCAGCTTTTGTATACAGGTGTATTTGGACCAAAATTGGAATCAGATTGGTGCACGTGCTGGTCATGTGATATGCATACTTAGTGAGTTAAGGAAATACAATACTTATTGTAAAGAGATATATAATATGTTTACACCACCAATCCATAGCAACCATTTCAACAAATATACATTACCCTGGTAATTATTGGTAAAATGTCTAGTCTGAGTAATTAATTATTACAGATTATTTCTTGAAAGATGGTGCATAGACTATTCGTGTCGGGGAACTCCAACCCCAGCTTGACATAGCTGTTAGATTTTGCGCATGACATCGATATCGGCGCAAAGTTTCACATACGGCATTCGTTGCATGCTTTATATAGCTAATGGACAAATTCTTACAATAATTCACCTCAAACGATTAACTTTATGTGAATGTTGATACAGTCGAGGATAACTTCATAATTTTAATTTAACTAATTATTCAAAAATATTCGATTTTGTGTATTTGCCTCGGATATCTAGCACGTAATCGTGGCAAAAACTCGCCATTGAAAGTCTACAGGCCAGTGCTAGCGATCATCCCTTTAACTATATAGAATGAACACTTTTGGAGAATCAAGATGTGGATGAATTGCCGAATTTGTCCAGAGACAGTATCATGCAAAAAATAGTATCTGCTAAGTCGACTTTAGTGCAATTAACTATGAATTCAATTTAAACGTTGCATTGGATACTCGTATGTACAGCAGGCAATGTATTTATGCGATGCATCTCATTAATTCCACGAATTAACAATTGTAAAATTTACATATATATATATATATATATATATATACGTAAAAATTATTGTTTTTAAATCTTATCAAGCAGTCCAACTTTGAATACAAACACATCCGTCAAATTGGCAAGCAAGTAATAAAGATTCGTCATGTGCCTACAGGTTTTGCTTTTCCAACTATATAGAATAAATCGTACAGTAACAACTATAATGAAACAGCTTGTATTAAATGTATCCATAGTTAGATATTAGGCGACATCAAATATAGCAATGGGACATTACACTGGTCAGTTGGGTGTGCTTAACATTTCTGCCACTGAGATCCTTGGTTTACCTAACTTCATCATTCTCGTCCATCGATTCTTAACATTTAGTAAAGTATTTGAATTGTTAAACTCAATTGTTCATACTCGTTTTTGGAAACGTTACGATGTAAAGTATGGGTTGTTTCTGCTTCTCGGCACCGACCATGAACAAATCATAAACTATTTCAGAAATATGCGACATGATTACAGCATTTGTCTTGACATGGATACATTCCACGAACTGACAACTTCCACTCAGAATAGTGACATTGACATTTTTTGAATACATGTAAAAATAGATAATATCCCCCAAAGACAAGACCAAACAACATTTATGCAAGCTAAAAGTTGCATTTTGTTTAATGCATATTTCACGTACATTGTAACTGTATATCTGATAAAATTTTGATAATGAACTTGGGTTAAGCCTTAAAACATAAAACAGTGCATACAGTGCTGAACATACGTCTTAAGCTTAACGGATCAAGCATGGCTTTACGAATCACATAATGTGACTCCATTTTTGATGACAAACAGGTAGTTCTAGTATACTTGTAACTAGGTTTATTCTATCAGTGAGCAATATATTAACAACCTCAATTTCATCTTGTGCGTTTCAATATTTGAGAAGTATATACATTTATTCTTTAATATTAAGAGAGCAATATACCATTGTCTGTACATTACTGAGGAAATAACATATACATGTAGTGTAGACTTCTGTTCATAAAATTCCACAAAGAATTGTGCATAATAGTGTGCGATTGGAATGTGATTTCTTACCTTATGTTTTCACTCAGCTTTCGATGATATGCAGAGTTGTCTACGTGTTTGGTGGTGGTATTTGACGTGAATGATGCTGTACGCTCTCGAATAATAGCAAATGTAAGAAGAAAACGTGACAATGAAAGAAATGCAAGTATGATCAACCAATCACAAGCCTTGTTCATTACAGTTAACTCCATTTACATATTTACATCAATTATCTGATCACACTCGTAGACTACTCCTGTATGAAGCAATGTCGACGGGATGGAATTATGAAATCGAGATCTGAATGGTATTCCTTTGTCAGGTCGAAAATTGGTACATTGTTACTAAGTACATTCAGGTCATGTAATGACATACATCGATCAGTGACGACATACCGACATGTTATTAGAATTACACAAGAATTTGCGTTACAATAGTATTAATTTATGATACTTTAAACTCAAAATATTACTTTAATAAATTAAACATTACTCCTTGGATTTTGCTATTATTTATATTATTAGAGTTAAGAGAAAATTTGGACGAAGTGCAGACGTTTTTTTAAACCTTATTCACATATTTATACCTTCATACATATTTGCATATTTAATTATGTATTTGTTTGTAGTAACCTAAGATGTAATATTCCAAATTCTTTGTATTACTCTGATTTGTATTTTTAGAACCCTACATCATTATAATTTATAATAATTATCTCGTTATGCGATTGTTTTCGATCAAAAACATACACTACTTGATCTAGAAATGAGTCACTTTTCTCATAAAAGTTGATTTAGACGCATAAACATGTTTCTCTAAAGAGAACTTTCCAAAGCGGTGCGATAACAACTGTTCAGTATGCGTTTCTCGTTGAAGCGCCATTTAAAATGCGTTGTGATAATAAACACTTTTTAAAAGTTTCTCTGACTAAGACAATATTTCAAACAATTTACAAGATGTGTTCTATGGAATGCACTCTTGAACCGTTGCAATTATATGCACTTCTCCAATTATACAGATTATAAACACTTTAGTATTTTTGAAGTTGTGACACGCTAATAAACACATTTTATAACATGACCACGGTGCATATTATACACAATAGTGACGTAATTAGTGAAAAGTCTGTGAGTCTCAGTGTTACGCGGACATGCGTGATTTAGAACAGTACGTGGAGAAAAACATTACCGCGAAGACGTGTATTTTTTCTTTCGATTTCGAAAACCATCGGCTTTTGATTTTAAAGTGGAGACACAAATTTGGATTTACCGTAATCTTTGATGTATACACATACTTATAAAAACTTGTAACTGCTGTGTTTATTCTATATGAACGCATGTGTCTTACGGCTTCATTTTTGTCGCGTTTCACATTAAACACGTTTGGGTAGTTAGTAAAACTTAATAGCCCTGGGAACATTGGTGGTACATAGAATATTCCAAAAAAAAAGCCCACATCAGCACTACCTAAAACGATCTAAGATTTACTCCCTCAATGAGATTGTTGCTGATGAAGAGCAGAAATAGTCCTTATCCATCTGATAAATGTTTCGTGACATTATGCTATGTGAGCATCAGCAGTACGGTATTGACTAATAGAAGAACCACGGCAACGAAAAAAATATAAACGTGCTTTTAACAGTCAAACATTTTCAACGAAATACCTAATCCTGCGGCTCCATCTTCGTTGCATTATACACCAAGCACGTTCGACTATTTAGTAAAACTACGCGACGCATTGAACCAGGAAAACTCTTCTGTTGTGTAGAAAATCACCAGGACCCGCGTTCTGTAGCCGCTCCGGGCGCGATTTACAAACAGGGAATGGTCACAAATATCCCGAGATATACAGATTAAAAATCGTACTTGATATTTTTTTTCAAATTGTCACTTCAATATTGAATAATCTGGGGGCGATCGTTGAGGCACAGGCTGGTTTCAGAAGTGAATGATTGGTAACAGTTTCTTCAATCCATTGCACAATTATAGATCATAACTGTGTTAATTATAAATAATGAATATATATCATTTAATATATTCTAATTCAATTTCGGGAAGCATTCAGTACTATCTCAAATGACAACACATTTGTGTGCATTCTGGTTACTATAATGATTTTACCCTATTTAATTCCTAGTAAGGTGTCCAGGTGGCATAGGTAAGCATTATGGTTGTCGTGTTTGAGAGATGGTGTATGGAATATATTTGTAAAGAATGTCCACCCTCGCTCGGAATGACTGCCAGTTTTGTCTGTGGTTATATCACACACGGTTACAATGTTACAGTCAATCCACTCAAATATATAAAAGTAAACTATGTTCCCTCGTGGCATAATGGTGCGCCCCAATTCAGTTACACGCTGATTTTGAAATACTTGTATTATTGGGAATAACTATGATATCATTTACCTGTTGTCCCTATTTTAATTGGAATAACTTGGATTAAAATTGGTTTATTCCTCAGTCTCGACCTGAACCGAACCTGTAGCACTAGCATCCTGAATTCTGATTCCTGGTCCCAGTGAGATGTTCCATGTATGCACTCCAATTCCAATGATGTAGACTGGTGACTAGCGCCCCCTGGTGTGTATTTGTTAAATCAGAAAAACCTTGTATATTGTGTTGTGAATTATTGTATTTATAGATAATACCACAGTGTAAGGCCTGCTTATTTCTATTGAGAGGGCCACCAACAGAACTCGTACTGGACAGGGAGTTCTTTCACTGCCAGAATAGGGTAGACAAGACAATAGTACTTGAAATTAAATACACATACATCAAAATATAAAGTTAAAGCTCCTGGCTTTAATATTTCTCAAAATAATTACAAGAAACAAAACACAGAATATTACAATTCATAAATTCACTAAAGTAGAGGATTGCGAAGAGAAGTGTGCATTGGTGATAACTCACAGTTCCAGGATGTAGAAATGGCTTCTGCAACTCAACAACGAAGAAACACGGGAGTCTTGCTTGCAGGAGAACGCTGTTATTCTGGAGGGCAGTTCATGCAAATCTCACAGAATGATAATTAAAGCGAAAATGGCCCAGATTCAGGTACACCACCTGGGTTTCTACAGGAGTCAATCAGAATGTAGTCTTGCCAGCAGCTGTCTCACAATGACACGCATGCAGTCACGTAGGCAAGTCAGTAGATCGTAAACATCCTTTGTTATGTAAATCACAAGCACACCTGGTAGATTCCAATTGTCCTTCCAGAGTTGTAAACAAGTATGACCGTCAATCACCTTTATGGCAGTTACCGCATTGCAATGCACACCGTTTCTTCCCATGATTCCATGCACACTTATATTTGCAAGGTTTGAGGTAATAGAAAAAAAACATGCACTGAAGGATACATTTCCCTCTTCACTTGTGACACAGTACGTTTTGCTAAACGGTGAAAATAACAGAGACACATAAGCATGCTACCGGAGAAGTTTAATATTATAATTAATAAACAACACTCATAATATATTAATTATACACAGTTTAAACTCTACCTTCGTGATCATAGTCAAATGTATACCTGTTAATTCAGACATTACACCAGCGCGTCGATCGATACTCCCGCTGTACTGTATCTCCCTCTTCACTTGTGACACAGTACGTTTTGCTAAACGGTGAAAATAACAGAGACACATAAGCATGCTACCGGAGAAGTTTAATATTATAATTAATAAACAACACTCATAATATAGTAATTATACACAGTTTAAACTCTACCTTCGTGATCATAGTCAAATGTATACCTGTTAATTCAGACATTACACCAGCGCGTCGATCGATACTCCCGCTGTACTGTATCTCGGTATCTTCGTAATAACCTCATATTATATCCCAAACGATAATCAACGTATTTTACCTATATGAATTATATATTTTGCAAACAGTGTGTACTTTAAAGACCGATGAAATATTATGTCGTCCGGAGAAACCCATAGTTTGCGAATCCGTCTGATATTATATATTCTGTAATTCATTTCACATAGATTAGTTTCTTAGCTCTCAAACTATTCGATAAATTACATGTTACTAGTTTCTCTGATCGTTTAAAATGAACAATACAAAACAGAGTTTTGCAGGAGTTGTAGTTGCAATACCTGTCATTTGAACGAACAGCTGTAGTTTGTAATCACACATATCATAATTGATAAAACAGAATTATATCATTTGTGATATAAAACAATCATTAATCGTAGCAGACCACAGCGTGTAAATGTGTTGTACTCTACATGGACTGTCTGTAAAATATGCATATTGAATATATGTAAATACAAGAAATTAGCATAACTACTATTATATTGAGGAGCCTTGCTTCGACACATTGCTTGAAGATCTTGCGTTTACCTTAGCTTAGATATGTCGCTTTTTAATTGTATGTACTGAAAAATGACGTCATATTTAGGCTAGAGAGGAAATTGGTGTCTATGTAAATACTTGGAGATTTGTAGAGCGCATTGTGTTCAGGACGTCTGCGATTGTCATTCGTTAGTGCACCAGATTCGTGCTGGCATTTCAGTAATCGCGATGTGTTTCACGCAAACTTCAACTTTTAGCAAATAACACAAGGAAGAACTACCTACGTAAGAACCCGTATCTTTGCCCAGACATTTGAAAACGTTTCAAAGTTTGATTTTCAAAAATTGATCATTTCAATTTTTGTCTGATAAATTTATAAATTTGTCAGTGTATAATACATAATCAAGTTTTTGTCAGTGAGTTACTCGACTGTGAGAAGTTCATCGTTCGAATATTCATAGGATATGGCTGTGATTGCTCACGGGTCCCATAGCTCCCCTCTCCTTTTAGTGTATATTGCTCGTATAATATACACTATACAAATTGAGTATTTACAATATCAAAATTATATTTATATGTGGCATACTATATGTAATTAGTCAAGTATATGTGAGATTTTCCAAACAGAAAAATACTTAGTTTAGATTGGCACAACATCTCTAAGTTTCAAATCTCTGGAAGTTGCAATTTCTAGACCGTTTACTAAGCTTCCCCTTCATACCAGGAATAATAAAGTTGCAATAATTTGCATTAAGATGGCAATTTATCCCTATATGTTCACGGTAACCTAGGGGAGGAGATTTTGGAGATTACGTCATCACTAAAACAAATAGTACACTTTTATCATTTATGTACAGCGTTACAAATTATGTACTTTGTTGGAATAAATGTATGCATGTTTTCTCACATTTTCTGGGTGTTTTTTTTTTATTTTGATTCACTTTTGGTACTACTTTGACATCATTACAGCGTTACGCAAAACTCGTTTTACTATTGTGAGTGTCCGTGCAAGAACTCGCATCTAATTTATAGTGAACTATTATACTAGGTATCCATGCAACATGAGAATAATGTGCAATAAAATATCTATACAATAAAATTCACAGGAATTACCAATCTGTCTTGCTTCTCGTACGTTTTAAAGTTTTAATATCCATAACGATATATTCAACGTCCATTATGATGCTACTCGCTGAATGCGCTCTTAAATCCGGATTGTACACATGCCGTGTCTTACCAAATGAAATTAACCACATTCAATTATTTATCACGTGAACGTAAATTTGACGAGAATAATACATTAACCCGTACCGTTTCGGGTTTTTACATCCACGGCCGTGTCAAATAGAATAATACTGGTCGTATTTGCACCCTATAACCTTCATTTCATTCACAGACTGTTTGAATATTACAGTCCAGTTGAATGGTGTACGTCGTGTCAAAAGGTAACTTTTTGTTCGTGGCACACAGATCAACCTCACAACCTGAACCTGCTTTAACTGCAAAAGTTTTTTGAGACCTAACTCTGGGACTTTACGTATCGTGGTTCTGATAAGCGATTTGGTGGGAGGGCAGGGCGCCCTCATGAGACGTCATCGAGCTTTCGCGTTCCATGCTTTTTTCTCAACGATTTAGTATGCGGACAAGGTCGTCCTCACAACGCCCTTCCAAATAATTTGTGTTTTTTTTTTCAAAACACACTGTGTATTAAACTTCCCTCTCACCCTAATAACTGAATTGGTGGATGATCAGGACATTTTTGAATAGATTTCTTTCTGTTCAATAAATATTTCCATTGCTTTTTGATAAATTTTAAGATCATAATGAAGTGCTTGGGAAACATCGGAGTCCGCTTCAAGTTGTTTTTTCAATTTTTTTATAATTCGATCTCGATCTCCTTTTCCTTTATAGTCAGACTGGTATGTAACAAGACTATTACATTGATCATAGAACGGCAGACCGTACACTTTTTGTAAAAGTTTCAACGACATAGCAAAATCTTCAGTAACTCCGATCACCGCAAACCACTTCTTTAAATTCCCCAAGACATATTCGAGTAAGGCCTCCTTCTCTGCCCTGTCCAGAACCCCTTCCAGGTAAATTTTTTGTCGGTACCAACACGGTGCCGATAAAGGAAACGAGACCACATCAGATTGGTCGTCATAGGAACCATGAGAATTGACAACGTCATCTGAGAAGTTTGCGCAGAGTTTTGTTGGGTTATACAGAAGTTGTCTGAAAAAGTAACTACCTTGCAGTAATGCCCATTGTTTGAGTGTCGAGGTTGTAGGATTGGCGCCCTCACACAACGGGTCTACAACGTTCATCCTGCAATACTCGTAGCTGGATATGACGCGCTCGTATGGGTCCCGCAGCATGGTGAAATACGAACACTTGTTGTTATGAAAATCATCACAAACACCAAACGCGTTCTCCCCTACGTAACATTTCTTGTCTCCTCTACCAATGATTATTTCATTCTCAATATGGTCCGCCCCGTTCTTATCGTAGATTCCGACACATCTAGGCACCTTTTTTCTGTCCTTTCCCCTGATTTTTTTCAGACATATTTTAACAGTTGATCCGCCGGCTTTCTGGTGATGCAGGAATACCATGGTGTTGTTGTGAGACGCTGTGTCATAGTCCTCAATGCGCCCTCTATATATGAAGTAGTTTGGGTGGTACGACGTTCGTTCGAACCATGGGTGTTTGGAAATTACTCTAGATAACACCTGTCTTCTCCTGTGTTCCAGTGCGCCTTCATCGAAAGCTGTTGTGACTTTTTCATCGATTCTGAGAAATGAAAAGTGTGTGGTATACAGTAATGAATAAGCCATCTAAATAAGCAATGTATATGTGTTGCGTAAATTGGGTTCAAAACAGTGGTGCATACCCTAATACTTCTACTATATGGAAGTACCACCTCGGACCACCTCACCCCTCATAAAATATATATCTACCTATGGACAAATCCTCGAACAAAAAAAAAAAAACTGTTGCCACTTTCTCGTAAATATCTGACCCCGGGCAACTTAACACGTTTCTTAAGATAAAATATAGATTCTGACATATTAAATATTTTTGTATTCCATTGGGACATTAACGAACACGACCAATGAGAATACACGCGTCATCCTACAAATTGATTACTTGTGGATATTAGTGCGGAGATTTTGGAGCTGGAGTTTCCATGACTAAAATATCAGACCACGAAGGACATGAGAGAAGGGAAGTGAATAAATATAATCAGTCCCCTCTCCGATTCGTCCGTTTTTCATGCGATTTTGACAGGCTATTTGCCCATCCAAAATGTAGGATTTTGGTTTACTCAGTTTCTCGTATCCAATTGTTCGTCTCGCGTGCGATTGACTCGGTAACTTGTATCCTGCATGGTGTCCATCCCAGTGGCAAAGACTCGCAGTTCATTTACTCAAAGACTATGACGAGTAATTATTGCGAATCACCAGTGCGCACAGGTCCATGGGAAAGAAGGTATCATATCATATCACCAAATAGGTAGGATTTTTTAAGCTTCAGTTATAAAAAAAAATCAGTGACCCGTAGTTCTGAGTGAATTAAACAATTCTAAAGTGTGTTTTTTTTTTTTGCTTCTGAGATTTTTTTCAATCCGTAGAGAGTTTCTACTGAGATTTAGTTACACGAAAATTGTATCAATAAATTGGAGTTTTTCATTTGTTAAACGTTTTTTTATGAAGAACGAAAACCCAACGTTATGATTGTGATGTTTTGACATATATGAAACCGTGAAACCGTACAATGGGGTGCAGCATTTAATGTCCATCGTGACTAGGATAAGTTAAAGTGACTGAATTATGCACGGATACACAGTGCAATAACACATGCTCTTTCACTGTTGCTAAGCGACTAATAATGTTCCACACATATAGCATAATACATGATTATCATGATTGATCACTATGACTATTGTAAATATAGAGCAAAGTGAAATAACAAAAAAAGACATAAATACAAAACAATTTGAATGCACAGTATTAGATCACATTCACCGAATCAAATATCACTTTTAACTTTAACCGACGTTGAATGACATTGTACATACAGACGCCGTGCATATAAAGGCTTTTTTGCCACAAAGTTTACTGTGTTTGAGATTATCTTTTTATCACAATGGCATTATGGAATAGGGTATATTAGCAATATTGAAATATTATCGCGCATAAGAAAGTTGGAAAAAGTACAGAAACCGTCTATCAGGTTGATACGCCAAAAATAGTGTAATGACGCGAATTTAAAAGAACGCATCACCTATAGTAATATGGCCATAGTGTGACTTCAAGCAAATTATCTTTTTAGTTTATATATTACCCACCGTTCATCAGCTCTGTCATTTGAAACCACGGTATGTAGTGTATAGAATAAAATCAGTGAAAATATCACGAAGGTTATCGATCTTATTATTCGGAGCATTCCATATGTCCGAAACGCCAATAGATTCTTCATCACTGTGTCATCACCTCGATGTGAATCCAATAAAACGCAAACCGGTTGGTAACGGGTGAATGTATATATATATATATGATTACTGTAGGATTTGGTGCAACAGGTGGCGATTTGCATGCCGTGAACTCTGACCTCGGTGTGTTTTGGTGCCATCCAATGACAGCAACCCCAACCGTTGCTATGGATCTATTCCGTGGTCTGGACATATAGACCGCTTATGATATAATATGTTCTTAAATTGAATCAGTACTGCTCGGTTACCGCCTTGGTTAGACTCGTCTCCAATAATTCATGAAAGATATGATACTTCTTTTTTTAAATATTCTCTATATCTGACTTCCGAGCATGACGCATACATTGATCAATGAGACTGGTGTTTATGGCGTCATTTGACCGATCGTTTTTCGCAGCAGCTGTGACATGGACATGGTGAACAATAGAATATGAGGTTTCAAGCGGAATCACGTGCCCGGGGTAACAAAATAACAACGTTTTTAGTTTTAGAGCGAATGTCAAAGACGAAATTAGCGGGCATATTAATGGCTGACTCCACGTCTACCACATCCCAGAGTTACGGTAACAAATTGACACCTTGACAACCTACGTTGCCTGACCACCCAAGCTCATCGAGAAACGCGAGTATTCACAGATCAAGAAACTGTGTTTTGTATATTTATCACCCGGTAGTGATATTTTTTGTTATTTTGTCGTCGTTTTTTTTTTTTAATTTTCACTCATGGCGGCCTCGGACACAATGGTGGTTAAGCGACGAATTAAGACAGAGCCTAGTTCTATGTTGGCGATTACTGTCTTCATATCCATAATCGGAACATACAGTTTAATAATACAATGTTTCAGGTAAGAATTATTCGCTCCATTCACATAGTAAGCCCAGGTACCGACTCCGATATATGTTAAGGTACAATAGAAAGACCCATACATGCATTGACACACATAATGCACTATGCAGATATTAAAGACACAAAATAATATACCACATATACAAATGTAGATTTCGCATTCACATAACAATGTCAATGTTCGTGGAGTATTAGCTGGTCGAGTGTATTCGTCATTTTTGGTTACATTTTACACCCGCAGACTTCTGTATATTTGTTTCATTTCACATTGATTCGATGACTCCTCTAAGCTCTGGTTCTACGGTTGTATATACTCGGTACAATGTGAGAACTGAAAGCTGGTATCAACATATTTCTATTTTCAGATTGTAGGAATATCCATTTTTTATTTTCAGATTGGAAGAATATCCATTCCTAATTTCAAATTAGAAGAATATCCATTCCTATTTTCAAATTGGAATAATATTTATTCCTATACACCTAAGTAAATTATGTCACTCACCTATTAGCAATCACACGTTTATGGCGAGTTACGTGTAGCTAAAATGGTGACGTCACGTGAAATATTATGTTATGAGGTGCAATATTTACACATATAAACAACACTTATACTGCGAGAGATTGTTTTTTGTTTGTCAGCTATGTGTCTGGTGCATGGGCAATAACTATATTACAGCATGTATTATCCTTGTTTTCTTATTTCGTACATTTGGCTTGGAATTATATGAAATAAAATATACAAAGAACTTGAAAAACTAATTTTGTTCAACCTTCAAAAAATAATGGAATGGGGCACACTTCGTATGTTAGTCATAAGAATGTTACTAATGTATTTGTTTTTATGTTTGTGCTCCCAATCAGAGACAATGACATACGTGAAATCAAACGCGATGATGCCGTGGAGCTCGCATCGATGCCTTTCTGGAACAGCACTATGATGGAAACGTCTACTTTAACAGTCACGACCACGTCCTTTACAGTGGAACGAAATGAAACAACAACAATCAAAACAAGTATGGAAGTTACGCTCGAAGATTTGCTGGATCGGTTTCCATGGATACAAAGAAAGCGTTTTACTCCAAACCATTTCATGTACCGTCACCGCGGTGAGACTTCTCCGGTGCCGAGTTATAAAGATCACAGTATCGTGTTTTTGCATAATCATAAATCTGGTGGCACCACTATGAAAACATGCTTACAGAAAATAATTGAAGTTCGATCGTTGGCGCCATATTACGGTTTGTGGAACGATAATGTCGTCCGGGCAATTGAAACCGCTAGGACACTGGAAGAAAAGTCTAGGCTTTACGTCACACCATACGCTTTCGGTCTGTGCGATACAATAGACGAACCACGTTGTTCCTATTTCACCGTACTTAGGGACCCCTATGAACGAGTCATCTCTTCGTACGAGTACTGTAAAAAAGCTCGCGTCGACCCGCACTGTGCCGCGAGCGATGCCAGGCAGCTTTCTTTGAAAGAGTGGGTTTTACACCAAGGAAGCTATTTCTTCAGACAGTTATTATTCAATCCAGAAGAAATTTGCTCGGACTTGACGAGACGGCAGCAAGTAGTCAAATTAATTGATAAGGACGAGTACCTGGGCCGGAAAAGACGATATCCGCCATGTTGGTATCGACATAAACTTCTTCTAGATGACGTCATCACCAAACAAGAAAAACAGGTTATCTTACAGTACATGTTAGATAACTTGGAAAACTGGTTTACTGCGATCGGAATTACAGAAGAATATGACACAACATTGAGACTTTTGCAAACCGTTTTCAAACTTCCATTTTACTGGCAGTGCTCGGGGTTAGTAGAACAACGAACAAAATACAGCATGCAGAAACAGTCTACGTTATCGAAATTCGACGCCATGGCCAAATCGAAACAGTCTATCGAGAATGACCCGGAAGTATTTAGCGCGTTGTACTATGATATCATGATCTACAGGAAAGCTATGGAAATTTTTGATATTCAAAAAAAGGTTTATTTTGGGGAAGTTATGGAGTCCCTCGGTAAACAGTTAAATAAAGCAAAACATTGAAAATTTTTTGTTTCTATGTACTGTCAATTTTATTTATTTCAGAAACAATATTTAAAGCAGTCAAACCCTGCACGATTATCTGGCATAATGGGTTTAGTGCATTAGCAGAACAGATATGTGTGAATATTCATAAAAGCCTTGTTTTCTTAACGCCACAATCTACTATTAAGAACGTAGAATAATCTAGAAATAAATTAGGAATATATCATCGCATTGGGCTCTGAATACATTTGTTAGACAGGGTGTGTGGAGGTTATATTCAAAGGGCGGCAGTCGTCGCGCCGCGTCTGATATGGGACTCATAGCGACGTATACAACGCGTGTAAAATACATTGTTTATTTACATGAAATTCGAACACGCGCTGCGCGACGACCACCGCGCTTTAACATTGCCGACAAGGATAACCCATGTTTCTTGCTTGTTATTGAAATGTTTCTAGTATCCTTGTGGGTACGATTTGGCATCATTCTGGTAGCACAACACTGTATTCACATAATGATGATAACGTACATTACCCCAATGTATTAGTAGTTTAGTGTCAGTGAAAAAAAAGCATGGGGAACGTGACGTCATGTTGCTATACCCGGATGTTATGCAGCAGCTTTTTTTTCAATCTAAATGATACAAAATGAGCGAAATACAATAATAACTATATCTGCTATTCAAATACAAATTGCTGCCCGCGCATTTTACAGATGTGTCACGGTGCACGTGTTGTTTGTGCATGATTGGTATAATTCCTCGGGAATTATGGATAAATTCAATCCGATACCCGGTACAGTACCTGAACGAGCCAAAGAAAACGCTACTAGTAAGTTAAGAACATCTATCTTATTTTATGCCTACTAAAAATAATATCTGAATTAAAATTGATCAAGGTCAAAAAAGGTCTTTATTGGCTCAGTTTAGAGTGAGTATTCTTCCTTTATAAATTAAAACTGATTGATTTCTAACTTGGCCATTGGGAATTTTTATTTATATGCAATTTTCTCTTCTCTCTCTAAACTCCACAAGTATTATTTCCAAACAAATGATATATATAATGGTTTTGATTCTTTAAATACAATTACTAGATTGGAACCATCAACGAATTCGAGCTGTGACGTATATTCAAAAAGTATTTACAAAGAGATGTCATGAATTTGTTTTCGCGTATCTGTTAACCGACTTAATTAACTGATTATTAGCGAATTGCTGTGTTATGTCTGTCATCGTGTAGGCCTATTTGAAGTTTTGGACGGAACTTGGCTCAGTGGTTTAGAACTAATTACAAGATACCGTCGCTATTCTGACATCCGTAGTTATTAATGTAGTGAACGATTAATCAAAAGATATGACGTATTCAGTACTTAGTGTGATTGGCTTTATGATTGAAGGTTACGCCCTAGAGTCTTTTTACTGCATTGTAATTGGTCAGAGTTTTGAAAATGAATAAAGAGAGTTTGAGTTGGTCTTAAAGAGTACTCTACGATAGACGCAGTCTGAGAGTAGAGAGAGACGCAGTCCGAGAGAGTCCAGGGGCGAGCCTTGAGGCAGTCCAGTCTTGGGCGAGTCTTGGGTCAGCCTTGCGAGAGTCTTGGGGATTTTTTCCCCAGGGCGCTGTGTCTGATAGAGTGCTCGATTGACCGACTAAGACGAGAGCTGAAACGTATTTCGTTGTGTGTGCCTTATTTGACTGTAAAGTTAAAGTGACTTTCCCGATCCCGTACCTCAAGGGGACGAGATAGAGAGACGAGACGAGTTCCCTCCCTGGCAAGTGTGGAGAACCCCGAGAGAGAAGATTTACCCCATGACACGTGGTGTGAGAACCCTGGGCATTGCGTCTTACGCACATTGACATCCTGTGAAGAAAAGTGAAATGGCGAAGATGTGTCTTTCTTGTGAACCGAACTAACTAGCAGCGATGGCAGAGACGACTCGGAAACTGCGTTTGACGACTAACGACTTTACCCGAACGACACCGATGTACAACGCTGAAGAGATGAAGATTTCAGAACCCCTTCGGAAGGACCAGTACCGGATAGGACTGTATAATTAAGAATTGAGCGACATTAAAGACAAGAAGATGAAAGAACGACCCGGACTAACGCGACAAAAGAAGAGACGCTTATAGACTTTGACTTTAGCTATTTGCTTAGAGAACCGCTGGTTGGACACTGTAACTGACACTGTATAACTCAAGGACGTTGAACTCTTTTCCACATTCCTAACCCTATTGCTCAGTAATGTAATGTATTGCTTGCTTTTCCTATCGTTTTTACCGTTTCTTTTAGTGATGTCGAATTGTATGTTATGTAAGCGCCCAGATTTTGTTTTGAAATGATATTTAGTGACGTTCGAGGTCCTTTATAACGATTTAAGCGCGCCTCAGTGGACAAGTATTTGCAACACAGTGTTTTGAGTTTTGTGAAGTTTCATGGAGTTTTTATGAGTTTATGAGTACGGAATATGATGGGAGGAGTGATGCCCCCACGTGTTTTTTTTAAGAGTTTTGAGATTTGTCGAGTACAGAGATATCGACGTTTCAAGAGTTGTTTTTGTTTATGTGTTGTTTCCGGAATACTTCTGACGCTTTTTTGAGTTGATATCACCTTTGTAACGTTTTTTAATGTCTTTTTGAGGTGGGAGTTTGGTGCGCTTATATATGTATTGTTTGATAACGCAAGCTTTTGTTCACGATTGACAGGTTTATATGTAATTCAGTAGTTTCTATCGTTTTGCTTTTCCGTCTTTTTGCCAGAGGAGTAATGTATTATGAAAGCGAATTTGTCTTTGCATTCTGTTTCCACGCCGTATGACTTTTGTTTAGATTAACGACTTGTGAGTTCAGTTGAAGTTTATAAGCGTATATGACAGGAGTTTGATTAATAGCTTTTTATTCATTGTTTATTACTTACCGCTTTGCAATGCTTTAACCGAGAGACGCATCCCTGGTAATCACGTGATCATGCTGTCGACTGCAGCGATTGGCTGATCGCTTGGTTACACCGCCACGCCTTAGTTTTTTGACCTTTTGATATAGAGTTTGTAACCTTAGTAACGGAGAAAGTGAAGCGACGGGTTACCTCAGCGAACTGTTTGAGAAAAGTGAGTCGATTGGTAGCCTTTCCCTTTTTTTTGATTTATAACCGTTGATATTTGAAACTTTATAACCATTGTATTTAGACTTTATAATCATAGTACTTAATTAGTGTGTTTTTCTCTTTTTGATTTATACCTTTTATTATTAGTATTGTATTTAACCCGTAGCGATGAGTAGATGACGGTATCTTTGATTTATGAACGTGCAATGCCAAGAGGCATATCTCAGTTTGGGTGAAGGGATGTGTCATGAATTTGTTTTCGCGTATCTGTTAACTGACTTAATTAGCTGATTATTAGCTGAATTGCTGTGTTATGTCTGTCATCGTTTAGGTCTATTTGAAGTTTTGGACGGAACTTGGCTCAGTGGTTTGGAACTAATTACAAGATACCGTCGCTATTCTGACATCCGTAGTTATTAATGTAGTGAACGATTAATCAAAAGATATGACGTATTCAGTGCTTAGTGTGATTGGCTTTATGATTGAAGGTTACGCCCTAGAGTCTTTTTACTGCTTTGTAATTGGTTAGAGTTTTGAAAATGAAAAAAGAGAGTTTGAGTTGGTCTTGGCGAATACTCCACGACAGACGCAGCCTTGGGCAGTCGAGTCCAGTCTGAGAGTCCGAGAGAGTCCAGGGGCGAGCCTTGAAGCAGTCCAGTCTTGGGCGAGTCTTGGTTCAGTCTAAGGGAGTCTTGGAGACTTTTCCCCAGGGCGCTGTGTCTTATAGAGTGCTCCAAAAGATCGACTAAGACGAGAGTTGAAACGTATTTCGTTGTGTGTGTCTTATTTGACTGTAAAGTTAAAGTGACTTTCCCGATCCCGTACCTCAAGGGGACGAGATAGAGAGACGAGACGAGTTTCCCCCCTGAAAGTGTGGAGAACCCGAGAGAAAGAGATTTATCCCCTGACACGTGGTGGAGAATCCGGGCAGGTGTTTAACACACATTGACATCCTGTGAAGAGAAGTGAAATGGCGAAGATGTGTCTTTCTTGCGAACCGAACTAACTGGCTCGATGGCAGAGACGAAACCGCGCTTGACGACTAACATCGTTAACAGTATGGCACCGATGAACGACGCTGAAGAGATGAAGACCTCTGAACCCCTTATGAAGGATGAGTACCGGATAGGACTGTATAATTAAGAATTGAGCGACATTAAAGACAGGAAGAAGATAAAGAACGACCCGGACTAACGCGATGACAAGAGGAGACGCTTATAGACTTTGATTAGAACTTTAGCTATCTGTGTATTGCTTAGAGAAATGCTCGCTGGACACTGTAACTGACACTGTGTAACTCAAGGAGGTTGAACTCTTTTCCAGAATCCTAACCCTATTGCTCAGTAATGTAATGTATTGCTTGCTTTTCCTATCGTTTTTACCGTTTCTTTTAGTGATGTCGAATTGTATGTTATGTAAGCGCCCAGATTTTTGTTTTGAAGTGATATTTAGTGACGTTCGAGGTCCTTTATAACGATTTAAGCGCGCTTCAGTGGACGAGTATTTGCAACACAGTGTTTTGAGTTTTGTGATGTTTTATGGTGTTTTAATGAGTTTATGAGTACGGATTATGAGGGGGAAAGTAATGCCCCAATGAGTTTTTAAGAGTTTTGAGATTTGTCGATGTACAGAGATATCGACGTTTCAAGAGTTGTTGTTGTTTATGTGTTGTTTCCGGAATACTTCTGACGCTTTTTGAGTTGATAGCACCTTTGTAACGTTTTTTAATGTCTTTTTGAGATGAGAGTTTGGTGCGCTTATATACGTATTGTTTGATATCGCAAGCTTTTGTTCATGATTGACAGGATTATATGTAATTCAGTAGTTTCTATCGTTTTGCTTTTCCGTCTTTTTGCCAGAGGAGTAATGTGTTATGAAAGCGAATTTGTCTTTGCATTCTGTTTCCACGCCGTATGACTTGTGCTTAGATTAACGAATTGTGAGTTCAGTTGAAGTTTATAAGCGTATGTGACAGGAGTTTGATTAATAGCTTGTTTATTCATTGTTTATTAGTTACCGCTTTGCAATGCTTTAACCGAGAGACGCATCCCCGGTAATCACGTGATCGTGCTGTCGACTGCAGCGATTGGCTGATCGCTTGGTTACACCGCCACGCCTTAGTTTTTTTGACCTTTTGATATAGAGTTTGTAACCTTAGTAACGGATAAAGTGAAGCGACGGGTTATCTCAGCGAACCGTTTTGAGAAAAGTGAGTCGATTGGTAGCCTTTCCCTTGTTTTTGATTTATAACCGTTGATATTTGAAACTTTATAACCATTGTATTTAGACTTTATAATCATTGTACTTAATTAGTGTGTTTTACTCTTTTTGATTTATACCTTTTATTATTAGTATTGTATTTAACCCATATGACGATGAGTGGCTGACGGTATCTTTGATTTATGAACGTGTTATGCCAAGAGGCATATCTCAGTTTGGGTGAAGGGATGTGTCATGAATTTGTTTTCGCGTATCTGTTAACCGACTTAATTAACTGATTATTAGCGAATTGCTGTGTTATGTCTGTCATCGTGTAGGCCTATTTGAAGTTTTGGACGGAACTTGGCTCAGTGGTTTAGAACTAATTACAAGATACCGTCGCTATTCTGACATCCGTAGTTATTAATGTAGTGAACGATTAATCAAAAGATATGACGTATTCAGTACTTAGTGTGATTGGCTTTATGATTGAAGGTTACGCCCTAGAGTCTTTTTACTGCATTGTAATTGGTCAGAGTTTTGAAAATGAATAAAGAGAGTTTGAGTTGGTCTTAAAGAGTACTCTACGATAGACGCAGTCTGAGAGTAGAGAGAGACGCAGTCCGAGAGAGTCCAGGGGCGAGCCTTGAGGCAGTCCAGTCTTGGGCGAGTCTTGGGTCAGCCTTGCGAGAGTCTTGGGGATTTTTTCCCCAGGGCGCTGTGTCTGATAGAGTGCTCGATTGACCGACTAAGACGAGAGCTGAAACGTATTTCGTTGTGTGTGCCTTATTTGACTGTAAAGTTAAAGTGACTTTCCCGATCCCGTACCTCAAGGGGACGAGATAGAGAGACGAGACGAGATTCCCCCCGACAGAGTGGAGAACCCCGGGGAGAAGATTTCCCCCCTGATAGAGACATAGCTTATTATATGAAATAAACGAATAAATAATTAAACGCCCATTATCATTGAAATTCACGTTCAAGTCCGCAGTGACACGCATGGCCACAGTCAGCTGGCACGCAAGTGATAATAAAATATATGCGATTATTTTACCGATATTTACTACATCTTGAATACGACTTGAAACTAAATTCATTTTTAAAAGTACCAGGATGTGTGACCTTTTAGAGGTCATGAAAGTGGCATATTCGTGATTATGGCCTGATTGATACCTTCGCTATATTGCCTGGGTGTTGGACATAATAACCGTTGACGTTGGTCGTTGTCGTCCATCAACGTCTTCGACGTTTTGCCATATTGCTTTCATATTCACACGGAGTGTGCCTTGAGATTTATTTATTTAATGTCATTATCCCTGATTATATTTTCATTCAAAATTATAAATTATGACATTACTGTAAAACAACACAAATATGATAATAAGTTGAATGCTAGCAAACCACCTAAAATGCAATTGGTCATGTAGTCCCTAACAAAGATCTGGTTTATGTGCCAAAATGCACTGTGTATACAGCTATTACTAGCGATAAACTAGTCGGAAGCAATAACATCAATACTCATAAATGTCGCCTGTCACATAAATATTTTTAAAATGACGTCAGTGTAACGCACACCATCACTCCATGCATGTACGTACACACTGATGATATCAGTAGACTTTGGAAATAGAGAGGAAACGAACGCTTCCGTTGTTCGGTTACAATATAAAAAACACACACAATCACCTGTTACATTTAAAACGCAGCGTAAATTTTCAACTGCGTAGCTTAGCAATCAGGAAGTGAAGCAACAATAACTGAACAAATTACGCAGAGCTTCTGTGGCGAGCTGAATTCTTCTCCATTATTTTTTATGTTAAGATACATTTTCATTGAAGCTCAGCTCATAGCAGTGTCGGTAAGATTAGCGAAATAAAAAGTATGGGACTAATATAGATTGTTAATTATCTGTGAATAGCACCAGAATTCATTGCTGTACTCCTTTCAGTTAATAACTACCAAGGTCTTACTTAACGCATGTACTGGACGCATATTAATATTTAATTTGGCTATTTTTTTTGATGATTACGTTATTATTATTATTAATGCATAATGTCACGTGATTTACGTTTGGCAAAGAACAATTTAAAATCCACCAAAACACCAATACCTCAATCATAGGAACGGATCATTGAGACTTGGATGTACTTCCTTACTCGATGTCGACCAATTTATTTCGATAATATTTAGAAACGGTAATTAATATGGTAATGTTACCGAAAAGGTATACATAATACAGGTAATTGTTTTTATCGCAATATTTTAATTGATTTAATATAAAAAAAATCATCAATATAAAATCAATATTTTAATGGCATGGGAATCACGTACTATATATGAATATCTAATAACATGTTTTTGTTTTTTATTCTCGCAAGCCTTAGATGCCACGCCCCTCAAGTATAGTAGCAGTATATATATTTGGACTGACACATACCACGTGTCAACCACTGAGAAGTCAGATTACATTGAATTCATCATTTTGATTTTTAATAGTATACATATAGAATATGTCTGATTAATTGGCGATCATATAGAAATATTAAAATAAAATGTAGGCATAGGACTGAATAGTACTTTTAAATTAATTATATGACGTGATAGGAGATTGATTTTGTCTGCCGAGACTCGCTCGATGACATTAAAAGCATATTGCGTCAGTCACATAACCCCGTCAGCTGTCGCCATCGTCGTCGACTGGGATCAGCCATTATTTTCTATAGGGGTGGCAAACCTTTAATTAACTTGACTTTCTTTATATTATATTATTATTTAAGATAGACTTTTAAAGGGAATTATATTCGTGTTACAAACATGTCGTATTTGTGTGTAATCTCATGAAAACGCAAATGGTCAATAAATAGCTCAAGATTTTTTCAAAACGTTAAAATAGTCATACATAGTGCTGTGTGCTATTTGTTACATTTACCGAAATCTTGCGAACAACGTTGAATGGCAATCTCCTTTCTATGCCAAATCGGCAACATATGTTGCCTGCAAATTATTATTTAGATTGCGCGTACTCAATGTCCAGCTAATTTGCATAATCCCACAGCTTGTGACAGCGGGGACTGGTTCGTGCGACGTTTGCTGATGATGACATCAAACTAGTTGGGGAACGCCATGGCACATATTCGCTATAAACGATCGACATGGTGTATGTTTTTAGGGACCTTGCTCGTTCTCTGGTGCTCGATTGGATTCTTCGCTCTGTTTAACTTTGTTTGGAGGTAAGAACAGGAAAAAAACATCGGATTGTTATTGTTGTTTAATTTGGGCGGTCAGTCGGCTGATACAAACACCCCCATTATGAATGCTAATGCTATGACTAACGCCATTAGTACTGTGCATCATACACATCATACAACATCACACTATGCAGTTCTGATTTTTCAACAAATCTATTAAATCAATACTCGTATGTCATTTTATCTAGTCACAGGAAATTACACCGTATTCACCGTATGTAAAATGTACTTCCCTCCGAATTATAACGGAATGACTTCCTTAAAGGGTGGTGGTCGTCGCGCCGCCTCGTTCCGATATTGGACCTATAGCGACGTATACAAAGCGTGTGAAATTCATTGTTTGTTTACACGAAATTCGAAAACGCGTTCCGCGACGACCATTACCCTTTAAAGTCTCCATCCTAATCTATGAGACTCCACGGGTTGATTCCATCCCACAATAATTTAATATGTCTCTCAAAATAACTATACATGTCCCGAAGAGGGGCAGGGTTAGGATTACTAAGTAGAGTTACAGGGGAGGGGGTCCTAGAGAACTCTTACCCCATCCCATAACAATTCAGTAGATTACGTGCATTTGCAAAGTGTTGTACCAATGGATGTAACATCACGTAAACTTAGGGAAATGAAAACTATCATTATATTTGTTTTGAACTTCAACGTACATTATGAAATACATTTACATCTCAGTGGTTTTCTGCTATATTCGGAGTATCCCAAGAGTCCTGATTTGCGTTTTTTGTATCTGCATATGTATAATTTTTTTGAGACGCTTGTTCATGTATTTACGTTGCCTATCTCTAAGCACCTAGAAAGGCGTTATTTTTAACGCCCTTCTCCATGCTGTGATACATCTTTTAACCACCGTCAGAAATTATAATTCCATGTACAATGCATGCCATATCATGTAATTCATCTAAGGCTTTTCTATTTCAGTTGTTTTCACCGCAATTGGTTCACACGTGTCAGTGATTTGAAAGGTTCACGCGGTGCTCACGCATACGTTGACCTTTGACACAGCTAGAATTCCATCTGTCATTCATAAAACAGAAAAAGCGTCCGAAAAATCCTATAAATGTGAAGATACATAAAAGTATATTATTGTCTACATTTCTGTATTTACGATATCAAACTCAACATTTTTCTGTTATTACTTCACAGAAATCCATCCTCTTACTCCAACGAGTTTGTACGTAACGAACTAGCGACCTCCTTCCGTGGAAAACAATACATATTGGAACAAATGCAAGAAGTACACGGCAAAGAAATGAAAACATTGATCGACAGGTACCCGTGGCTGTACAGAAAAAACTTTGTGCCAAACCACTACACGAAGCGAGAGTGGGTGGAGACTGCGCAGACGCCCGTCTCGGACGATAGTAATTTTACGATAGTGTTCGTGCATAATCAGAAGTCGGGAGGGACCAGCATTAAAGAATGTATTGATAAGATTACTACCAGAATGTCGTTTCCTTCTTATGTCGGAATATATGATGACATCAGGCCAAAAAGGACTATATCCGACATGATAGGGAGGGTAGAAACGATGGCCAAATCGAACCACCCTAAAATGCCCAAGTTCTTTGTGAGTGAAAATACGTTCGGTCTGTGCGATGTTTTGGATGATCGCCCTTGTTCATACTTCACCTTGATGAGGGATCCTTACGACAGAATCGTATCGTCCTATCAGTTCTGTAAATACCAGCTTGACGACCCGCTGTGTTGCGCCACGGACGCTAGGTTCTTGAGTATTAAAGAGTGGGCTTTACACCAGGGAAGTTATTTCTTCCGGCAGCTGCAATTTAACACCATAGATATTTGCTCACCGGAGGCTTACAGAGAACTGATCAGACCAAGAATGGATCGCGTGAACTACAAAGGTCGGGACGCCAATAAGCCGCCGTGTTGGTACAAACACAAGGTGTTATTAGAAAGCATGGATGAGGCTGACCAGAAAATAATTTTAGAGTACATTCTAGCGAATTTGGAAACATGGTTCAGCGTAGTCGGAGTCACGGAACATTTCGACGAATTTTTGAGGTTACTCGAACACACTTATGGTCTGCCGTTTCACAAGGAATGTTCGGGCCACTTGGCGATGAAAACTGAGTATTCGACGTGGTTGCAGGGGAGGATGAGAAGCGATTTGATGGCAGCCCGGAAGAAGGAGCTGATGGAAGATAAAGAGATACAGCGCGCATTGTACTATGATGTGAAAATTTACGAAAAACTTCAAGAAATATATCAAGCTCAAAAAGAACATTTAGAAAAACTTGGAGAGTGGAAATAAATTGTAAAAAGTGTCATTGAAATACCTTTTAAACAAATACTGTCATTTCCATAAACCCAGGGTCCACATTTTACGGTTCATGTATATAAGTAATTTGTTGTAAACTGCAGACGACTGTTATCCAGCCGATTTTCCAGTTCAATCACGATGACTGTGAATCTGACGTCACCGCGTGCTACCCGGCTTTCATTGGACATAAAAGCGTTTCGCGGAATAGAATGGTACCAATGAACATTCACGTTAGAACCACCAATCATAGGTTATCGTTTCAATTTCAATGAAACGTATTTATAGTTTATATGCGAGAGCTGTTTACAAAACGGGGATATATTCATGTGGAAATGATAATATTAAAACAACAGCAAACAATATCGATTCGGGAATAAACAGTTTGCGGCAATACCAAAAATGACGTGCTCTAAAATTCAATTCCCGAGACACTTGTAGCATCATAGCATGCACAAAGAAGTCTTCTTGATATATTGCCTGTAATCACTGTATTTGCATAAATACCGTCTATAAGATCAGTGAATTCGAAATGGGTCAAAAAATAATTGCTGACATATCACAATAAGCTAGTGAGTGCGGAATATTCGGGGTCGAGTTACATTTGAGCAGCGTCTTTGCACTTATTTAATTTTTTCTTCTCTTAGTTTGCACTGCATTGTTCTGATTCCAGCCTAGCTTTAATCAGAGCAATGATAATGGCCCACGTCGTACTCGTACTCAACAACGACCACATCTCTTAACAGTAAATATAAAATAAATTTAGAAAATAATTGATGGCATAAAAATGATGCGAGTGAGTTTGAATATGGATGAACCATTTATGTCTTCTGTTGGAATATTCGGGATACTGCGCAGGTTATGGGTCAATTTACTGATTTACCGAGTAGGGCTGCATTTGAGCAGCTACCATGCACATAATTCTCCTTCTATTTGTTTGGGCTGCATTGTTGTGATTCCAGTCCACACCACTCGTACTCAATTATGACCACATTTCGTAGCCAGTCCACAATCAACTGAAAAAAAATAGAGGTAGCTATTGGGGACAATACACAAGAATAATGAATTGAAGGTGATAGTTATTCTTTTGAAATTATTCAATAAAATAAAATACAAATGACGACGATACCCATCTACTGATTTCCATAGAACAATTGAAATCCACATATACTGTTAAGGACGGTTGGTCACCAATCCACGACAGGAGACACGCGGAAATGGTTTGTGTTTACTTGAAATGAAGATGACTATACTGGGATATATTTCTGAGATGTGTCACACATTCCAGCATATAAACAGTGTACTCCTTTTGTGCCCATGAATTACTGCTTCAACCAATCAATTTGTTGGTATTCGTACTTCCTATATTTTCCCCTAACAACATTGAGCTGTGCTATGTAAATAATACATTAACTGTAATTATTAAGTTTCTATGAATAGTAGATAAATAAATTTCCATAATTGATATATGATCAAAATGACTGATTTGTATGGGTTGTGTGTAATGGTGCGCATCATGGTAAGCGCAGGCCAATATTTATTTGTTTACACTCACAGTCAGCTGGCGCACACGTGATAATAAAATAAATGCGATATTTACTATATGGGGGCTTTGCCGGGGTATTTGAAACCGAAATTTTCATCTAACTGTAAGGCCGTCGCTGATTGGCTGCTGAGCGGGATTGAAATTTGTTGGTTTCAAATACCCATAGACGAAATACTCCAGGAAAGTGTTCCATGTTCTTCGTGTAATTAGGTGTTAGTATTTAAGGGATTTTTACACACAAAAACGACAAATTCGGTCGAATTTTGTTATCGGTTGGCTTAATATTACCTCAATGGATCGTATTTTTGTCCTGTTTTGTAGGAATCTGAAAAATGCGTTTCACAACTTGTCTCTTATTCAGTTTTATGCACAGTCACTTGGGGGCTGAAAATCAATAAATACTAATTTTCAAAAACAAATCATCCGCTATACGTATATAAATATACGTTTATAAATATATAAATATACGTTTATTTATATACGTATAGCGGATGATTTTTTTTTTTGAAAATTAGTATTTATTGATTTTCAGCCCCCAAGTGACTGTGGTTTTATGCCGCATTCAGGATGGCAAGATGGCGGCCCCCATATAGTAAATAATTAATTAATTTTATTGTTACGTATGCGCCAGCTGACTGTGTTTACACTGTACTGATGTCATATTATTACGTATATATCAAACCATGGACGTACTAGAGATCTCTAGTACGTCCATGATCAAACAAAGCTACGTTCTCACACGTCTAAAAAAACGCCGGTGTTAACACTGTTTTTTGGTTGTGCAAATATTAGATAATCTGCTGAATTGTCTGCTCGCATTCTCACTTAGTGAAAACACCAGGTGTTTGAGGATTGAATGCTGGCCTTCCACCTAATATTTCGTGTAGTTCATCCCAAAATGGCATAGTTTTCGGATCTCCACCGCTTCTGTTGTTGTGCTCAGATCTTCCGTTGACATTGTAATGACATCCTGTCCAACCCCTTTTCAGCCGCTTTTTCTGCAATCACAGCATATACTCTAGCATCCCTAGACGTTCCGTCCATCATTCTTTAAATATTCGATTCTCTCCATACAGATATCAGTATTTTCGTTTCTTCGTCTGACAGTTCGACATTCGAAACCGCTGACGCCATCTTGTGTAATAAATAAGCATAAATAAGTCGGAGATAGAGGGCGTTTTGCCTTCGTATTGTGTTCACATGGCACATTGTGTTATGAAAGAGCCGGTGTGACAACGGAGTTTAGGATCTGGTCCGCCGCTTTTACGACGGTGTAAAAACCGCCGACGCCACAACGGCGTATTCTGTTCACAAACACATTTTAACAACGTTCTCAAATAAAAAGGCGTTGTGACAACGGCTTATTTCATCCAGTGAGAACACCACTCAAGTTGCAACTAATAAACTCAACAATATTTATTAAATTCAAAATATTCAGTTTGAAAAGAATGTTTATGATCCCTTTGCTAAATAGAAGAATCCTACTCTTCAAAGAAAATATCTAAAACTTACCTAAATGTCATTTTATACTTGGATTTTATACATTGATTTCCGCTAATAACAAGTCTGAGTCAAAACAAGGGTAGAATGGTCATCACCACCAAGGGTGCTATAAGTTCACATGATGTATCTACACAGTGTTGTTGAGAATGCACCAGAACAGGATCCCTATCCTCATGCAATCCTTGATAGCACAAACCCCCTTTTATATTGGTCGTGACAGAGCCAAATGTCTTTGCCCTCAGACAATTAGAGGTGGTGACAAGCGAGGGTCAAAAGCAGAATTGTTTGAATACCTGCTCTGCAACCAACAAGGAATCTTGGAATGTCCTGTGTTTTGCTGTAGTACAATGGAGTAGGACAGGGTCAGATCGGCTACTCGGGCATCCCAGTGGGATAAATTCAGACGATGCAACAATGCAAGTGAATTGTAGAAGCTCCTAAAAACCACCAATACTTTTGGCACAAAAGCCCAAAAATAGAAACCGAAGACAGAAAATGTACTAAATGCAACCTACTGGAGGATGAAATTCGTTAAATCACAAAATGTAAACTTTACACAGATGAAAGAGAGTTGTTATATTCACATTTTTCAAAGAAAATTAACAATTTTCAACACTGTACAAACAAAGAAAAATTCATTCATATATTGAATACAAACAACAAATATTTACTAACAGAGCTTATCAAATTTATAAAAACAGCAAATACCATTAGAGAAAACCACCTAATGGGTCATTAATATTTTTTTACATTATTCCATGTAACTGTATTGTAGTAGATTTTAGATATCTAATTTATGTTTATTTTAACACCTTTATTACATTTCATAAACCAAAATAGATATGTAATTCATTCTACAAGGTTGTAATAAAGAATTATCTTATCTTATTCAATGTCAGTTGATGAAACCTTCGATGACCTGTTTGCTGAAATGGTACAATGTTAACAGTTGAACCACTCTTGAAAGCAGACCATACCTTAAAAGACGCGTCTATGAGCAGACAGTAGATACTATAAATTCATTGATCAAATGACATGGGGATTTAGGTATCAGAACTTAGGTATCAGTCATACATGTGAACGAGATTTACTCAGAAGTGGCGTGTCAGTAAAATTTGTCATTGTTGAACTTGGGTCACATAGCAGTGAACATAGTTTAGATGGTGAATTGGCAGTCATGAAAGCTGGGTTGAAATCTTGTAGTGAATTAAATTCAGCGATGACACAAGCAAATTTGGTTCATCTGCGTGATCCATAGTTTACCCTGACACTAGGGGTCTCAAGTGCCCCTTCAAGTACATGCTGTCTTGCCCTACTTGGTCACCCTCCATATCCGGGGTCTGACCACCAGCAACACAAACAATGTTTTGAAACTATCCCAGAGTTTCGGATCCCAATTAGAGCACACGCACTCACGGCAAAAACCCTGAACGCATTCTAAACAATACTATGTGGAAATTCCTACAAAACAGATGACTCTGGTGATGACTCAGGAAGTGAGGAGCTCTCCTTCGAGTGCTTTCCTTCCTTCTGGTTTTAGTTCAACAAGGCACGCAGAGTGGAACGCAATTACAGTTGAAAGTGAAACTGACAAATGGTCAAATGTGTCATCCGAGTTTTTTTGCATTCGGTACAAAAAGAACACAGGGACCCTAATAAGAAATATTGTATCCTACAAGACCCCACCGTCTTACTGTTACCAACGATCACACTCTGTGCGAAGAAAACGGAGTGAAGAGAAGGCAAGATGGTGCTGATCTCTTTGCCTCGGTCACGTGTTATGTGACGTGGAGGAAAATCCATTAGGTCGGATTTCTCTGGCTGAATCGCAGATTCATGCCTACAGTCATTTTGACTGACCAGAGTGGTTAATTGAACGTAGTGAATTTAAAGATATCAGGAAATGAACAAATCTAAGAGAGGTCTGTCCAAGGTACATATACACCAAGTATCAAAGCAACATCAATTGTAGTTTTCAAGAAGAAGTCGGAAAAGTGAACATTTGACACAAACAACGATGGACAATCACTCCGCTCTGATATACTCTGCTCGACAATGTCAATAGCAGAGCTTAAGATGCCATTCAGATTGTGAAAGTTTGCACACAAGACAGGAAATCGTGACGTGACATACATACATACATACATACATACATACATACATACATACATACATACATACATATGCTAAACAGTTTTTGATAAAATTTATTTGAAACCACAGTATGATAATACAGAGAACATGACTATCATTGAATGCACACAAATGGCTACAATTCGTATTGCCACCTCTCTCGATAAAATTTATGAAACTGTACAATTTAAAGCCAGCGTGGGAGTAGATGCATCAGATTTCATATCTATTAAAGTGTCACATATTGCTTTACCAATGCACAGCACACTAATTAGGAAACGTTATTGAGGCATAGTAGTATGATTACTTCTACTAATGTCATCACATGTACATTCTCATTAGAAGTATAATCTCAAAGGGTGGATGTATGTATCATAACAATAACTGGCACTTTTTTTTATTTTGAAAATGCCAACACTTTTTCTAGAACAGCTTTCCAAACACTTTGCACATTGTTAGTTTCACTAGCCTTCACAAATTTATTTATGTTCCCACAAATTTAAATAAAAGACATTATTATGCAGAACTACCTTTAATTGGTGTAGCAGCTTCATTAAATAGGATAGCTTAGTGAGCAGAGTAGGTGGGGGTAAGAAATGAAAATAAACATGATCACACAGCAAATAGAGGAATAACATCCATGACCGACGAGTGTAATTACCGGTAAATTCATAACGCCCCTCATTGAATTAAACTTGTCAACAAACAGAGATATACATTTAGTTTAAAAGTTGATTGCTTTTCCTGTCCATGCTGCCAAATTCGCTTCACGAAAGGCTTCTGAACATGTCTAGGGAAAGAGCAAAAAATAGTTGTTAATACTAAATATAAATACCATTTATAGAAAGTTCATAAGAAAAATTTGTTTCGGGTTACATTACATGTTAGCAATGATGGTTAGAAACAAAGAATGACAAAATATAAATGTAAAGCGTGTGACAGTATGGATAATGGAGCTATACAAGATGCTAACTCTATAATGAGATTTGCATATCACAACAGGAGCACTGAATTTGACATGTTCCAGAAAAAACATTACCAGCCTACATCATCAATGTGGAATGCCAGAAACAATGTGATGTGAAAAACAATGAAGGGAATCACCCCTACCAGGGTATTATCAAACATATTATTGCTTATCAATACTTTCCAAGCACATGTGTAAAAAGAGCAGTTTCAAATCACAATTCACCCATGAGAATACAAAAAATACAGATAATATGGAAAGCAGTGAGTGGCTGAATATCTGACCAATTATCATTCTGGTATTACTTACTGGATGTGCATGGCATACTCTGGCTATGTCTTCACATGATGCACCATACTCCATAGCCAATGCTGCTTCGTTTATCATTTCACCAGCAACTGAACCAATAATGAAAGCACCTAACATTCTATCTGATGTTTTATCAGAAAGGATCTTTACTAAGCCATCAGTGTCAGCTAGATTACCAAATAAGATAGAAGTGTGTGGTTAGTGGCTTGTACATGGGTACATATATTCAATACATTATTATACACCTGTCACTGTAACGGCATAATAAAAACAAACATGGCTGCCACCAGGGTTTGACCGAACTCCACACAAAGAAGTTCGCTGATTCTGTTCTAAACTTTTTGGATTTCGGCATTCCCATGATGTATCATTGAGAGGAAAAGATGTATAATAATAATGTTAATAAGAGGATATCATAAAGTACATGTATGCACTCAGACAGTATGCTGTCGCATCAACCACCGCTGTGCGTCAGTCGCTACTTGCGATGTACTGTCTTTGTGCTTCATTTGACATGTGAAAAAAACTTCTGATTAAGAGGGCACTCAGTTTCAAGGCTAAATAAAATTTGGATTTCACCTCTCAATCTCTAAATATTTAACTAAAAATAAATTCGGTAGCTGCCCAATTTAAATCATCCATATCAACTAGTGACTACACTGTCTGACGCAGACGACAGTAACATCAAATATGATTAATAAGTTTGATTATCTTACCATTTGTTTTAGCTCTACTATTAGCCATAAAGGGGAATTTCCCAACGTTGTACTGAACACCTTCCTCCTTCAATTGTTCTTCTGTTTTACCAACCCATGCCACTTCAGGGTGTGTGTAAATAACTGAGGGAACACAATTATAATCTATATGTACAGGGGCACCACCAATTCCTTCCACACACAGTATACCTTCGTCTTCAGCTTTGTGGGCAAGCATGGGACCCTGGATGCAGTCACCAATGGCAAAAATACTACAAAAAAATAATATAAACATATATGATTATATCAATTTTTAGCTATCTGTATTGAATTTGGTGTGTCTGTCTGTGTAAGCAAAAACATAAAAACTTGCGAGTAAATTTTATATCAAATTTGGTACATAAGTTCTTTGGTTAGTTTCGGGGCAATGTTCATACATGGCAGAGCTCAAGATGTTAATAATTATTATACATCTGTCACCATAAATTACAGCGTGCCATAATTTGGAATGATTACGCGCATAAGCATCCTCTAACAATAAAAACAAACACGGCTGCCACCAAGGTGGACTTCATACAAAGAAGTTTTCTGATTTTGTTCTAAACATTTTGGATTTCGGCATTCCCATGATGTATCATTGGGAAGAAAAGATGTATAATAAGATTATTACGAGGATACTGCAAAGTATGCACTCAGACAGTACACCGTCACATCAACCTCCCCTGTACGTCAGTTGAAACCTGCTGTACTGTCTTCGTGTCTTGAGGTATCCTCGTAAATAACCTCATATTATTTATACTGTCTGCAGTGTTCATACCAATATTCTCTTTTGTTTAGTAAAAGGATATGCCAATGGCAAACAATATTATAGTCTTACTGTATTTACAGGCATCTTTCTGAGATAAATGAATTGGAATACATCATCCATTCTATCTTGGTAGGGTTCATACTGCCCTCTGGTGTTCATACCAAGATTTTTCTTGTTTTTTTTAAAGCTAATATCAACTTCCTCTACCAGTATTTGTTGGTTTGGTATGTATTCAAATGAAGTCAGATGTTATTGTTCAGCATCAAAAATCACCATCATTTCTTTTTTGTTGCATGTCAAATAGATTCAAACCTTACCAGTATTTGAGGAATTTTCGTGTGATCTGTTAAATTTATCACTATTTTTGGCAAATCAATTACATAATTTTGCAATGAATTTCAGACAAATTGGGGTATTTATTATTTCTTTATTTTAATGAAGAGCAACTGTAATACTGTGTGAAAATTAATTAGAGAGACCTGGTTAACAGTCTGGAGATGGAGAGACTGAAGTTTTAAAATCTGATAGGATTTTATAGCTTACACTGTGACAGCATGTATTGAGAACAGAAAACAGTGAGTAGACAAGGGCATACTGTTTGACTCACATCGGTAAGAGAAGAAATTTTTATTATGGAAAGGTGAATTAGTAAGTGATTTGAAAAATTGTTTGGGGAAAGTGATGGCACTATAGTTCAGCTACCCTATCAAATATAGTCCCCTTTCTTATGAAAATGGAGTGACATTTTATGAATAATATTGTTGTCACCTAAAACAAAAAAAAGGATGGTTTACAAATGACTGAAAAGTGATGAACAGAGAAGTGACAGTGTAGACTATTTGAACTGACCTTGGCACAGAGGTTTGGAATCTACCATTTACTGGAATCCTTCCTCTATTATCAGTTTCTATTCCGATTTCCTATAGGGAAAAAAAAACATAACTGACACACACTACATATATAATGGATTCCAGAGCTCTTTTACTAAATGTAAATGACTTAAACTTGATAACAATTTGATATCATTTATGATTAGGGAACTTGAATTGATGATTGTTGCTTCAAACAATGTTACAATTTGAAGGGATCAATTATGTTGACTTTATCATATCATCATCATAAAGCCCAGACAAGAACACAATAACAATTATTAACGATGATGACAATGACAACAGAAATGTTTCCCTTAATATACCTTTTCCTTCTATCTATGATGTTACAGGCAAGGTCAAAAATAGAATGGCGCTTACCTCCAATCCTAATGTCTCTGTGTATGGTCGTCTACCAATACATACGAGCAACACATCACACTCTAGTTCATCTTTCTTACTGGAATCTTTCACTGACTCTACGCTAACTTTCACTTTTCCATCAGGTGTCTTACTTGCTGCAGTCACTTTGGTGTTCAGCTTGAATTTCATTTTCTGTTTCTCCAAAATTCGCTTAAAGTTTTTACTGTGAGATAAAATCAAGATCAGTTAGTCAACAAAACAGACTAATGAATCTTAGGGTAGTGAAAGAGTTTTGGTCTTTATATACAATGTATAGCCATCAATGTTTGAGTCAATGAAACATAAAATAACACAAGTCATGTCTAGTGGTACCAGTGAAGCGTTATCCACAATGGAATAGATTTTTATGCAATAAATCACACATGGGAAGGGGTTATATTAGGACAAACTTTGCTACATCAGGAGATATAATGCAAACAAAAAACTGTAATAATTTTAATCACAGCTCACCGGAATAGCAAGAACTCTTTTGTTGAGTTCAACAACACCCCATTTATTGAGGATGAATCATAAATGTGACAGGGAGGACTAACCTTATTTCCATATCTATACCCAAGCCGCCAACGTGTCCAAGAAACTCTACTGCTGTAACTTGTGAACCCAGGCGTGACCACACCGAGCCCTGAAAAACAAAGACAAGTACAGAACTATTAAAAATATGTGAGGGCCTTTTATTAAATATTATCATCTGTAATTGTGTTTTATCACTGTAGCTTTTGCATATTAGTCAAGAAAAAAAAAATATGCATATGGACAGGTACTGGACAGGCATATTACCGACAGGTCAGGTACAGGTATATTACCGACCAAATATGAACAGAGGTCATTTGACGTTATTGGGAGAGGAGAGGAGAGGACATCTTCTTCTTGTGTAAGAACACCTATATTGACCAGGTATAATTTGAATTATAAGTCAATGTATATAAAGTCTTTTTTTCCTCACACAAAATCTAGTTATACTTTGATGACTGGAGTCAACAAGAAAATACCTAGAATGTTTATAAATTGTACATGATAGTTGAGGAATGTAACAAGCAGCCTCTCGGCTGAGACAGCTCCGCTGTTAGCAATGCACATTTCAATTAAAAAACAGAAGATATCATTAGAAAATGAACAATATGCATAGTATCAATGCTATGGGACTTGCTGTTTTCAACAAGGATTCAAAAATATCATTTTTCACCATAAATGATTGTGGTTTTTAACGAGAAGTTTAAAACATCACTTTTTACCAAAAATGACAAAAATATTCACCAAAATTAGAGAATTGAAGATATCATTACAAAATGAACAAATCTGAGAGCGGTCCACATGTAGTACCTATATATGTAATATCAAAGCAAATGGACTTGCGGTTTTTAACAAGAAGTTTAAAATATCGCTTTTTACCAAAAATGACAAAAATATTCACCAAAATTAGAGAATTGAAGATATCATTACAAAATGAACAAATCTGAGAGAGGTCCACATGTAGTACCTATATATGTAATATCAAAGCAAATGGACTTGCGGTTTTTAACAAGAAGTTTAAAATATCACTTTTTACTAAAAATGACAAAAATATTCACCAAAATTAGAGAATTGAAGATATCATCATGAAATGAACAAATCTGAGAGAGGTCTACCTAAGGTACATATACACCAAGTATCAAAGCATTCAGGCTCATAGTTTTCAAGAAGAAGTCGAAAAAGTAAAACATTGACACGGACGACGACGGACAATCACTCATATAATAAGCTCCACTCGACAAAGTCGACAGCGGAGCTAATAAAAGATACTAAGCATACAGTAGAACACATGCTGGAATGACAGTCAACCCAAATCGCTGATGTCACATCAGTGTAAGCATCACCAATTACCAATCACCAATGTGGGTTATGTTATTATGGTGTATAGACTGTTTTTCCATTCATTGCAAAACCTCACATAATAACTGAAAGGTGCAAACCAAATATCTGCCACAAAGATCAATAAAGCTCATAAAGCTTGAATTTTTTTGTATATAGTTGTCGAAATGCTGAATTTTCAAAGTGAATGTCGCGTTGAGATACCCCTACTTCATCAAAATTGAACATTATCAATGCGTATATAAGCGTGAAAACACCCCCAAATATATGTTCGTGTTAGTCGAATCTTGCGCAATGTTTTGACGCCTGTTTTGTCCTGTGTTTACGTTTCATTTCACACAGTAAAGAGAAAATGGTCTATTATTTTTGTGCTTTATTTAAATTGTTGAATGAATACTTCAGAACTGACCAACAAATAATATGTGAGATTTGTATGGTCAATTATTTAGAGGTTATAGACGAAAAGGAGCTAAACACGATATAAGACATATATCCACCATCAAACACCACACTTACCAATTCTACCCCAATAACTCCAGCTCCTATGACTATCATTTTTTCAGGAACTTTCTCTAATGACAGTGCACCCGTTGATGATATAATCTGTGTTTCATCAATCTGTAGAATAGGACAAGACAAGAAATAATCTTTTAACAACATTTAACCAAAAATTTCAACAGTCAACTTTTATCACCTTCCACAAAATTAGCCTGGAGAATTTTTTTTCAAAATTTCAAACTTTAAAAAGATGTATCTATGAGAAATTATGTCTATTTGGTAATAAATTACCAACAGAATAATAGAAAATTTTTTCAAAATTCTGCTTTTTAGGATCCAAAGTGGTTGATAAAGAAATACCAAACTACAGGATTTTAAAACTTCAAAGGTGCATCACTATGACTAAGTGCAATTAAGTAACTCATAAATGACATCATTAAACCCCCATTCTGACTATTTAATGGACCTAGAAGAATGTCCATTCTAATTTCTAATGGCAACCAGTGTTTTAGCCAGCCACCAGTCCACCCACCTGGACTGGCAACTTTTTCCCATTTTTCTGTTTTTTCCTATTGTTCTTTGATAATTTTACCAAAATATACCCAAAACCATCTACATTTTCATTAAGTTTAATTGTTTTGGACTGGCAGTTGCAAATTCCTGGCTCGTAGCCTTATGGCAACACCTGCATATTTCACTGGACAAAATCAATGTGAATATGGTTAAATATCATCATCTGATTTTAAGCAATTTACAACTATGAATATCATAGTACTGATCATAGTACGCCGGTCGGATATTTTGCATTTGATGGTTACAAAAATACATATGTGTTTGTATGATATAATGTCTGATGAAGTTTGAATTTGATCAGTCCTGGCATGTCAGATGTGGATCCAACAAAAAGGCCACCAGTTGGCCATTGTGAATTTAAACCCAAAAATGTATGAAAGTGAGTCATAATCTGGTTTCAGAATGGTGAAAATGTGCAATTTTGATGCATTTCTGACATTAAAATAGCCATCATTCATTTTTCATGTGCATATCCAATATGTTGGATGTATGCGTAAAGTCTAAACTTAATCAGTCCAGGCATATCGAATATATGGATTCAAAAGTGCTTGCTACCAGTCGGTTATTTTGAGCTTAATAAGAAAAATAAAATGATGTGCATCAAAGTACCATGATGCTTAACGTATGTATAAACATAATCCATCTATACTGATTGAGATACAGTTCCAGTATGGTAAAAATGCGTGATTTAGATACATTCATAATAACAGTATGTAAATGTTAACAAGGCTGAAACAATCCAATATGTACCAAGCAAGTTACAGACCTCAATGCCAGGAAACGGTGTTACTTCTGATCCAGTAGCTATGAGAATATTCTTTGCTTTCACTACTTCTTTGACGTGATGTTGTGTTGTATCAAATACTGCAACTTCATTGGGGCCTGTGATTCGACCATACCCACTTAGACGGGTTACCTAGGTAAACAAAATTATCTTCATACATATCTTATTAAAAAATACATTGTACATCAGAACATTAAATCACAGTGGTCACTGAGCAAAGTAGTGATCAATATGGGGCCTATAATGTTGTATACGACATGCGTGAAATATACTTTGTTTTAATACACAAAATTCAAACATGTGCTACATGGAAACTACTACATTACACAAATTAAATTTTTATATTTGATATACCACCAATACCCTGTACACATGATAATTGCCTGTTATCGCTACTGAAACATTCACTTACTTTGTTCTGTTTAAACAAATGAGCAATGCCGCCAGTTAATGCCGTCACAGCACCAGCCTTCTGCTCCATCATTTTGTCTAAATTCAGTTTCAAATCTCCAGCTGTGATATTTAGAAAAAATGAAAAATTCACTCAGAGCGATTAAATGTCTAACAACAAAAAAGTTTAAAAGAACAATTCCGGAAATGCCAAACAAGACATAATTGGGTTGAAACAAACTACTTAAACATACTGACCAGCTTGAAAAGATGAAAATTCATATCACTATTCTTGAAATTAATATCAATAAATTACCAGATATTATCAGAATCAACACACACAAAATTTAACTTCAGTGGAAATAAAAACGAATTCCCAGCAACAACACAAATCTTTGGTAGGCGTGCGACCACATGCATACCTAATACATGAAAAAAAACTAATAATAAAATTGGGAGTACCATATACTTTGTTCTAATGCTAATCATGCAGACAAAGAATATCTTTACTCTGGGGACAAGGCTAACACTTGAAGTAATATACTTGAAGACATCAGTTACTTACTTTCAATACCCCTATTTTTAAAATCGCCAGAATGGACTAGATGATAGAAATGTGAATTATTTAATAATGCTTTTGACGGAATACATCCTACATTTAAACATGTGCCTCCAAGAGTTGCATTCTTCTCAACACAAACAGTCTATCAAAAGAAAAATAAGAAAACAGATTAGTTTTTTTTTTTTAAGCTTTTCCTTTTCACATGATAACAAAAAATACTTTTAATGTGATAATATGCATTGGTTTTAATTGAGTTTATAAATGAAATTTTAGAACAATTAAATTTTGAAAGAAAAACAAATTGGTTAAGTAGCAAATAATTCACAGATGTTTAAACCAGTAACGCTCGTATTACTTGCATGTTTTTGAGTTGATTATTACTCATGATTATAATATCACACAAAATATCAGTGTCTTGGTTTGTTACGAAAAGATTTAACATATTCTCATTGTAACCAATAGTTTTTCATAGTACGCGAACACTTGATACAAAATGATATCAGACATGTTTGTTTAATGCACTACTTAGTTGACCTGACACTGCAATACTTGACCTAATTCTCTGAACTGTGTTGAATGGCTGGCACAACACAGCTAGAGCATGCTTTTAAAACAGGCTATGTTGTTATAATGCTAGTTCTGGTTGGTTGTTGATACTATGAGATTTGAATGTGATTTGTACAGATGATGGCATGTACATGTATACTGGCAGGTATACATCAGTGGTCCTACATTGAAAGGGACAAGACATAATTTACTATCGAATAATCTCTCAGTCCATTGGTTATACAGTGTTCTTTCAGATGACACTTATCATGCATAGCATGTACATTAAAAAACAAATATATTTTGCTTACTTTCATTCCCAACTGTGCAGCTTTGATTGCAGCAACATATCCACCAGGTCCCGAACCGATGACACAGAGATCTACTTCACTTTTAGCTTCTGAAAAACACCTACTATTGGCAATTCCTATCAAAGGCAAATGGCCTTTTAAAAAATGTCTACGATGAGCCTGTATAATGAATAGAAACAAGAATTGGCATTGCACAGTTTTACCGGCAGTCAATCTCAGTTTTAAGTCACATGTAAATATCTACCAAAGAGCTCAATGCATGATTTGTATGTCAATTTCAATGCAGTATGACTAACAAAATGTGGTGATTATATTCATTGGTGAGAGATGACAGACTACAATCTTATTTTAGACAAAATCGCTGTCAATTTGACAAGTTTGATGAAATAACAAAATAACACAATTTACGGCATTACCTAAAAATAAGTGTGCAAACTTTCAACTGAATCAAGCAATATATTAGCCATGAATTGGTAAATGTGTGAACTTAAATAAAAACAAAAATGGCCACCAGTCGGCCACTTTTGTTTGCATCTCAATAACAGGTTACACATTCCCTCCACTTTTACCAATACGCAAACAGGATTGCACCGCGGCATTAGGGTCCAGTCTGACACCAACACTGCCATGTACACTAACGGACAAAGCCTAAGATCTATCAACACCCAAAGTAATAGAAACTACGGCTACAATCAAGGTAGCGTTCTCACACAATCCGAACCCATTACCATGACCTCAGGAGACCTTACAGTAATCATTTTTGACCCTATATATAGGTTATAATGATAATGTACCTGCACATGTTGTACATTTCCTTTTAATATGAATATCAACAGTTCAATAATATTTGGGGTTAATTACATATTACTTAGTAATTTTGCATATATCAATATACTGTCGAATCTAAGTATTAAAACACTTATCACTGTAAAATTGTTCATCACGGTGATGACACTGTGGCGTGACGATCGATGTCACCACATTACGTATAAAGTGTGTGCGGTACAACAGTCGATAACGGATATCATATAGCAAATGACTCACAGAGTACGTTTACAAGTTACATAACATAGCACATACTAGAAACTTGAATCGACTTTAATACAGTGTACTGAAATTGCACAAGTTGCAGTGGACATCTGATGGAATATGTACCAAGCAAGTTTAGTACTAGTGGAATATCGTAATTCTGCAAGTCGTCCTAAATCAATCTACTACTGACTGACACAATGCATTTCTATATAACAACTTGTTCACACATTAAACCCAGTACGAGGCCAGTTATTACTTACGCGAGCTAAGTGAGCAGAAACACGGCACCAACTCGCCAGCGACATCTTGATTTTCAATATGGCGACTATACAACTACGCATGCGTACAATGCTATGATTTATCGTCTAAACAGTGCGAGGGCGCTAGTATGTTTCCTTTTCAGTGACCACAAAACATTACTAGTATTGTCAGAGAACGTTACACGCGCTTATTAAACAAAGTTATCAAAGCTTTACTCAAAGTTCCATGACTTTACAGGTCATTATGTTACTATTAGCAGATTTTATAGTTTTTGCTTCTTTACAAATGTATATCGCCACATAATGTAATACTAGGGCATTTTGGGAAAACTTTAATTATAAATGGGGTATTCATATTGGCCTCAGATTGAGATCATTGTCAAACAAAGATATTTTTCTTGGAAACGAGGATTATTCATTACTACTGAACTTCCTAATAATTTGTGGGAAAAAAATATTTATACATGTAGAAGGAAAAAGCAAAATCCTAATTTTACACATTTTAAAAATTTTATTCAGGAGATTCAATACATTGAATATATTATTGCTAACAAAAATGGCAAATTAAACTCGCATAATAGGAAGTGGGGTAAATACCTAAAAAAGATTGTTTCAAGAAATGAGCAATTTTCTGAGCCATAACCCATCTCTGTATACTAGTTGTACTTATCATTTAATTAGATATACTATGTATGTATACCACTTGTACACAAAGACATATGGGTCATTCACTGCATCTATTTCTGTTTCCAGCTGTCTCGCCTTGTCTTGCCACTGGATTTCGATGGTCTCGAATGAGAGAGTGAGGTCAACGGCGCGCTACTTTTCCTCACTTTAAAAGAAAAGTCTTCAAGATACATAAGTTACCAAGGGATTGCTCATGTAGAATATGCAACTAATCTCATGGAACATTTTTAATTATTTGCTATATCCAGGATGTAAAACAGTAAATTTAACAGAAAACGATTTGAGCCATTTTACTGAAATATTTCATTTGTAAAAAATACCAGCATATTGCTGATGTCCGGTGAGAAAATGAATCATTATTACCATGGCAGTTTTTTTTTGGTAGCCAAGACTTACTGAGAGTGCCAAATTCCTAATCAAAACAAACTGTCATTTCACTGTTGACATAGAAACAATAACATCTGGTCATGGACACTCATAGTATTGAAAACATCTAATAGTAGCAGCCAGATTAATTTAGGAAAAATATTTGGTCCACATTATGCAAATTAATGAGCAGAACGCAAAACACTAACATGGCAAATTTACCTTGTGCAAAGATAATAATCACATAAATACTGACATGAAAAATAAGGGTCGAGTAGTTACTATTTCGTTGAAATTATTTACGTGATGGAGATGCCCGACGCACACTATTAGAAGACAAGCAATCAGAAAGATGATTAGTTTACTATTTTTAAATTAGTTGAATATAATAAAAATGACACAGTACACAGGTTTTTCTTCAACTTAAAGTGTATGAAGATTAAACACTAAAATCTCTGCAATGTTTTATTAAACTTAATACTAAAATACGTAGCTCACTCATAGACAACTTATTTACACACATACTAAAGGATTTTCTGAACAAATGCCCTATGGGAATATTTAAATTCCAAGTAGAAGCAACACAACTACAATTGTGCATTTTGGAAATCTATGTAGTGAAAAAGCAGAACGAAAGATATCTAGTAGCCCTTATTGAATCAGACTGCTTAAAACAGGCTAATATGGTAGCTGTCAGTTGGCCTGAAGTAGTAGAATATCTTCACATAGAAGTGTTATGTGTCATTCTAACTGCTACATCGACAGACAAGTTGCAGGGACAAACATCAACAAAGGGAGATCCCGTAGCAAATTGGTTATGGTTGTAGTACATGAACTTATCCCGTTGTCTGTTTACCTCGCAAAGCAAATCACATCCCAGATTCGATCTGCCACCTACAGCAGCTGAAACATTTTTTACACTTACATGGGATGATTTCCAGAATCCACCCTGAACTAATGTTATAATCACATGTCTGGTGCCATTTTATTTTTTTTGCTTCCTCATATCTTCAAATGTAACAATTGGAATTGGTAACCGTCCAATACCCACACTTGTGAAGATTCATGTGGTTACTGCGTGCATATGTATATAACGTGTGATAAATTACGTCACACAAAAAGTCAGATGGGGGTTATGCCCCGGGGTTATGCCAAATTACAAGTGTCTGCGATGCATGGTTTTATACAAATACGTTATCAACATCGTCTTCTTGTTCATCATGACGTGCAGCTATTGCAAGACAGAAGATAGTCCTTCAAGTTCAAATAGATTGTAAAAAGTTATATTTGTATTTTTGCGAAGATTGTAAACAACTATAAATGTAAATATAAATAGCGACAGTGTATTAGCTCGAATAGTTAGTAAGCCAATATGAAAGTAAATGTCACGTGTTGTAAATTTCACTGTTTTATTAAATAGACCAGCCTTGTACAATATAAATCGGTTAAAGCAGAGAAGTCGTCACCTGCGCATGCGCCAGGTGGCCACAGCGAGTCATTGTTTACAAACAAGCGTCTACCCATGAGTCTTTGCGTTATTAGCGTGTGTTGTTATCTTCGCTTGGGACTCAATTCCCTCGCGTGCGCAGGTGACGACCCTCCCGCTTTAAAACAAACTTTTCATTTTTTTTTTATAAACACAAATAATGTTGTTGTTGTTGTTGTTGCAACAGTACCTGTCCATCTCATTATTCTCTACACAAATACATTGCATTATGTCATTGCAGTATGAGTTGACGATCCATAAAAAAATCCAACCTCCATCATAAAGATCATTTTAATGAAATCACTTGGATGGTCGCTGTGCATAGGTTTGTGTATATTAAAAATAGATGGCATAAACAACAACAGGCGTATTTTATAAGCCTTCGAAGTCTGAGCATGATAATCGGTTATTTCATCATCGACAATTTATCTAATCAAATTATTCTTTCAATGGACGTATTTAATTATCCGTGCCTGATTATCTGAGTAAAATGGCAAATCGTTCAATATAACCCTATTGTGTTTAGGTAAATGAAATGTGGGTCATTGGCACAATAAGACAAATTTCAATAATCTGTAATTAGACCATTTAGAATAGGCTTGCAATAATAAACTTAACTGTTGCTGAAAAGACGCAACTTACGTACACTATTTTCTATTTTACAAAATGTACATGATGACGTCAATGTCGAATGTACATTTTATTTCTGGTGCGTCAAAGTATACAGATATACATACCCGCACAACTTTACAGTTCGTGTCAACGCCGCGATAACGAAACACAACATACTTTGTTAGTTAATGGTGTTTTAATAGTGTGTCATTGATTGGAATGAACAATAATAAAATAGTAATCCCCTAAACAAAACTGTGCAGTTACTCGACCATGCGGATTGACCTCTGTGCATCTGTCGGCCCATCTGTCCGTCCTTATCCAGCAATATCTCACACATGCTTGGGCCGATCAAGATCAGACTTCACATATATCATACACATGTTTATGAATTTGTTTCATGATTTAAATAAAGATGGCCGAAGAACAGCCATTTAAATGCTTAAAATGCATCAAAATCACACATCTTCTCTATAGATTGGTACATAAATTGAACACAATGTGACTTTGATGCGAAATAACGAGCCATACTGGTATTATGTGTTTTCCTTAAAGACACATATTTTGCTTGTACTTTTTAATCAAGTTATTCAAGCATTCAGAGAAGAATTATCTGAGCCAAAAATGATGAAGGAAAGGAATGGCAACAGTCATAAGTTATTCCCAGTATTAATGAATTTATACTTTTGAAACAAATAAGTAGCATGGTGTTCGTTCAGTTGAATGAAATACTCAAATCTCTAATATGCGTGTATTCCAAATTTACCGATAGATACATATAATTAAAAAATCGTGGTCTCGGGATGTCACAGAAAGAATCCTAGTCGTTTTTTAAATTTATTTTACGAGATATTTATCACGATTCAATTATATAAACAATAATGATGATGATAAATACCATGTAGTCGAACATAGTCTTTTTCATCAACTATCATCGTCTCAAGACAGCTACGGTCTCGTACTCTTCCAGCTACAAGCAGCATGATGCGCCACGTTCTAGCACTGGTAATCATTAATGGTTTGGGTACGCGTCTGATTTAAATACTGGTGAAGAGACGGCTTTTGATGTAGATAATGGTGAAGAGACGACTTTTGAGACAAGGGTAAGTATTTATGATCCCCTTTCAACATCTACACAGATTTGAGTTGGGATAAAGCCAGCGAAATACTAATAAGGAGTCGTGGTGCACGTGGATAGTGAAAATAGAATGGCTTATTTGTTGGATTCAATTTTACCGTTGTTTCCATACACAATTATGTCTCAATCCCAATTTTACTCGGTATTATAGGCTTAAAAATAAAAGGGTATATTGTGTATTACACTGTACTTATTAATGACAAGTATTACAAATTTACATTATCAACATTTTTATTGGTTGTTAAATGGGTTTTCATTGTGGTTTCTGGAAACAACTTTCAAGCTTAATTAAATAATTAATTATATACACATTTTGACATAAACATTGCCATCGACGCTAAAATATACGCACATACCACGATTAACATGCACTGATCATTATAGTTCATCAAATTTCGTACACCAAAAAGTATATGTTATACATGGCTATACCCAATTTATAAAGCGTGTTTTTATTTCACACACATTGGAGATTGGAGAGATAATGACTCGGTGGGGTGGGGGTAAACCACAACCTGTTCAAATATGACAAATATTAAACTCGTTTTGAATGCAGACGTAATGAAAAAATGAATATAAAAACAAACATTTAAAACATAATTTAAACCAAACCACTAGATCCTTGGAATTAGTGCAAATGTTTTCCAGAGGCCTAGGTATAAGTCAATGTAACGCCGTCCTAAACCAAAGGATGAGGTCCAATTTATAACCACCGTCTCGGATTTGTCCCCCAGCTTGTCCCACCATATTGAAGATTAGACAGAAATTGTCCAAATAAACAAATACATATAAATATAATTTTATTAATTGTATAATGGCCTTCGGCCCATTACAATCATACAAATTAATTATTGACAAGAAATAAATTTACATTACAAAATGTGCATGAAAATATAGATGAAGATATATAATGTGATGGGGATATTTACATACAAGCTTATTAGGTTATTCTCATTTGATCTTTGATTAAAAAACACTTATAAATAAATAGAGCCAAAGAGTTAATGATTTGGCTTTTAGAGGAACTTAATAGTTATACTAGAGTATTCAAATTTGGGGGCTGTGTCTCATTTCGCAGATACTTTTTCCTGATTGTGTCCCATGCAGTGCATTTTAGTAAAAAATGATATTCATCATCAATTTCTTGCAGGCATAAATGACAAATATGGCCTTCCCTAGGGATATTATTATGTCTGCCTCTTTCTATTTCTAAGGGATGGCACGCACATCTTAATTTTGCTATTGCTCTGCGCAATTTTAATTGCGGCAATGGCACATAGTTTTCAATCCCAAAATTTGTTTTGTATTGCCTATAATACTGCGTTTTTTCTCCAGAACAAATGTCTATATACCATTCTGTAAATCCAATATCCTTGATCCGTTCACAATATTTGTACAAGAACATATAAGAGTCCCCCACCCCTTGATTAAACTAGACATAACCAAATCCATATTTAAATAGCAATTCTATAATTTATGTGGCCTTTGTTCCTTTTCTTCCAGTGAAAGTAGCATCCGGTAACCTTTTTGGGGTAATCTGTTTTCATCCATGCTAGTAATTTATAACCAATATTTCGCACATCTTTTAACATAGTAACAAAATAAGAGTAGCCTCCCACAATCCCCTAATACTGTACAAGTTGGAGCATTTTTACCTACACCGAGGTATTTCCTACAATATGATGTATGTACACTTTCTAAATGTTGATATTGACCATATCTCCAGATTTTAGACCCATATGTAAGTACAGGTTGAATTAAGGTGTCAAAAATCTTAAAATACAAGTCTGCTTTAAAACATTGCATATTTCTTAAGTATCTTTTGATTGCAATCAATTTCTTTTTGCTTTTTATAGCTAAATTTTCTGTGGTAATATTAAAGAGCATTTATATGACAAAACCAACCCCAGGTATTCGTATGAACTAACAGTACTAATTTGCTTGTTCTCGAAGTACCACTTTTCATATTTACTGAGATATCCCCCATTTCTGTATACTACCATTTTAGTTTTATTTAAGTTGATATTTAGATCCCACTTGTTTGTAAACTCATACAATATACTTATTAGTCCTTTCAAGCCCAAGACAGATTTTGAAAATAAAGCAATGTTGTCAGCATACAATTATAATGAAAACAACTCTAACATGTCGTTCGGGATCAATTGTATTCCTCTATACTCAGATTCATCCAACATGCTTTGTAGCTCATTAATGTAAAATGAGAATAAAATAGGGCTAATCATGCACCCTTGTCGAACCCCATTCTTTAATTCAAAGAATCTCGAAGTGACCCCTCCTTTACGAACACATGATTTGACATCTTTATAAATACTTTGTAAAATTACATACATTTTTCCGTTGATACCATAATTGGTTTTAATAAGTCGGGCACTACCAAAAGATTCACATATTCGTTTTAGAAAACCTAAGATTTTAAAAGCCATGCTTACACAAGTGTTTATATAATCTCTAAAATGAAGTTTACTCGTTAATAAAACACCTAAATCACGTATACTCCGAATTTTAATATATGAGATACTGTATAATTGAATTACGCTTAATGCTAAAGAGTCATGACATTACATTTACTGAAGTAAATGTTTAGTTGCCAGCTAGAACTCCAACCAAATACACGATCAAGATATTTATGAAGCTTAATACAATCAGATGTGTACAGTTTCGAATCATAAGCAAAATAACGTGCAAACTGTAGAATTCTAAACGCAGCTTGGGGGGTCATTGACATACATCATGAACAATAATGGCCCCAAAATGGCCCCTGAGAGAACCCAAAAGTAACTCCGCACCAGTCGGAGACATGGCCACTCCAAATTACTTCTGGCGTCTTCAATGCAAACAGGATTGAAACCATAGTTATAAATTACCACAAACCAAGTCGAACGCCTTGGAAAAATCCAAGTGAGTAGAGTCAATTTGGCAGTTATTATCAATTTTGTGTTAATAAAATAGGTATTCGAAAATAACTTTCAAAAAAAGTTGTGGTAATTAAAGATCATTTTGAGCTACTCGAAAAACAAACGTACTTGGACTTGCACTAAAACTGGACGCATGGAGCCGGGAACAGCCACTGGTGGCGCTGTATACAATCGAAACCTATTGAAGCTTGAGCTCATGTAGATTTGAGTGTAAACCGCAGAAACAGTTGTTACATTTGGTGACCAGTTTAGTATAATGGAAAGCGTTTACAGTCTTCAAATAACCACAATAGACAGAGTGGGAAGTCAAGACCGAATATACGTGATTCCGGCGTTTCATACTAAATGCTTTCTATTAATAATTTCATTTTCAAATAATATTCATGAGATATGTCTACGTCATAACCTCATTAAAAGTTATTAGCATATTGTGTACGCAGTGCGCATGCTTCGTGTTTTTTTTCCGTATTCAACAACGCATGCGTCATGAATTGAAGTTAACGTTCCATGCAACGTAATGTTCAGCACCGTCAATGAGGTTTCAGGCACGACATTGATGGTGCTGAAGGTTGTGTTCGTATTCGACGCACACACATAAGCGACGCTATCAGATATATACACAAGCTAACAAGCCACATCAACCCAGCGACAGCTGAGGATTTGTACACACTCCCATTGTGTCATACGCTGTAATATGCAATTACAATTCAGGTTTTCCCATAACTCTGGATTGAATATATGTATATATCCATCTTGTAAGTTCCGGGGGGCAAGGGGAAATAGGTGGTACAGGTTGCAGGATATAAAAACGGCGTTTTACGTTTTTACAGGAAATAAAATGAAAACTCCATTTACATTTTAGGTTTTTTACACTTTACAGATAAAGCAAATTCCTAATTACATTTTACATTTTTATATTATTTTTAATAATTTGAGTTTATAAACCAAAATTGGAAATTGCGTACAAATTACGACATTTAATTTGGAAAATGCTTTATACGCTTACAAAAAAATGTCTTTGTGCAAATTACGGACGAATAAAATTATTTTATTGATTTAAATTACATTATTATAAATTATTATTATTACCCCTTGCCAACCCCTCTAAGTTGTATATGAAAATCCGAGGATAATAAACAACGCCCTCGTCGGTAAAAATAATTGTGTACAATAGCCGCCCAAAGTGTTCAACTAAAATTTCGTAATGATGTGATCAAACTTACCTCACTTTTTTGTACTTTGAATGAGAAAGCTCTCGCTGAAGTCGATGTTATGGCATTTCACCACAAAACATTGTTTGAAATACTAGTAGAAAAAAATTCTAATCAACACAAAATGGTAATTTTGTTCATTTTCCACTCTCACTTGACAATAAAATATTTACATATAATGTTACATTTGTAATCATGCATATACCACGATGTCGTGTCTGAAATAATGCATTGTTAAAGATAATATCCTAGCAAAGTGTTTATGTTTGTGGATTGGTAGTTTTTTTTTTTATTATTTCTGATCGGATGCGAAAAAGTGCGAGAGCGAACTATATTTATTGTACGACCGTGTTTTCTCACTTTTCGATAACTGAACGCAAACAGTAATGACCGCAAACCTAATGTGTAGATGGCGACTGGTTGGGGTGGGTGGGTGTAGGACCAGACTAGGTGGGTGTCAGTTTATTTACCTTTTTTATTTTATTAATTATAAAATAAATTTTATTAATTATTATTATTTGTATTATTATTTTTTTTATTCTTCCCCCACCAACCAGACAAAAACCAACATGCTTAGCAATTAATGATTGATAGAAAAATAAATATAAAACAAATTAACCTAAAAAAAGAAGAGTAAACGAATCCCCCACCCCGCCACACACACACACACACACCAACAATAACAAAGATCTTATTTTTTTCATATTGATTCTGAATACAGAAAAATCGGCTATGGAGTTGTGCAACATTAAATACCACATTGTTGTTATTGTATGTAATTTTCATAAAAATATGCGTAAAAATATGTTGTTTTGGCAGGACAGTGCCACACTTCAAATTTCCATCGCACCTGTTTCCATCGTAAGATCCCGATCATAGCGAAGCAAACATAACAAAAGCAGCCATACTACAGATAGTCAGCTTGGCTGACGTGGCTTCGCTGCAAAGAACCATGGGTCTCTTCTCTGGCGGCCATTGTTTGCTGCTGAATTAGCTGTTCGAATAGTGGACCGAAATCCACTATCATCGGCAACAATTCACCATGTATCGTACTTTTTTGCAGCTGACTGTCTGCATATGTTTGTTGTCTTTGTCTACAAGTGCAAAACAAGGCAGTGTTAATAATGATTTGATTATTATGAAGGCGGAAAGGACCCTGGACATGGCCTCCCAGCTGGTGAAGCAGACAACAGCTATCAACTTGATCAACAACGCCAATGCTCCAGTAAAATCGTTTTTACTCGCAACTGAACCACTTCTTGCAAATAATCTTGCATTTGTGGGTGCAACGGTGAGCGAAGCGTACGACTTTATTATTGTAGTCCCTGTAAATAGATATTTCGAGTATGATCCCCGTATTCGTAGGGCACTTCCGGGTTCGATATTATTCACGTGTACAACTTGCAGACTGGGTGTATTTTTGCGTTCAGTTGCTGGACTAATCACCGTGCAATATCTCGCCTGCATCTTTCAGTGATTGGAAGTTTCACATTATTTCTGTTGCATTGTTTCATTCACATCATGGGGGTTGGTAGAGTGTGGTGTTATAAAGCGTTGTTTCTGGTCTACCTAGTAGCTTGATGTATTTTTTCTGTATCAATATTTTTTCAATAATTTGCATCACTAACCCCTTTCACAACATAAATTTACTATATCTAGTCACGCCTTCTAGCTATAAAGTGTGACGCAAAAATGATGAAATGTAAGCAATGTTTGACCAATTTGGTTGTGAAGTTATTTGTTGGAATATAGCACAACTGTAAACAAATATTTGTTTATTGACGAAATGACTTCTGATCAAAATGGTATCAACACTCTCCCCATAGACAGATTTATGTCATTTAAACATTATTGTTGATAATGATACCTGCATGTATGGAAATGGTGTATTTCATTGTCATAATGCATCTTACGTGTGTGTTATAATATTGTAGATCAAATCCGACGATGAAACTGAGCATCTAGATGTGGAAGCTGTCAAAGTTGCTGGACACAGGTAATTAGGAATAGAAGTAAGAGGTGAAGTTAAGGAGCAAAGCGGGCTCTTAGCTACTACCATAAAAATCAAGAACCTAGACATACAAAATTAAATACAAGTCAAACCAAGGCAGGAGCCATTAGGATGGGAGATAAATGAATACTAGTATATGATTAATATACCAGTAAAGATAGGTATTCCGAAAAAAACAAATTGCGAGGAGCAAATTGCAGCTTCCTGGCACATGGAGGCTGGGGAAACCCCCTTCTCCTCTTCTCTTTCTGGATTAGAAGATCTTATGGAAATTAGTCATATGCTGATTTAATTTTACTCTGCGTTTTGGCAATTTACAGATTTGGTCCAAGTGTCTTCACACAACCCATGCAGTTTAAATTCCTGCTACCTTAGATTGAACAAGATCTTAGTGTTATAGCAAAAAAATATTTAGAGAATTTTTTTAGCAGTTGTATTAGATACTGAATATGATGGATAAATGGAAGTGACAAAAAAAGTTGTGTAAAACGGAAACCCGCAATGGGTGTACAACTAATTTTTCAGACAGTATTTAATGTGTTACATGTATTTTACAGTGATATACAGTTTTACAGTGTATCTTTAGAAGATCCACTGGGTGCTGGCCAGTCCCTTGATGTTAACGTGGAAGAAATCTTCACCCATGTACTACGTGCCTTCCCATCTCAGATAAGCCAAGATGAGAAACAACTAGTGGAGTTCACCAGCAATTACTATTTCTATTCACCATATCCAGTTTCGGAGCAAACCACCAATGTGAAACTATCTTCTTCAAATGTTGAATCGTACAGTAAACTGAGTCCAGTCTCTGCCAGTGATGATACCATCACATACGGGCCGTATGAACGTATCCGTCCATTCAGCAAAGGCAAGGTAAGTTGTGCCTCATTCATTGTACAATTCAATATTGTTTGATATGTACTTGTGAATCGTGTTATAGCATAAAGTCACACTTGGGTGGTTTGATCTATCGTGGAATATGTGCACATTAATGCAATACTACATGTTTTACTTTGGACAAAATTGAAACTGGAAATTTTGTACAAAGCTTCCTTATAATATTGTACTACTTTTGCTTCATAGGATAACCTGAAAGTGCACTATGAAAACAACAGTCCATTCCTGACTGTCACTCAGCTTGAACGAGTCATTGAGATCTCACACTGGGGTAACATTGCTGTGGAGGAGACACTGGATATCAGACACACTGGTGCTAAGCTCAAAGGATCTTTCTCTAGATACGACTATCAAAGAACTCAAGATGGTTTTTCTTCCATCAAGTCTTTCAAGGTATGCCCAATCTCTTGCGTTTATTTATGTGATAGCAATGAGATGTACTTGCATTATCAAATGTTGTGACTTGTAGGGCATCACATTATCTATTACTCAAGGAAATTACAAGGACAGTTACAAGTGCCGATGAACTGATTGAGGCTTACCGGTTTTCACTTTTACTGATTGTGGTTGTCCATGCATCTAAAATAGTAATGAAATTCATCATCAGTCGTGCATTGAATAAAAATGATTCAATTAGCCACTCAATATTATTCGTTAGATGAGAAATGCGCATATGTAGTGATTGCTTTTGTACGTACTGAAATAGCCAGTGCGTATTGGTAGTTGATAATTTCATTTTATCATTGAACCATCTCACATGTGTGCTGTAGGAAGTTTTTAGCTCCGCTGTCGACTTTGTCGAGCGGAGCTTATCATATGAGTGATTGTCCGTCGTCGTCGTCCGTGTCAATGTTTTACTTTTTCAACTTCTTCTTGAAAACTACAAGCCTAAATGCTTTGATACTTGGTGTATATGTACCTTGGGTAGACCTCTCTTAGGTTTGTTCATTTCATGTTGATATCTTTAATTCTCTAATTTTGGTGAATATTTTTGTCATTTTTGGTAAAAACTGATATTTTCGACTTCTTGTTAAAAACCGCAAGTGCAATTGCTTTGATATTACATCTATAGGTACTACATGTGGACCTCTCTCAGATTTGTTAATTTTGTAATGATATCTTTAATTCTTTAATTTTGGTGAATATTTTTGTCATTTTTGGTAAAAACTGATATTTTCGACTTCCTGTTAAAAACCGCAAGTCCAATTGCTTTGATACTACATATATAGGTACTACATGTGGACCTCTCTCAGATTTGTTCATTTCGTGATGATATCTTCAATTCTCTAATTTTGGTGAATATTTTTGTCATTTTTGGTAAAAACTGATATTTTCGACTTCTTGTTAAAAACCGCAAGTGCAAATGCTTTGATATTACATATATAGGTACTACATGTGGACCTCTCTCAGATTTGTTCATTTTGTAATGATATCTTTAATTCTATAATTTTGGTGAATATTTTTGTCATTTTCGGTAAAAACTGATATTTTCGACTTCTTGTTAAAAACCGCAAGTGCAAATGCTTTGATATTACATATATAGGTACTACATGTGGACCTCTCTCAGATTTGTTCATTTTGTAATGATATCTTTAATTCTCTAATTTTGGTGAATATTTTTGTCATTTTTGGTGAAAAGTGATATTTTCGACTTCTTGTTAAAAACCGCAAGTCCAATTGCTTTGATACTACATATATAGGTACTACATGTGGACCTCTCTCAGATTTGTTTATTTCGTGATGATATCTTCAATTCTCTAATTTTGGTGAATATTTTTGTCATTTTTGGTAAAAACCGATATTTTCGACTTCTTGTTAAAAACCGCAAGTGCAAATGCTTTGATATTACACATATATGTACTACATGTGGACCTCTCTCAGATTTGTTCATTTTGTGATGATATCTTCAATTCTCTAATTAATTTATTTTGGTGAATATTTTTGTAATTTTTGGTAAAAAGTGATATTTTCGACTTCTTGTTGAAAACTGTAAGTCCGATTGCTTTGATATTACATATATAGGTACTACATGTGGACCTCTCTCAGATTTGTTCGTTTTGTGATGATATCTTCAATTTTCTAATTAATTTATTTTGGTGAATATTTTTGTAATTTTTGGTAAAAAGTGATATTTTCGACTTCTTGTTAAAAACTGTAAGTCCGATTGCTTTGATACTATTCATATTGTTCATTTTCTAATGATGTCTTCAGTTCTTTAATTGAAATGTGCCTTGCTAACAGCGGAGCTATCTCAGCCGATAGGCTGCTTGTTTCAAGTTGTGATAAGTCATAGTCTAAAGTATCTCTCAATATACCTTATAAAACATCAATACTCAAAATTAAATATTCTGGTTCATATTGCATCTTTAACTAATACATTTATACACTGGTGGACATCTGTTTTATTTGTTGATACTTTTCGTTTTGAATGTTATTATGATGTGGAAGAAAAGTTGAACACATAGTATTGAGAACATTGTTGGATTTGCAAAGGAGATGATTGGTGGAATATCCCTTATTTGGTCAAGCCCATGTAAATATACATGATGCAGGCAAGCAGACAGGACAAGGCTAATATAATATTAAATCTTTGAATATGATTTTAGTTTATTATGTTAGGTATATGTAAATATTTCTATAAATATAAGCTGCTGACATTTTGTCATGTCTATTTTTAGACAATTTTGCCCGCATCTGCGCGTGATGTTTATTACCGTGATGAGATTGGTAATATCTCCACAAGTCATCTTAACGAACAAGATGAGTTTATTGAAGTTGAACTACGACCAAGGTTTCCTCTCTTCGGTGGTTGGAAGTCGCACTATTATATTGGTTATAATGTGCCAACTTACGAATATCTTTTCAATTCTGGTGAGTAGTGTTTATTCAACAGATGACCGATTCTCAGACAACTGAACACCTGGTAGTTGCTGGTGTTTGGTATAGTAATGGTGTCCTACCAAACAAAAATCCTGTTTTCTGTTCCTGTTCTTGGTGCACGTCAAAAAACTTGCGATAAACATGAATGTTGAAAAGCAAATATTAACCTCTGCTGTATTCTACATTAGGGGATGCCTATGTGCTTCAGATGCGCTTCTTAGATCACATCTTTGATGACCAAGTAGTGGATGAGTTGACTGTCAAAATTATCCTGCCTGAAGGATGCAAGTAAGTTCATTCTTTATATATTCCGATTGTGTGTGCATGTAATCTGGGTCTCTAGTATCCTGTTATTGCTCCAAATAACTCTATTCACTTCTTAGTATCCCAATTGTACTCCCAATGATTTCAGTTAGTTTTGTTTCATGCCCTCTGTGCATTTCTCAGATTTCCACACCTAGGATTGAGAATGATAAGTAATTTAGATGGAGGCACAGTATTAGTCAATGCAAAGCTACTTGCAATATCGTGTCTGATTGGCTACCCAACCCTAACATCTAATAGTCCAACCAATCAGAGAGCGGCTTGTTCAGCATATCAAATTCTTAACTTGATGCCTACTTGCTAAAAACCAAATGAGTAGTAGGTATCGGAGTAAAATTTTTCTCAAATCAAGGATAAGATGTATCTCAGTGGTAAACATTTTACTAATTGTGAATTCTGTTGCCTCACTTTAGACACAAAGCTCAAAATCCAGAGGTAACCATGTGTAATCAGTTGAAAGCATTAAGAGACGTTTTGTGTACATGTGGTTTCTGCTTGGACAGGTGTGTATCTAAAAATGCTACTGTAAACTAACCATCTGATTGCATGCTGACCCCATTTGTTTTCTGTTAATAGGGACATTGAGTTCAGACCACCGTACAGTGTGAGGCAGGATAGTATACAGCGTCATTATACATATCTGGATACTATGGGAAGACCTGTACTAGTCGCTCACAAATCCAATCTTGTGGAGCCCCACATCCAAGACTTTGAATTACACTATACATTCCAAAAGATCTTATTATTGCAAGAACCGTTATTAGTTGTTGGTGCTTTCTATCTACTGTTCCTAGTTGTCATCATCTATGTCCGTCTCGATTTCACTATATCCAAGGTAAGTGATGGCTTTCTGAAACTTTTGCTATTGTGTATATCGCTATCAGTTCACTGCCGTTGTGAAGACCACTGTAAAATCACTGCCGTTGTGAAGACCACTGTAAAATCACTGCTGTTGTGAAGACCACTGTAAATTCACTGCCGTTGTGAAGACCACTGTAAATTCACTGCCGTTGTGAAGACCACTGTAAATTCACTGCCGTTGTGAAGACCACTGTGAATTCACTGCCGTTGTGAAGACCACTGTAAATTCACTGCCGTTGTGAAGACCACTGTGAATTCACTGCCGTTGTGAAGACCACTGTAAATTCACTGCCATTGTGAAGACCACTATAAATTCACTGCCGTTGTGAAGACCACTGTAAATTCACTGCCGTTGTGAAGACCACTGTAAATTCACTGCCGTTGTGAAGACCACTGTAAATTCACTGCCGTTGTGAAGACCACTGTAAATTCACTGGCGTTGTGAAGACCACTGAAATTCACTGCCGTTGTGAAAAGCACTGTAAATTCACTGCCGTTGTGAAGACCACTGTAAATTCACTGCTGCACGGTTCAAATTTTGGTACAAGCATTTTGACTTTTTTAGTGCATATTCATGTTCAGTGTAGGTGTACGATGTGATGTGTACATGTAAAATACCTCGTTCGTTTACACAAAGTGTGCTGTATGTTGACTGTGATGATCTAGTCAAGATCAAGTTTTCTGGACATGAGTTATTGAAATTGTTTCTACATTTTGATTGTGCTACAGGATCCAGCCACTGAGTCGCGTCTGCGTATTGCTGGTTTGATTGAACAAGTATTGAAAAGTGAAGACAAGCGTTTCAACTTGTACCATAGCTATGACGAAGCTATTAACAAGTTTAAGTCATCTAAAAATTCCAGTGGTAAGTTTTACATTTTTTTTTTGCCCTCCTTTTTTGATGTATGAAGACATTTCCAGTGTTTTCTATCACTAGTGTTAATAAAATTTAATTGGAATTAAATGCATGGATATTTTATCATGGTGTACATCATTATCTGTTTTTTTTGAAGCTCTGAATGATGCGAAAAAGAAGTTGGATCAAGAGTTTCGTGGCTTCACCACTAATATCAATGCATATTTATCATCATTGAAACAAGAAGTAACTGACGCTTCTGATAAGGTGTGTAAACAATTTTTAAAGTCAGAAATGAGGTTGTAAGAAAAATTGCTATACAATTTGGGTATCATAATGCTTGTGTACAATGTGCTTTATCTAATTATAACTTGACATTCTGAAACCATCTTTATATGTACATATTGGGATTGTTTTGTACTTCATTCAGCAGAGGGAGGTATAATCACCACCACTATCAGAATTAAAGATTCTTATGACATCATAGCTTTACATTATCGCACAATGTAAACCATGATAATTGTTAAGTAAATTCATTTTCAACAAAAAGACTCCAAATTTGAATAAATTTGTCTAATTCTAAAGGTGGTGATTTATAACAAAATAACTAATTCCCCGCAGTGTCATATGGGATTCGAAGAAGAGTCTAAACCGCAATGTGGTCGGCTTCGCTTCACACTAATCTTGCCATAGACCCTTTTCCTAACTCAATATGGCGCTGTTATAAATTTCTAGAATTTTATCAGAGTTGTGGTATTGGATTTGCCAATAAATAAATGAATATATTTCTGTGTTTCAGGTGGCTGAGATCCAGAAGTTGGAGGCACAGATGAAAGAACTTGTTGCGCAGGCTGTGCAGCATGCTGAGAAAATAGTGAGTGGTAAATTCTCGAAATCTCAGTATGTGGAAGCTGAAAAGCAAAACATGGCAGCCCGTGAGGCTGTTGGAAACAAGCTTGGGGCCATTATTAATGCACTACAGCAGTAAATGTATTCTGTTACCATGGTGACAGCAATTTATTTATGAATTTGGTTGATATTGCTGCCGTTTAAATCATGTAGTAACTTTTGAGAAGGTGAATTTATAATTTATGTTTGAATATGATTGGAAGTCTCTGAATGTGTACTGTCAAAGTAGTTGTGGTAAAACTAATTAAATAAGCACTTTGGTGGGAAGCTGCTCTTTACTTGTACACCCTTCAAACTAATTGTACAGTTGAGTTTCTTTTCACATGTGGTCGTAACATTGACTTGTTTGCACAGCACATTTGGTGCAGCATGTGTATATTTCTTCAAATGTTGGCTTCATTTTCAGACGCAAGAAAATATACATAGTTGCAGTGCCACTCCCCCCACTCCTGTCTATACAAAACTGTCCTCCACTGTGCGATGATTAGTTTTATCATAATGACTGTATAGTGTTGCCAAATGTTAACTAGGCGGTTGCATTTCAGTGGGGGAGAGCTTTTGTGCTACGACCATTGATTTTACTTGCAATATAAATGTATGAAATGGTAATTTCAACTGTAATCTTGCTTTCACCATGGAAACTGTCTTCGAGAAAAAAATGCTAAAATAAGTGCAGACAGTGCTCTATACGATAGTTTTATACTTTGTCTCAGAATGTGTATTACTTGTATGGAATTTAAAGAAAAAAAATAAATCATGAAAAAAGTGTTAGTGTACGTCTTGTTTCTAGCTATTAGACAGTGTCAGCTGAAGCTATTTTGCAGACTGGGTTAGAATTTGGTGTTTAACGCGACATAAATGGCTAAATATGTTTGATTGTCCTAGAATGATGAAACCTGTCTAAGTGTTGGACTGATTGCCAATTCATTCAAATATCAAAAAAAATAGTTTAAGAACTTGTGTGTGCAGACGATATTCACGACAAAGTCCAATTAGAAGCACATCTTAATACACATTTATTGCATGCAAAATAATTGATTGAAATGAGTCTTGTTTTGATCATTGACTTGCCTTTGTCATTTAAGCACATGTGCTTCTAATGGAACAAATGCGGCATATTAAAATGTACCATTGGAAAGGCTGGAAATTGGCTAATTATTATGCAAATTACAAACATGCACACAGATACCCCAACTGCAAAGACTCCCATTGTGTGCTTTGCACACTGTAATAAAAAAACTTTGATTACCAATTTGAAAAAACCCAATGAAACTGGTAGGATGCACAATTTTGAAATAACATGCATAATTTTGTACCAACTTTTTACAAAATCAGCAAGTCTGGGCACTGACTGAACCTTGAACACAAGTCCATGTTTTGGACTACTGAAAAGGAACAATCACATACTATGTGCATATAATAGCATGGCCATCACGTGCAAGATGGAATGGTGATGTGAAAACAATTGCGCAAGCTTGAATCTATGCATTTAAGAATGTGGTTTGGAAAAATTTACATTACCAGCTTGACAAGTCATAATGATTGTCAATGACAGTCTGTAAAAGTGTATTTGTTATAAAAAAAAAAAAAAACCCACCCGTCAGCCATTTTGAATTTGATGGTGACAGTTTCCAAGCATGTCTGAGATGTTGATCCAGAACTGCGTTCTTTAAAATGAAAATCAAGATCCCATTATGTTCAATGTATGTACCAAGTTAGAACAGAATCTGTTCATGCACAACTGAAATCTGCTTACGGAATAGTGAAAATGTGTAATTTGAATACATTTTAGATTTAAAATGGCTGCCATTCCACTACTTTGATTCAGGACATGAAACAAATGCATGTACATATGTGCGGAATCAGGAATTTCATTCTTTAAAATGAAATGACCACTCGTTGGGCAGTTTGAAACAAATGCATGTCTGAAGTTTGGGCTTGATTGATCCAAGCATGTTGGATATGGACATACCAACACGCACGGAGGTCAATCCACAAGTCCTCGTTTTAGGACTGCATCTAACAAAACGAAAATATTTGTTCATAGTAACACGCAAATTAACACAAGTAATATAAGTTGTATTCATAGATTTATTGTAAACAATACTTTCTCTCGTACAATGTGACTTTATGTCACTCAGAAAAAAAAGAATTTCTGTCAATCTCTTGACATAATCTGGTCTGTTTGATATTGTATAGTTCATGAGTCCAGCTCATGGCTTATCCTTAGGATGCAATTTAAAAAAAGATCAGATACCGGTACTAGTAATTTAAAAAAATTTATTTACAGATTCAAATGTTAGAGCTAGATTTAGGTATTTAATGAGGATCTTTTCTGTCTGAATTTGAGAAATTAAATATTGTACGTCTTGTAGGACACACTGACTCTAATAAAGACAATTAATTCTGATGTTCTCATTTGCTACTCCTAAAAACCTTGCCAAAATGGTCGATTCAAAAATCAATTGACCGCTGACTTTGAATAAGATACCCTGCCAAGCAGCAGGCAAATTTGTCATCAATGATTGGATTACACAAGTTTCCTAGACTGAACAGAGTCAGTGTTGTCATACTGAATGCCAACATTAGTTGAAGTATCCAAATTCCCCGGGTCTTTTCAATGTTAATATCTAGGCTCTGGGCAGGATAAAATGGTTGTCATAACTATCTTATAAAGAATCTACATAAGCTGCAATAAATGCAAGTAATATCATTTGTGTTTTGATCAATCAGTAACTACTTTGTGTGGACAAACTAAATAAGTTTGTTTGACTCTAAGAATCCTAAATATGCCGTCATCACTGATGTAGGATCTTCTAACTGTGGATAGTGACTGATATGAGAATTCAAGACAGTGATCACAGCATGTGGCACCAATTCCCTGCAAAATTAAAGGAGTTAGGTTCATTGTGAGAATATATACATAAAGAGTACACTGGAAATAACAATACATGTATAACTTTGGTGACAATTTCAAGGATTTAGCACAGAACTTTTCGAATAAGAATTTTTTTTCTTCACATACTGGTACTTTTACAAGCGCTACGTGGACAATAAAATATGCAGATATAGGAGCATATTAAAAACAGTACGACTAGTATACAAGTGTTGATTTGGTATTTTTATCCCCCCAGAATTGATTTGGCAATGCAAATTTCATTTTTTGTGGGAATGAATAACAACCATCAAAGTGGATTGATTTGCTGATTTCAAAACATAGAAATAGATTTGAATCAGGTGGTCTTGTTTATAATAAATGAAGTACCGGTAACATTATAATATATATACTCTGGTATTTACCGATATCTATCTAGGAAGACTGGTGGATTGACTGGATCAGCAGGACCATAGATAACATGTACTGAAAAATATGACACGGTATTATATAGCAAATGAATTCAGTGATGTTTGTCTCATTTCACATTAGGAGTCGTAACATCAGAACACTTCAACTGCATTTTATTAGGATCAGTGATGCACTAAAACCATGAAAAACTGTACTACAAAGCAAGGAATAAAACATTCGTCAAGTTATAATTAACAGGTATATATATATATACAGTAAATATTGCTTGTTTTCTGATGAAGCAAAGTCTCACTGTCACAGTCAAACAATGCTTTTAATATGATCTTTCGAACAAAATGAAGTTAGTGAAATACTGGCTATGTCAGTAGTTGTTGTCGAAACTCAGCTGTACATATAATAAAAATACCATTGTTTTGCATGACATAAAGATACCAGCATTAAAAAAAAAAAAGAGTTCTTTCTTTCACAAAATCTTCACTATATACCTCTTGCATTTGCTATATGCACATGACAAACACACACAGATGAGAAACTTACCAGGAACCTTGGTGGTTTGCAAGACACCAACCCATCGATCTCTGTTAGCATGTCTTTCTGGTATGTACTGCAGAAGTCTTTAAAATAAGATGAGACAATATTAAAGTTTCATGCACACTTTGTAATTATATGAAATATTACTCCCTAAGCTAAAAACAAAAACAAAAATGAAATATTAAAGTATATATCATACCCTGACTTTTTCACACATTTAATTTTGAGAGTACTGGGGATTATTATTCTTTAGACAAACATATCCCCAACTCACCGACCTTCCAGGAAAAAAAAGTTTTGTAACTGAGTGACTATTGTTTACAAATCTAACTAAATTTCTCATTGCCCATCCACAATGGTTTATTTATAATGTGTCTCAACTTTCACAAAAATTTGATACATCCGGACTATATTTTGCTATTTGCTGGATCCTGTACTGACCATTGCCATGTACTTGCACATATCGCATTGCTATGCAGAGTTCTCACAAAAGTTCAGCTGAATTTTGTTTAATAACCAATGATTTTAGTGATTGTTTTGGATTAAAGTTCATGTCTATAATATATCATGAAATAAAATTATTACTGCCCCAATAAGTTTTCCCTGTCTAAGTCAAACAAATGATCTTTTGCAAAAATGTCTACCGGTATTCTAGGCCAGTAATATATGATAGTGGCTAGCGAATGGTACCTCACAAATTTGCAAATTATAAATGAAACTTATCAATATATAATTTTTCATTGTTACCAGGTTCACAAAAATTCATGGTAAATAATAACAGTAGTATGATGACATCATACATTATGCAAATATACAATGCCCATATATGGAAATATTAATGATTTTCACCTGGATGCAATTTGATGACCGTTGTTCCATCTTATAGCAGCCCAGAAATCTGACATCTCAGCACGACTTGGTTGAGTGTTTTCACCAAATACACTTCCTAATCTGATGGTAAACAAGACAAACACAAACACATATGTAGTTTATAATATGGTTTCAAATCTGTAAGAAAAATACTCCATTCAATGGCAAGTTTAAAAGCAGCATGTGGAGATTTCTGCATAATCCTCATGACTGACAATGCTTGCAATAAATTATTTCCATCACTAGTGTACCCTCTAACCTGACATGATGTGTCACTGACACAGACTATTGCTGTGATTCTACTAGTTATTCACTGGCATGTCATTGATGCAACAGAAATTTGAAGGAAATATATCACCCACTCCCCAGTAGTCAACAAGCTTTAATACTAAGCTTGAATTTTAGGGATTCGGCATTCAGTTTTTATTCAGAATCCCTAATATATCAGCACACTGTCAATCACCGCTATATAGTTTTTCTTCACCAAAACAGCAATATTGCCAGCTAAGCGGCTGACTGTTCTGCTGTATGCATCCTAAAGATCAAACTGTTGGATCAAACCATTTTAAGAAGACGACACTATTTGGCTAAATGTGGGCAGTGTAAAAGAAACTCGTACAGTTGAGTTAAATTGATACAGTTGATCTCCCTAGTTTTGATACATGTATACAGTGACCCCTCGCTAAGTAGCGCCTCAGTAAGTCACGATTTTGGCTAAGTCGCGGGTAGTTGGATGGCTCCCAAAAATTCTATTGTGTTTGCAGACAGATTTGAAGTAAAAGAACTAAATGTTTTGTTGTATGGTGTATTTAAATGACCATTGAAGGGTGGGAGGAGATATCTACTGTCCATCAATTACTGAGATACAAAGGGTGATGGTGGCCCGCCTCAAGGTATCGACGGAGCGTCAAGTTGCAAACATTGCATATTTCTCAGTTGGTGCCGTTTGATATAATTGTTCGTATGTAAAAAACTCGCAGTGAACGACTGTATAAAGAAAGGTGAGATGAAGTCAAGGGTTCACAAGATCTAGCAGTCAGTGAGACCATTATTCAAAGTTGATCAACAGGCAGACTGAACAGAAAATGTGCGAAACTTATCTGACAATGATGAGATCGTGTGAAGTTGTGATGTTTTACAATAACGAAAACATACTACGGTATAAATAAACCTATGTGTGTATATGTTTTTTTTATCCTTTTTCAATGCATTAATTCCACTTGGTAAGTCGCGACGCCTGATAAGTTGCAGTTTTTGCTTGGATCCAGACACACCGGACTTAGCAAGGGGGCGTTGTATATCAATCAAAATGAACAAGTCAATTGGATAACATTGTTATCCAGTATTAAAACTAGGTACATTGGAATGTATTCTGGGAACAGAGTCAATGACCATGCAAAAATTCACTGTTTCATTAGACATATGTGACCAATGACAGTACCCAATATGTTAAGTACATAAATGTACATGTACATATAATTTGTTTATTAATTATCTTATTTATATTAATATTATTTTTAACTTTGCCATTTGCCATCAATCAATAAATAAGAATGAATGAAATAAATTGAAAGAGAAATGTATCTTCTATTGATATTCTATGTCTTCTTTTGACCCAGCCAGTTCCAACTTGATAAACATCAGCAAACTAGCCAGCAAGTTAGCTGGCAATTTCTTGGTGTACAAAATACAATATTATGATGACATTATAATCTTAATTTACGGTCAATTGCTGACTATGATTGAGTTCATTGGGTGTGGTCGCTATGTGGTTATAGCAGATATCTTGAAAAGTGCATATAGTCTTGGGTTAGTTGAAAACTCACCCTTTTTTGAAGCTGAGATAATTCATTATATAACAGAGCATGGGACCAATGAGTGGACGTAACAACACCTGTAAAGGAACACAAATCAATCACAGGAATAGTTTTTAGCTCCGCTGTCGACTTTGTCGAGCGGAGCTTATCATATGAGTGATTGTCCGTCGTCGTCCGTGTCAATGTTTTACTTTTTCGACTTCTTCTTGAAAACTATGAGCTTGAATGCTTTGATACTTGGTGTATATGTACCTTGGGTAGACCTCTCTTAGGTTTGTTCATTTCATGTTGATATCTTCAATTCTCTAATTTTGGTGAATATTTTTGTCATTTTTGGTAAAAAGTGATATTTTCGACTTCTTGTTAAAAACCGCAAGTGCAATTACTTTGATATTACGTATATAGGTACTACATGTGGACCTCTCTCAGATTTGTTCATTTTGTAATGATATCTTTAATTCTCTAATTTTGGTGAATATTTTTGTCATTTTTGGTAAAAAGTGATATTTTTGACTTCTTGTTAAAAACCGCAAGTCCAATTGCTTTGATATTACATATATAGGTACTACACATGGACCTTTCTCAGATTTGTTCATTTTGTGATGATATCTTCAATTCTCTAATTTTGGTGAATATTTTTGTAATTTTTGGTAAAAAGTGATATTTTCGACTTCTTGTTAAAAATCAATAGTTCAATTGCTTTGATATTACATATATAGATACTACATGTAGACCTTTCTCAGATTTGTTCATTTTGTGATGATATCTTCAGTTCTCTAATTTTGGTGAATATTTTTGCCATTTTTGGTAAAAAGTGATATTTTCGACTTCTTGTTAAAAACCGCAAGTCCAATTGCTTTGATATTACATATATAGGTACTACACATGGACCTTTCTCAGATTTGTTCATTTTGTGATGATATCTTCAATTCTCTAATTTTGGTGAATATTTTTGTAATTTTTGGTAAAAAGTGATATTTTCAACTTCTTGTTAAAAATCAATAGTTCAATTGCTTTGATATTACATATATAGATACTACATGTAGACCTTTCTCAGATTTGTTCATTTTGTGATGATATCTTCAATTCTCTAATTAATTTATTTTGGTGAATATTTTTGTAATTTTTGGTAAAAAGTGATATTTTCGACTTCTTGTTAAAAACTAAGTCCGATTGCTTTGATACTATTCATATTGTTCATTTTCTAATGATGTCTTCAGTTCTTTAATTGAAATGTGCATTGCTAACAGCGGAGCTATCTCAGCCGATAGGCTGCTTGTTTTTTTTACCGATCAGTACTTAAATTTACATTCATTACTTTCTGATTAATTCTTAGAAAATGTGGTTTTAAAAAAAAATTGTTGATGATCATACCTGTTGGGATAACATTGGAAAATTGGTTTCTGGCAGAATTCCTGTAAATTTAACAACACTTACTGTTAAGTCAAAAAACTCATTTTAGAGACGCAAACGATGATAACAACAAGAACACCAACGACAACTCAACAGTAAGTCCCACCTAATGTATACTATTATGTATTCTATACAAAACAGGATACTCAAATACAATTTTGTTTCATTTTTTAATGTAATGTAATTATAGACAATGTAATCCTGATTCCGCACATAAATATATTTATAAGAGTAGAAAAAAAAAAATCGTTAGTTATAATAAATCTCACCTCCATTTAACAGGCAAACACTTTTTACTTTAAGTTTTTGATGAACTACAAACTGGGAGTTGTCAAACCTGTAAAATAAACATTTTTATTTTTCTAATTAACATTCACATCCCCTATTTTAATGTTCCATAAGTTATAAAATATTTTGTGTAGACAGTAAATTCACAATTACATAATACAGAGCCAAATGTCAAGCTTCCACTCTAGCCAGACACCTGAATTGATGACTTTCCAGTTTACTAAGAACTGGTACAAATTTGAAAGTTGTGCAGGCACTTGCTTATATGCCCGATATGTACCTGTATAGCAATTCCTGTGCCACTGTATCACCATAGTCATGCGCTAGTAAATGCACTTCAGTAACATCAAGGTGAAACAATAAATCTTCCACGATGTCTGCCTGTTCCTTGATACTGTAGTCATGAGGGTTCTGTGGAGAAATACAGCACTTCAACCTCAGTCATCATGCAGTGCATGTTTTTGAATTTTGTGTGTATAAATATTTTTATACATCTGTCACCTAATGCCATAAGCTAGAGCATGCTGTAATTTTGCGGTATTGCAATGGGTATTTCCATCCTACCATATTAGGAAATGCAAATTCCAGATATGGAATGATTATGCGTGTAAACATCCTCTAATAATAGAAAACAAAACATGGCTGCCCCCAGGGTTTGACCGGTCCCCACACAGAAGTACGCTAAATCTGTTTTAAACGTTTTGGATTTCGGCATTCTCATGATGTATGTATTCCTAGGAGGAAAAAACATATAATAACAAGACATGAAATGTCACAGTCCCTGTTATTTGATTATAAAGTACAGGTAGTACAAGGAACATCTGCAAACAGGTGAATAAATATGTACATCTTTGTGGGTACAACTCATCATAAAGTGATTTCCCATAATCTAGTTTTGTACTGACAACTAAAAACTTCCACTGACCCATGTTCAGAATCTCAGAGTACACAAGTGCAACAAAACTATTTGTCATACATGTATACTTGCTCAAGAAACTGCATTCATAAATCTGAGTGAACCTTGATGTACATGACTTCTTTGTTAATCAGGTTATAGTATATTACCAGGACCTGGGTTTGTTTCAACATCACCACATCATCATCAGAATCATTCTCATGTTGTCAAATACAATTTGTTAACACAGTATGGTTTATTCATTGTACATAGAACAACATCTGTTAATTTAAACAATTGTAAAAGCTATGTTTTCAGAGCAAGTACATGTAATAATTAAGAAAGCCAGTAGCGATAAAGGTTGGTCTGCTCATAACCTTCAATGGAGAAGTAACAATAATTGTTCGAAGTCTTTTTAGTGCAGTGATGTTATTGCATTTCAATCATTATTAATGGGTATAAAATACTGTAAACCATTTAATTTTCACTTCTAGATATATTCAGGATTTTATGAAATTTGTGTACAACATTTCAATAAAGTCCCTGACACTCCATGTTGTAGGAACCAGAAAAAATTGCCTTGCAAAATTGAAGCAGTTCACAGCACCACTGTAAAAAAAAAAGTTTAAAATGAGTATTGTCCAAGATATACACATGTGGGTTCATAAGACATATGTACCAATCTGAGTGGTTCTAGAGATTAGTATCACAAGATTTTACTCTCTGTGATTCAATATCAGCCCTATGTATAACGCTGTGTTGATCAGGCGAACTAATTGACAATGGCCCTACATGTATCGCTATGCAATCACAGTAGTTTTTGAGAGTGGCTGAATTATTAGAAGAAAAACAGAAACTATTTTTTTTAGTATAAATTCTAGTAACTGAAATGCAGGATTGAAAAAGAACAAGACAATACGCAAGATTGATAAACCTTCAGCGAGCACTCCTGAAATTTCAGATCATTGGTACCATGTTTTTGGATACATTCAACGACCTGATACATAAAACCACATTTTTTATTGCTCAATCACTTGACCCTGTATGGCACAAGATCGCAAGCTTCTATCATAAAATTGGGTTATTTATTTGATGCAACGAAACATGCATTCACAGCAGATGGAAATTCGTTTGAGATGTTACTGAATTTTTGTATTCAGTTTTCCGTTTCAACCACCATCATCACTTAGTAAGCTGAGATCGCGCATTGGGATACTGACTGTGCATAAATGCGAGTGTAGTGCCACCAGAAGACCGATTGTTTGAGAATATTTTGATCCATTACGCCATTTCAAATATTATATTAATTCACAGACAGCAAAATAAAGATTTTCAATAACATACAAGTTTTCCCACAATTGATGATTGTATGGTAATTACATGCCTTTGCCAGTTTTACTTTGGAAGAAGTTGGAAACAGATAACAGAAAGGGACTACATGGCTACATCTTTTTTTTTTTTGAATTTTAATCAAGCATGATTTTTTAATTTTTTTTTTTTACAAATGTCTATTTCAGAAACAAAAACAATAAATGTGTAGGTAGGCATTTTAACAATTGCACAATTAATATTGAATGAAAACGTCATTACCGATATAAATCATTCTGTTCAAACAATTAAAAATAAGATGACATTTAATTTAGTCAGTTTTCATAATGAAATACATAATAACATGTACTTATAAATTTGAATAAGGTTCAACGGCCTTTTCATTTAGTGCCAGTTTATACACCATAAAACCTCTGGTTTAGGTGTCACACTCAAAGAAGAGTGAAAGGCCTTTGGTTCATAGGCACCGCGAAATGTTGTAATTGAATCCCCCCAAAAAATCACATAATGTAATATGATAACGAAAAGTAAAGTATGTTCTAAAAGAAGTTTCGAATAAATACAAACACAAATACATTGCTTAGTGGTTAGTACCGGTAGCAAATGATCACGGTAGCACAATCTGGTCATTTTGTGTTTCACAAGTGAATAACTTACTTGTTTCCTAAGTATTGCAATTGTTGATTATAATTCAGTGATGATTATAATAACACACACATAATTAATTTGTTGAATTTTTATGAATTCGAAGTAATATTCAACTTAGTTTCATTGTAAACGAATGATTTCGGTCGAATGTAAATGCCCGATACGATACAATATCCGCCATGTTTCCATTTACACGTGGCTCATTTAAATATGTTAATGACGGTTCAGTGACCTCGTGGTGAATGCAACGCGGTACTGTAGAGATTCACCGATGTTCTAGCAAGATCTTTATGCTTTGATTTTGACTGGGAAAACGTCATGATTTTTTTTTTTAATCCAAAAATTAGTTGTTTTCAAAAAATAAACTGAGCATTCAAAGAATAATTAAACATTGTTCACAGAAATAACAGCTCGTTGTCGAAACGAAGCTTACCCATTCAGGCTATTCACAATTAATAAACATCATACTCTTGAATAGGTGTCGATGACTATGGTAAAATATAAATTAGACTCTTTTAGGCGTCAGGAGTGAATGAAATATCCAAAATAAAAAAAAATAAACTGCTGAGAAAACTAAGCGCGATTTCATGGTCCGACCGTCCATACACGTGTTGTCACTGTACATCCGCCATGTTGAATCGCAGGATATCTGCAAAATCTTAATTACAACTAACAGTTTAATGCTCACAACATAAAAAATACGAATATAATCATAGGCAACCTACTATTATGTAATGAATAAATTGATCGACACAGGGACCCCCCCCCCGAGTTGTGGATATTTCGGAAATCGCGACACAAGCAAAAGACCGGATAACGATTTAGTTGAAAACTATGTCCCCATGTACAATAATTTGACAGTTTACGAACTAGTTTCGTAGATTGGAGACAATTGTTTGCTTTTTTGGCTTTTCACAAGAATATAAAGCTGGCAGTCATCATAATATTCACGTCAGTACGTCACGGAATGTACACCAATCGTACCCCAATAAACATTCAATTTTGCTGAAACTGGAGAACTTACCTTTGCAAACACGTTTCTTATGCCGCCTTCTTGAAGTTCTTAAAATCAAATAAAGTTACTAGTTCTTCTAGTAACTAGTGAATGAGACCACTGAGCCGAACAGAATACATGTATAAACAGTACTATAATAAATTGTACGCAATGGAGAAATCACGTGCCGTAATAACAGCAGCTTTACTCACAGATCTAATCTACTGTAAAATGTTTTATTTCAGCTGGATTATCAGTCGCTGAAAAGACTTTTTCTGGGTGTTTTGTATTGAATTTATTTTCATTGATTTTTGACAAGTTGACTGTAAAATATAAGAAAAGGGTATATTCGCTGGATTTTATTTTAACTGAAACATTCCTTCAGTGAAAATAGCAAAAAAAAATGTTGCAAGCAAAAATAAAGTATTTAACAGTAATTAATTTATTCTGAGCATGCGCAGACGTTCTGTCAATGTTGCCAGGAGAGGTAATTTTTGATGAAAATCGTGAAAAAGACCCACTTGGGATTTTCAGATCTGGAAAAAAAGTTACGTGCATACTCAGCAGAGACTTGTTCATCAACCTGCCAAGTTTCACTAATATCTGCTGTAGAATTTCTGAGAAAATGTTGGAGACGGAAAAATGGACATTTGACATAACCTGAATTATAAAGTCCCCTTTTCAGGCTGCGCCTGAACGGGGACTAAATAAGGTTATTATTACACTTGCTGTACAAATCATATGAAACCCACATTGAACAAACATTGGATTACAAAAAAAAGACTTTGGACACTTTCTCAGAAAATGGCATTTTTGCTTTCTATGGTGGAGGTATTTCGCTCATATCTCACATATTGCTCAATGATATGACATAATAAAGTCATGTAATTTTATTGATATGAATCTTATAAGAATGCCATATAGTTTAGTGACTTTTCGTGATTTTCCAAAAGACTTGTTGACCCACAATTGCTCAATAACATTCATAGCAGCTGCAAAAAACTCGTCTCCGAGGGCGCTGTCTGAAAATACAACATCATATGTAGTGAAGATTGTATTTAACAAGTCATGACATGACATGACCCTATCCATTTTCAGTGTTGCCAGCCAAAGCATTATAATACTGACAAAATGGCCACTATTTACTAATATACAATCATTTTCTCAAAAATTAGGATGGTTGACCTCCAACTTTTTTGCAGTCAACATATTGCCCAAAAGGAACAAATTCTGGATTTGTGTATTTATGAGCAGGCTTCTACTTTAATGTAAATAAACAATGATGAGATACATACTGGTTTATCTGAAAATCCAAAACCAATCAAGTCCAGTGCTATGACCTTATCAAAGTTATTCAAAAGTTGTGGCCATACCTGTAATGTACAACAATATTATTGCAATATAAATAATTACGGTTTCAACATTTGTACATCATCAACATTTTCTTTTACATCATTATTTGACTGTGGACAATGCAGTACCAACAACATCATCAATAAACTATTGCCAGTGATTGTTTAGGAATGAAGATAATAATGATGTATTGCTTTACAGAGGAGAAAATCAGCAATGTGACATTCATGACTCAAATTTTATGTAGTATGATTAGTAAGTTTTGGAATAACATGATTAAAGTAAATGGGCAGTACGGTGTATAAGCTTCTGTATGACAGTATGCAGTAGGCAGTATGGTAAGTAAGCTTTGGCATTAAATGATTACAATAAATGGGCAGTATGGTAAGAAGGCTTTGGCATTAAATGATTACAGTAAATGGGCAGTATGGTAAATAAGCTTTGGCATGAAATGATTACAGTAAATAGGCAGTATGGTAAGTAAGCTTTGGAATGAAATGATTACAATAAATGGGCAGTATGGTAAGTAAGCTTTGGCATGAAATGATTACAATAAATGGGCAGTACGGTAAGTAAGCTTTGGCATGAAATGATTACAGTAAATGGGCAGTATGGTAAGTAAGCTTTGGCATGAAATGATTACAATAAATGGGCAGTATGGTAAGTAAGCTTTGGCATGAAATGATTACAATAAATGGGCAGTATGGTAAGTAAGCTTTGGCATGAAATGATTACAATAAATGGGCAGTATGGTAAGTAAGCTTTGGAATGAAATGATTACAATAAATGGGCAGTATGGTAAGTAAGCTTTGGCATGAAATGATTACAATAAATGGGCAGTATGGTAAGTAAGCTTTGGCATGAAATGATTACAATAAATGGGCAGTATGGTAAGTAAGCTTTGGCATGAAATGATTACAATAAATGGGCAGTATGGTAAGTAAGCTTTGGAATGAAATGATTACAATAAATGGGCAGTATGGTAAGTAAGCTTTGGCATGAAATGATTACAATAAATGGGCAGTATGGTAAGTAAGCTTTGGCATGAAATGATTACAGTAAATGGGCAGTATGGTAAGTAAGCTTTGGCATTAAATGATTACAATAAATGGGCAGTATGGTAAGTAAGCTTTGGCATTAAATGATTACACTAAATGGGCAGTATGGTAAGTAAGCTTTGGCATGAAATGATTACAATAAATGGGCAGTATGTTAAGTAAGCTTTGGCATTAAATGATTACACTAAATGGGCAGTATGGTAAGTAAGCTTTGGCATGAAATTATTACAATAAATGGGCAGTATGGTAAGTAAGCTTTGGCATTAAATGATTACAGTAAATGGGCAGTATGGTAAGTAAGCTTTGGCATGAAATGATTACAATAAATGGGCAGTATGGTAAGTGAGCTTTGGCATGAAATTATTACAATAAATGGGCAGTATGGTAAGTAAGCTTTGGCATTAAATGATTACAGTAAATGGGCAGTATGGTAAGTAAGCTTTGGCATGAAATGATTACAATAAATGGGCAGTATGGTAAGTAAGCTTTGGCATGAAATGATTACAATAAATGGGCAGTACGGTAAGTAAGCTTTGGCATGAAATGATTACAGTAAATGGGCAGTATGGTAAGTAAGCTTTGGCATGAAATGATTACAGTAAATGGGCAGTACGGTAAGTAAGCTTTGGCATGAAATGATTACAGTAAATGGGCAGTATGGTAAGTAAGCTTTGGCATTAAATGATTACAATAAATGGGCAGTATGGTAAGTAAGCTTTGGCATTAAATGATTACACTAAATGGGCAGTATGGTAAGTAAGCTTTGGCATGAAATGATTACAATAAATGGGCAGGATAGTAAGTAAGCTTTGGCATGAAATGATTACAATAAATGGGCAGTATGGTAAGTAAGCTTTGGCATTAAATGATTACAATAAATGGGCAGTATGGTAAGTAAGCTTTGGCATGAAATGATTACAATAAATGGGCAGTATGGTAAGTAAGCTTTGGCATTAAATGATTACAATAAATGGGCAGTCTGGTAAGTAAGCTTTGGCATGAAATGATTACACTAAATGGGCAGTATGGTAAGTAAGCTTTGGCATGAAATGATTACAATAAATGGGCAGTATGGTAAGTAAGCTTTGGCATTAAATGATTACAATAAATGGGCAGTATGGTAAGTAAGCTTTGGCATGAAATGATTACAGTAAATGGGCAGTATGGTAAGTAAGCTTTGGCATGAAATGATTACAGTAAATGGGCAGTATGGTAAGTAAGCTTTGGCATTAAATGATTACAGTAAATGGGCAGTATGGTAAGTAAGCTTTGGCATGAAATGATTACAGAAAATGGGCAGTATGGTAAGTAAGCTTTGGCATGAAATGATTACAATAAATGGGCAGTATGGTAAGTAAGCTTTGGCATTAAATGATTACAATAAATAGGCAGTATGGTAAGTAAGCTTTGGCATTAAATGATTACAGTAAATGGGCAGTGACAATAAATGTCAAAAAATTTACATCAAATTTTTGCAATGAGTAATTATGCGAGTATACAAAGCATACTAAAGTCTTTCCAATTTTCAGACTCTCAAATACAATATGTTCAATTTGGCAGTGATAAAAAAACTTTCTGACTTTTTACAATAAAAATTCTTATTGCTTTGCAGAGAAAGGATTTAAAAAATTGAAGAAAGATAATTATGTCTGTTATGTCTGCCATATTGTGCATGTCAATGAAATTTTGTTCAATGGTAATGCCTTCTCTGGTAACGTTTTTTTCCCATGATGCACTGTGCAAATGATTTAAAATGTTGCGATGTTGCACATGTTCAAGACACTGAAAATTATATTACATTGTACACAGTGTATTCAGCCATGGTGAACATAATTGTAACACTTCATACAACATTTCATTTCAACAAACCTTATACCAATCATAACTTGACGTAGGGAAACCATGCAGACAAATCACTGTATTGTCACCAACACCAATGGTTTCTGAAGTTAATAACATGCGTTTAGAAAATATTTCTTATTCATAGTTATCAGTAAATGTAGATTTCATATTATTTCAAGGCACTTATATAATTTTCGTTATTACACCAGTAGCCTTCAGCTTCCTGGCAAGCATATTCAGAAATGTTTCTGTTTAGGCACTCAATGGTTGGCATCAAAAAAAATGCAAAAAGACCTGCACTATGGTTATCCAATGATTTACGAGAATTCAATATGTTTAGAAACCCACACCAGATTTCGGGCTGATCTGCACTGGCTCGGAAGATGAATTCTGATTGGCTAAAAAAACAAAAAAACTTGTGGCGTTGAATGCACGTTCATTGTCAGTATTGTTATGCAAATTCAAACTAGCTAATCATTTACAACCTTCCAAGCCAGTGCAGATTAGCCCCCAGATTTCTTTAATAAATAATTGGTTGTAAAAATACATCTGCGTAAACACTGTAAAAGATGTACATGTAGTTACTGCAATACAGGTCTTAGATGAAGAATACAAAAAAAAAAGGAAAAAAAAATACATCAAAGTACCTTTGTAAAAAATCCTGTATTCTTTGTGTGTAAAGTAACGTCCAGATTTTGTCCATTCTTTCATCTCTGTGGAGAGTTTTGGAGCAGGATAATTCAGGAATATTGCAAGAATGACACCCACTAAAGGTAATACCTGCCACTTCTCCATCTTAACAGGGTACAAATATTTCTATGAATAATCGGATGATAAACTCTGTCAAACAGTGTTATGGGGTGCTGTGCTTGCTCTGATGCTCAGCACAGACATTTATTTAAAGTTTATGTAACCGTTTTTTTGCCACCTTGATGAATTGAGAAATAAATTTTGCACATGTCACTGTGATCCCTTGTCGAAAGGAACCGTCATGGTGAATAGTTTACCAATACTAAAATTAAAATGAAATTTTTCCTGATTCACAAAAGTTTGTTTCAGGTCAAAACAATTGCGAGATTCTACTGTCATTTTTTTCACTTGTACATGAATTTTTGTATCAACTTTTTCAACATTTCAGGTGTTACAATCCACATGTGCAGTTGATAGATATTCACATTGTTTCTCTGATTTTAAAATTTCAGTAAGGTTATCTTGAATTAAAACTTTCAAAATTGATAATATAGATAAAAACAGACAAATAGTTTATAAAAACCAAATGTCAGATATTGAAAACAAACAGGTTTCAGTGATATTTAAAAATATTCGCATAGTAACTTAGAGAATTATTTCATGTTAATTACTAAAACAGGTCAAGTATAAGTAAATCAATTTGCCTGTTCCAACATGCCCACAAAGTCCTGTGAATTCATTTGGAACTGTGATAGTTGAACCAGAAACTACGAAGTCCTGACTACGTATTGTCTCTGATTCAATTAAAGAGTTCATAAAAGTGGCACAGAAAGATTTATAGTCAACATGCACATGATGTCCTAGTAAGGATAGACAGTGTGCAGTAAAGCTCAAACCAATGTACTGGCTCATAGAATAGCATTCTTTATAAGGCTTGATAATTTAGGTCATGAATACGCAAAGAGGACACAATACATCTGTATTCATTGTCCAACATCTATTCACAGATTAACTGGTCAGTATACATGTAGAGTTAAACACGCTGACATGAGCTCATTGTTGTCTAATGAGAGTACTCAAGTTGAACAGACAAAACATTAACGTAGAGTTGAAGCTCAAAAATTATACAGTATTTAGTGGACATGCATGCCTACTTATAAGAGTGTATGGTTTTAGCATTGACTATTTAGTGTAAATGACTTTTTGATTCACGCGTGTTCTTGATTGAATGCATGTGTGTGCATACCAATTACATATCAATATTCTAGAAATTCTAGTGACATTATTGTGCTTTGGTTGGTCTTTACCAAGACCTTGTATGTGATCAACACACATTTCCACTGACCGCAATAATGGCTAAATAACAGTGATAAATCTACAATTAATTTATGCATAAACTTAATGTAATGTTGTTGTTTTGTTTTTCTACAAGGTTAGAGCTTGAACTTTGTGGACACATTAGAGACAATTGCCTTGATGTCCGATGAGTTTTTCTTGGTGCCCTTGGAAAAATACAGATTTTCCGTATACTAGAATTTTAGTTGTTTTAAAATTAGCGCAGGACATTTTGTCCAAAATAGCAACTAGTGTTATGGGACACTTCTAATTTTTTGCCATACAAAGGGTGCCCTCTTAACACAAAAGTTCAAGCTCTGTGAGGAGGCAGATATTATTGTACAGTCACCTGAGGCCTAGAAATCTCAGTAACAATATAAATCAGTTTATTTTTCTAGCCCTCAAGTAACTGTGACATAAAATGTCGGGCAATCGTTTGACAAAAAAAAGAGCCCGGACCACAACTGGCTACAAAGAACGTTGCACAACTCGGAAGTTTACCGTACGATTTTTGTGTGTGTGATTTAATACATCCAAAACTTAATTTTTGTTTCTGTTTATGAAGTTAACTATACTGCAGGCATGTTTGAGACATGCTTCCTGTGATAAAACATGTTTGAAATCACCAATGTTCCTCGTTCAACTTGTTCTGACTTGCCTTCCCCACGTTCGTAATTGAAAAAAATAACACCTAAATCGTATCAAAATAATTTCACTACAAAGACTGATTGATCTAACCTTGTGTGCTGAAAAATGAGCAAAAAAGAGTGATAGCAAATCCAAAATCTAAATTAAATCTTGATGAAGTTCAGAAGTGTATGGAAGCTGCCATTTTGTATATCCCAGAATGCAGTGTATTATTTCAAATTCCGCGGCCAAAGCTACTTAAGCTGCTCATGATTATTACACGCGAAACACATTTTCTTGCTTTTGTTGAGCAGTTCAATGCAATTCAAAGTATGAATAGTTTACATCATATTGTATTTATTTTATAAAACTAGGTTTTTGTTTAGTATTTGCTATTTTCGATGTAAACATGGGATTGGGGTATTTATTATCAGTATCTTAGGGATATCTAGATGTCAAAACACAACATGTCTGCCCGAAGCCGAAACAGTAACGTGAGTTGTTTGAAAATTTAGAAACCGTTGGTCTGTGTGACATTCGCGTCTCAGGATAACATTGGACAATTTTCTTTATACATCCTGCTCGTATACTAACCGAATGGCTGCCACACTTGCTTTACAGATTCTCAATAAACGGATACCAGAAAATCCAAAGTATGCTCACATCACGCATACTGTTGACTCGGGTAAGTATTTCTGTGGAAATTTATTTTCCGAAATATCGTAAATAATCTTAGTCGATGTAGATGTAAACAAGGATAATATATAATTGCATAGTGTATTCATATCTTGATTTAACATTACATTTAGTTGCCACACTACTGTTCCACTAGATGACATTTCACTCGAAAGTTTGTCTTGATTTCCAGCCTGACTTTCATTCAAATCGATCCTTCGTTTTCATTCATCGTATAGTATTTCACCCATGGAATTACATTTCAGGCGCCAGTATTTCCAAGTACATGGCCAAGCTGGAAGACGTTCGCCGGAGTAAGTTCAATTCATTTATTTCACTAGCAGTAATGGGTCGTTTTTTAAACCTATTCATTTACCGATGTTTTTAATGTTTACGCTCTTCAAACGTACTGTTGACAAAATAAATTCGTCGCCATGCGCGCAATGACTGTCCCGTGCATCGCTGCAAATCCACCCCATGTGATTGAATTGTTATTCTGCCACCAAAGCACCACATGGGCGAGGCACCCATCGTTGCCGGGAACGTCATGATTCGACCAGTTTTCACCATTTCATTAATATGCAGTAGCTGCCTATTGTGTATGCAGTTGCCATGGTGAAGACCACTATCCTTCGTACTGCTGGATTCTTTTACTATGCATATACGAACAGACGTACTAGAGATTACAGTGGGGTTAATTACACTGTACGGCTGCTCATTTCACGCTGCGCACACTTTCAAGAAAAACAGACTGCCGTTCTCAATAGCTGCCTACTAGACATTCCCCTGCAATATAAGATAAAGACACCTGCGGTGTGGATGGACTTGTATGATGTTTGTTAATAGCTGAGCAGGATTTTCTTGTGGTTTTTGTGGATTTACTACACAAGACTGAATGAAAAGTTTGTAATCAGTGTGAAGAAGAGAACCTATAAACATGCCGCAGTCCAAAATGTTGACTCCTAGACAGTTTCCTCGTCAAAAATTAAATAACCGCAAGATTGTGATCACGGATCCCCGAATTCTTGCTGACAGAGTGCAACATTTGGTCAGGAGTAAGTACGATATTGTGATGGAAACTGTGTACAGTGGGTAGAAGGTTGAATAATGGTCTTTAAATTCTCCTTGTGATGTATACTTTGTTTTGTTTTTTAAGATTACAGATACAGACAGAATGAAATTTTTAAAAGAATGAAAATAACAACTTTTGTACAGTTGGTAAGTAAAATGATCAATTAAATTGAATTATGAATTATTAATTAACTAATTATTCAATCTGTGAAATTATATGCTTCCGCTGAGCAAAAACGTCATTTTTTTTTGTCAAATTTGTTAATGGTCAGTATAGACATTTATATGGCTTATATTGGATCATCCAGTGTCTCATTTGTTGAATATATTTGTTGTTTTATTTTGATTAGCCTGTAGCTCCTAGCATCTGTGATTAGCCAAAAATTCACTTTGGTCTATGTACATAGCATTGACATTGTTACAAGTGCTTCTAAGGACGATAGGCATGTACTTGAGTTCGTAAGATAAGTCACCTAACGCCTTCGGAATTTGTTTTCAATGCAAGCACAATTGTATTCCTGGTACCGAAAAGATATGTGTAAAGCCTTTTATTTAGAAACCCCCAAGTGTAATTTCATGCTATGCCAAAGCAATGTACAGTATTGACTTTACTGTTCACCCTGAATATGACATGTTTTAATCACCAAAGCATCATATATCAAAACCTCTCAGGCATGTGCAGTTATATACATGAACCGTTGCCAACTTTTACTGCTTTTGTGTGAATCTTTCTTTTGACGATGAATAACTAAGGTGCTAATTCTGACAATTCTAATCTAACAATCGCTCGCGGCTACATTTTTGGATAAATTTTATATATTTCTCCATTTCAAAATATGGAGATTGTAGAAACTAATAACGTATACCAGTTGAATTTTTAGAAGGAAGTTTAAGCCATTCACTGAGTGGACCCACTATTGCTTTTTGTTCGGCTTTTTTTCTCCAAACCCAAATATAACTGCATGTCGAATAATTAAGTTACGTTTTAACTTTAATTTCGATTGAAGATTATTTTAATGTAATTTGTTAAAAAAAACAATGTATTTTACATACATGTTGCATTGGTCCCATTATCGGACACCGCGTAGTGTGCCAACTGGTGCTTTATTTTATACACAGAATCGTATAGATGCTAGGCTTTGATGTTACGCTATACATAGAAATAGACATTTTTTTGTTACATGAATATGCCAATATACTTGATGGAAGATTGCTAGCTTTGCCGTGTCCAGTCTTAAGTGTTTAGTCACTTGGCATGCAGAAGCATTTATTATAAAGAACATTATCGCTGCCTTTCAGCCAGCGTGTTATCGTTCCCTCACAAAAACAACCTTGAGATAATAAGCAATCGCTCCAGAACAGTGAGAACACAATGCCCATTTCTCCCGTAAATCGAAATGACTTTCACAAGAGCAATAGAAAAAAGAATGTAGCAAGTTTTTCTAAGGCTAGTAATTTTCTGACAAGATAATCCTTTGTACTGAGTCAATTGGATCCATTGAAATTTTGTCTAATTTTCTACATAATCAACTTAGTGTTAGTTACAGTGTGTTCTTTTTAGACGTACTGACAATTTTAGTTGTAGAAGGCTGATCTCCTTGGTAAACCTACTCACGGTGGTACTTGTACTTGCTCTGTCTTGTTTTTTGGCACGTCCTTGTGTTTAACAATCTGCTAAGTGATTTGGCTGTAGCAGTTTATATTTAACGATATGTAGTCAGAGCTGTGGTTATTTATTGAATGATTTTAATGGTGTGAGTGTATTTTACAGTCAATCAAGCATAATTTTTCTTTGTTTTGGATTTCAAAATATTAAAAAAAATTTAATTTGCTGCCCAGCTAAATTGTAAGGTTACTCTGAAAGATCTATTTCTGAACTGGGCTGGGACAACAAACTAGCACACATGAGAATAATCTATATCTGTGCTTCATTGTGAGTAACTACGAGCAACGACCTTTGACACCGTATTTGAAATAGACACTTACTGTCACATCCTACACAGGTTTTCTGCCATGGCTATTTACTCACGCTACAATAGCGACTCTCTGTTCCCATAGCAACCCAGATAACCATATCCTGTGCTGTTTAGATTTCAATATATATCTTGGCAATCGTGGTGTCTTTTTCTATGCCATAAGCAATAAGTATTCATTTGTCTCTATTTTTACCTATCAGGTCTATCTTGTTTATTTCACTTAATAGGAGGATATCCTTGTTGCGGTTTGATTTATTACAAAGTAGTAATATCTCTGACTTTAATTACGCTGTCTGAGTGTGCATGGGTTTATGAAACAAACTCTATTTTTGTCACATATTTTTTGTATTTTAAGTTTTCAGAAATCAGCCAAATAAAATGTAATATAATTTGACCAAGAATTGAGCATGTTGAGCCGCGGAATAAATTCTTGCCTGTTTGTTGCGAGCTTCATGTTTGTTCTTTGATATCATGATTATAACCCATAGGGCCAATAATAGTCTTTCATATCATAATGTAGAATAGTGAATTTCTGACCCTAGCAACAGTCATTACTATAGTATAATTTTGTATCCAACAAATAAATATGCAGTCTTAGAGTAGAAAAATTTCAATGTAATTCAACACAGAAATAATGTTCTGAATTTAGGTACTACACGTATCAAGTTCTTATTGAAAATGCATTTTGCACTTTTGAAAACTAATAAATTTATCAATTTTCTGTTATTTTTCTACAGTTTTATAAAATAAAAGGCATAATTAGCATCATATAAAAATAGAATGTTTAAAGAGCAATTTTTAGTCTTTTTTTTCTTTGAAATCTTGTGTTTTGATATTAGGATATTCTTTTCCATTCAAAATACAGTTGTCATTTCAGCGGCCTTATACTGAAACCTTAGTTTTCATGTAAACAGACTCGTACACCATTCTACCATTGATGCAGTTCTAATAAAATATGTAGCTTTGATTATCTTGTTTTTTCTATGCCATAATAGCTTACTAACCTAATAATATATAGTTGGACCACCTATTAGATTTCTATGATACGTTAACAATGGGGTATTGTGTATATTTACTCGGAGAAATGATAGAACAGTGAGAAACAAAGGGGACATTCAGTATAATTGAGTGTCTACGTGTGTATGTTGACCATTTCCACCATAATGATGTATTATTTGTGAAGTAATATGGATGTAATAAACACACATACAAAAGAGATAAAGATCAAAGCATTCATCCGAATGTAGTTCTGATCACGAGGGGGAAATTTGGTGGAATCAACTTGTGCACGTACACTGCAGCTGTTTGTATTTATCGTGTTAGGAGAATTCTGAGTGTTTTTTCTGACTAGTGAGATTTTAAGAAAGTCGCACCTTGACAAGTACCCTTCAGTCTATAGTTGTGCCTTGAGTGGACCTAGGTGACTAGTAAAAATTGAGAACAATTTATACGGCACTAATCTTGGTTGATATTTTGCCGAGTGTAAAGGGCAATGAACTAATAAAAGAAGGTAGTATCAAAACTTATACCCAGGGATTTGTATGTTCCCCATAGTGATAAATCCTATTTTGATGGCCTGTTTAAATTGGAAAAATGCATATACTGTAAAATGACTAGTTTTCGCTGAGTTAGCATTTCAGGGATATTCAATGGGTTTTTATATTCATGGTTTTATCATTTAGATAATGTGTTCTATGCTCAATTTTACATATTCACTGGGTTTTAATTCAGCGCATATCCCAGTCAGTGAAATAAGCAAAATTAAAACCTAGTGAATAATTACTCTTTTACAGTACATGTAACTAAGGTCCATAATTCAAAAGATATTTTTTATATCCAAAAATTTTTTGTTTAGACTTTCAAGTAATAACCAGTCAGAGTGAGACTCATTTTTTTCCAGCAGTGTCACTTTTGTACTGTTTTGTATTTTTCTTATTACAGTATACATTGTATATTCTTTATTTGTTGATTACATCACATGTATAATAAAGCATCCTGATGTGTTGAGTACAAAAACAATTGAGCTATTTAATTTACAAAGCCTGGAATAAAAGTAAATTACCTGATTTGTGAATTTGTGAAAACTGGTGAACATAAATTTTGTTTATGTTATGAATGAACTTGAAAAAATATGATAGGAAAAACGGTTCTCTTTTAACTTTTCCCCAGGGCAAGAAGCAAAACTTTTATTTTGTCAATACAAGATTATGAATGTGCTATATTGATTCATGTTATTAAAAATATCTTGCATAATTTGTATTATAAGCTTTTCATTGCTGAGATCTCTTAGCAACCGTTGATTGATCTAGACTGCTATATTTTCATAGCCAGATATTGTTATGTTTGGACAGCGTAAATTTACTGCAATTAGTAGACCGCAATATTTTTTTCAAAAAGACGACTGATACGTATTTCTTGTCAATCTTTCAATACCAATACTGAGAAAATACATGTAGATGTATGTTAGTTGTCATGGAAACAAGCAATGAAATTGTGTATGTTTGGTAACTTAATACGTCAGTGAAACGTCCATCAGTAACTACTACTAGTTTCCCTTTGTAGAGCAATGTTTTAGAACTAAGGATCGGTCAGTTACAATAATTGGTGAAATGAAATGGTGCTTCAGTGAACTATGTAAATTAGTCATTGTTTGACACACATTGTTCATCTCATGTTTTGGCACTGCAATATAATGGAATTGGGTTTATGAAGTGGCTGCCATTTAATTGAAATAGATGATTTTCATAAATTACATGTATTTATCATGCCCAGAAATGAACTTGAGCTTGAATTACACCTTTAACTCAAATTATGAGCCTAAAGCATAAACCCTCAGCAGGGCATGACATTCATGGAGGTATCAAAGAAGTTTGTCTTGCTGCCCTTCAAAAAATATAGATTTTTCCTATAGTATTTCTATACATACGTACACTAAGATGATTTTTACCCAATTTTGCCTTGAAAATGTGCCCTCCATCTCAACTCTAAAGTTCTGTGTTAGTTTTTATTTTTGATATTGTAGCTGTATTCATTTTAGTTATCAAAGTTGTTTCTATGTATTTCTATATTCAGTATAGTAAAAACAGAATTTCATTTTCAAAAATGGAAAATGAATATTGAAAGCGGTGAGAGTGTTGCATATCCTACCTGCTAAGTATTCAATATCCTGTAAGAGTGATTGGTTTGAACTCACCTGTCAGCATAATGACTCACAGTTCAAATGGAGTGTGTTTACACTGTACAAATAGCTTTTTGTTAACACAGTTTCTTGGCTATTGTGGACTGAATCCCTATAAAGCACAACATACATCCTTTTTTTTCTTCATGTATATCCGTGCTGGACAGTTGCCAGCCTCAAAATTATGTCAAGATTTGGGTGTGTTATTTTTTTGTATCAATACAGGCTGAGTCATTTGCCGATATTAGTCTCACTGACTAGATTGGACATCTGATTTTCGTAGTAATTAACTTAAACCTATGAATGTAAAATTTTCTTGAAAATAGGGTTGACTGCCCTCGCTACTGTATATACATGATGTATCTTTTTTTATTTAGAATGTTGGGATAAACTATTTAAGCATGTTTTTTGTCTTCATAGCAGATAGATGTGTACATTATGAATTTTACGAGTGTTCTTCAGAGTTCATGCAACTACTGTACTGATATATAGCTTTATTATAACTTAATTTATACTTTTATTCTCTGCTATTTTACCTCTGTTTTAAGGCAAACTGATCTATCAATAAATGTGTCTACGTTTGTTTAAGATGTAACCTACAGATTTGTATGCACCACCCACCAGTGCACGGCGTCATTTTCGATTCACCATGACGTAACGTACACAAGCCTGTCAAATGTTTTCTTTTTTTTAACAGTTTCTGACACTTGCTGTATAATAATTGTAGTGCTTTATTTTATATTCAAATTGCTTATTCCTATTACGTAATATAGTCTTCAAATTTGATGCCATTTGTTATTTTTTACAGGTACTTCAGGTGAACGCTATACAGAAATTAGAAGATGATGCCGACTCATTTATGCCAGGTAGGCCAGAGACCAGAGATTTCAAATCTGCCCATATTACTTTTAATTTTTATGATTTCACTCATTATGCCATAGACAAGAAGCCCTTCAAAAGTTGTTTTTCTGAAAGCCTTGTATTTTTTCTTGGGATAAATCATGCAATCCAGGTCAGTTTAAAATATTTTGATTTGAGAAACGAGTTAAGACCAATAAATTGACATCGTCTTAACCATGTTGATTTGCAAGCTCAATGTAAACATACTCCCCCCCCCCCAACAAACCTGTGTGTTATTCTACGAAGAGGCACGTATTTGTTCTAGGTGAAATAGATTAGTCTGATTGGACACACCTGTAAAAATTAGACCCAATGAAACTCCGAGTTGGCACAGCAATAGAAATAAAACAATTTGGCGGGATATCAAATTGCTGAAGAGGGCACACTTGAATACACATTGACTTTAATAACAATGTCTGTTCAGGTATGGTAGTGAAGCCGCTGCTTATCAAGCATACCTGGATGGTAAAAATAATAAAATGATTTGATAATCTCTGGTGTTTATGATTTAACATGCATGTAATCAGTCTCATGGTATTTCAGCAGTGGCCATCTTTGATTTTTGTAAGTGATTTTAAGCCGGTGTGCAAAAGTTCATTGCCCTTGACCTTGCAAAATATAGATTGTTGGTGTATAAATGCACTACAGGTTCATGTGACTAACGATTCGTTTGTTCAGCAAATGTTTTGGAGAAGTAATATTCAATAATTTATATGTGAAATCAATTAGCTTGTCTCTGAGGTGTATTTACATATTTCATCAAGGTGATCTTTGGAACAATTAATGCATGTCCACAATCTAGCCTTGGCCGAGTTTCATGTATGTGTAGTGGTTGCATGCATTTCTAAATGCTGACTATGGTAAATTTCAAAGCAATTCAAAACTTGAATCATTTTGTTAATTTAAATATGAATGGTATCTAATTTCACAATACATACTGTATTGGTAATCCGCTCTGTTAGGATTGCCCTTACAGTGTATAATCACTTTTGTTTGTGTGGTATCTTCACATACTAACTCTTCTGTGATTATTTTAGCTTGGCTGATTTTGTTAATAGTCACACCCTCACTCTTAATAGATGGTAAAATCTGAAAAAATCCTGGCTTATCATTGCTATGACAACAGCCAAAATATTATTTTTGAATACCTTCGTGCCTAAAGTATGTTCTCCTACAAATCTTGGAGTCAAAACCTTGTACATGTATCTCATTCTACTGAGCTGGAGTGTGGGTCTAAAGTCACTAAAGTTTTTTTGTTATCTTTTTTCATTGCCAAGAAAGCAGACCTTGGTGTTTGGGTAACTTTTTCAGTACTGGCTTTTTAACTTCTTTTAACTCTTTTGGGGGGGGGGCAAATTTGACAGACACCTTTACTCTAGAAAGGTAGACAATTTAAAAAAGAAATAGTTCTGTCCAACTATTGCGATGACAATGACCAAACGCTTGAATTTTTGTCATAGATTCACACAAAATTTATCCTTGTACGAATCTTTAAGTGTGTGCCTAAAGTTACTATTTTGTTTTTGAGTCTGTTCTATTATTATGGCAATGGCCAGAAAAATGAGTGGAGCAGGTCACAAATCAGCCTACCGGCTTGTTTGCTCTATTCATAGCCCATCTACTTGTATGATAGAGATGAGTCTGTAGTCAAAATAAGTCATAGGGTTGCATATTAAATGATTCGGTATACAACATATACAATGGTATATATTTGTACGTATATTTATCATATCATTAACTTCCATTGTTTTCTTTAAAAAAAAATGTGGCATTGCCATGGAAAAAAGGTCCTGGTGAGGGCATTGATTGACACATACATGATTTAATAAGAAAAAAATAGTCAGCACAAGTCTGCAATATAGTTAAGTTCAATGGAAAAGGCTACGTGTACATGGTTGGACAGAGTTGTCATGACTATCCAGTCGGTGTGTCCGGGGTCCCACTATGTAGGCAAGAGACTATGATAATTGGAATAACAAAAAGTATAAAAAAATTAGAAAAGAGGACAACATTTAAGTAAACTTATTAAAAAAAGAGAATTATGACTGGCTGACGTGACCATAGACAAATTAAGGTCTTTCATTGAAGTCAGTCGTTCTTACCAGTATTTGCCGATGAAGCAAAGGTCAGAAACTGGCTTTTTGCCCTCTGGATATAATACTGTATTCATCTATGGCAACCCAGTTCTTACCAACTTTTCTCGAGTGATATGCAACAGGCATTGTGTTTATTGTTATGCAAATTAGTCTGTGCAAATCAGTCTAAGGGTACTCTGAACTAGTTGGTTTTAGCAACAGGTTGAACAGTTCAGTATTCTTGATTTTTTTTTTAGTTTTACTCAAAAAAAACAACAAAACATTTTGTAGTGAGCATGTTATTAGAATCCCTAAGACAGTGACAACAACAGTAGATGTCCAACAAGGGTATTTAAAAGAAAGATTTCCCAATCTTATAATTCATGCTGTAAAGGCGTAATTCATAAGTCTATATGATTGTCATCTTGACTCAATTTCTAAAGACTGCCATGTTTTCTTTAAACTCCATTGTTTATTGTTAAACATCTATTCAAGTGTTCACTGTATAAAGTTACGCTTTTCTTTTTATTTACACGCAGTTAGAAAATATTCTTGTTTTACATCCACTTAAGTTTATAATTTTGAAATGAACACCATGCTGGTTTAACACCTTTTTTTGTGTTTTGTTTACGGACTCGCTAAATACCCGGTATATAATGTTTCCTAGATAGTCAGATCATGGTTTAGAAGTTGAGGTCGCATACATGTGCATTTGGAATGTGTTTTGTTTTAATTCATATGACTGTCCATAACATTATCTAAACAGAAAAATCAAACCATTTGTTAATTTCCAGTGAGACAGCAAAAAAATTGACGACTATAATAAATTTCAGAGAACTCAAAACTAGTATAAATTGTCATCGCTAGAAATCTTCTCAATGCAATGATGTTAAAGGTGTTTTTGTGATCACAGTTGTTAATTTTTGTGCATACCAACGGTATGCTACATACATCCAACCAAACACTGTTGCTAAGTTAATAGACACATTTTGAAATATCTTGAAGAAATATTGTCGCCTATAAAGCTTGCAGGATTATACGCAATCTTATTAAATACCAATGTTAATATTATTAGTCATTATTTATGATCCAGAAACCATGGCTACAGCTCTTTTCAATAAAATGTTGGGTTACCATAGCTAATTGTCCGTAACGGAATATGTTGGTGCGCTGTGAATACATAACAGTTGTAGTGTTGCAAGTACAGTAGAAACGAGAAGTGACTTCTCAGTTTTAATTTATGCATTGATTACTTGTACTTCGTTAATAGAGCTGCCAAGACGCTCGTAATGATTTTACGTCTTGTTGTATCATGTTATTTTTAGTTTGAGAACCATTCTGTTGTCGTAGGCTGGTGATTGCCATGCAACAAGTAATGAGCTGGTCGCTGTGGAATGTGAAGTAGTGATGTTGGGCTTGCTTCGATAATCTCTGTCGCTGCATTGTTACGTCGCCGCTCTTTTTAGGGTCATCACCAACCTCCATTGTTGTAATGAGTGATAGTGATGACCTTTAGAAAGGTCGCCAGATGTTGCGTTATATGTATATGCTGTAATTTAAAGTAACAATGTGTTTGTCATGTCATCTTGTCTTGGTTTCTTGTCTTGTTTTGTACCTGGATTCTGCTCTTTGGCATTTATCCAGCTGCTGAATATTTATGTCTAGTAGGAAAACAAAATCAGTGTATTCGGCAAACACAAATATGAACCTAATCATCAACAATTGCAAATGTTGAGTGGGATGTCTATAAAAGATACGTTTCATATCACTGTCTGCCATCTGGAAATACTTTCCAAGAATGTTTCTCATTGGCTACACAATTCTAATGCTCATACTAACTAGCTAATCAGAGAATGTGTAAGTTAACTGGGATTGCGGGATTTCATAGTTGTTTCTGTTGTCAAATTTGTCAATAATACAACTCTTGTCCTAGTTTTAACTGTAATTATATATATTATTATCAAGCTATTTCAAACAAATTCAGCAATTTATCGAGCGATTTCAAACAAGTTATCTGTCTGTTTTCAAATGATGACCTCTTTTTCACAATAATTTCAAATCAGTCCTAGCCATTGGTGTTGAAAGTAAAATAATTTTCAAAATCTAAAAGTAATTCACAGTTGGCAACTGGTGAAGAGTGATTAGAAGCCCTGTGAGTGCCTCTACTCATGTAGAAAAACAAAATACAATACACAGATGTTGTTTCATTAGATATATCATCTGAAATGTTTCTCCACATTGTCATCTTTGCAGACTCTGTAAGATCAGAACAAGAGACTCCAACAAACAGTGTACTCCAAGAGAATGACAAAGATAGAGACAGTCCTGCTCCGTCCTTGGCATTGACAGAGGGAGATTATGGTGATGTCGCCAATGTACAGACTCCTAGGTCAACATTACAAAGGTAAGATTAGGACTAGGCTTCTACCTTAATTTGGTGGCTAATTTTCACAATTAGTGTTGATTACTTCAAGTCTCCTAAGAAATATAATTTTTACAGTTAATACATGTAGTAACTCATTCTTATTACTTTTCTGACCAAAACTTGAGTTGCAATGTAACATTGTATCACAGCTAAATGCTTTACTATAGAAAAAGCTTCATCTAATGAATCCTTGGTATTAGGCAGTGTGTGCATACAACCACACAGTAACAGCAGTAATCAAAGTGTAAGCATGCTTAAAACTTTGTCTGTACATTTCAGTGTTATCCGAGGTGTTGGTGAGTTTGATCTAGAGGAGCAAGGAGACTCGAATCCACCTATGCAAGAAGTGAAAACAGTTGATCCCCATGCCTGTCCGTATTTACTACTTGATATAAGAGACCAAGATGCATATGATAACTGTCATCTTATCACAGGTACTTATTACAATCTGTTACGTTTTACATGTACACTGATTTGATTTATTGTAAATCACTTTATTGTCAACACCATATTGTTGTGAACACTATAACAGGGACATTGCCAACTGAGTTGCTAACTGGTTTGCAATGCATGTCCAGAAATCATTACATTATTAGAACACATTAGTTTGAACCATTTTTTCGAGGGTGCATTTACGAGCAATTATGACACACACCATTGACTGTTATGACATTTCAGACGGTGTCAGTACATACATTTTGTTTCTTACATAATTTTGTTCTGTATCTGATTAAATGGAATAAATTAAAAGGGAATTGAACGAAGATTTTCTATTTATATTCAAAGTGTCCCGAGTCCCTCACTAGTACACATACTTTTCTGTTGAGGGTAGCTGGCAATGCTGCTGTTTTGGTGTTTGGAACAATATGGCCTTGATAAGGAGCCACAGTTTTGTATTTTGTTTTATTTGTGTTTTGACACTTCATTCTTGATTTTTTGTTTATGTGTGAGTAACTAATTACAACAATAATTAGCCATTTCAAATTGTTTTCACTTAACTATAATGATATTCTAATTTGGCTGTTATATTTAGAACATTTAAGTTTGTTTTTATAGTCAGCGAAAAATATTAAAATCATCAATGCTCAGTTTATTGTTCCAAAATTACTGTTTTCCTGTTTTGTTTTTTTTACCATTGAAGTCAACGGTGAGAGATTGTACTGTGTATTATATTAATCACAGAATTGATAAATTGTTTATCAAGTGGCCCTGAACCATGTTCAGAACGTAGTGGCATTAGATAGTATACACGTACACTAATCATTTTGTTTTTTTATTTCATTACCAGCTAAGAGTTACCCAGTGGCGATGTTATCTCGTTCTTACAACAATTACACACCCGATATAATTGCATATGTATCCTTTTCAAATCCATCATGTATTGTGGAAGCCGTGAATGTATAATTTAGAGTGATTTGATAATTGTACGGCGTAAAATGGAAAGTGTCCTTTTCATATCCATCATGTATTGTGGAAGCGTTGAATGTAATAATTTATAGTGAACTGATAATTGTACAGCGTAAAACGGGAAGTGTTGCACCTCTAGTGCATAGAGAGGTGTATTGTAAAAGGGTTAATTATTCACTGGGTTTTAATTTTGCTTATTTCGCTGACTGGAAAATGCGTTAAATTAAAACCCAGTGATTATGTAAAATTAGCATAGAACACATTATCTAAATGACAAAACCGTGAATTTAAAACCCACTGAATATATCTGAAATGGTAAACCAGCAAAATTTAGACCCAGTGAAAATTAGTCATTTTACAGTATTTTGTTTCGGTCAGATTTGGACAATTTGTGTTTTGTTATTTGATGTTCCCCTGTTAAAATGTTTTTTACACAAGTGTAAAAGCTACTCACTGATTGGCCTGACTGTCAGGTGTTAGGTTTGGGTAGCCAATCAGACACAACCTTGTAAATAGCTTTGTATTGATTCTGAGTTTGATGTATGTGCTGGTAAATGTGGTAATGGGAATAAGTTTGCTTACATTTAGTTTCATTTTGTGATGGGTGCATGGCATGCTGTGAGAGTGTCAAAGTTGGTGTGTGAATCTAACTTAAGTGTATAATGAACACATGTGCATTCCGAGGACTGTTTCCTGAAACTCATTGCTCTGTATAGTGATCAGAACTGGATACAAATGTACAAACTAGTGTTATTTTTAGAACATCTTGTCTACCTTAACTGACTGCCTACAGAGAAATAAACCTGGTAAGATTATTGTGATATACGATGAAGATGAAAGAATAGGCACTGGAGCAGCAACTACATTTTCTGAACGAGGATTTGACAATTTATTTCTTTTATCCGGAGGTAAGTACCACTAAAAAAAAATATTTGTTTGTGTGCCATTTTTTTTTTTCTAGTAAATCTTTACTTTTTGTTGTTGAAATCCAACTGTTGAAAACTTACAAAAATAATATATCAATTCGTATGTCAATTGCAAAGTCTTGAGTTATCACGTGAGATATGAGCAATGAGGGATGTTCTTGTTCCTGTTAGACGGAAAGTAACTGGTAGTCTACCAACTATGTGTTAAAAATAGATTCATTTACCTGGCGTTTCTAAATTAAATCGTTTTGAGTACCAGTTAATCATAAATTCATAATAATAATAATCAGCATGATTAGCAAAGTATTTTAGAGGTGTGTGTGTGTGTGATCATGAAATGATCCAGGATACATGTAATGCAATATGTATGCTTTCATTAGGAGTATGTGAATTAGGAGTCTGTTAACGTCAGATATCATTATTTTGTAGGTTTGAAAGTTGCAGCTGGCAAGTTTCCAGAGGGATTGGTGACTGGTACTATACCGCTGTCATGTAGGCCACCACCACCCCCATCAAGAGGCAGAAAGAAACAACCGCAACAAATAGAACAAATCAAAGCATGCAAGACAGAGTTCAGTAATGATGATATCCTTTTATTAAGTACTGTTAATTACTGTACTCATCAGACCCAATATCCATGCTCAACTAAGCACCCATCAGCACTTTTGGGGCATTTTTATTTTTGGTCTTTGAGCATTGTTAGACTTTACTGAAAACTAGTAAACAAATTTATATAGCATAGTAACCACGCATAAACTATGGTTCAACAATGACCTGTCAACAACTGTGAAACGAGGTAAATCCATTCAATATTCAGTTTACCTTTCAAAAATTTTTAATTATTCTATTTTTTTTTTTTTCAACATTGATAATTTACTTTCAAATTGTGTCACCAGAATGCCGTTGGAAATTCCTAGAGAATTGCATCAGTGAAACACTGGATTCTGGTTGCGTGTTAACAGACTTGACCTATCTGATCAATGGGCGATGTTGCAGGTCAAATTATGCAAGAAAACAACATGACGAAATTGATTTGCATCAAGAGTTTGCATACAATTGAAAACATTCTACATTTCCCACAGACCCGAATAATTTTACACTGGGCCAGCATCTCTTCTCCTCAATGCGTCTCTGTCTTGAGCTGCTACTTCTGCCTCTGCCCAACTCTTGTATCCATTTTTTGCCCTCTGGTGCCCATGTCAAAGCGATTCTTGGTATGTTATTCCTTTCCATGTGTAACACATGCCCAATCCACTTTCATGGCTTGTTTTTTACAATTTCACTTATTGTATGAAAGTTTGCGCATTGTCTGATTTCTTCATTTGTGATCCTCATTGGCCAGTATGTTTTCAACCATAAATTATGATGGTATGTAAATAATATTATAATAAAACGTTCCTAACCTGAACAAAAATTTTCCTTTGGAGTGGGGTGCTTGACTAAGTGCCAACCTCCTAATAAACATGATTTTGTGAGGTGAGTACCCTGGGTGTTAAGTCGGACGAGTATGGTAAAAAAGGCGCATGTTCAAATTTCATGTAAACAAACAATGTATCTTACATCTCCTGTATACATGACGACCACTGCCCTTTAATTATTAGGTCCACTTGACCCAGATGTGCTAATATAAAGGTCAGATCAACCCAGCAATTTTGATGTCATTTCGACATGATCCTAACAAAGCGTATAGTATGACTTTCTGTCCAGCATCATCTTTTAATATCCTCATGAAAAGTACTATTTACTATAGATTGTTTTCATATTATGAGGTTATTACGAAGATACCTCAAAGTATGCACGAAGACAGTACAGCGGCAGTATCGACCGATGCACAGCAGAGGTCGATGCGACAGCGTACTGTCTGAGTGCATACTTTGAGGTATCTTCGTAATAACCTTATTATTATACATCTTTTCCTACCAAGGATACATCATAGGAATGCCGAAATCTAAAAAGTTTAGAACAGAATCAGCGAACTTTGTATGGAGTCTGGTTGAATTCTGGTGGCAGCCATGTTTGTTTTTATTATTAGAGGACGCTTACGCGCGTAATAATTCCATATTTGGAATTCGCATTTCCTAATAAGGTAGGATGAAAATACCCCGTAAAATACCGCAAAATTACGGCACGCTGTAACCTATGGCGTTACGGTGACAGATGTATAATAATTATTGATATTTACCCTTGGGATCACCTCATTCATATTTGTTTGTGCAGATATCCTTATTTTTTTATTTTTTTTTGAATATTTGGTGATTTTGGGTCAAAATGGTATGTTGCGCATAGTTAATTCAAGACTTGACAATACATTCTCGTAGCATATGTACCCATTAAGATGATGCCATCAAAATCTATGACTGAACAATAGGGCAGTACAGCTGTCTTGGACAGCAGGTGGCTTGTCTTGATATAAAAGTGAGCACAGTATTTCCAATGTTCTGTACCAATAGTGATTTTCCTTAATTTACTATTACATCTTGAAAAACTAGATCAGCACCTTGATGAAAACTTGATTCCACAGGACACAGGAAGTAAGTCAAGAATATATTCGAATATTGTTATTGGTTGTGTATAACATCCAGGCATTTTCATCGCCTCGACAACCACAACCAGTGAAAACAGTGGTCAAAAACTGTACTTTGGGCTAATTGTTAGGACTCTCCTGAACAGTGTAACAAAACAGCTCCTACATGTGCAACATATACAAAATTTGGCTTTTGAGGATTGTATAATAGTTGTGTGTTGTGTTTGTTTGTGTTGTTTTCTTGACTTTCGCTGTTTTCACTGATTCTTCGACCTGCGTTCACAGCAGATCATGCAGAGTCTATAGAAATACATGGTACAGTGGTGCATGTCTAAGTTCTGTGATGTAGCCCTGCCCCTGGGAATACAATAATAGTTGAGGATAATGAAAGTACATGAATATACATATTTGATTCAATTCTGTTTTGAAATCCCAAAGCAAAAAAAGAAAACTTAATTCTTTTTTTTTTTTTTTTTCATTGCAGGCCGTTTAAGTCGTGCTTCGACACGGGCCACCAGTAATGCATCAATGAGCTCAATCAACACCTCGCGCTCTACAAGTAGCATACACCCAAATCCTTGGAAATGAATTAGCTTCACAGAACTCATTTTAAAGTTACTCCTACGCCTCACTGCCTTTGATTCAGCATGTTGGTTTCATAAACACCACTATGTGTTCCATCAGAGAGAAAATGCAATCACAGGTATACAAAGTAGTATGTAAAAAAGATCCCATTCAAATTATGTATACATCACCCCAGTTTAGATGGGCCACAGAATCTGAATTGTTTTAGTTTTAGTGCGAGGTAAGCCATGGAATCTGAATTGTGTATCCATTCATACATTATATGAACAATAAACATTATACATACATATCCTATTTCATATATTAAAATGTTTGAGACATTTTAAATGCAAAACAATCGTTCACGAGCCATGGTTTTAGAAGTCACCATTTTGCAGTACGGCGCCAACATGTGTAGTTTTGATGGGATCTTGGTTTTTTAAACCTCAACATTTGATTATAAATAGATTTGAAAAATATGCATTGATATATTGCACTCAATTCAGATTACTGATTTGTTGTAGCCCAAAATATATTATGAGAGATTACATATAGCTACCTCTAGTGTGCGAAGGGGAGGGGGGCAATGATTAATAGAGGGCACACTGAATTGGTACTGGCGATTAATGTTTGTTATCCACTTTATAGATAAATTGTTAATTTCTTGTTTTTAAAGCTTTTTGAAGCTTAACTGGCAGTATTATTAATTGTTGCTTTGTTGATTTTTTTTTTCTTTGACCACACCAATTTTCTTTAGATTATACATTAATGTGACATTTGTTTTATTTGTTATATTGTTTTTCCAAGAAACTTAACTTTGTATATTGATAATGAATTGTTTTGATATTGGCAGACGTATACATTATATACATTTTGTGCATACAAACGAGATGACCTCACTTCACATAATTGGAGTGAAAGACTTTTTTTTTTTTTCAATGTCTGATGATATAGAGCACATTTATGCCCTTGTCTTATACCCCGTTTTATGTGTAAATTATTACAATGTCTCCCATTTCAATCTTGATCTGTGTATATCCCAATGTATTTGTAAATATCATGATTAATTTTTAAATAAAAAAATATTTGATTTACTAAATAACTACCCTTTCTTTGTATTTTTCTGATGAAGTTTTTATGCATGTATAAGTTGCATGGGTCCCACAGCAATCAAATGGTACAATGACAATAGTATGTGATATTTGTGGAGATATGTGATTGATACATGGATTGTATTTGTAGAGAAACATAATACAAACTTGTTTTAATTTGAATAAGAAAGTATCCGAACTTTAAGGGTGGACCCTTCTAAATATTGGTGGGTACATGCTTTAACCCCCACCCCTCATCTTAATGTTGAATTCCCATTTCCTATGCAAATATTTGAACTGTATACGACTTACTTAATGGTGTAGTTAAAGTTTCCAGAAGTAAAATGCGCACTAATTATTTTTATGTAAAAATGTATATTTTATGGTCGCTCATAATTTATGATATTCAAATGAGTGATGTGGAGAAGTTAAACGTGATACCACAATTTCCTTTCCGGAAAACTATAGATTAAAACACTAGAAACATTAAAGTTGTTTATTTTTGTGTTTTCACTAGAGCATGTTAGACATTTTTATATTCAGGTAGCTAAATCTTTAGATTGCATAAATTTAACAAAAATCACTGAAAAGTGAATAAATATGATGAGTGCCCTAGCTGCATCGTCCGCTCGCACTGTTAAAAATTCACGATGCTTTGCTGAGTAGTACTCATTTGATTATTTTGATGTCTGAATTAAAAAAGAAATGTATGCACCAATTTGCGTATCGATAGATGAAGTTTTTGGATTATTTTATTAAGTCATCTGTGATCTATGTTTTGATATCCAGTAAAAAGTAGCTGATTGGAAAGCATCGAAATATGTTGTACTAGAATGTTTCAAGAAGACTTAAAATGTATCTTTTCATTTGATATCACCTGTGAACTTGATTAAAAAACATTTACTTATTCTTCCAGATATGTACAATCAACTTTATAACTGACTGCAATAAAAATTAAAACACAAAAACAAAAATATTTCATACTTGACTGTGTGATTTATTATTCAAATTATATGAAAATATGCAAAATTTAGCAATTCTTGTTGTCATTCTTGACCATTGTTTTAAAGTACAAGCTTACTCATAATTTTTTGAAAAAGTTTGTTATAAATTGCACAAGTGTTTATTGGTTTATTATATAAAATCATGGAGCTATTGTCCCTTGGCACCATGAGATAGCATTCTTTTGTGTGTAACAGTGATGTATTTTAGAGAACTTCTCAGAATATTATCCAAAAATCACTATTTTTAGAACAATTTTATAGAGCACAATGTTGAAGAAAAATTGCATTTTTTGACACTTTAAAACCCAGATTTTTTAAATAATTGAGGACAACAAAAAGTACCCTGTCATTCACAATATACAATTTTTTCAGTCTTTGTCCCCAGACTACAATTTGAGATATGGCATAATATCTGTGCCATAAAAAAACCATGGTAAAAGTGTTATAATACTGTCAAAATAGCCACTATCCACTAAGATACAACCATCATTTTCTCAAAAATTAAGCTGGTGACCCCTAACTGTTTTTAAGTCCTTTAATTATTCGGAAGG